>NC_137773.1:117476613-118076613 GCF_963455305.1 Plecotus auritus | reverse complement strand
GTTTTTATTGTAGTTGATTTCCAGTTTTATGCCACTGTGGTCTGAGAAGATGCTTGATATGATTTCTATCTTCTTGAATTTGAAGAGATTTTGCCTATGTCCCAACATATGGTCTATCTTTGAAAATGACCCATGTGCACTTGAGAAGAATGTATATTCTGTGGCTTTGGGGTGAAATGTTCTGAAGATGTCAATTAATTCCATCTGGTCTAGTGAGTCATTTAGGATTGATGTTTCTTTGCTGATGTTTTGTTTAGAGGATTTGTCCAATGGTGATAGTGGGGTATTAAAGTCTCCTACTATGATTGTATTGCTGTCAATCTCTCCCTTGATATCCTCCAGGAGTTTTTTTTTATGTATTTGGGTGCTCCTGTATTGGGTGCATATATGTTTACCAGAGTTATTTCTTCTTGTTGGATTGCTCCCTTTAGTATTATGAAGTGGCCTTCCTTATCTCTTGTTATGTCCTTCAGTTTGAGATGTAATTTGTCAGAAATAAGTATCGCTACCCCAGCTTTTTTTTCAGTTCCATTTGCCTGGAAAACCTTTTTCCATCCCTTCACCCTCAGTCTGTGTGCTTCTTTTTTTCTGAGGTGGGTTTCTTGTAGACAGCAGATATATGGGTCGTGTTTTCTTATCCAATCCGTTACCCTATGTTTTTTGATTGGGGCATTTAATCCATTTACATTTAAAGTTATTATTGATAGGTACTTATTTGTCACCATTCCTATTCTTTACCCCTGTGTTACTTCTTCGCTTCCTGTTTCTTTCTTTCTCTCTCTCTCTCTCTCTTTTTTTTTTTTTTTTACAGCAGACCCGTTAGCATTTCTTGCATTGCTGGTTTGGTGGTAATAAATTCCCTTAGTCCTTTTTTGTCTGTGAAGCTCCTGATTTCACCTTCAATTTTGATTGACAGCCTTGCTGGGTACAGTATTCTTGGATTCAGACCCTTCCTTTGCATGACTTTGTATATTTCATTCCATTCCCTTCTGGCCTGATGAGTTTCTGTTGAGAAATCAGTTGCTAGTCTGATGGGGGTTCCTTTGTAGGTAACTTTCTGTCTCTCTCTTGCTGCTTTTAAGATTCTTACTTTTTCGTTGGTGTTTGCCAATTTAATTATAATGTGCCTTGGCGTCAGTCTTATGGGGTTCATTTTGCTTGGGACTCTGTGAGCTTCTTGGATTTGTGTGGGTTTTTTCTTCCTTATATCAGGGAAATTTTCTGTCATTATTTCTTCAAAGAGGTTTTCTATTCCTTGCTCAGCTTCCTTTCCTTCTGGAACCCCTATTATGCGGATGTTGTTTTGTTTCGTGTTGTCCCAAAGTTCCCTTAGACTCTCCTCCTGCCTTTTAATTTTTTTTTCTAGAAGTTGCTCTACTTGGGTATTTTTTTCCATCTTGTCTTCTAGCTCACTGATGCGGTCCTCTGCTTCTTCTAGTCTACTCTTGATGCTTTCTATTGAGTTCTTTACAGCAGCAATGTCATTTTTCATTTCTTCTTGGTTCTTCTTCATTTCCTCTTGGTTCTTGCTCATATTGTCGAATTTGTCTTCCATTCTTTTCAGCCACCTTATGACCATTTCTCTGAATTCTTTTTCTGGAAGGTTGCTTGCCTCCATTTCGTTTACTTCCTTTTCTGGTGATGCCTGCTTTTCTTTCATATGCAGGCTGCTTCTTTGTCTCCCCATGGTCTCTCTTCTCTGGGTGTCTGGTTATGTAGTTCTCTCTCTCCTGGGTTGATTTAAAGGCACAAACTACAGCACTACCAGGTACAACTCACAAGGCACTGAACAGGAATGTATTCACGATATTAATAACCTCCAATATAGGTGACCACTAGAGAAAGGCAAATTAGGTGATAGGAGAGAAAGAAGAAGAGGAAAAAAGAAAGAAAGAAAGAAAGAAAGAAAGATAAAAGGAGTGTGAAAATGAAATTGGGAAAAGGGAAAGTAAAGAAAAAAAAAGTAAGAGAGACAAGAAAGTGACTAAGAGAGAAAGGGGAACAGACTATTTATATTGGGGATAAAACTCCAATAGAACAATCACTAATCCCAGCCAATGCCAGCAACAAGTGCCTGGGGATTAGTACAAACTACAACACCAACTAATATGGAGTGAGGCAAGGGAAAGCTGAAGCACAAAACAAACAAAAAAATAAACAAAAGAAGAATAAGCAGAACAATCTCGCAAAAAAGCATAAAAATTCGATATTATCTACATTCAAGCAAACAACAACAAAAGGACAGAGAGAAGGACAAGTTTATGGATAGCTCAGACAGCGAAGGGAGAGGTGTATGTGGACTTGGAGCAGGGGATTGGAGATTAGATATGTAAGTAGGGTGAAATTTTAACAAGGGGTAAACAGAAAGAATAGGGAAAATCTAAAGCAGTAAAAGGGTAAGATAAACAGGACACTGAAAAGGGGGAGGTTAGGAAGAGAGTGATGGCCTAAAGGTAGAGTTGAGATAGAGTAAAACGATGCTAAAGGAAAGATAAAAATAGAATGTAGAACCCTAATCCCAAAATAAAATGAAGAGAAAATAAAATGACACTTTAAAAAAAAAAAAGATAAAATAGCAGTAGTAATAATACGGATTGAAAATAAAAATGTAATAATTAAAAAGGTAAAATCAAGTGATGAAAAAAGAAAAAAAAGTTTCTTGATTAAGAGATGCAAAAAATGAAAATTAAAAAAAATAAAAAAATAAAAGTTAAAAATAAGATGTGAAGTAGTGAAGGTCATTCACTTCCTCTGTTTTTCTGTTTGGCACGCCTGTTTCTCAGTCCAGACAGTATTGCAGTTCCCTGCGATCCACTGCTCTTCAGTGTTGTAAGCCAGTCCTGATTTTAAGCAGGCGGTGTGTCTTAATTTCTCGTATTCCTTTATTTTTGATTACACAAGAGTCAATTTGTGATTCAGCCCCTGGGTGGCAGTGTTTCTGGATTGACTTCCGGGTCTATCTATGGCCTTTCTAGGCATTGTTAGAGCCTTCTTTCCCTGTGGCACTCACTACCGGTTTGTGGGAGTGGGCTGCCTCAGAGCTGACTCTCCGATGGTCACTCCCTGCTCCGATCCCCAGGTTCCAGAAAAACAACTTTCCCCTGCAGTCTCCCAGGGTGTCCCCAACTGGGTGATCCTATGTATTGGGCTTAGTAATCAGAAGCAAGAATTTCAAGAGGAAAAAGCCCAGTTGTGCGAACTCCGGGACTGCGCGTAAGCCCAGGCACCCAGGGAACGCAGGGGCTGCGCGTAAGTCTGGACTGCCTGAAATTCTTAGGGTGTCCCTGCACGTCAGATCAAAATGGGTTGCTTTTTAGAGTGCCCTTCTCTTAGCAGCTCTGAGGACCCCTTTCCACAATCACAGATCACGCCAGCCCCTACAGCCACGGATTTTTCTAGGCACAGACTTCCCTGGTCCTCCAGCTCCCGCAAAACGCGCGTTCCTCTCTCCCGCCGGGACCAGAGACCTCACCTTATCCCAGGCGAAATCTGACTTTTCCGTGGTGGAGTGTAGAGCTCCTCTGAACCCGTGTGTTTGCGCCAATTGGGGAGCGTTGTTCTGGGGCTCGCAGTCGTTCCTTGGGTGCCGCAGTTGTGGATTCTCAGGCTTCCAATAAGCTCCACTTTCCGGATCAAGATGGCGCAGACTCCGCGTCCAAGCCCGCAGCTCCAGGAGGGGACCCAGCCGCAGTTGGTGCTGCCAGGTCAGGGGAACCCCGTTTAGCAGTCCCCCACCTCCTTCTGGAATTCAGCTGTCTCCCAACCAGCCAACAAACACTCCTTGTGCGACCCTCAGCTGTTCTTTCTTTCTGCTCTGGGACAAGGCTCGGAACACGTCTGTCTATTCCGCCGCCATTATTCCCTCCTCAAGTAATTGTTGATAGATATGTATTTTTGTAGTTTTTTGCCATTTTATTATTCATATTTTTAATCTCATTTCTTCTTCTTCTTAAAGAAGTCCCTTTAACATTTCTTGCAGTACTGGTTTTGGTGGTAACACACTCATTTAGTTTTGCTTGTCTGGAATGTAAGAAGAGACTTGAGAGAGAGCTTCTCTCTCTCTCTTTCTCTCTCTCTCTCTCTCTATCTATCTCTCTCTCTCTCTCCCTCCCTCCCTCCCTCCCTTATCCATGTGAAAACAAGCAAGAAAACCGCCTCCTACACGCCACAGAGTAGGCCTCCACCAGACATCAGCTCAGCAGCATCTTTATTTTTTGTTTTTTTAAAATATTTTTATATTTATTGATTTGAGTGAGAAAGAGAGAGAAAAACACACATCAGTGTGCTGTTCCACTGGTTGATGTTTGTATGTGCCCTGGCCAGGGATTGAACCCACAACCTTGGTATTTCAGGACAATGCTCTAGCCAACTGAGCTACCAGCCAGAGCTTGGATCTGCTAGCATCTTGATATTGGACTTCCCCTCTAAAACTATGAGAAATTAATGTTTATTGTTTAAGTTACCCAGTCTATGGTATTTTCATCATAGCATCCCAAACTGATTTACACAGGAGCCTAACACACAATGCAAGCAGGTGGCTTCTCTTGCAGAATCTTTATTTTCATCAGTTCTATAGCAGATTGGGAGTTAAGATCAAGGTCTCTGGAATCAAACACCCGAAGGTTAAGTCCTAGGCCTTGGGCAAGCTATTTAACTATTGTACACTTGCTTTAAAATCTATAAAATGAGAAAACTAATAGTACCTGTCAAGTTAGATTAAGTTATGCTGCTGTAACAAACAACTCCAAACTGCAGCGGACTTTCAAAACAGGCTTAGTGCTTGCTCCAGTCACATGTCTGTTGAGGGTTTGCTGTGCTCAATTCCATTTGGTCTTCATTCTGACTGCAGGCTGACATGCAGCCTATATTTGAGACACTGACAATCTCATGGCAGAGGAAAAGAGATCCTGGCAGAACCACAGAATAATTTTGAAAGCTTCTATTTGGAAGTGTCACATATCACTTCTGCTCCTGCTTCATGGCCCCAAATTTGTCACATGGCCAAGACTAAAGGTATAGGGTAGAAAGCGTAACTCTCTCACATGGAAGAGAGGCCAATGTTTTGAACAACAGTATAATCTACTACACTAACATATATGTCTGTGATGAGGATTGAAGGTAAAGGGCACATAGTAAGTATTCAAAAAGTTAGCTATTATAAATATTAGTGCCGTTATTTTAAGTTCTAAGTTACTCATAAATGGGCCCTTCTCAGTAGTCATTTAGATGAAGACTTTGAAAGTACTTATTCTATTTGGAGATAGTATGTGGATTAGTAGGTACTGTGAGCCAGTGATAAGTTTATTCAACTGTAAAATGAGAATAAAAGTGGTGTCTACTTCACAGGGATGCTGTGAGGACTGAATGAGACAATCCACACAATGATCAAGGAAAGATGGCTGCAAACTCTTTGTTACTTTTTCCATTAAAAGTGGAGGCTAATTCCCTTGAATCTTGTCTGGCTTTAATTGCCTAAACTTGACCAATAGAACATGGTGGGAGTATGTTTTGGGACTTCCAAGGCTGCGTCATAGCTTCTGCCCAGGACTCTTAAATCACTTGTTCTTGGAACCTTGAGCTGACACATAAGTGGAATAGAAGTATGACAGAGCCCAGTCTTTTAGCTGTTTGTGCCAGACATTTGAGAAAAACCATCTTGAAGCCATCCGACTACCCTAACTATCTGCTCAATACCAACAAGTGACTACAATTGGTCTTTAGAACATAAGATTCACCCAGCTTAGCCCTGCCTGAATTCCTGGCCCACAGAATCATGAGATAATAGAATGGCTGTTTTAACCACTAAGTTTTAGGGTGGTTGCTGTTCAGCAATGGGGAACCAGACCACATGCAAGCCCTCAGCACTGTCTGACTCATGTGGTTCAGAAACTATTACTAGTGTCATTAGATCTTAAGTAAACTTTCAACTCATTTTCCCCATTAAATTCAGAATGCCTATGACTTAGGACTGAGGAAAAGATGGTAAAGACACATCCTTAATCAAATGTTTCAGAAACAGTTTCCTCGACTTCCCCTAAATGTAAAGAAAAGAGAAGCAATGTCCCTAGGGCCCAATAAGTCTTAAACATGAAATACTATTTAAAAATTTTTTTCATTGATTTAGAGAGAGAGAAACATGAATTTATTGTTCCACTTATTTATTGGTTGACTCTTGTATTATGTGCCCTGACTGGGGATCCAACCTGCAACCCAGATGTTTCGGGATGATGCTCTAACCAACTGAGTTACCTGGCCAGAGCTACAAGACTATTAACCTGAGGAATAACTCCACTTCCTTTGGGTATAATTGTGTCTAAACCTTTCAAGAAAATCAAATTTAACATTTTTAGTTCCCTTAAAACTTCAGGTTAAATTGCTGTACCTATATGACATTGTAATTTGACCTGGTGGGTACAGGTGCCCTTTGGTACCCGCCACACACCTTCAGGAGACTGTAGACCACATTTTGAGAAGCAATGACCCAGGTAGTGAGTTGGAATATTCCCCTCTTCAAGATTAAATAAGCAAATATGTCTGGACTGATGCTACCCCCTTTGGTGTTGATTTGTTTGTTTTCTTAACATAAAGATGTGGCCATTTTAGATGGAGGTTACGACAGTAATGCTATGAGTTCACCAAATTCCATCTTCTTTTTGTCTGAAGACACAGCTAGACCATATTTCCCAGTATCCCCTGCAGAGACATATGATTGTGTGACTGAGACCTGGCCATTGGGATATGGTTAGCCACGATGGACTGGCTCCTGGCAGATGTCCTGTGTCACCCTTCATGCTCTGTTCCTCCATCTGCTAGACAGTTCAGGGGAGGAATCTGAGACCCCAAGAGATGGTAGAAACAAGGGTGGCAGGGTCTTGGGTCCCTGAATGACTGAGTGGGGAAGATCCCACTTCCCAGTTCTGCTAGGGTAACCAGCATTGGACTGTGAGAAATAAGCCTTCATTCTGCTAAGCCATTGAATTGGGGGGTTATTAGTTGCAGTAGTGAGCCTTTCTTCACTAACTCAAAGGTACGGGGTGAGGAGAAGATTGTGACATTTCCCTCTCTCCAAGAAGAGCAAACTAGAGACTCCAGGGCTGGAGGATCCCTGGAGAGCAGGGAGCAGATATAATGGGAGTGATTCTCCCCTAACTTGGCTGCTGAATTGAATTGATGTTACTGACTTCTGCAGCCTCATGGTTTAGGATGTCTGTGGCCATCAGCCACTAGGGACGAGGATCCTAGAGGTTAATATAGTGGTGGGTGACTCAAAAAGGAGAGAGCCCAGATTCAGAGGTCACACTGGCCTACATTTGACTCCCAGCTTCTGTACATACTACCAGCTGTGTGACCTAGGAACATAACTCAGCCTCTCTGAGCTCCCATTTCTATGCCTGAAAAGTGGAGGCTGAGGAACCCTAACTCATAGAGTCCTTAAAAGGGATAAATGAAGTAATGAATAAAATGCCTGTCATCATAATAGCTCTTCTCTGCACCCCCCTCTTCTATATCTGGAGCCACACATTTCAGGATCTTCAAAGTCACTATCTAATCCTTGCAATTGGCCTCACCACCTCACTGCTCTTCAGTGGCCATTGTATGGAAGTTGTAGTGAAGACAAACTTGAGATTTCCTGGTAGGAGCCACTGTGGACCTGGCAGCTGGGCCTGCATAATACTTTAGGGGAGACAAGGGGATAGCACCTCATCTAATGCTTAAAAGGGCCCAATCCTGCAACCATTCCAGTCTCTACTCTGCACTAGTGCAACAGGAAAGAAACATCAGAGGTTTGTTGGCAGACCATACGATACCCTCCTGTCACATCTGAGTGCATTATCAGATTCCCTAGTAGGCCAGGACTGCAAATAGATGGCATGTATCCCACTACTCCTATACCTGTGGCAGACATCACTAATCAACCACAACACTATTCCCCACTGAGCCCACACAAGGCAGCAGAATCCTTCTCCACATAAGCAGTCTGGCAGACACAACCAATCAATCAGAGACATCGTGCAAGTGGAAACCTATTTACCAAATCATAGCTATTTGCCCTCTGGACTGGTCTAGCCATGGTGAATGGCAAGCTAGAGAGACATAATCAGGAGGAAACCAAGGTAATCCCCGAGCTGCCCAGTGCTCACAGAGCACAGGGCACAAATGCTAACGAAATCTAGGTGAAACAATGCAATTAGCCATTGAATCCAGGTTTGAAGGACTATTTCCAAAGCATCATTTTGCATGTTCTATGTATTGCTTTGCTGGGCAACAATGTTTTCCCAGGAGAATGAATGAAGTGTATACAGAGGATGGCCATTTTCCCACCGTTCCAAGCATCGTTAGCCAATCCTCTAACTAAACCAGAGCTCATTCCATCTCCAGAACTGTAACAAGACAATGACATACAGTGCAGGGTGCAGTAGCTTCCAAAGCTGTAGCTCTGCCATGAATCAACTAAACGGGACATGCCCAGGTGGTTAAGACAACCATAAATTTATTTCTGAGTGACTGGCCGTGTCAGTATTTCTGCCAGTTACCTTTATTGTTTTTATGAAATTGGATTAACATTTATTTATTGCCCAAACTATTTCCTATTCACAATGGAGCTTCATTCAACTTTTAAAGATATTTATAATGTTTTCTGCTGATCTCTGTGGCATGAAAAAAGAGATATTTTTTTGGGGGGGGGTTTCTGCAAGGAACTCACAAAGCTAATTTGGATGATAAAATGATACCATTTCAAACATCTTCATGCATGGATTATAGTATTTGAGCCTTTTTATGTGAAGAGATTAATCATGTGGTTTGCATCACCAACCTTATAATTTTAATAAGAAGGCTGTTCAGATGAAAAGCAAAATTTTATCTCATGATGGAATATGCTGCCTCATGGGAGTAACTTCTTTTCCTGCTGTTGGACTGTGCTTATGCCATTGGCAGTCTGAGAGGTGAATTTGTTTCCAGAATGGGTAATATAAATCCAAGATGCAATTCTGCCATTTCTTACTGTCATTCACTACAATATTAATAGCTCCCATTTTTGAAAGTTCATTATATCCCAACTGTATATACAATCTCTCAAGACAGAAAATTAAGAACCATGATCCCCCTTTTTCAGAAGAGGAAACTGAGGCTCAACTGGTAAGTCACACCCCCAAGTCTCCTGGCTGGTACTGATAGGAGAAGGATTCACAGGCAACTTGGTCTAATGCCCAATGCTGTCCTTGTGGCCAAGATGTTCTCCTCTCTAAGATTATTTTATGTGGCTAAATCTATGAGAAAGAATCAAACTAACTGCAAAATACCATGGAGACAAAACAAAAACCTAACTGATGTAGCTCTCATTGTCCAGCTTTTAGACGTACTCTCAGCCATGGAGATGGTGACCTGTGGTGTGAAGGGGCCCAGGAGCCATGTTGTCTAGTTTAGAGGAGCCGGGCAACAGAGACTCCCCTTCTCACTCCTCTGCCAAGAGCACTAATCTCCCCGTGATGTCTCTCATATCTGGCTCTCTACCAAGTAGTCAGCATAGCATCACTGCCAACATCACAGTGGCCTTCATAATAATCACGGACCACACTGGCAGCCTCACCACAGCTTGCTTTGTGGCACACAGTACGTGCTGGGTAATATAGTGCTGTCTAACATATAATTGAGTGCTGTATGCTAGACATGCATAATCTCATTCTATTCTCCCAACATCTCTAAAACATCTACCCTTTTCACACACTAAGAAACTGGGGTTTAACTTGGGTCTGTCCAAAGTCATACGTTTGGGGGCTAGAATCCAGGCTGCTAACCCCAGAGACCAGGCACTTAACCTCTTATTTTTAGAAGCTGAGGACTTTTTTCTGAAGGGGCAAAGCAACACCCACTAAGACAAACCCATCAGAGGTGGGCAAACTTTTTGACTCGAGGGCCACAATGGGTTCTTAAACTGGTCCGGAGGGCCGGAACAAAAGCATGGATGGAGTGTTTGTGTGAACTAATATAAATTCAAAGTAAAGGAGCGGAGGGGAGAGCAAGAGAACCGGATAGAACAGCCGGATCTGGCCCGCGGGCCATAGTTTGCCCACAGCTGCCATAGATGGTCACAGAGGTGGGATGACAACCAGGGCTCTCTCCTCATTCTAGAACTTTCTCCACTATGCCACACTTCTCCATTCTTTCTCCCTATTTGTTCCCCAGCAACCAGACATAGACTGCTGGCTATAATTAAGACTCTCAGCTGCAGTGACATGAACCCAACTCAAACCAGCTCAACAACAAAAAGGGGACAAAGTGGGATTCATTGGCTAACACCTATGAAAAGCCCAGGGCCTTCAGACATAGCTGTGTCCAGGAGCTCAAGCATTGTCAGGACGCAATCTTTGTCTTTTTCTTTCTCTCTCAACTCGGCTTTCCTCCCTGTGAGCTGTTCTAGGCCTCACTCTCCACATGTGGTACCTCCTGCAGTCCCAGGTGACTTCCTCTTGTATCACTCATGAAAACAAAAACCACTTTGGCTATTTACATTAGAGAAAATTTAGGAGGGAGAACCACATGGCCAGTGCACCCCACCTCCCACAACCACATCACACAACTAAAGTAAAGAACAACCATCATTCAGAACCACCTGAAATCTGGTGGAATGGAAGTCCTACAACTAGAGAAGCAAAGAAGAAAATACCTTGAGACTGCTAGGAGTGGTGGAGGCATGGAATGGGTTGATCCCACACCATGTGTGGTGGTTTGTTTTTTTAATTGGGAGGGGTATCTTGGCTACAGAGAGCTCCCATGAGGCCAAAGGGATCCCAGCCCCACACCAGACCCCCAGCCCAGGGTTCCAGAGCTGGAAAGAGTAGCCTATGTAACTTCAGGCTATAAAAACCAGCAGGTATTATGGCTGAGTGAAACAGAGGCTATTGGAGACCCAGGCACTTCCTCTTAAAGGGCCTGCACATGAACTTAAACAGTCCCACTCCCTCTGAACTCCAGCACTGGGGCAGAGGTTTTTGAGGATCCAGGGACATACAGGGAGGAACTGGATTGTCTGGCATCAGAGCAAGAACTTGGGGGCATTCTCCCAGACAGGGGTGCTCACAGGGGTCTTTGTTTCTCTGATGAGATCTCCCCCATTGCAGAACTGACTGATAGCCATATCTGAGTCTTCATCAACCTGGCTCACACTGTACGCTCTGTCCTGCTGATTCCCTGTGACCCCACCCAATCCAATTTGCAGCCCCACCCAAGCTGTTTGCAGCAACTTTTCCATATGAATGGCCTGTCCTGGCTTAGGCTTCAGACTTCCCTAAAATCTCCCAAACAAGCAGCAGCTGGCATTAGCAAAATCGAGCTTTAGCAGCAGCCTGCTTTGCTTCACATGTTGATCTTGCCTGGGCACTTCCAAGCCCAACACAAGTAGCAGCCATCTGCAGATTGCTCTGTAATTCCTGCTGGGTGACCCCAGGCAGTGGCTGACTTTGCACCTCCCAGGAGGTCTCAGAGCCAGTGCACCTGATGGACAGCTTCAGACTACACCAGAATACAACTCTACACATCCACAAGTGACACACTCAAGGGGCAGACTCAGTGAGCACCAAAGGGGTGTCTCCTGCACAGCAGCTCTTCCACTATAGCTACAGCTGGTCCCCACAGCCAATTGGCATGGAGGTCAACTCCTGCCAGTAACATCAATAGCAATCAAGACTCAACTACAACAAGACTATACACACAGGGGTGCAGCTAGAGTGCCCAGTTCAGGTGACTAGGGAGGCAGAGACACTGGGCCCTACAGGAAGCCTACTACACAAGGCCACTCTACCAATTCTAGGAGACATAGCAGTTCTACCTAATACATAGAAACAAACACAGAGAAGCAGACAAAATGTGGAGACAAAGAAACATGTCACAAATGAAAGAACAGAAGAAATCTCCAGAAAAAAAAAAAAAACTAAGTGAAATAAAAGCAAAAAACTACTAACTACAGAGTTCAAAACAATGGATATAAGAATACTCAAGGATCTTAAGGAGAGCTTCAAGGCACTTAGGGAGACTTTCAAGGATCTTAGTGAGAATTTCAAAAACATGAAAAAGGGCCAGTCAGAAATTAAGCATACACTAACTGAAATAAAGAATAATTTACAGGGATTCAATAGTAGAGTAGATGATTCTGAGAATCAAATCAATGATTTGGAATATGAGGAAGCAAAAGAACACATAATCAGAAGAGCAAAATTATGAAGATAGTGTAAGGAGCCTCTGGGACAACTTCAAGCATACCAACATTCGCATTATGGGAGTGCCAGAAGGACAAGAGAAAGAGCAAGATATTAAAAAACCTATTTGAAAAAATAATGACAGAAAACTTTCCCTATCTGGTGAAAGAAATAGACTTATAAGTCCAGAAAGTGCAGAAAGTCCCAAACAAGAGGAACCCACAGAGGCCCACACTAAGACACATCATAGTTAAAATGCCAAAGGTTAAAGACAAAGAGAGAATCTTAAAAGCAGCAAGAGAAAAGCAGTTAGTTACCTACAAGAGAGTGCCCATTTGACTGTTAGCTGATTTCTCAACAGAAACTTTGCAGGCCAGAAGGGAGTGGCAAGAAATATTCAAAGTGATAAAAAGCAAGGACCTACAAACAGGATTATTCTACCCAGCAAAGCTATCCTATATAATAAAAGCCTAATATGCTAAGTGTCCGGTCGTCTGGTCAGCCATTCAACCAATAAAAGCGTAATATGCTAATGATATGCTAAGGCCGCTCAACGCGCGCTATGACGTGCACTGACCACCGGGGGACAGATAGTTGACCAGCCGCTATGATGTGCACTGACCACCAGGGGAAGATGCTCTGACCAGTAGGTGAGCTTGCTGCTGGGGTCCGGCCAATCGAGACTGAGTGAGACAGACCAGACATGCCCTGGAGCCCTCCCGTGGTCCCTCCCCTGCTGGTCAACCTCCCGTGTCCCTCCCCGGCCCCGATTGTGCACCAGTGGGGTCCCTCGGCCTGGCCTGTGCCCTCTCGCAATCTGGGACCCCTCAGGAGATGTCAGAGAGCCAGTTTCAGCCTGATCCCACAGGCCAGGCCAAGGAACCCCACTGGTGCACAAATTTGTACACCAGGCCTCTAGTCATTTATAATTGAAGGTCAGATAAAGAACTTCACAGACAATAAAGAGCTAAAGAAGATCATCACTACCACACCAGTATTACCTGAAATATTGAAGGGTAGTGAAGAAGAAGAAGAAGAAGAAGAAGAAGAAGAAGAAGAAGAAGAAGAAGAAGAAGAAGAAGAAGGAGAAGAAGAAGAAGGAGAAGAAGAAGAAGAAGAAGAAGAAGAAGAAGAAGAAGAAGAAGAAGAAGAAGAAGAAGAAGGAGAAGAAGGAGAAGAAAAGAAGAACAACAAGGCAATAAATACATATCTATCAATAATTGAATCTAAAGATCAAAATAAATGAACAAGTAATCTAATGAACAAAATAAACTGATGGCTGAAATAGAACCAGAGGCATGAAACATAGAATAGACTGATGAATATCAGAGGGAAGGGGAGGTAGGGGGGCAGGAAGAGATTAACCAAAGAACTCATATGCATATGGCATTATCTATGGACACAGACAATAGGGTGGTGAAGGCCTGGGGTGGGATGGAAATCAGGTGGAGGGGGTCAATGGGTTGTAAAAGGGGGACATCTGTAACACAAGATGGCCGTTCAACAAGAAAGAATTTTTTTAGAAAAAGAAAAAGAATATTTAAAGCAGGGAATTGGTTACAGAGTTGATAGAAAACATCCCAGGGATGCTAACCCAGAGATTAGCCACTGTATAAAGGCACCGCCTCCCTAATATCAGAGAGACAAAGAGAGCAAGGTGATGCAGCCCAGGCTAAACAAGTTAGAGGTGTGTTTTTTCCCCACATAAATAAGAGAAATCCAGGGCTCGGTATTTGATGGTGAATTCATGTATTATCAGACTTGCCAGCTACTGCCTTTCTGCTTCGCTGTGTCTGAGGGGCTTGTGTCCTTAGAGTCACCTACGGCCCAAGATGGCTGCTGGAGTGCCAGCTGCCACATGTGCATTCCAGAGGAGCAGTGACTAAAAGAGGGAAAGACAAAGGAGTGCATCTTCCAGACACACCCACTTTTTCCACAGTCTCCCCCAAAGTTCCTCACAGCACTTCGATGTCCCATAAGCATCCTAACCATAAGTAAACTGAAACACTGTCTTCATGTTGGGTACACTGCCACCTGCAGCAGATTAGGACTCCATCACTTAGAAAGAAGGGAGAAGGGTAAAGGGTGGCAACCGGCAGCCTCTGCCTCAATGGAAAACTAAAAGAAAACTGTACCAAGTTCCTATGTGTCTGATAAGATCTAGAACAGAGATCGGCTGTCATCTGGAGGTTAAAGTTAGTCTTGTATCTTTGCTTCTATTTGTAACCTGATTAGACATATTCAAGAGCTGAACTTCAAATTTGAAAAAAATTATATCTAGATAAATACCTGCCTTTGTGCACTTAACCTTACAACAGAGTTTCATCAATTTTTAAAATCCTGACTTCAATTACATCACTATTTACTAGTGTCTTAGTCTGCTTGGCTGCTGTAACAAAAAAAGCACAACTGGCTTAAGTAACAGACATTTATTTCTCACAGCTCTGGGAGCTGGAAGTCCAAAATCAAGGTGCGTGCAGCAGGGTTAGTTTCTGATGAGGCTCTGCCTCACTATGACCTCACATGGCCTTTCTTCCATACACATGCACAGAGAGATCTGACGCCTCTCTCTTCTCACAAGTGTACCAATTCTATGGGATTAGGGCCCCACGCTTATGATCTCATTTTATCTTAATGACCTCCTTAGCGGTCCTATCTCTAAATAGAGTTGTATTGATTGAGAGTTAGGTCTTTATCTATGAATTGGGGGAAGTGGTGGGGGGGACGTAAGGGCACAATTTAGTTCATGACAATTAAAGCCTGTAATTAAAGCCTGTGATTAATGAGAGAAAGAACACCATTACTATTAAAACTATGTCATTCCTGCCACACCTGTCCTCTAGACATTTCCATGAAATAGATATAAAGAGACTGAGTTAGTGACAACCAAATCGACTGAGAATCTTCTATAGGAATTCAAGCACTCCCTCCTCCCAGCCTTCCCCACCATTCCCCGGGCACAAGCTGGCTTGTGGAACTCAATAGGGAGTGGACAGGTGCGTCTTCCTAGGCCAGAGACTAGGTCAGCCTCTCATGAAGTAGCCACAAGGAAAGGGTTGCAGAGGCAAGTTTATTTGGGGTGCACTTAGTTCAAAAACTTTTCTTTATTTTCCATGGTTTGACTAAACGTCTCTCAAGCCATTAATATACTTGGGTGTGTT
Organism: Plecotus auritus; assembly: GCF_963455305.1. Taxonomy (NCBI): domain Eukaryota; kingdom Metazoa; phylum Chordata; class Mammalia; order Chiroptera; family Vespertilionidae; genus Plecotus; species Plecotus auritus. The sequence goes on along the minus strand of NC_137773.1, from coordinate 118,061,258 downwards.
GTGAATCCTCACGGCTGAGCCACAGATGCAACATTTCCCACCTAACTGCAGCCCCTGTGTGAGGGTGCGCCTTGGGCTGGTGTTCTGCCAAGCACACCATGGGAAGGGATGGCTACTTCCTGGGGAGCAGGTTCCTCACATCTGGGCGGATCTCTCAGGGGGTGGGGGTGCGGGGGATGGGGACTGTCCTGCATGTAAGATGTTTAGCAGCATCCCCAGTCTCCACCTGGTAACAACTCCCCCTGTCCCTCCCCCATTCTCTGGTGGCAACAAAGAAAACTCCTCAGGCTTTGTCATATGTCCCCTGGAGTGAAATCATCCTTGGGAAAGTTCTAGAATCAAGAAAACTATGCAGTGACTAAGATATCTCTCTCTCTCTCTCTCTCTCTCTCTCTCTCTCTCTCTCTCTCTCTCGGTATGAATACATTTTTAGAGTCTGTTTTAACAGCACTGTTATTTGTTAAAAGAGGACTCATTTGAAAAACTGATATGGCAATAAAAGTTGCTGTTTCTATGGGAAGTAACTTAAAATCTTATGGGAATTTATGAAAAGAGTCCATAAATGAAACTTGCTTTAACATTGTTATGGAGTTAGGTGTAGACAAGACAACTGTGTTTTTAAACAGAACTGAATTCCCCCAGACTTCACTTCTGTGCACTGTTTGGGAAAATGTCCATTGTTGAAAGTCACATGTGGCACCTTCTGTTCTAGAAAGCCAGTGGCAACTGTCTCACCAAAGACATGCATTAACGTTCTTCTTGTGTCAGTGTTAACCTCGCCCATGCAGTGCCCGCCCCCACAGGTGGGTGGCCCAAGGGGGGCTCTCAGCTTGGGGACTGCACTGTCCCAGGAAGGACAGAAGCCCAGACGCTGGGGATATGTCCCAGACCAGGAGCCGGCGGCTGGGTTCCCATGCCAGGTGGCTGGAATCACTGGGACGTTAACTAGTAAACAAGTACAACACATGGAATAAACTAATAATCTGTGAATTTATGCAAATAAATAAAAAGGGAAAGCTCTTTCTTATAACAAAAAGGCAACTAATCCTATCTAATAAAAGAGTAATATGCAAATAACCATCCGCTACACCCACAAGCCACGCCCACCAGCCATGCTCACCAGCCAATCAGGAGCGAATATGCAAATAAACCCAACCAAGATGGCTACCACCACAGAGAGCAGGAGGGAGGCTTGGGTTTCCCCGGCAATGGAGAAAACCAAGCTTTCCGCCTGCCCTTGCCGGCCTAGGCCTCCACTCAAGGCTACAAAGTTTCAATGATAGAAGATACATAAACCCAAACAGAAATGGCAGCAGCCACGGAGCTGGAAAGAGCAGGAGGCTAGGGTTGCCCCCGGCGATGGAGGAAGTCAAGCTTTCTGCACACCCTGGCTGGCCCAGGCCTCGCTTAAGGCTACAAAGTTTCAATTATAGAAGATAAATAAATCCCAATAGAAATGGCTGCCGCCACGGAGCGAGCAGAAGGCTTGGCTCCACTCCAGGCTACAAAGTTTCAATTGTAGAAGATAAATAAACCCCAGATACCAGGGCCTCCACTTGGGTCACCAGGGGGCATGGCCAGCCTGCAAACCACCACAGGCCCCTCGGCCAGGCCGCCCTGATCCGGGACACCCTTCAGGGCAAACGAGCTGGCCCCGCCCTGTGCACCAGGCCTCTATCCTATCTAATAAAAGAGTAATATGCAGATTGACCATCACTCCAACACACAAGATGGCTGCCCCCATGTGGTCAAAGATCCTGCCCCCATGTGGACACAAGATGGCTGCCACAAGATGGCCAGCAGGGGAGGGCAGTTGGGAGGAACCAGGCCTGCAAGGGAGGACAGTTGTGTGTGATCAGGTCAGCAGGGGAGGGCAGTTGGAAGGGACCAGGCCTGCAAGAGAGGGCAGTTGGGGGTGATCAAGCCTGCAGGGGAGGGCAGTTAGGGGTGACCAGGCCTGCAGGGGAGGGCAGTTAGGGATGACCAGGCCTGCAGGGGAGGGCAGTTAGGGGTGACCAGGCCTGCAGGGGAGGGCAGTTAGGGGCAAACAGGCTGGCAGGGGAGCAGTTAGGCATCAATCAGGCTGGCAGGGGAGTGGTTAGAGGGTGATCAGGCTGGCAGGCAGAAGCGGTTAGGGGCAATCAGGAAGGCAGGCAGGAGAGCAGTTGGGAGCCAGAGGTCCTGGATTGTGAGAGGGATGTCCCAGATTGGAGAGGGTGCAGGCTGGGCTGAGGAACACACAACCCCGTGCACGAATTTCGTGCACCGGGCCTCTAGTAATAATATGAAAGGGATGGAATTAGAAAATGACCATTTGATGACCACCATAATAACTGGGTCTGTCAGGGACCAACATGTATTAGGACAGGTAGGTGAAAGTTTGAGGACTAACATAATATTGGCACAGTCCCAGAGCACCTTGTCACAACAGAACTAATTGCTGAAGGTGAGACAGAACCTTACCCTGGAGAGGCCTGGCAAAGAGCATCTCAACCAGGTGACCAAGGCTAATGTCACCCTGGAGCAAGGTGCCCTGGGAAGGACCCAGTCTCGCCTCTGTGACCCCAGCCATAGCTGCATAACCTGAGTCCATTCATGCAGAGACACCAGACAAACCCACTGAGGAGCACTTATCCACACATCCTGTACACATCAAAACTGTCAGTGTCATGAAACACAATGAAAGACTAAGGAACTGTTCCAGTTAAAGACCAAAGAGAGCCCAGCCAGGTGGCTCCATGGTTGAGCATCGACCTATGCACAAGAGGTCATGGTTCAATTCCCGGTCAGGGTACATGCCTGGGTTTCGGCTCAATACCCAGTGTGTAGTGTGCAGGAGGCAACCGATCAATGATTCTCTCTCATCATTGATGTTTCTATCTCTCTCTTCCTATCCCTTCCTCTCTGAAATCAATAAAACTTAAAAAATAATAATAAAGACCCAAAAGACATGAGAACTGAATGCAACACATGATTTGGGAGCTTTCTTTATTATAAAAAACTAGAGGCCTGGTGAATGAAATCTGTGCATGGGGAGGGTGTCCCTCAGTCCAGCCTGCACCCTCTCCAATCTGGGATCCCTCAGTGGATGTCTGACCACAGGGATCGGGCCTAAACCGCAAGTCAGACATCCCTCTCACAATCCAGGACTGCTGGCTCCTAACCACTCACCTGCCTGCCTGCCTGATTGCCCCTAACTGCTTTTGCCTGCCAGCCTGATCACCCCCTAGCCATTCCCCTGCTGACCTGATTGAAGCCTAACTGCTCCCCTGCTGGCCTGATCACCCCCAACTGCCCTCCCCTGCAGGCCCGATTGCCCCCAACTGCCCTCCCCTGCAGGCCTGGTTGCCCCCAATTGCCCTCCCCTGCTGGCCTTGTCACCCTTAACTGCCCTCCCCTGCAGGACTGGACCCCCAACTGCCCTCCCCTGCCGCCCATCTTGGGGCGGCCATCTTGTGACAACGTGAAGGTGGCCATCTGTGGCGGCCATCTTGTGATGACGTGAGGGCCTTGCGTGAGGGCGTGGGGGCCACCTAGGCTTTTATTAGTATAGATAGTATTGAGATTATTGGCGAGATCTGTGTAAAATCTGCAGATTAGATAGCAGTGTTGTATCAATATTAACGGCCTGATTTTGATGCGTGCACTGTGGCTGTATAAGAAAATACCTTTGTTTGTATAAAAGAGATGCTAATTTAAAAGGGAATCATGTTCACAACTTCTCTGAATGGTTTGGAGAAGGGGAAATACACATGTGCATATGTGTGTACATGTTATGTAACATGTATGTGGAGAGAGACAGAGAAATTGTGATAATTGAGTTGGGAAGTCTGGGTGAAGCGTATATTCTGTGACTTATTTATAAGTCTAAATCAGGTCAATATTAAATGTTTAGAAAAGAAAGCTCTGCGGCTCAGGAATCCCTCATCCCCAGGCCCCTGGACTGGGTTCTCCCTGCCCCACCCCCTCCTTGCCGCAGATCTTCCCAATGCCCTCCCTAGGGGCTCGGAGCGCTTACCACCAGCTGCCTTCTGGTGGCTTGACACACAGATTCCTGGGTTCCACCCAGAAACCCTGACAGGTCATCTAGGTCTGAGCCCCACCCCCAGAGGTTCAGATTAAATTGGCTTGGAGTGCCCTCTGGGCCTCAGAATGTTTTTAAGCTCCCCAGACGATTCTAAGGAGTAGCCACGGGTGAACATGAATATGATTTACCAGAGGATCTTATTAACATGCAACTTTTGAGTCACTAGGTCTGGGTGGAACAGTGCCTGAGATTTTGAACTTCTGACAGTTCCAGGATGCCACATGGACAACACCTTGAGTAGCAATGGTCTATGGACGAAAGGGGCCACATGCTGACCTGACAAGCTCAGGGGAGGCCTGCATGGCAGTCTTGCAAACTCAGAGACCTAAAGTCACCACAAAGGATGGTCTGAAATTAAACTAAAAGCAGTTATGGTGGGCAGTTACATCCTAGGCTGATATCTTCATTGACAAGGTCAACCTTTACTTTAACTGAGCCTATCTTTTTGCATCTATGATAACATACCCTTGAAATGTCTGGGTAACTTGTAACTTCCCTTTTTCTGGAGCCCCTGGGACACAACCAAATGTGCTAGGCCAGGACAGATACTACAAATTCCTTCATTATCATGTTAATTGTTCTCACACCCACCTAAGAATGTGTCCATCATTTTACTTTTTATCCAATCCCAGGGGTTTCCCACCGCTTTGCTTTATCCCACCTCCTTAATCTATCACCAATGAATTTCATGTAACCCATCTATGTCCCTCCTTTGATTGCAATGTATAAATACAAATGTAACCCGCCATTCTCTGGAGCATTATCTCAATTCGTTGAGGTTCTGCTTCCCGGCATATGTCGACAGTTTGGCTCAAATAAACTCACAAAAATTCTTCACAGGTTTCAATGTTTTTTTACGTTAACAGGTCCCATCTAGAATAGATTCCAAGTGTTCTTTGCTAATAGACCTTCACTGTCTTAAGTTCTGACAACTCCAAGAGGGCAGACACACCATTTGTTCGATTCTCTGGGAATATCTAGCACTGGGTATTACATAAAGAGTGGTTGGAGGTGTGCATGAATGAATGACTGAGGATTCCCTAATGCCATGCCTATCTCCACTAGTAATGCCCAGCCGCTTAATATTTGTAAAAGGTCACATTTTGCATTAGAAACGCCCCCATCAGATTTTTAAAAGTCAATGGCTTTTGAAACTACCAGTAAAAACCACTTTGGGGCAAAAGAGTTGGCAAGGTCTCCCTCCCCTTCAGAGTCACCAGGTGCTGGTGCAAATGACTAAAGCGCCTGGAGTTGCAGCTCCCCCTCTTTCTCTAACCGTCGTCGTATCAGCACATCTCTAAGTGCATATAATTTTCACATCAGACAGTGTGATTCTTTTGCAGAAGTGGAGTGGAGAATAATTTATCAGCCAAAGTATCTCAAGCAGCAGTCTCGATAGCATGACATAAAAATTACACAGAAGGCAGATATTAGGGAAAATATGGTGGCAGAATTTGTATTACTTAAGTAGATATAAAGAAATTCACCGCCTGGCTGGAGTGGCTCTGTTGGTTGAGCACCATCCAGTGCACCCAAAGGTTGCCAGTTTGATTCCCACACATACCTGGTCAGGGCACATATGGAAGGCAATCAATCGATGTTTCTCTCTTACATCATTGTTTCTCTCTCTCTCTCTCTTCCTCTCTCTAAACATGTAAGTATGTCCTCGGGTGAAGAAAAAAAAAAAAAAGAAAGAAAAAAATTTCACCGGTGAAACAAAAAAAGGGGAGGGGGGTGTTTGTTTTGTTTTGTTTCCAGTTAAAAGCAAGCTCTTAGCCGCCTAGTAATGAGAGGGCCGCCTGAGCTCATGGCCCACTCCAAGCTCTCTAATGGGGGGTGGGGGTGGGGGGTCCATGGTCTACCTTTCCTTCTTGGGGGAGCAGTTGACAACGGGCAATGCCTGTCCCGGCCTTTCTCACATTATTATTTTGACATCACCTGCCTGCGTTGTAGGTTTGTCTACTGTCGCAGTCAAACAAAAATCACGTAGCCTGAGGGACTTACACCTAAACATAAGCTCCTTGAGAGCAAAGACTGATGTGTTCACTGGTCTGTTTCATCCTCTAAAGAGGGCTTGGAGCCTGGCTGTTACTCAAGGAATGTCTGTTGATTCCACAGAGGAACCAGACCCACCTTCCTGAAGCTGACACAGGCTGGGACTGGGAGCCACCAAGCCCCGGGGATGCTGCTGCCCACAGCTTGGGCTGCAATACCCCAGGTCCTCAGTCTCCAACACACAAAGGAAGGAGGCCCCTCTTAGGGTTAAGAGACTAAGATTTATGGGCCTGTGGTTAGAAAGTTCTCTTTTGCTGTGGGCCACATTGGCTATGATTTAATTCTTTTCTTGTGTCTTGGTGAATTTTAACACTTCTTAGCTTTGGAGTGTGTTGATGAGGGTGGTTGTTCAGCCTAGATATCAGAAGAACAGGCTCTGGTCTCAGCTTGGCCTCAAAGCTAGATAATGTCTCTCGGCCTCAGTATTCCTGTGTGTAAAATGCGGTCAGGGTACAGAGATAGTCCATAGGGCTGTTGTGAGGGTAAAATGTGCAAAAACACATGGTTCTGGCTTCACATGTAGTAAGTACTCCTCGACCATTAGCTCTGAGCCCCGAATGAGGCAATGTTTGTATAGCCCAGTGTTACAGAAAACCAGAGAAGAACCAAGCAACGCTTAGAGAGATGGAGTTACATTTATTATTATTATTATTATTATTATTATTATTATTATTATTACGCGCGGGCCCAGAGGAAAATGTCTCTCAAGTTCTGGGCCCCAACATGGAGGAACTTATCCTATTTATATGTTTTTACCTTCTTTGTCTCCCAAATATGGGGTGTTTCCGGTCCTCTTTGCAAGTTCTTAAAGAGCCCTATGTGCTGGGGCTTTGAGACCTCAACCAAAGGCTTGGCCTGACGCCAGCACTGATAACTTCGTCTGGGGAATGTTCATGGCCTCTCTGGAGTAGTCTTATTTTCCTTATTATTGAAGCAAGCAAGCATTTACAGAAGCCAAAATAGCAGGGTTAAAATTTTAAATAGCAGTTTTTATATAAGATGGATGCTTCACCAGGATATGGCAAAAGATAAGGTACAAACAACAAATGATTTGCATAAATCAGTCTCTCGGCTAGACATTCCCAATATTCATTAAATTCCACTTAGCTTGTCAAGAAAACTAAATGTTCCTTGTGCCGTAAGAACCTGCTGTAAAGCCCTGGTGTAAGTCCCTGCTGTTAAACCCTGAAATAAAACCCTGACCTGGAACTGACCAATTGGGGTCAGCCAACTCAGGGGTCCCTCCCTCCCCCTGCCCCAGATCCCTATAAAACCTTTGTCCTGTTGAAGCTCTCTCTCTCTCTCCACCTCGCCGCTGCGCTGGTGTGTGTGTGTGGGACTGAGCTCAAGCTAGCTCGAATAAAGGCTCTTTGCTTTTGCATTGGACTCGGCTCCCTGGTGGTCTTTGGGGATCACGAAATCTGGGCATAACATTTGGAGGCTCGCCCGGGATCCCCAAGATCCCCGAGGGATCTCCAACCCGGAGAGCCTGACTGGCCATGGTAGGTGTCTGTTTGTTCTCTGTTTCTTTTGTGTGAGCTCATTTCTGAAATTCTGGTAGTGCCCAGCGCGGTCTAGGTGGACTCACTGGAGGACCGTGGGCCGGAGGATTCGGAAGACGTTCCGATCCTCCCGGGAGGGACATGGAATCCCCTCCCAGGAGGGACGTGGATTCCCCTCCAGGATCTGAGACGAGGCGGGTCACTCCCGCCGGTCGGCGTGAGGCTGACGTCTGGCTTTTGGTTTTGCTTCCACGGAGTTGGAAGACTGTTTTTAGGGGCCTTCTGTTTGTCTGTTTCTGTGTTTCTCTGTTTTATTTTGTGGACTTACTGGACGGACATTATGGGACAGACTCAGACTACTCCTCTAACTATTATGATCGACCATTTTAAAGAGGTCAAGGGAAGAGCTAACAACCTCAGTGTGGAGGTCCGGAAGGGTCGGTGGCAGACTTTTTGTTCTAGCAAGTGGCCAGCTTTCAATGTCAGATGGCCGCCAGAGGGAACCTTTGATCTCCCTACCATTCGCCAGGTCTGGGGTGTCGTCTCTCGACCCAAGACGGGTCATCCTGATCAGATCCCTTACATTATTACTTGGCAGGACCTTGTGGAGGACCCACCCTCTTGACTTAAGCCCTTCCTGGCTCCTCACCCTCTGGAGCCGAAACCTATTCTTACTTTGCAGGGAACGGAGAAGAAGGAGGAGAAGAAGGTCACCCAGCCATCAGCTCCCCTCTACCCTGTCCTGCAGGGGGGAACTGAAGAAGAACTAATTTTTCCTCCCCCGTATCAGTCCCCTAGAGTGCCGGAAGGACCCGACCTTCACCCATCAGGGGAAGCAGACGCTGCTCCGGGAGCGGAGGGTGGGGGAGTTCCAGTGAGGAGCCCACCCTACACCAAACAAAGGGCTCAGAGGGAGTAATCTGTCTCCGTCGCTGACTCCACTGTTAAGACTCTACCCCTGCGAGCCACTGGTCCCCCAGATGAGAGGGGCAATCAGCTCCATCACTACTGGCCTTTCGCCAATAGCAACCTCTATAATTGGAAAGCTCAAAATCCTAAGTTTTCTGAGAAGCTGGCAGGGCTTATTGATTTGTTAGATTCTGTCCTTTTCACCCATCAGCCGACCTGGGACGACTGTCAGCAGCTTTTGTAGGTCCTATTCACCACCGAGGAGAGGGAGAGGATCCTCAATGACGCCCGAAAGCTGGTTCCGGGTGCGGACGGGAATCCTACCACCAACCAGGCTCAGATAAATACCTCCTTTCCTCTAACTAGGCCTGAATGGGATTTCAACACGGCAGAAGGTAAGGAGAGTCTCCGGGTCTACTGCCAGACTCTAATGGGGGGTCTTCGGATGGCTGCTAGAAAGCCGACTAATTTGGCTAAGGTAGGGAATGTACAGCAAGAGAAAGATAAATCTCCAGTGGCCTTCTTAGAGCAGATCATGGAGGCATTCCGTACCTATACCCCCATGGATCCAGAGGCTCCCGAGAGCAAGGCGGCTGTTATCATGGCCTTTATAAACCAGTCTGCTGCAGACATTAGGAGAAAACTGCAAAAGATAGATAGACTAGGGGAGAAAAGTCTGCAGGACTTGCTGGTAGTAGCTGAAAAGGTATACAACAACCGGGAGCCCCCTGAAGATAAACAGGCTCGTGCCATGGCGGCTGCCAGCAGTAAGCAGACCCGAGACCTGGCCAGGATCCTGCTGGCTACCACCAAGGATTCCCCCGAGGAACGAGACCACCACCTCCAACAGCTTGCGAGCGACCGAAAGAGGGGTAAGGAGACCACCAGGGAAGGGAGGCGGAGGCTGCAGAAGGATCAGTGTGCATACTGCAAGGAGATAGGGCATTGGGCTCGAGAATGTCCGAAGAGGGCCAGTGGGAAGGGGAGCAAGACTGATCGAGTAAAGGTCTTAGAGCTTGATGAACTGAGTGATTAGGGGAGTCGGGGTTCGGACCCTCTCCCCGAGCCCAGGGTAACTCTTAGAGTGGAGGGGACTCCTGTTGACTTCCTTGTCGACACCGGAGTGCAACATTCAGACCTCCGCACCCCACAAGGAAAACTAGCTAGCAGGAAGTCCTGGGTACAAGGGGCAACCGGTATGAGCCAGTATTCATGGACTACCCGAAGAACTGTGGATCTAGGGATGGGCCGGGTATCCCACTCCTTTATGGTAATACCAGAATGCCCCTACCCACTGTTAGGACGGGACTTACTGACCAAGATTGGAGCTCAGATAACTTTCAGACAAGGGGGGCCTCAGGTCACTGATGGCAAGGGCCACCCCATCCAGGTCCTGACCCTGAAACTAGAGGATGAGTACTGCCTCCACCAGGAGGCGCTCCCGAGAGAGGATAACATGGACAGATGGCTACAAGAATTCCCCAGTTTGGGCAGAGATGGGAGGGGTAGGACTAGCTGCTCACAGGACCCCAGTCCTAGTGGAGCTAAAGCCAGGAGAAGGTCCGGTAAGGATCAAACAGTACCCCATGTCTCAGGAGGCCCGGAAGGGAATCCAGCCACACACCCCTACGGAGTCTAGGGGTACTAGTTCCCTGCCAGTCTGCCTGGATCACCCCCTACTGCCGGTCAAGAAGCCTCACACAAATGACTACCGACCGGTGCAGGACCTCTGGGAAGTGAATAAAAAGGGTCATGGACATACACCCAACTGTCCCCAACCCATATACTCTCTTGAGCTCCCTGGCGCCCTCCAGAGTCTGGTATACTGTACTAGATTTAAAGGACCCCTTCTTCAGTCTGCCGCTGGCACCCCGAAGCCAACCCTTGTTCACCTTCGAGTGGCATGATCCGGAGGTGGGCTACAGTGGACAACTCACCTGGACACGACTGCCTCAGGGGTTCAAAAATTCACCCACCATCTTTGACAAGGCGCTACACGAGGACCTGGGTGAGTACAGAAGGGAGCACCCTGGCCTCACCCTCCTACAGTACGTAGATGACATCCTGATTGCTGCCAATACGGCCGAGGACTGTGAGCGGGGAACCCAGGATATGCTGGCTACCCTGGGGGCCTTAGGGTACCAGGCATCCGCGAAGAAGGCTCAGATATGCAGAGAGAGGGTGAGTTACCTGGGGTACATCCTGGAGGGCGGACAGCAGCGGTTATCAGATGCTAGAAAAGAAACTGTCCTGAAGATCCCTACGCCCACCTCCCGAAGAGAAGTAAGGGAATTCCTAGGATCGGCCAGCTACTGCCGCCTCTGGATTCCGGGTTTTGCTGAGATCGCCAGGCCCCTATATGAAGCTACCAAAGAGGGGAAAGCGTTTGAATGGACTGAGAAAGAAGAGGCTGCCTTTAATCAGTTGAAAAAGGCCCTCCTAGATGCCCCGGCCCTAGGACTGCCAGACGTTACAAAGCTCTTTCACCTCTTCGTAGATGAACACAAAGGAATAGCGAAAGGGGTTTTGACTCAAGCCTTGGGCCCCTGGAGCCGCCCAGTAGCTTACTTATCTAAAAAGCTAGATCCAGTAGCTGCAGGCTGGCCGCCGTGCCTAAGAATTATTGCGGCAACAGCGCTCTTAGTCAAGGATGCCGATAAACTGACCCAGGGGCAGGAAATCTGGATCACAATCCCGCATGCCATTGAGGGAGTCCTGAAACAGCCTCCTGATAGATGGATGAGCAACGCACGTATGACCCATTATCAGAGCCTTCTGCTCAACCCCCCTAGAGTGCGGTTCCACCCCAGTGCGGCCCTTAACCCCACTACTTTGCTGCCCGACCCTGACCTAGATGCCCCACTACATGACTGTGCGGGAATCCTAGAGCAAGTACATGGATTCCGGAAGGACTTGACCGACCGGCCCCTCCCAGATGCCAAGGCCACTTGGTTCACGGATGGGAGCAGCTTCATACAGGACAGGCACAGGTACGCGGGTGCAGCGGTGGTCACTGAAACAGACACTGTATGGGCAGAAGCTCTACCCTCCATGACGTCAGCCCAGCGAGCAGAGCTCGCTGCCCTCACCAAGGCGCTGACGCTGGGAGCTGGAAAACGGCTCAACATCTACACAGATAGCCGTTATGCGTTTGCCACAGCTCATGTTCATGGGGCAATCTATCAGGAGGGGGGGTTACTGACGGCAGAGGGATGGACTATAAAGAATAAGCAGGAGATACTCAACCTGCTTACAGCCTTATGGCTTCCTGCCAAGTTAGCCATTATCCACTGCCAAGGGCACCAGAAGACTGATGACCCGGTAGCAAGAGGTAACCAAAAGGCTGACCAGACAGCCAAGGCAGTGGCCCTCACTCCGGTCCCCACCATGTCCCTGCAGCTACCGGACCCGGGGGACCCAGTTTTGCCAGACCAGCCCAGATATTCCCAGGAGAAGTTACAGCGGATCAGGAAACTCCCCCTGGCCCAGGAGATAAAGGGATGGTGGTATACACTGGACAAGGAGCTCATACTGCCAGACTGGCTCGGAGTCCCAGTGTTAGAACAACACATGCACCAGTCCACCCACTTGGGGGCCTGGAAATTAAAGGACTTAATCCGACATGCCGGAATCAAGATTTACCAACAGGACACCAAAATAGATCAGGTTGTATCCGCCTGCAAGACCGGCCAACTTACGAATGCGAGGGCCAGGACGAGTGAAAAAGGGACCAGACTCCGAGGAACTAAGCTGGGAGCACAATGGGAGGTCGACTTCACCGAAATTAAGCCAGGAAAGTATGGTTATAAATATCTTTTAGTATTTATAGACACCTTTTCTGGGTGGGTAGAGGCATACCCAACCAAGCATGAAACAGCTCAGACGGTAGCCAAGAAACTGCTAGAAGACATCCTACCCAGGTATGGATTTCCTGTTATGATAGGATCAAACAACGGGCCAGCTTTTATTTCACAGGTAACACAGGCAGTAGCCAAGGCTATAGGGGCAGATTGGAAATTGCATTGTGCCTATAGGCCCCAAAGTTCAGGGCACATAGAAAGGATGAATAGAACCCTAAAAGAGACCCTTACCAAATTAACCATGGAGACTGGTGGAGACTGGGTGGCCCTCCTACCATACACCCTCTACAGGGTGAGGAACACTCCCTACACCCTAGGTTTCACTCCCTATGAGATTATGTTTGGTAGGCCATCCCCTATCATTCCTAACCTTAAAGCTAAGCTTCTTGCTGAATTTGAAAATCAGGAATTGTCTTTTTCCTTGAGAGGGCTCCAGAGGGCTCACGAGGACATTTGGCCATGCCTCCGCGCCATCTACGAGGCTGGCCCGACCCCAACACCTCATCAGCACAGGCCGGGAGACTGGGTCTACGTCAAGAGGCACCGCCGAGAGTCCCTTGAGCCACGCTGGAAGGGTCCCTACACTGTGGTGCTGACAACCCCCACCGCTCTCAAGGTAGACGGTGTCGCGACCTGGGTCCATCACACCCACGTTCGGCCAGTGGACCCCTCTGTGACCCGGGAAGACTTCGTCACCAAATGGAGCATCGATCAAGATCAACGCAACCCGCTCAAGCTCAAGCTACGGCGTACCCACCCCGCCTGACTTTGGTAACTCTGTTGACTCTGTTCATTGTCACCCATGCTGCCGGGAGTCCCCACGCCCCTTACAATCTTACCTGGCAGATCATAGACACCAACTCGGGGACAGTACTTCATCAGACTTCCCAGATCCACCCCAAAGACACTTGGTTCCCGGACCTCTATGTAGACCTCCTTACCCTTTTTCCTGATGGTAGTCATGGCCAGCCTCTAGTGGGGGCTAAGGACATCAGAGAGTTCCATTTCTATGTTTGCCCCAGGCCCTCACGGACTCCACGGGACCACACCCAGAACTCATGCGGAGGGGCAGAGGACTACTTCTGCACTTCCTGGTTGTGTGTCTCGACCAGGCACATTTGGTGGACTCCCCCGAAAACCGAGGACCTGATAACCGTGACAACGGCCGGAGGTGCCACCTTGTCCTGGGCAGGGCATTGGTTACTTTGTCCGGAAGGACCTCTGTAACCCTGTACGAATATCCTTCACGGAACAGGGAAAGAAGGCAACAGGATGGGACACTGGCAAGATCTGGGGGATCAGATTCTATGACAAGATGAGGCTTGAGGTCCAAGACTGGGGAATGCTGTTTACCCTCCGAGTGCAGGTAGCACCTTTCTCCCAACAGGCTTCTGCAGGAATAGGGCCCAACCAAGTATTAGCTCCCCGGCCTTCCATCACCCAGGTATCCACATCAAGGAGCAACTGGTCCCGGCCTCACAGCCCTCTGCATCCCCTGTCCCTACTGGGGCATCCCCCGCATCTCCTACCCTGGGTCTCGACTTAGGCGACTTACCATCTGATGCAGACCCCCTGTGGAGCACGGTTGTCGGAGCATATCACGTTCTGAACACTTTCCGAACCAACCTGACTGAGTCCTGTTGGCTCTGTCTAGATGTCCGGCCACCATATTTCGAAGGTATTGCTATTAGGGGCAATTATACAATGGCCCCCAATTCCAGCTCCTGCAGATGGCAACAGGCCACTGCAAGACTAACCCTTCAGGCAGTAACAGGTCAAGGTACTTGCATAGGTCGAGTGCCCCCTGGGCAATCACATCTTTGTAATAACACCCTATCAGCCCCCAGTAGGACAGCTTACCTACTCCTCGCCAAAAATGCGTGGTGGGCCTGTTCCAGCGGCCTCGCTCCCTGCGTCCACTCCCAAATCCTCAACTCCCCAAAAGAAGGCTTTTGCATACTCGTCCAGCTAATCCCCAAGCTAGTATACCATTCAGGGGAGGAAATACTTAGCAGGTTAGGTTCAGCTAACCCCCAAAGTAGGAGAGAACCTGTTACAGCCCTAACTCTGGCCACGCTCTTGGGGCTAGGACCAGCAGGGGCAGGAACCGGGATATCCTCGCTGGTCATACAAGACAAGAACTATGGAACCCTAAGAGCAGCCATTGACCTAGATATAGAAAGAATAGAAAAATCCATTACCCATCTGCAAGAATCCCTTACTTCCTTATCTGAGGTAGTACTCCAGAACAGAAGAGGATTGGACTTATTATTCATGCAGCAAGGAGGCCTATGTGCAGCCCTAGGGGAGGAGTGTTGCTTTTATGTTGACCATTCAGGAGTTGTTAAAGAATCCATGGCCCTCATAAGAGAGGGACTGCAGAGGCGGAAGTTAGAAAAGGAGCGGTCTCAGTCCTGGTATGAGTCTCTGTTCAACTGGTCCCCCTGGTTAACCACCCTTATCTCAGCTCTGGTCGGGCCCCTTGCAATCCTGCTGCTACTGCTGACCTTTGGCCCCTGCATCATCAACAGGCTAGTTCAGTTTGTCAAGGAACCAATAGGGGTTGTTCAGATGATGGTTCTAAGTACCCAGTATAGGCCTCTAGCAGCAGAAGGTGAGGTAGAAATGCAAACCGTCCCATGATTGGGCCCGTGAGTTCCAAGACAAGGGGGGGAATGAAAGGGCAGAGACTCCATTTTTGTGCTAGGCCCTTCCTCCTGTCCCCAGAATAACTTCCCTTCCGAGAAAAACTACAAGAAAGCAGCTAGGCCCAAATTGTGCTATACCGTAGCATGCTCCTTCACCCATCAGGAGGTAGCAGGGCATAGCTCAGACCCAGGAAGGTATTAATCATTTCCTGTCCTTTGTGCCATAAGAGCCTGCTGTAAAGCCCTGGTGTAAGTCCCTGCTGCTAAATCCTGAAATAAAACCCTGACCTGGAACTGACCAATTGGGGTCAGCCAACTCAGGAGACTCTCCCCCTGCCCCAGATCCCTATAAAACCTTTGTCCTGTTGAAGCTCTCTCTCTCTCTCTCTCTCCACCTCGCCGCTGCGCCAGTGTGTGTGTGGGGGGGACTGAGCTCGAGCTAGCTCGAATAAAGGCTCTTTGCTTTTGCATTGGACTCGGCTCCCTGGTGGTCTTTGGGGATCACAAAATATGGGCATAACAATAATAATACCTTCTGTAACCAAAAGAATATTCATAAATTTGATAAATATGTTATCTATGTGTCCTTGGGCAAATCATGTCTCTGAACTTCAGTTTTCTTATCTGTTAAAGGAGAATAATCTAAAAAATGAGTGACCGTGAAGAGTCAAATAACAACACATGTAAAGTGCCTGGGACACTGAAGGATCAATAACTAATGGTTATTAATACCATCTTCATTCCAAGTTCACAGCTCTTTTCCAGGGGCCCAGCAGGAAATCAGATTATAGCAAGGGCACATTTAGTAGACCATGTGGTACCTCTACCTAGTGGGCCCAGGCAGCAGGTGATACACAGTAATGTTTCCACAGTGGGACCCATGAACCTCACAGAAGCAGGACCAACTGCCTGCATGAGCCAACGGCACTGGCCGGTACAGTCCAGGTTTAGCCAAAATGACCCGAGGTCAGGGCAGGTGTCAGTGCCAAGTAAAAAAAATAGTTTTCAGAACTTTTCAGACTTGCAGAGAAGGGATAGTGGATTCTACTTACATTTATTTCCCAAGTATTGTTACAGATAACCAGAATAAATCAAGAAATGCTCCAAGAGTTTGGAGTTACATTTATTATGCGCGGGTCCAGAGGAAAATGTCTCTCAAATTCTGGGCCCCAACATGGAGGAATTTTCCCCATTTATATGTTTTTACTTTCTTTGTCTCCCAAATATGGGGTGTTTTCGGCCCCTTTTGCAAATTCTTAAAGAGCCCCTATGTGCTGGGGCCTTGAGACCTCAACCAAAGGCCTGGCCTGGTGCCAGCACTGATAGTTTTGTCCGGGGAAGGTTTAATGCCTCCCTGAAGTGGGGGTAGTCTCATTTTTCCTTATTATTTAAGCAAGCAAGCATTTATAGAAGCCAAATAGCAGGGTTAAAATTTCAAACAGCAGTTTTTATATAAGATGGATGCTTCAGTATGACAGACATTTAAGAAGAAAAAATTGTTACAAATCCCAATGAGAATGATACATGCAAAACAAAAAGAAGGGAAAAAATCAAAAATTGAAACTAATTTTAGTAACAGCAATGGATTTAAAAAATTAAAAAAATTCATGCCCTGCTGGCGTGGCTCGGTGGCTGAGTGTGGACCCATGAACCAGGAGTCACAGCTCGATTCCAGTCAGGGCACAGGCCCGGCTGCGGCTGGATGCCCAGTAAGGGACATGCAGGGCGACATGCAGGAGGCAGCAGATTCACGTTTTTCTCTCATCGATGTTTATCTCTCGCCCTCTCCCTTCCTCTCTCTCTAAAGTCAATAAAAACATATTTTAAAAAATTCCTTGCTCACAAATTCAAAAACAAAAGCTGTCCTACTGACGTGACTTCCCAAATTGGCTGAAACATGGCTCCTGGTTGTGAAGAGGCTTCTTTTGAGCGGCAGCCAAAGCACATTCCTTTGGCTAAGAGCGAACTTAACGCTGCGAATGGGAATGCCAGCAGAGAGGCCTTCCCAGCTGCCCAGCAGGCCAGCCCAGCAGGACAAGAACCCGAGGGGGGGGGGCCCAATTGGCAAAATGCAAATGCCGCCCACTTCACTGAATTGTTCTGAGTTCCTTGTCAAAATAGTGACTGTGCATCCAAAATACAAGGTTTCCTCTGCTCGAGCTCGCGGCTGAGCAGGAGGAAGGACCCACCACAACCCCGGGCCTAGGGAGGGAGGGCGACCCCGGGCTGAGAGAGAACCCAGGCTGAGGGCGGCCTGGGCAGGGAGCGCTGGCCGGCCCCTCGGGCCGCTGAGCTGGGCAGGACACAGTTCACGTACTTACCCATCACAGCCCACAGCCTAGGTCAGACATTATTAGATGCTACATTAAAGTCAGCCACAGAGCCATTTCTTCCTATCTAATTACCTAAAATGATAGCATAATGAGCAATGCTTTCAAGGGAAAAAGTGCTCTTTTAAATGGCTCATTTTAAGTTGATGTGAAGAAAATTAATCATTTAACTAAATGAGGAGGACAAGTCCACATCGTAGGCGGCATTATGTCCACGTCACAAAGGTTATTCCTTTCGATGACGTGTTGTTAGTGATAGGGAAGGAGAGATGTTTTCCTACGGACAGATTTGCCCTCCAAATCTTACTCTCTTCTACTTGAGCCTGGCCACGGACAACAATGACCTTAGGCGCAACACGGAGACCCCAGTGAGCCCCTCCATGAAGCGCAGGGAGTGTGGGCACCCGCAGCAGTTTCCTAGGTGGCATTAGACACTGGCCAGAAGCCAGGTGTGGCATGTGCTGGCATCAGACAGGGCCCGGGTTCAAGTCCCAGCCCTGCATGGCTGGATGAGACTGCTCCCCGAGGGTCTGCTTGGTGAGACTCTTTCCTCAAATTGAAACTAGGAATCAAAACAGCACATGTCCCGGAGGAGAAACCAAGATGATGGCATAGGTAAGCACCTAAACTGCTGCCTCGCACAACAATTTCAAAACTGCAACTAAAAGAATGGACACCATCCAGAACCACAGGAAAGCTGGCTGAGTGAAAATTCTACAACTAGAAGGAAAGAGAAAAGCTCACAGAGAATTGGAGGTACGGCAAAGGGTCTTTGTGCGCGCAGAGAGGAAGGGCGGCTGAGAGCCTGGCTGACTTTCTCTGGGGGAAGGGGGAAGGAAGCCTCCGACCGCACTGAACCCCAGTTCTGACTGCACTGAACCCCAGTTCCGGGCGAGCCCCTGGGGACCCACGCTCTTACGGAGGGAGTCTGGACTCTCGGGCGGAGACTCGGGAGCCGGGGAAGGCGGAGGTCTGAAGGCGCGCGCGTGCCAGTACGCACAAAGGCTGCGGAGGTTGCCACAGGCTTTCCCTAGTGGAAGGGAGTCAGAGGCTCCTGACTGCACTGAGCCCCAGTTCTGACTGCACTGAACCCCAGTTCCAGGCGAGCCCCTGGGGACCCGCGCTCTTACGGGGGGAGTCTGGACTCTTGGGTGGAGACTCAGGAGCCAGGGAAGGCAGAGGTCTGAAGGTGCGTGCGTGTGTGCGCGCAAGGGCAAGACTGACTGGAAGCCAAGACTGTCTGCTCCACCCTGAGACTCCACCCCATCCAAGCTGAGCACAGAGGCTATTGCAATTTGGCAAGTCTAATCCTATAAGGCTGTCTCCAGCACCGAACTTCTCCCAGCATAGACACAGCTGATTCTTACAGCCAGCTGGCCTGGAGGTCAATTCCTCCCAGTGATACCAACAACAATCAAGACTTAATTACAACAAGGCTGTACACACAGTCCACAAAGGGGTGCACCAAGAGTGTCCACCTCAGGTTAACTGGGGAGGCCGACCCACTGGGCCATATAGGAAACCTAACACACAAATCTACCCTACCAACTCAGGGAAGCAGTGAAAATGCGGCGTCAAAGAAACAGATCACAAATGAAAGAAATGAAGGAAAACAAACGACTGGATATAGAATTCAAAACCACGGTTATAAGGCTTTTCAAGAATATCCTAGAAAAGGCTGATAAATATAATGAGACCCTCGAAGATATGAAAAAGGACCAACTAGAAATTAAACATACACTGACTGAAATAAAAAATATTATACAGAGACCCAAAAACAGACTAGAGGAACACAAGAATCAAGTCAAAGAATTGAAATACAAAGAAGCAAAAATCACTCAACCGAAAAAGCAAAAAGAAAAAAAAAATCCAAAAAGTTGAAGATAGTGTAAGAAGACTCTGGGACAACTTCAAGCATACCAACATCAGAATTATGGGGGTGCCAGAAGAAGAGAGAGAGCAAGATACTGAAAACCTATTTGAAGAAATAATGACAGAAAACTTCCCCCACCTGGTGAAAGAAATAGACTTACAAGTCCAGGAAGCGCAGAGAACCCCAAACAAAAGGAATCCAAAGAGGACCACACCAAGACACATCATAATTAAAATGTCAAGAGCAAAAGACAAAGAGAGAATATTAAAAGCAGCAAGAGAAAAACAGTTAATTACCTACAAGGGAGCACCCATATGACTGTCAGCTGATTTCTCAACAGAAACTATGCAGGCCAGACGGGAGTGGCAAGAAATTTTCAATGTGATGAATAGCAAGAACCCACAACCAAGATTACTCTACCCAGCAAAGCTATCATTCAGAATTGAAGGGCAGATAAAGAGCTTCACAGATAAGAAAAAGCTAAAAGAGTTCATCACCACCAAACCAGTATTATATGAAATGCTGAAAGGTATTCTTAAAGAAGAGGAAGAAGAAAAAAGTAAAGATAAAAATTATGAACAACAAATACATATCTGTCAACAAGTGAACCTAAAAATCAAGTGAATTAAAAACCTGAGGAACAGAATAATCAGGTGAATATAATAGAATCAGGGGCATAGAAAGGGAGTGGAATGATAATTCTCAGGGGGAAAGGGGTATAGGGTGTTCAGGAAGAGACTGGACAAAAATCATACACCTATGGATGAGGACAGTGGGGGGGGGGGTAAGGGCAGAAGGTGGGGTGGGAACTGGGTGGAGGGGAGCTATTGGGGGAAAAAGGAGAAACAATTGTAATAATCTGAATAAAGACTTATTAAAAAAAAAAAACAAAAAACAGCACGTGTCCCGTGGGTGGTTCTGAAATCAAATGCGTTCAGCACGCAAAGCACTCAGACAGCCTGGCATGCAAAGCAGGTGCACAGCCTTAGCTCTGTTGGTGTAAAAGGGTGTTACCGGCCCTGGCCACTCCCCTGCAAGCACTTCTGAGTCTCTAGGCTCCTGCTGTGTTGTTTTAGCAGAAATTATAAAAGTCTTAGGAAAAGGTGGGCCTGCCCCAACCCAGTTGCTCCTTCTGTTTTTAATGATATGAGATCCTCATTTGAAGCTGTTAGAATTTACTAAATAACCATAATAATAATCTTACATGGTTTTAAAACATATGGAATGTTTAACTGCTATTTTTCTGTCCGAATTCAGGCTTTGCTACGAAATATTCAATTCTGGGGTCAGAGAAAATGGGGGCGGGGGGTGGATTGTAAATCAAGAAACTTGCTATGAGTACCTTCTGAAGACAGCTGCACTCCTACTCGGGATGTGGTCTTTGTTTGGATCCCGAGATGCTTAACCAAGGTAATGAGAGAAAACACTGGCTATGGATTCAGGGGCTGAGGCAGCCAAAACAAGGTTTCAAACTTGCCCTGATGAGCAAAGATCATCGGATCGCCCAGCCGACCTGGAAGAGGCGGGGGGGGTGGGGGAGGGCATGCGGGGTGAGGATCCCAGGAGCCACAGGGCTTGGGGAGCGTGGGCAGTCAGGGCAATTGCTTGTGTTCCAAATCAGCTTCACTCCCCTGAGGTGAAACCGAATTCTGTGCTGAGCAGGGGAAGAGGGTGGTTCTGGGGGCATCCTGGTTTGGGTTCCTCCAAAAGCTGACCTCCAAAGCAAATACTTAGGCACAGGAATTTGCTTGGAGATGTGACAATCAGTTTTAAGTGTCAACTTGGCCAGGCTGTAGTCCCCACTCACTGGGTTAAAGATTCATCTGGTGTGGCTGCAAAGGTTTTGCAGATGTGATTAGCATCGACAGTCTGTTAACAAATCTTACTCTCTTCTACTATGCAGATCTTAGGGAACTAGCCTCCATGATCTGGTGGGCCTGATCCAATCAGTTGAAAAGCTTAAAGAGCAGAGCTGAAATTCCCCTGAGAAGAAATTCCACCTGTAGACTATACAGCCAGCTTCTGTCCTTCCTGACCACCTGCCTCACAGATTTCAGATCCACCATAATCATAGCCTGCCACCACAATTACTTAAGCCATTTCTTTCAATAAATCTCTTAATTAATATAGGAAGCACTTAAAAATATTTTTATTGACTTTTAAAGAGAGGGAAAGAGAGAGGGAGAGAAACATCAATGTGAGAGTGAAATATCAATTGGCTACCACCTGCACATGCCCTACCAGGGATCAAACCTGCAACCCAGGCATATGTCCTGACTGGAAATCAAACTGGCAACCTTTTGGTGCCCAGGATGACATCCAAATAACTGAGTCACATCGGCCAGGGCACATTTTATTTTTGTGTGTGATATTTTCACTATTTTTTTTAGTTATGTCCTTAATGGTTGCTCTCAAGCTTACATCTTAGTTTATCAGAATCAGATTTATATGAACTTAATTCCAATGAGATATAGAAATGTTACTCATACATAGCTCCATTCCCATTTCCCTTTTTGGGGTTTAATATTTTTATTACTAGAGGCCTGGTGCATGAAATTCATGCACAGGGGCAGTGTCCCTTCAGCCCAGCCTGTATCCTCTCCAATCTGGGACCCCTCAGGGGATGTCTGACTGCTGGTTTAGGCCCGATCCCAGGGATCAGGACTAAACCAGCAATCAGACATCCCTCTCACAATCCAGGACCGCTGGCACCTAACTGCTCACCTGCCTGCCTGCCTGATCGCCCCTAAATGCCCCCCTCCCCCCCCCCCCGCAGGCCTGGTCGCTCCCAACTGCACCCCCTGCCAGCCTCAGTTCAGTCGTTTGGTTGTCCCTCACTAAACCCCCTGCCAACCTTGTCACCCCACACAGCCTATGTTCAGTCATCCGTCTGGTTGTTTTGGTTGTGACGGCCCCTGGCTTTTTATATATTAGGATATTGCATTCATTGATGTTACATACCTGGCAATGCATTGTTATAATTACTTTTTATAACTTTGTCTTTTAAAGAAGTGAGGAGATGAAAAAACAAGTATGCATTCATAGTTTTGTTATATTAGCCTTCTTTGTTATCATTTGTTCCTGTGGATTTGAAGTCTTTCCTTAGCCCAGTACAGCTTTGCTCCAATTTGCCTCATTTGTACTGTTGTTGGCAAATATATTACATTTCTACATGTTATAGGCTCAGCAATACTTTATATACATATTGTTATATGCAATTGCTTTTTTTTAATCCTCACCCGAGTATATATTTGTATTGGTTTTAGAGAGAGAAGGAGAAAGAGAGAGAGAAACATTTATGTGAGAAACATCAATTGGTACATGCCTTGACAGGGGATGGAACCCACAACCTAGGCATATGCCTGAGCGTGAATTGAACCTGAAACCTTTTTTTGTGTGCAGGATGATGCTCTAACCAACTTAGTCACCCAGCCAGGGCTGCAATTGCTTTTTAAATCAGTTAAGAAAAGAATGGAAAAGAAATTTACATTTATACTATCTTTTACCTGGTATAATAAATTACCTTTACTGGTAATTTGTCTTCTTTTTTTATGTGGATTCAAATTATCCTGAGTTACTTGCTTTCATCTGAAGACTTCCTTTAGTGCTTGTAAAATGGGTCTGCTGGCAAGAAATTCCCTCAATTTTTGCTTATCTGGGAATATCTTTATTTTGCCTTCATTTTTGAAAGATAGCTTTATTGGATAAAGGATTCTTGATTGACAGTTTTGTTTTCTTTGAGCACAGTTTTTTCTTTGAATACATTATCCCATTGCCTCTGGCCTTCATTGTTTCTGATGAAAAGTTAGCTATTAATTCTATTGGGTTGCCTTGAAAGGGACAAGCCATTTGTCTGTTGCTAGCTTTCAAGATTCTCTCCTTGTTTTTGGCTTTCAGCATTTTTACTATAATGTGTTTTTAGAGCTCTTTGAAACTATGGGTTTGATGTGCTTCTTGAATGTGTAGATTAAAGTTTTCTTCACATTTGGAAATTGCAGCCATTATTTCTTTGAATGCTTTTTCTGCCTTTGCTTTGTCTCCTTTTGGTACTACCATTACACAAGTGTTGGGGCTTTAATAGTGTTCTACTATCTTTAAGTTCACTAATTTTTTTCTCCTGTCAGTTCAAATCTACTACTGAGCCCCTCTGGTAAAATTTTTGTTTGAGTTACTGTACATTTCAAATCTAGAATTTCCATTTTGTTCTTTAATAATTTTTCTCACTTTATTGACAATTTCTATTTGGTGACATTTTCACCATACTTCCTTCACTCGTTTATTCCTTTAGTTCTTTGAACATATTTATGATAGATACTTAAATTTTGTTAACTCTGGTCCAGTTTCCCAGGCATTTTTTGTTTCCATTTATTTCCCCAGTATAGAAGCCAGACTTTCTCATTTCTCTGCAGGTTTTATTACTTTTGTTGGAAAGTGAATATTTTAGATCATATTGTAGCAACTCTGGGTGCTGGTCCACTCTCCTCTGGGATTGGTTACTGTTACTTGCCTGTTGACTTGTTTAGTGACTGAATAGACTATTTTAGTTAATTCTCTTCCACCCTATAGTGTGAACCCTCTGATATTTTCTCCTCAGGAATCAGCCTGAGGTTTGAGCACAGTCAGCCTGGGGTAACAATGGTTTTCTTGGGATCCTTTATCCCCCCTGACCCTATGCAGCTGTTAAACAGCACTAAGGACTGGCTGATTGCCCTATTCTTTCCAAAAAGCCCTGAGCATACATTGTTTCACAGACTTACTTTGAAGGGACAGTTGCTGAGGTCAGTGTTTGAGATTATTTTCTGATCCCATGAGGGCTCTTCTAAATTATCTTTCCCTGTTTCTCGCCAATAAACTAGTCAACCTATAATTTTGTCTATGAATCTATCAATCTCCAAATTTTATTTCACCACAACCTCCACTGTTTCTGATATATTTGGAGCCCTGTTCTACAGCCCAGGCAGAATCTCCGCACCACGGCTCTGGGGATAGGACAGAGACATGGTGTGCCTCTATCTGAGCTACTATTTGTGGAGCAGCAGTTCCAAGTCACTTGGCTTGTCTCTGTCAGCATGAACCCCCCCCCCCCACCATGAGCCAGATCAAGGGCTATTTGGGCCCCAGTATTCTCCATGGTGTTGTGTCCCAGGCTTGATAGAAGAAGGGAGTTTCCACCTCTTAGTCTCATTTGCCCAGAACAAGCAGCAGGAAGCAGGATGGGAAATGCTGACATCCTGATTGGGAGCTGGAGGGAGGAATTGTGGGGAAGCACTGGACTTGGTTGGAAAGTCTGTAAGGAGAATTCTCCGAAAGGTCAGGGGCCTCTAGGGGGACCTTGCCGAAGGCGGCAGCCCCTGCCTTGACTTTTCCAAATGAGTCCAAGCCCCTGGGTGTTTTACTAGAATCTCTATGTTTAGTCTTTAAAGACCCGACCTTGTAGAAGCATGTGCTTTCTCAAGGATACTTACCTGCTGACTGTATCTAGAGGTTAATTTTAGTTCAAGCTGTTGTGACAATAAAAGCCAAAGGAGGCAGGTGAACAGGGCTATTTGGTGCCTCTTGCCAGGCAGCCCCTTAGCCCTCTCTTTCACAGAAACGTGTGTCAGAGTAATCCATTCATCCATCACTCAGGATCTGCTGGTCAGTCCCAGAAAGGAATCCCTACGTTCTTGGCTGTATCAGTCCAAAATGAAGCTTCATTTCACTGAGCTGAGGAGTGGGTCTTGGTTCAAATAATAGACTCTCTCACTCTCCTTACTGAATATTAGTAGATTTTTCTTCAATAAATGTTTATTTGCTGTGTGCCCTTGGGATCATTTCCAGAGATGTAAACTTTTTATTTTTTAAACATATGTTTATTGATTTTTAGAGAGAGAAACATCGACATGAGAGAAGAAAATCAGTCAACTACCTCCTGCACTCCCCCTACCAAGGATGGAGCCTGCAACCCAGGCATGTGCCCTGACTGGGAATTGAACTGGTGACCTTTTGGTGCACAGGACGATGCCCAACCAACTGAGTCACACCAGCCAGGGCGAGATGTAAACTTTTTATATAGTTTTCACCAGTTTCACAAGGGAACGTCCTCACACTCTTATGCCAGAAGTGGAACCATTTGAGTATTTAAACATAAATCTGATTCATAATCTTCTTGAGCCATGTTTGAAGGCATATTGCATATTCTGTCTCCGTGGCTTTTCTCGCTCCGTGATTCTAGGCAAATTATTTTGCCTCATTATGTCTTTGTTTCCCCATCTACTAATAGCAATGAGGAAATTGATCCCTACATGGCAGAGCTGTTGTAAGAAACTGAAATAACATATACAAAGTGTTTAACACAGAATATGTTTTCAAGAAGAACCAATTGGTTTTTATCATTAGAGAGAGTCACAGAGGCAATTGGCACATAGAAGAAATAGCCCTCAGGGTCAGGAATACCTAATAACCGCTCCAACTCACAATTGTTCTTTGATCACAAATCAAGCCTCTCTTGGGATGCTAGGCCATTATCCCATCCCCCTACACCCCTACACACACACACACACACACACACACACACACACACACACACTATTACAATACATTGGAGCAGAAAGAGAAAAACAACATCTGACCACTTTTCCCCTTTTTAAAATAATCTAGTTTACCAATATAATACACCGTAGGAAACCCTCCCACACCCCAGGAAAACTGTTGCAAAGCAGAGAATGGTAATATTGGGTTATATCCATAGCTTACCAACAAACTGGGGAACGTGGAAGGGAGAGGTCCCCAAAGTGCTAGTATGAACTTTCTTTTCTTTTTTTTTTTTAATCCTCACCCGAGGATACGTTTTTTTTTTTTTTACCAATTTTTTAGAGAGAGGAAGGGAGAGAGAGAGAGAGAAATATCAATGGAAGCACCCTGACCAGGGATTGAACCTGCAACCTGGGTAAATGCCCTGACCTGGAACTGAATCCTCAACCTTTTGGTTATGGGACGATGCTCCAACTAACTGAGCCACACCAGCCAGGGTGCTAACATGAACTTGCAGCAGGTTCTCCAACTGCAGAGTATAGAAGTACTGCTAGGGAATTTTGTTGAAAATGCTGATTCTGGTCTCCTCCCTTTTCTCCCTTGGAGATTCTGACTCAAGATCTCTAGTTGGGACCCTGGAGATGGCACATTTAACAGCCCCCCAAGGATTTTCATCAAAATA
Source organism: Plecotus auritus (assembly GCF_963455305.1). NCBI lineage: Eukaryota > Metazoa > Chordata > Mammalia > Chiroptera > Vespertilionidae > Plecotus > Plecotus auritus. The sequence continues at coordinate 118,034,799 of NC_137773.1, read as the reverse complement.
GTTTTGCTGCCCTCACCGGTTTGGCTCAGTAGATAGAGCATTGCCCTACGTACTGAAGGGTCCCAGGTTCGATTCCTGTCAAGGGCACATGCCCGGGTTGTGGGCTCAATACCCAGTAGGGGGCGTGCAGGAGGCAGATGATCAATGATTCTCTCTCATCATTGATGTTTCTATCTTTCTCTCCCTCTCCCTTCCTCTCTGAAATCAATAAAATTATATTTTTTAAAAAAGGATGGTTTTGCTATGTTGAGAAACAACTCTCCAGTGTGAACTGACCCCAAGCATCATAATACCTTCTAGGATCTTCCTTAATATATACATACAAAGACTCACATACTTGGCCCTCTCTGAGATGCCTTGAGGAACTCTTCGATAACTTCAGTTCTTCATTCAAGCCCATTCTCTCAGGAAAGTCTGAGACCAAGGTCCCTATGCACAAGCAGACTTCCTCCACATTTCCTTCTGGCAAAAGAAGCCAGGGGGCTGGTTGGGGCCTGCTGTCTGCGGCCCGTCCCTAGCCTTCCTGCGCTCTGCTCTGTGTCTCAAAGGAGCTCCTCTGGGAGCAGCATCGCCTTAGCTCCTGGTCACTGACTTCGAGCTGGTTTGCCTAGTAGGAGAGGCTGGGAGTGTCTCTCCCTCTCCATTCCATCAGCAGCTCCTCCTCCGGGCCCGTTCTCAATGGACAGGCCAAACATGGTGCCCACTTTCTAGATTAGCCTTGCCCTGGGAATCCGGGAATCCCACCTCCTCCCTTTGTCTCCACAGCCTACAGGTAGTAGCAGCCCATTGCCTTGTTGTCTCAGCCCCTACAATTCCCCACATTCAATTCAACTATCGCAAATGGTTGAAGGGGTTTCTGTCTTTCTGGTCAGACACTGTAGGTCTGGCAAATAGGGGTTAGGTTTTGAAGGTACCCTTTGCAAAGAACAGGGAAGAGAAGGGAACAAGAGGCCCTCACCCTGAAGACCCTTCAATGGTCAACCCCCGATTTCTCACCTGCAATACAATGAGGAAGCGGTGTGATAGCAAGGAGGCTGGGACCAAAGAGGAGGAGCAAGAAGGTCCAAACAGACCCATTTCCATCAGCAGCAGAACCATAGACCAGAGTTTCTCAGCATCATTTTTGGTTAACTAACCCTTCTGCTGTGGAGCTGCCTGTGTGTTACAGGATGTTGAGCAGCATTGCTGCTCTCATTCTGCCAGATGCCAGTAGCACCTCCCCCAAGTTGAGACAACCCAAATGTCCCTGTACATTGCCCATTGTCTCCTAGGGTACAAGCTTACATGTCCCCGTGCCCCATTGAGAACTACTGAGCTAGACTCCACAGCAGAGTCCATGGGCCCCATAGCCATTCTGCTTGTCAGCTTAGGTGAGGAATAAGTACTTAGTGACACTTGCTCTGACTAGAAGCTACAAGTGGGCCACGCGCTCAGGGCTGTTGTCAGGAAGTCCAGCGCCCCAACTCTCCCTGTCATGCTGCTCCTTCTCTGCCTCTCGTCACCCATTCATCCAGGTGAAATTAGATGCAATGAACAGAGCAGCCTGGTTGCAGAGACAGGGAAGGAGAGTAAGCAGGGAGCTGCTTCCTCTTTTGCCTAAATTTCATGAGATTTCTAGGAGCCTGGGCACTTTGTTCCCAGAGCCTCAAGACTTTTGGATACAATAAGGCTGAGGAGTCATTTAGAACCAAATTCCAAAGCCAGCTCCACACTTGCCACCTATAAAACATTGGGCAAGTCACTTAGTCCCTCTGAGCCTCACTTTCCTTATCTGTCAAATGGGAGTTATAGCTCCTTCCTCTCTGATGTCTTCTAGGAATTAAGGAATGCTTGTAAAGTATAAAAATTAGGTACTCACCAGATTACAAGTTGGCGAACTATAGCCCACGGTTCCATCTGGCTCACATAAGGTTGCCAGATTGACCAAATGAAATGTTTTATCTGGCAACCCTCTCTGCTGGCCATGTGCTTTCATAATGAAGTTTAGTGGGACCTGACAGGCCAGCAGAGGACATTTGGCTCAGGCGGACTAGAAAGTCCAGAACAAGAAGGTGGGCCCAGCCTCTTTTTGTGGAACAGCCTGCGGTCACCCTATCTGGCTCAACAGGAGGCAGCACTGAGGGCGAGACAGCAGGCCACCCTCAACAGCCAACAGTAATCGGGTTGAAGGACAATGAACTCCATCCAATCAGACGCGAACACCTACATCCCCCAGCCTCCTCCCCTTGCAGTTTTTGCGCATAAAATTCAACCCCAAGGACAGCAGAGGTTGAGTCCTAACCTTCCCTGATTGTGGCTCCATCCCCCCATCCCCTCTAATAAACGCCCCTCTTGCTCACTGTGTCCTCCTGTTTCCTTGAGTGCCTCCAATTTTACATATTGGTGCCGAAACCCCTAAGGCCCACTCCCACCCTCTGGGTGGCCCCTGAACCAGCCCATGCCTCTGAACCCAGGAGTCCCTCAGGGTCTTAGAGGACAGTGGCCTGAGGCCATCTCTCCTTTCTCTCTCCCCCTCCCTTCCTTAGAACCACACCACTCCCTCACCCTTCATGGGAGGCCAGTTCCCTTTTTCTGAAACTGCGCCAAGGTTTCCTCTTTCTTTGGGCAACTGGACACTTGGGCCTCTGGCAGACCAGGAAATTCCTGCTCCTGATCTCTAGTTGGGACCGCCTCCCTTTCCTCTCTCTTTCCTTTTGCCTTTCTGCCTTTCCCAGGAGTTCGGCCCTGCAGGATGCGTGGAAACCCCCAGCCACGCATCCTGCAGGGCCGAACTCCTGCTGCCACCCCTCCATCCCCATCCTCAGCTCCCAGCATGCTCTGTCCTTCTGAGTATTCATGTCCCTCCTCACCTGCCTCCTCGCCTTCTCCTTTGTTTCCCAGGACCATTCTGATGATACGCACTACACTTTCACACGACGGCGGACACTCGTTTGCCGGGTGAGTCTTTGACCCTCAATCATATTCTGAGAGTTTTGTTTTGGGGCCACTTGGGCCCCATTTTCGGCCTCCCAGCCGTCACTCCAAAGCTGAGCGCCAGTCGAAACTCTCCACTATTTCTTTCTTGGGGGCCTCTCTCCTTGGGTGTGCCCTTGGTGAGTCATCCACTCCTACCGAATCCTCGCTAGCCACATGGGGACACCTGTCTCACTGACTGGATTCCTTGGGTCATGGTCATTAGTCTCACCATGTATCCCTCATTCCTCTCCTATGCTCCATGGGACTTCACAGTCACTTCCCCCGAAAGACACTCCCCTTGGGCGCCTGGCTTATGGGCTCTCCAAGCTTCCCCTGGAGGAGAAATCAAACCCAAGGCTTCCTTTTCATCCCAGCGTGGCCTGGCCACCACATCCTTAGATAACCATAGCCGACGGCCGGAACACGGTGCTTTGATGTCCAAATCCTAACTGCTCTGGACACTTTCATTCAGCGAAATGGCAAGCGGTCCGAGGTCCCACATGTCCAGGCTTTCTGGACACTTCCATCTCGTCTTCCCTCTGTCGGTCCATCACCTCTTTCCAGGTCCTACTTCTCAAGGAACAGCCTCCTAAAACTCAATCACCCCGGTAACCAATACACACCAGCTGATGACACCCCCAACAACGTTTCTTCCTTTGACCCTGTGTACCACTCTCCCCCCATAACCCCTCATGTGTAAGCCCCTCTTAGCCTTCTTCTCCTTCCTCAACCTCATCCTCTGCCCCCCCTTCACTTCTCCACTTCTCGTTAAGGCCTTTCAACCCATCTTCTATCCTTCTGTGCCTCTAAGGACCCTGCACCAACAGAGCCTGTCAGTTCCACTCAACCTCCAACCATCTACCCCCATACTCCATCGTGGGGTCCCCCTCCCCCTGAGGCCAAAGCTCCCTCCCCCTCGGGTCTGTATCCCCTATGGGAGGTTGCAGGACCACAGGGCATCATGAGGGTCCACATCCCATTTTCCTTCTCGGATCTCGCACAAAAGGAGAAGAGATTAGGTTCCTTCTCGGATGATCCAACCAAATTTACAAAAGAATTTAAATACTTAACTCAGACATATGGTCTGACTTCTCAAGCTGTCCACGCCATTCTTTCCTTCACCACCGCTCCCGAGGAAAAGGATCACATCTGGGAAGCTGCTATGGCTCATACGACAAAGTATTCACTGAAAATCCAGAGAAATTTAGGGGATGCAAGGCACAAGGCAATTCCAACAGGGAGCCCGGCTGGGGCTGTCAGGCGCTTTCCCCACAGGAAGAGGACGGCCCATTTCCTCACTGTCTTTCAGAGGGAATGCAAAAGGCAGGATTTAAGCCGTCAACTAGGACAAAGTCTCAGAAATCACTCAAAATCCAGACGAAAATCCTGCCGCCTTTCTAAACCGCCCCACGGAGGCCAGAGTAAAATATGCCAATATAGCCCCGCATCTCGCGAGGGAGCCCTCGTCCTCCAGACCCACAGAAAGCCAACCAGCACCAGATATTCGGGAAAAAACCTACAAAAATCAGAACAAGGACCTCAATCGCCCCAGCAAGAACTTGAACAGGTTGCTCTTAAAGTTTTTAATAACAGACAGGAACAACAGGGAAAGGCAGAAAGGCAAAAGGAAAGAGAGAGGAAAGGGAGGCGGCCCGCAAGAAGGTGAGACAGGAAAGAGATGATGCCCGCTATTTGCTGCTGACACCCCACTAAGGGCGCCCAAATAGGGTCTCAGTGAGATAGTCAAGGGCTCCCCTGAAGCGGAACCCCTCCCCCCCGGCCCCTGCCTCTACTTTCACTGTGGCAAGGAGGGTCATTGGGCCAAATTCTGCCCTCAGCCGAGACCTCCTCCAGCCCGCATCCTCTGTGTCGCCAGACAGGACACTGGAAGGTTGACTGTCCAATGGCCTCTAATCAAAGGATGGGATTACCTCCCCCACAGGCACAAGAACCTCCCCCCACAGGCACAAGCAAATTTGCCTCCAAGATTCTCAGTCTCTGAGCTCCTCAGCCTAGTGGTGGCGGATAACTGACGGACCTGGGTTCCCACACAGCCCTGGCTCTAACCATCACCGCCCACAGCAGGGCCCAGGGTAATCTTAATGGTAGCAAGTAAGCCCATCTCTTTTATCTTAGATACAGGGGGACATACTCCGGCTGCCTGAATACTTGGGGTTCCTCCTCCCTTCCCCTATCTCTGTTGTAGGCATAGCTGGTAAGTGTGCTCACCCACTTAGCACCCCACCCCTCCCCTGCTATCTAGACAGCCATTGCTTTCACATACGTCTTCCTAGTTTTGCCCAGTTATCCCGTGCCCTTGCTAGGATGGACATTTTAACTAAAATAGGTGCATCCCTCCTCCTCCTGGGGGCCCAAAATAGAACTCCCACACAGTCCCAAAAGGTCCTGCTCCTTGCCATAGGGGATGCACTCTCCGCCCCTACACCTCTTCTCTCCCACCATGGCTGACCCAAGCAAACCCCCAGGTTTGGGATACCTCTCATCTTCCATAGCCTCTCTCCATACCCTGGTACAGGTGACACTCACAACTCCAGGGCAATTTCCCAACAAAGCTCAATATCCACTAATACCTCAGGCTCTGCTTGGCCTCACACCTATTATTGACAAACTTCTCTCTTCCAACCTGCTCAGGGCAGCAGCCTCCTCAGCCAGCACTCCCATACTCACTGTAAGGAAACCTAATGGCTCCTATTGCTTAGTTCAGGACCTTAGGGCAATCAATGAAGCCACCCTACTCATCACCCCAGTGGTACCCAACCCTTACTCTATACTCTCTCAAACACCACCCAACACCCCCCACTACACGGTGTTAGATCTGAAGGACGCCTTCTTCACCATCCTTCTCAGTCCTAACACACAGGATCTGTTTGCATTCACCTGGACTAATCCCATCACCAGGATCACTAGACAACTAACCTGGACAGTTCTCCCCCAGGGTTTTCGAGACAGTCCCCACCTCTTTGGCCATGCACTAGCCTCTGATTTGCAACAGCTAAATCTATCCCCTAGCACCCGCCCACGATGCACAGATGATCTTCTGCTCTGTAGCCCTTCGAAGGCCTTCTCACAACAACACAACACACATCTTCTCCACTTTCTTCAGAAAAAGGATATTGGGTTTCTAAACGGACAATTCTCCAAGCCTCAGGTTATCTACTTAGGACTCTCTCTCACCCACTGAAAAAGACATTGCCTCACAGCGGCGGGACCTTATTCTCAACATGCCACTTCCACAAAACAAACAGGAACTTTTTTCCTTCCTAGGTTGGCCAACTTCTTCTGCTCTTGGATCCCAAACTTTGGGCCCATGGCCAAAGATCTATATAGGTGGCTCAGGGAAACTTCACGAGCCACTAGACGATCCTAATGCATAAAATATTCCTTTAACAAATTAAAAACTGCACTCACGCAGGCCCCAGCCTTAGCCCTCCCTGATCCCAGGAAGCCCGTTATACTTCACAGACACCAGAATGGATTCACCTTAGGAGTCTTCACACAGACTTACAGCCCTGACCAACGGGTCGTCACTTATCTCTCCAAGTCCTTGGATTCTTCTTTCCTTGGTTGGCCTGCCTGCCTTAGGGCCCAGGCTTCCGCAGCCCTACTCATACAAGAGACACTCAAACTGGTGCCTTATGCCAATATCAGAGTGTTTTCTCCCCATAACCTTGAATCTTTACTAACCCACCATGCTATCACCAATACCTCTCCCTCCCAACTACAAACCCTACATGTGCAACTACTTTTTAACCCACAGGTCCAAATCTCACACAGCCCCAATACCCCAAATCCAGCAAGGGCTCTCATGACTAAACCAGTGATCGGACATCCCTCTCACAATCAGGGACTGCTGGCTCCTAACCGCTCGCCTGCCTCCCTACCTGATTGCCCCTAACTGTGCCCCTCCCACCAGCCTGATCACCCCTAACTGCCACTGCCTGCTGGCCTGATCGCCCCCAACTGCCCCCATACCATATAAACCCCATTCATCAGGAAAGGTTGAACGAATGAATAGCATCTTCAGACTACACCTCACTATGCTCAGCGCCCAGACACACCTTCCCTGGCTGAGATTGCTACCTCTGGCTCTCCTCAAGATCAGGCTCATGCCCCATAAGCTACACATGCTCAGCCCTTTGAGCTCATGTACGGTAGGCCCCTATTAATGGGTAAACTACCACCTCCTGCTTTGTCATATGGGGACTATGTCCCAATACTAACATAGACATGCACCCTTCTGAGGGAATATGCAGAAGCAATACTCCCTCAGGGCACACAGGGAAAAACCAAACACCCACATCTCCCCAGGGGACTCTGTCTACATGAAAACACTACAGCCCAAGTCCCTAGCCCCATCATGGACGGGCCTCCACTTGGTTCTCCTCACCACTCTGACCATAGCTAAATCAGTAGGCATAGCCCCATAGATTCACTTACCCAGATTAAAGCTCACCTACCAACTTGTAGAAACAGAAAACATCTCCACGCTGCCACCAGTACTGTAGGACCTCACGGACCCTCCACTTCATTACATGTGTATCCCCACGGGAGACCTCACACTGAAAATCTCCAAAACCAAGCCAAATGTCCAGTGAAAAACGTGATCAAGCTCTCTCATCATGAGTGACAACCGTTTTGGTTCACCCCAGGCCATCACTCCTCCACAGTGGAAGCCATCTTTGAGCTCATCACAGATCTCTGGCTTCAGGGAAACCTTCAGGATTTTTCTCCCGACCACATCTATCTCTTCACCTTCATGTTACTCCTAATCCTAGCAGATCTCCTGGCCTCCTAAATGGCTTATCTATCAACCCTCTTTCACCTCCTCCTCTTACTGTGTACATTAACTTATTCCATACCTCTTAACCATCTCCTAAGTCCTCACTACCTCTCCAAACCCTCAACTTGACACATCACCTCCTCAACTCCACCAACCCCACTCTCGAGCAAGACTGTTGGCTCTGTCTTCTCCTCTCATCAACCAGCTACACAGCGGCCCCCACCTCCTTGCATGCATGGGCCAACTCCAGTCTATCCTTCCACTATAGAATACACGGAGGGTCCCCATTCCAACTCATGCACCTCAAGGAACTTTACAACTTTAAAATCATCCAACTGACACAAGGTATTCTCATGGGCAGGGCTGTCCAATCACTCCAGTCATATTTACATAATATAACCCAACACTCATTCAAGAGAGTCCCCATCCTAAGACCAGTAATGACCAACACTGTCCTAACTTATCAAGCACAGGACACACACTACAGGAAAAAGTTTAGGACACCTTAGTAACCACTTGTGCAATTTTACTCTTAATCTTACACCTTCCTCTAATTGGGATAGCTATACCATCACCCACACAGCCCCTTTTTAATGACCCGTTCAATTCTCAGCCTGGCCCTCCGTCTCAGCGACCTTCCCAACAACATTAGTATCCCAATTCTGTCAAGCTCGACCCCCTTCCTCTTCGTGTGTCAACATCTTCCCTTGGCAGGATTGCACTTCACAAGCAATCTCATTGCTGCCACTCCCTTCTTACACATTCTAAATTTTTGGTGGAGACCAAAAAGAAGTATATATTTTTTGAAAACACCACCTTTGGAGCTACACAGGTCAATCCCCCTATCGCTTTTTAACTCCTTATGGGAGCAACCTTATCTGGGTTTCTCTCTATTTGGGAAAATGAAAACAACAAGCTTACTCACCTCTTCACTATAGACAATGCCTTCTGCTTAGAAAATAAAGGCATTTTCTTTCTATGCAGAACCAAGACCTATCTTTGTCTCCCAGCCAACTGGACGGGAACCTGTACTCTAGTCTATCTTGCCCCTGAAATACAGATTGCCCCTAATAATCAGTTCTTTAAGGTTCCTCTCACTGCTCATTCTCGTACCAAGATAGGAATTGTCCTCCTTCCCCTCCTCACTGGCCTAGGGATAGCCATAGGCCTAGGCACTGGAATGGGAGGAATAGCAACCTCTCTTTCCTACTAACAAATCCTATGCAAAGACCTTGCAGATAGCTTAGAGGATAATGCCAAAAGTATTGTTGTGGTACAAGACCAAATAGATTCCTTAGTAGCAGTTACCCTTCAAAATCAAAGAGGTCTTGATCTCCTCACAGCGGAAAATAGGGGACTTGGTCTATTCCTTGGGGAAGAATGTTGTTTTAATGCCAACCAATCTGGCATAGTAAGAGACGGAGCCAAGAAATTAATTGATAAAGCCTCCTTAATTAGACAATGAGCAGCTGAATCTTGTCTACAACCTTCCTCATGGATAACCTTTATCCTGCCTTTCGTAATGTCTCTCATACTACACCTATTTCTATCCATCGACCCTATGCTTTTAAACTCTTCACACAATCCCTCCAAAAAACTATCCAAACCACAACTCAAATGCAAATTAACCATGTTCTTCTCCAAAGATACAGATATCAACCTTTCAGTACCATGGAGCAACCCTAATCAGATATTAGTATCCCCCAGGGAGAGCACAGGGTGGATAAAAATGAATCATCCATTGTCCCTACTCTGCAGAAAGTAGCCTAGACTGAGTCAATGCCTCTCTCTCCTGACCCAAAGATCCTGCTGTGCTTCCCATTATATAAAGAAAAAGGCATGAATGACAGGCCAGCAGAGGACATTTGGCTCAGGTGGACTAGAAAGTCCTGAATGAGAAAGTGGGTCCAACCTCATTCCGTGGAATAGCCTGCGGTCACCCTATTCGGCTCAACAGGAGGCAGCACCGAGGGCGAGACAGCAGGCCACCCTCAACACAGCACTAATCGGGTTGAAGGACAATGAACTCCATCCAATCAGATGAGAACACCTATATCCGCCAGCCTCCGCCCCTTGTGGTTGTAGCACATAAATTCAAACCCAAGGACAGCAGAGGTTGAGTCCTAACCTTCCCAGGTTGTGGCTCCATCCCCCATTCCCTCTAATAAACTCCCCTCTTGCTCGCTGTGTCTGCCTAATTCCTTGAGCAACTCCAGCCTAACGTGCTCTTCATGACACATCGTCTGTGCCTGCTTTCCCCCCACAAGGCGTGCAGAGCAGGAGCGGAGCAGGGGCAACAGACCAGTTCGCCTGTGTGGGTCACGCTGCTCCCACTCGCAGGCATCACTGTGCTGTCTGTGAGAAGTTGTACACAGGGTAGAGCTCCGCAGGCAGACTTCTGGGTCTAAATTCCGGTTCCACCTCTACAATGCTGGAACATGGGAGCTGTCACAGGGAGGTGATGTACGCTCAGGTTGGTTGGTTGTGCTGGGTTTATTCAGAGAACTCTCTGGGGTCCTTGTGAAGACTCGGCATAAAGGCGAGCAGCACGGTGCTAGAACCTGCAGAGTGCCTACAGCACCCTAACGACTCCTGTGGAGCTGGGAGAGCTACTGCTTCTGTCACTGTTATTCTGACTGCTCCTGTGACTGCTCCTCTGGCTGCTCCTCTGACTGCTCCTCTGACTGCTCCTGTGACTGCTCCTCTGACTGCTCCTGTGACTGCTCCTCTGACTGCTCCTCTGACTGCTCCTCTGACTGCTCCTGTGACTGCTCCTCTGACTGCTCCTCTGACTGCTCCTGTGACTGCTCCTCTGACTGCTCCTCTGACTGCTCCTGTGACTGCTCCTCTGACTGCTCCTCTGACTGCTCCTCTGACTGCTCCTGTGACTGCTCCTCTGACTGCTCCTGTGACTGCTCCTCTGACTGCTCCTGTGACTGCTCCTGTGACTGCTCCTCTAACTGCTCCTCTGATTGCTCCTCTGACTGCTACTATGACAACTGCCAGAACCACTACTACCAGTACTATTACTGCTGCCACTTCTCCCAGCACTGCTCTAATACTTCACAGCGCTGTTATAGCATAGAGAAGGCATGGATGGGAAGGTCTGGGCATAGGGAATGCTCAATAAATACAACTTTTGCCCCCTTTCTCTCTACTTATTCTCCTCTATTCACTTTCCTGGGTCCATGCCCACCTGTGCACAGCAGGGCCTTGAGCTTTGTTCAGACCTGGCAGCTCCTTGAAGGAGCATGGAGACAGTAGGTTCTCCCCCAAATCCAGCCTGACTCCTGGACCTATGCCCTAGCCCAGGGGTGGGCAAACTTTTTGACTCGAGGGCCACAATGGGTTCTTAAACTGGACCGGAGGGCTGGAACAAAAGCATGGATGGAGTGTTTGTGTGAACTAATATAAATTCAAAGTAAAGGAGCGGAGGGGAGAGCAAGAGAACCGGATAGAATAGCCGAATCCGGCCCGCGGGCTGTAGTTTGCCCACGGCTGCCCTAGCCCCTCTCTTCCCAGGATTCTTACTGCCTTCCTCTCTGTACAGCACTGCTCGGCTTAGTCACCGTGTCTTCCTTGCTCACCAGACAGTGTCTCAGGCCCCAAAGCACACATTTCACAGATTAAGAAGGAAGAGCTATGAATTCCCCCATCTTGGCCCACTTCCTGGGAGCTGGCCATGAATCTTGGGCACAGAGGCCTGGAGGAGCCCCAGAAGATTAGTGTGCTGATGGCCCCGTAAAAATGAACCATTTATGGGGCATGCTTGACCTCATCTTACCTTCACTTCTTCCTTTTGACCAGGCTGGCCACCTCCCTGCAGGCATCAGGAGGAGGGGCGCTGACAAATCACAGTTTGAGGTTCTGGGGTGAATTGTGGGGGTTAGAAAGGTGTCTTGTACTTCCTGTGGGGCAATTGCAGGGCAAGGGGCAGGAGCTGAGGAGGACATGGGACAGAATGTGGGGGCTCTGTGAGGACACCAAGGCCCCCCCCCCTCTCCACCTGAGTCTAAGGAATTCTTCTGAGGAAAGGTGCTGACAAGCCAAGCAGTGGCAAGTCTGCCAGGCTCGTGAGCAACCTTCGGTCCTGCTGCCACAGTGGCCTAGTCTTGGTCAGTGAGCAGCTTGGCTCTCACCAGCCTCGGCTTCTCATCCCTGGATAAGCTGAGCTGAAGGGATTGGGAAACTGGACTAAGTTCTGGAGACATGAGCCTCTTGATAAGAGCACCTCTTTTGAGGGCTGAACCCCTGGCTTTGATGCAGGTAGGCCTGGGTTCAAGTCCCACCTCTGCTGCTTCCTAGCTGCCCAGCCTTGGGCAAGGTTATTGTCTCCTCTGTGCCTCACTTCCCTCTCTTTAATATAGGGGTGTTAGGATTAATAATACTGATGTCATGGTGACAGGACTGAGTGAGCGAATGGCACGTCTGACATCCATGGGCAGCTGTTGATTAACGGAGGCTGTCATTAGGACAGAAGATGGTTTCATGTTGGCTTGCCTTTGGACTTGACACTCCAGGAGCTTAGCTGAAGGAGCTGACGCAGTGCTAGTGACGGTGGTGCTTGAAGGGTATCCTCAGGGCTCTCTCTTCTGCGCCACTTCCCCCGCCTCGTGGCCTCTTCTTTAGAATTCTTAACAGCTCTAAGCACTGTGGCTGAGAGCTGGGATTCCAGACCAAATGAGACTCCATGTCTGCCCTCCACACTTTCAAGTCTCATCTCCCAAGGCTCTGAAGGCAACAGGTTATTCCCAAAGATCAATGGCAACAGGAACTGCTGCTGAGGCAGGTGAGGCCCCCTCAAAGCTGGGAACCCAGGCGATGTCGCCCAGAGAACCCTACTTCCTTGTGGCTTGGCCTCATTGTCTTCAGGGCAGGGGCAGGGGCAGGGCCCGCTGAGTCCCCTGCACACAGAGCCCCGAGGCCCCCGCCTCCCTCCGGCCTTCTCCAAGGGTCCCGCTTCCTTGCCCTCAGTGTCATGGGCAGGGTTCCACAGGTCCCCGGGGAAACCGAGCCAGGTGTTCCCAGCTGTAACCTGATTGTTAACTCACCTGTATTGACTTTCCTCCCTTCCCTGCCTCACTTCCCACTCCCTCCTCCCACCCTGTGGTCACCCCCCCACCAAGTAAATTCCTGGAATCCAAATCCTTGTGTAAATCTATGGTAGACCCAGAGATCACCCTCAACAAGGGGCTTGTGCTAGTGTGGCCAGCAGTGGCCTTCGCTACAGAGGCCAGGCTGTCGCAGGCCAGGGCACTTCAGCCACCGGGTGCAGACAGGCGACACTCCCACAGCTTGCTCTAAGGTCCCTGCTGGCTTGAGGGAAATAGAAGCTTTGCCACTTGCCTTCTCCCTCTGCCCAGCTCTGCTCCCCTCTTCCTCTCCCAGGACTGGATTCCTGATAAACATCTCACACCCAAACTGCATCTCAGAGCCCCACCTGCCACACTCCTCAGGCAGGCCTGCCTCAGATCTGCCCTCCACAGCCAGGGGCGCCACAAACAGAGGACCAGGGCTCTTCCCAGTGCCCAGGGCCCAGCCACGCCCAGGCGCTGCGGGGGGTGGTGGGAAGGGGTGGAAGCAGGGGAAGGGACTGAGGAGAGACCAGATGGCTGGGCCCCTTCCACGGGAACGCACTCAAGGCCCACAACTCTCTGGCCACAGAAAAGGGAGCAACGGCCATCTTGCCCTGACCTTTTAAAGCAATGACCTCCACCCCCTCAGAAACTCCTGGCCCAGCGCTTGTCCCAAGGGTGAGTCTGAATGCTAGCGGCCCATGGGGATCCTTCCTCAGAGGCCACCCCTTCTCTCAAGGGTCACGCCTTCCTCCTGGGGTCCCGGAGTGATGCTCTTTCGGCCTGCGCACTGCTCTCAGAGGTTCCCCATGCTCAGGCACCGCCCCCCCGCCCCAGAACCAGGTCCTGCCCACTCTGTGCAGCCCTCACCACCCTCGGCAGCCACACCACAGAGAGCGCTGCCTGGCGGGTCACTCAGGCCACAGCCACCGGCTCAGCAGATGGAGGCTCCTGCCCCCTCTCTGCTGGACAGTGACCGCCCGAGGGCCTCTGGAACTAGTGGAGAATCAACAGGCCCCCATGGCGTAGAGCCCAGCGATGATGATGATGATGATGATGATGATGATGAGTGACATGCAGATGATTTTTGCAAAAGCACATCTTTGGGAGCACCTCCTTCAGCTGGGATGGTGGAAACTTCCAGAAGGAGGAAGGAGCTGAACCAAGTCTTCAGGAACCAGCCTCTAAGCAGCACAGTCCACGACCTGCAGTGGACAGAATGCAAGCCACACGTGTACCCTTAAATGTCCCACTCGCCACAGTAGGAAGGGTGGGAAGGAACAGTGGCGTGTTTTAACCATATTTTATTTGGCCCTACGTGATGCAAAATATTGTTAATTTGACAATAATAAAGCGTATTCACCCGGTGTTTACAGTGAGGCTGGTGTCCTTGACGCCCGCAGTCTCAGGGGAGAGCCCAGCCGGGTGGGAAGGAAGCGCGTGGGGCATGGACTCTCCTGCGGGACGGGGGTCAGCTCCTGCCGCTCCACGCAGGACCAGCTGTAGGCCCGGCGCGGACAGAGGCACAGCCTGGTGCCATAGGACCGGGTCTCCCCGCAGGCCTGAGAAGCAGCTCCCCTGCCCTCGGACCACTCCGCTCCAGCACCCACCTCTGAGACCTGGGACCCACCCGCTCGCTGCTGGCCCCGCTGCCTTCCAAAAATGTTGACATTCTAACCCAGGGCCTATGAAGGGCACTTAGTTAGAAACAGGGTCTTGGCCCGGTGGCCTCACTTCGGGAGGTGCTGCGCTGGCCAGACCCGACCCGCAGAGGCTTGAGGTCCTGCACCCACCACCCCGAGGTCCGCGCCCGAGGCCGCAGGGCCGGCTCCCTGGCCACCAGGAACAGCCACGTGGCTGCTGTGGAGCTGGTGGCACAGGAGATGCTCCGAACCACCCAGTCCCCAGAGTCTTAGTGGTGTGGGGCCTTTCACGGGGACCCTGCGGTGGGGGGAAGGCTACCAGGATGCCAGAGCTGGGCAGCCTGGCCTGCGATTGGCTCCCGGGGCAGCACTGGCCTGGCTGGATGCTGGCTTTCCTTCTTCTCCCTCTTCCTCTTCCTCCTCTTCCTCCCGCTCCTCCCCCTCCTCCTCCTCCCCCCTCCTCCCCCTCCTCGCCCTCTTCCTTCTCCTCCTCTCCCTCCTCCTCATCCCCCTTCTCCTCCCCGCTTCCTCCTCCTCCTCCACTTCTTCCTCCTCCCCCTCCTCGCCCTCTTCCTTATCCTCCTCTCCCTCCTCCTCATCCCCCTTCTCCTCCCCGCTTCCTCCTCCTCCTCCACTTCTTCCTCCTCCCCCTCCTGCTCTCCTCCCCCTCTTCCTCCTCCTCTCCTCCTCATCCTCCTTCTTCTCCCCCCTTCCTCCTCCTCTTCCTCCTCCTCCTCTGTCTAAAATGTTTTTATTGATTTCAGAGAGGAAGGGAGAGGGAAAGAGATAGAAACATCAGTGATGAGAGAGAACCATTGATTGGCTGCATCCATCCTGCATGCACCCTACTAGGGATGGGGCCCCCGACCTGGGCATGTGCCCTGACCCACTACCTCCTGGTTCATAGGGAGACACTGAACCCCTGAGCCACACAAGCTTTCCTGGCTTCTTCACCCTCACTGACGTCTGCTTGGAGTGGACTGCAGGTCGTTATCTGTCTTGCTTTACAGCAACAGCCTTAACCTATTTGTGGGCAAAATTAACATGAATTTCAACATTTTAATCCATTTCTCCCTGCCTGTGACCAGCCAAGTGTGTCTGAGGTGGAGAGGACAGGACAGCATAGCCCCCTCCAAGACACGGTCACCTGCAGTCCTGTGGGCGCCCTGCAGCCATGCATCGGCCACGCGCCCATGTGCCAACTCACAACTGCCAGGCGTGGGCCCAGCCAGGCCTCCAGCGACTCTTCTCCAACAGCGGAAATGGGAACTGAAAGGCTTATTGCTCCAAAGACTGTAAAAGGAGCTGCCTTTCGTTAAGTGGAGACCTGGTGTATTTGCTACTTTCAGATAAGCATTGGAGATGACGCTCTCCTCTAGCCACAGTTCCATGTTCTACTGCCGGCTGCTCACCAAGGCGATGGGTCGGGGTGACATGGTGAAACGACATGAAGGACGGGTCTAACAAAGACTGTAACAGCAACACCTTCAAAGGAATTCTATCTAAAGTCTTTGAAATTGAATTCCTGGGACTTCTCAGGTTTCTAGAGTTAATATTAAGAATTTGTATTTCTGAGGTCAAAAAATTATTAAATGTCTTCAAAGTTTTACTAAATGTATGCATATTTTTTAAAAGGAAAAGAAGTCGGGTCTTTGTAGACATCGAGGTAGTATAGTCATCAGGGTGGGCCCTCGTCGAGATGGCCAGTATCCCAGTAAGAAGGGAACTTTGGACACAGGAGAGCAGCGTGTGAGGGTGAAGAGGGCGGGGCTGGTGCAGCAGCCTCGGTGTCAGAGACACCAGCAAATGCAGGCGCAGGCCCAGGCATGGAGCAGACCCTCGCCGCCCTCAGCAGCAGCCACCCATCCGGACACCTTGGTTTGGGTCCCCTGGCCTCCAGAACAGTGGCAGAATTCATTCCTGTTGTTGAAGCCATCCCCTCGGCGGCACCGGCATTGCTCTACACCCAGATCACTGAGCCAGCTAGTGCATCCCTGCCCCGGAACCCTGACTACAAAGGATGCGACAGTCTCAGCCAGAGAGACTCTTAAGGTAAAAATGGGAGCAGATCACCCCTCAACCTTGCCCCTCCCATTGCTCTGCACTCCATCTCTGACCAACCCCCAGTTCTTAATATCACACACACACGAGCACACACATGCACACGTGCATGCACAGGCACACACACGGTCTTTCCACGCCTCGACAATACAAACCCTTCCCCTCCTCTGGGCTTTGGCAAACGCTGTTCCTTTCCCAGAAACACTGATGTCTCCGCTCCCCCCTGGCTGTTTGTGCATCTCTCAGGTCTCACCCCTCAAGGTCTTTGCTGGTCACCCAGCCAAGGCCCCGGGGTGTTCTCCTAACTGCCCCTCATCACTAACAGAGGCAGGGCGGGGCCATGAGCCAGTTGTTATGCATCCATCTCAACACAGAGTTTGAGTGTTTAGAAATGTTTATTGCAGTTGGAGCTCCAAGCAAACGATTGGTGAACTCATCTCATCGCACAGGCGTTAGACAGGCTCCTTTACTGCCCATTCACATGCACAAGCCACGCACATCACGCATAGTGGCCACACATTGGCTGGTCGGATGACAAATGGGAGATAGCAGGTCCTTGCCCACAGCCAGAGCCTGAGGCATAGAAACCATCACTAGTAACTGTTGTGATTGTCTACACGTTGTGACTCTCACCTGCTCTGCTCACGAATGACACAGGCCGAGTCACTGTTTGGCAGGCAAGTGTAACAGCATTGGACTTATGAGGCTGTGGGCTAGATCACAAGGTGGCGGGGGGGAAGAATGTCTAAGAAGGCAGAAGGCGTGAGATGAGGGCAACACTTGAAGGTGAGAAACCACTGGCAAACCAGAGGCTGCCTGCAATATTTTTAAAGCCTGATAAATTCACATTAAGGAATTCCTCAAACCTTAATATGGGAACCAGCCAGACAAATGGATAATTCCAGATCCATGGATAGATTCTTCCAATCTTGGGCTGCATTCTGTTTTCACAATTGTTTCTGGCAGAACCTTAAAGAAAAATGCAAACCAGATGTACAGAGAAATACTTTCTTTGTGAGGAAATGAAGGAAAAGTTATTTATTCTGCTCTCAGATAGCTGCTCCTCAAGTGCAGGCCAGACTCCCAAACTTCCTCTTGAACAGCTTGCAGAACCTTCTCTAGCCTCGTGCCTGTGGGTAACGGGAGGCCAGGCTGTAGGGCTGCTGTCCTCTCCCTCAGGGCTCTCCAAGCGGAAGAAGCAGATGGAACGGGATTTCTGCTCCTCCCAACAGATGAGGGAGCGCTGGGGCACCATCGGAGCCTGGAGCTTAATTGAAACAAATAAAGTGGTCTTTCCCTGGGATTCCCCGAAGCACTGTCTCCTGCTGGGCCTGCTGGGCCCTCCTCTGGGCCTCAGACTCCCTGCCCAGTTGCTGACCTTGACCCAGAAAAGCCAGCTTTTGCCAAAAACAAGAAAGCAAGCCAAGTGTGCCTCCAGCAGCCCTGAGGAGCCCTGAAGTGCCCCAGACCTCAAAGTACCTCCTGACTTATTCCACTGCGCCCCACACCCGCCCGCGGAGTTGCCACATTCCCTCCCCAACTCTGTCAAAAGGCATCATCTTCTGGCCATTCCCAGCTCCCGTGAGAGCCGGATCTGTAGACGCGTGAGAGGGTGCTGTGGAGAGAATGTGCTCCTTCAGGGCTCCTCTGATTGTGGCCCCCAGAGGGCAGGACCACAGCTTCTCAGACCCCCGTCGCCTCTAACTCCATCACTCCTCAGGCGCCCGAACCTGTCCTCACAGGCCTCGAGGGTTCTCATGCTCACGGTTAAGAACCCTGTGCTGCTTGTTACTGTCCCAGGCTCTCCTGCCCAGTTCCCTGAGAGACCAAGTGGCTGATTTAAATGAGGAACCCAGCTCGCCTGCCCATCCAGGGCAAGCTGCCAGCCCGCTCTAGCTGATGGATTCCAGGTAGAAGGTGGGCCAGTTTTGCCAGATCTTTCCATTTTTCAAGAGTCCCAGGTCTGCTGGCTTTCACCCTTGTCCCTGCACTCAAGTTTCAATAAGGCAGCCAGAGGACCCCTTCCAAACATCCGAGCTCATGCACTCCCTCTGCCCTCACCAGGCACAGCCGCCCACTCTGCTCCAGGTGAGCGTCCTCCAAGCTCTACCTGCCCAGCTCCACGGCTCTGTGTCACCTCACTGTGTCACCGCCTCTCTCCCTGCTCATTCCACCAGCCAGTACCAGGCTGTTTTGAATATAGTGGCTTTATAGTAAAACTTGATATCTGGTATTATGATCCCTCCAACTTTTGTTCTTTTTTCTCCAGATTGCTGTGGCTATTTGGGGTCTCTTTTGGTTCCATATAAATTTTGGGAGTATTAGTTCTAAATCTGTAAAATATGCCATTGATATTTTAATAAGAATTGCATTGAATCTATAGATTGCCTTGGGTAGTATGGACATTCTAATGATGTTAATTTTATCAATCCATAAACATAGTATATTCCCCCACTTGTTTATATCTTCCTCTTTCTCTATTTTCAACGCCTTGTACTTTTCTGAGTACAAAATTTTTAACTCCTTGATTAAGTTTATTCCTAAGTATCTTAATGTTTTGTTGCAATGGTAAATGGGATTATTTGTTTAGTTTCTCTTTCTAATAATTTATTATTGATGTATAAAAATGCTATCTATTTCTGGGTGTTAATTTTGTATCCTGCTACATTGCCAAATTCATTTACTAAATCTAGTAGTTTTTTTTGGCGGAATCTTTAGGGTTTTCTATGTACAATATCATGACATCTGCAAATAATGAGAGTTTTACTTCCTCCCTTCCGATTTGGATGCCTTTTATTTCTTCTACTTGTCTGATAACTATGGCTAGGACTTCAGTACTATGTTGAATGAGAGTGGACATCGCTGTCTTGTTCCTGTTCTTAGGGGAAATGGTTTTAGTTTTTGCCCATTGAGTATGATGTTGGCTGTAGGTTTATCATATGTGGCCTTTATTATGTTGAAGTATGATCCCTCTATTCCCACTTTGCTGAGAGTTTTTATCAACAACAGGTGTTGGATTTTGTCAAATGCTTTCTCTGTGTCTATTGATATGATCATGTGAGTTTTGTCTTTCAATTTGTTTACGTGATATATCACATTCATTGATTTGTCAATATGGTACCAGCTTTACATCCCTGAAATAAGTCCCACTTAATCATGGTATATGATCATTTTAATATATTGCTGGATGCGATTTGCTAATATTCTGTCTAGGATTTTAGCATCTCTTTTCATCAGGGATATTGTCCTGTAATTCTCTTTCTTTGTAGTGTCTTTATCTAAATTTGGAATTGTGATATGCTGGCTTCATAAAAAGAACTTAGGAGTGTTCCTTCCTCTTGGATATTTTGGAATAGTTTGAGGAGGATAAGTGTTCTTCTTTGAACATTTGGTGAAACTCCTCTGTGAAGCCATCCAGACCAGGGCTTTTGTTTGCTGGAAATTTTTGATTACTGCTTCAATTTCTTCTATTGTTATTAGCCTATTCAGGTTTTCTGATTCTTCCTGATTTTGTTTTGGAGGATTATATTTTTCTAGGATTTTGGCCTTTTCATCCACATTGTCCTGTTGGTTGACATAGGGTTGCTCATAGTATTTTCTTATAATCTTTTGTATTTCTGTGATGTCACTTGTTACTTCACTGCTTTTGTTTCTGATTTTATTTATTTAGGTCCTCTCTCTTTGTTTCTAGATGAGTCTGGCTAACAGTTCATCAATCTTGTTTATCTTTTCAAAGAACCAGCTCTTGGATGCATTGGTCTTTTGTATTGTTTTGTTTTGTTTGTTTGTTTGTTTGTTTGTTTTGTCTCTATTTCATTTATTTCTGCTCTAAGCTTTATTATTTCCTTCATTCTACTTACTCTGAGCTTTTCTTGTTGTTCTCTTTCTAGTTCTTTAAGTTGTAGGGTTAAATAGTTTATTATTAATTTTTCTTGTTTTTTGAGGTAGGCCTGTAGTGCTATGAACTTCCCTCTCAGAATTGCTTTTGCTGTGTCCCAGAGATTTGGGGTTGTTGTGTGTTCATTTTCATGCGTTTCCAGGAAGTATTTGATTTCTTCCTTGATCTCATTTGTAACCCATTCATTGTTTAACAACATGCTATTTAACATCAATATGTTTGAATGTTTTGGGGTGTTTTTACTGTAGTTGGTTTCTAATTCCATTCCATTATGATCTGAGAAGATGCTTGATATGATTTCAATCTTCCTGAACTTGTAGAGACTTGTTTTGTGTCCTAACATGTGGTCTATCTTTGAGAAAAACCCATGTGCACTTGAGAAGAATGCAGCTTTGGTGTGAAATGTTCTATAAATATCAATTAAATCCACCTGATTCAGTGTGTCATTTAGCATCACTATTTCCTTATTAATTTTTTTTTAATCTGGAAGATCTATCCAGTGAAGTGAGTGGGGTGTTAAAGTCCCCTACTATGACTGTATTGCTGTCAATCTCTCCCTTTAAGTCCTCCAGAAGTTTTTTATATATTTAGGTGCTTCTATGTGTTTACCAGGGTTATATCTTCTTGCTGAATTTATCCCTTTAGTGTTATATAGTGACCTTTGTTGTCTCTTATGATGGCCTTCATTTTGAAGTCTATTTTGTCAAATATGAGTATTGCTAACTCAGCTTTTTTTTGTTTGTTTGTTTCTATTTGCATGGAAATTTTTTTTCTATCCCTTCACTCTTATTCTGTGTGAGTCTTTTGTTTTGAGATAGATCTCTAGTAGACAGCATATATTTGGGTCATGTTTTCATATCCATTCAGCTACACTATGTTTTTTTATTGGAGTATTTAATCTATTTACATTTAAGGTTATTATTGACAGGTACCTATTTATTGGCATTTAATTCTTTATGACTATGTTTTTCTCTCTCTCTATTATTCTCATTACAGCGGTCCCTTTAGCATTTCTTGCAGTGCAGGTTTGGTTGTGATAAACTTCATTAGCCATTTTTTATCTGGGGAGCTCTTTATTTCACCATCTATTTTGAATAACTTTGCTGGATATAATAATCTTGGTTTCAGATCCTTGCTTTTCATTACCTTGAATACTTCATGCCATTCCCTTCTGGCCTTTAGAGTTTCTGATGAGAAATCAGCTGACAACCTTATGGGAGTTCCTTTGTAGGTCACAAATTGTTTTTCTCTCGCTGCCTTTAAGATTCTCTCTTTGTCTTTAATTTTTGGCATTTTAATTATGATGTGTCTGGGCGTGGGCCTGTTTGGGTTCTTCTCTGTGCCTCCTGAACTTGTGTGACTAGGTTAGGAATATTTTCTGCCATTATTTCTTCAAACATGTTCGCTATCCTTTGCTCACTTATTTCCCTTTCTGGCACTCCTATGATTCAAATATTGTTGCGCTTCATGTTGTCCCATAGTTCTCTTAAGCTGCCCTTCTATTTATTAATTGGATTTTCTTTTTGGTCCTCTGATTGAGTGATTTTTTTCTACCCTGTTTTCTAATTCACTGATCTGCTCCTTGGCTTCCCCTAATCTACTGTGTATTCCTTCCTTCCACAGTGTTCTTTATTAGTGCTATGTCATTTTTCATAGTTACTATATCTTTTCTCATGTTATTGAGCATCTGTGCCATCATTATTCTGAACTCTATGTCTGATAAACTTCTTATTTCCATTTCATTTAGCTCTTCTTTTAAAGAATTATCTTATTCTTTCATTTAGGGCTTGTTTTTTTTTTGTTGTTGTTGTTGTTGTTGTTGTTTATTTGTTTGGGGTTTTTTGTCTCCCCATTTTGGTTGTCTGTTTGGTTTTGTGTCTATATGTATTAGGTAGATCTGCTATGACTCCCAATCTCTAGTTCAGGACAATGTCAGGTGCTGTTTGTGACTGGCCCTGAGTACCCTGTTTGGAGCTATCAGCAATCCACAGGCTGTGGTTCCATCTGCCAGGGCTGGGTGCCTTTGGAAAGGACTACGATGTGCACCAGGTTCTGCTTTTCCTAGTCCTGGGCCTCAAATTAGAGCAGGTGAAGACTCAAAGCCTCCAGAGTCCTGCCTCTGCCTGCAGGCTGATTGTTATTCTCAGTCTCTTAATGGGCCTCAGAAACTCCACAGGGTGTTTTCCAGATTCCCTAGGGTGGGGCAATTGCTTTCCCCCCAGGCAAAAACTGCCTGGATGGTAAAGATCCTCTGGAGAAAGATGTCTTCTGCAATGTGAGGGAATGACTCACTACAGGAAACCAGGGTGTCTGCCTTCCAAACTCTAACCCCAAAGCCCCCAACCCTTCTGGTCACACAGCTCCAGTCCATTCTGCCCTCCCTCTGCCAGAGCCCAAGGTGAGTGGCTGCACACGAGATTTTGTGCATTGGCCCTTTAAGAGGGTGCCTGCATTTCCAGCCATCTCTCCCTGGCAGACAGCAACCCCACTGCCTTTCAAAGCCAGATGTTCTGTGGGCATGTTTCTCAGTTCTGGTTCTCTGGGCTGGGGGCCCAGTTTGGGGTTTAAACCCCAGAGTTCTAAGTGGGAGCCTCCCACAACTGAGATATCCCTCCAGACATTCGGCTATGTCTGTGGGAGCCCAGCTACCCCTTTCTTGTCTCCACACTTCCTACCAGTCTCTGTGAGGTCTCCACTTCTGTCCTTGGGTATCAGGGTTCTCTCCAGCAAGTCTTCCATTGATTATTCAGGGTGGTTTTTCTGTATTTTAGTTGGTCCTGGAAGCATGTCAGTGTAGCTTCTACTTAATCCGCTGCCATTTTGGAATCTCTCTTACATACCCAAGACATATTCTTTGCAACACCAATCCCATCAGATTCTCTAAGAAAAATTATCTTGAAACACACACATACATGCACATTCTTTTCTTTGAGCTCACAATACATGTTAGCATTTTAAAGGCTGCAGGAATCTGGTGTGAGTTCTTTATCTATTTGTTCCTGTGTTTCTCCAATTTGGGGAAGCACATACACCTTCCCCAATAAACACCCATTAACCCTCCAGGACATTCATGTTCTGGGTAAGCAGTTTCATATTTTTCATCTTTTTGTGAGGCAGGAGAGGGAAACTCTAAGACAGTATCTCCTATTCATTTTTTAGCCACCTGAACCAATAAAATTCCTTTTTATTTAAGTAAGCCTAGTTTCTGTTGCTTGTGTTGGTGAGAGCCTTAGCTGCTATAGATCAGGTAAATGTGGTAGAGTAGTACAAAGTGGAGAGACCAGTACAGAGAGAAACACATTGTTAGTTTGAAGCATGGACATGAGGAAGTCTCAGTATCTCAGCAAGTTCATAAACTGAAAAGTTTAAAGGCAGGGCAGCTCCAGGCATGGCTAGAACAAGGATCAAATCATGACATTTGGACTCAGTTTCTCTCTCTCTCTTCCAGTTCAGCCTTCCACTCCAGACTCTTTCCTCATAGTAACAACATGGCTATTATAGTGCCAGCCTCACCTCCTCTTAGGTTCAAATCAAGCTATAAAACACAACCTTTTCTAATAGCCCCTCAAATGTCTTTAGCTCCACTCTGACCGCACCTGCTTAAGACATGTGACCATCCTTAAACTGGCCAAAGGGATGGGTGCCCTGACAGGCTAGAGGGTCAGGCCCTATAGTCCACTCATGGAGCCAAACTTAGAATCAACCCAGACAGATAACAAGGTCGGAGAACTGTGAAGAGTGAGTCCCTTGCCAAAGCAGGCATTATTGTCAGAGCCAGGAGGGACGGGTGCTGAGAAGGCAGTGCTCCAATGTGCATACCCAGCCCTTTGCACAAACACCCAAACGCTGAATCTCCTCCAACCAACAGTCCCAGATTCCCCAGCCAGAACTAGTATCCTTCTTAAGGCATATGAGTTCGACAAACATAAGCCATCCTGTAGGACACGGTAGGACGTTCTTGGGTTCACAGAAAAGCTGAAGGCTGTAGGAATACAAAAGATTTGGAGTCACAGATTTTAGTGCACAATCTGGATATGTGACCTTGAATTCATTACTTAACCTCCCTTAGTTTCAGGTCCTCATCTATAAGTCCCAGTCCTAGTGGGAAATATCAATAATAAAGTCTAAAAGAGTGAACGCAAGCTGGCTGTTGCCCAGCCTCTGCAGCTGGATATTGCCCATCGCCTGCTTCCAGACCCTACTGTGTTCGGATCAGCCCCCAGGGACAAGGCCGTCTGCCCTCCAGACCTCTCAAGGACAACCGACCTGTGGAAACTGGAGGTCCCTGCCGACCACTTCATCGACAAGGCTGTCCTTTGTGGTCCTGCTTGCAGCCCTGCCCATTACAATGGGAGTCAGAGCCTGTGCTGTCAGCCTACCCTTCTGCCACCAAGAGGAGTTGGAAAACCAGAAACAGAGTGCTTCTGGCAGCTGCCAGGACTCACGTCACACAGGCAAGCTCTGGGGGTAAACCAAAGTACATACTAGCATTCCGCTTCACACCATACAAACGCCCGCTGACTTGCTATTGAAATGGAAGAGAGGGTGTCCAGGCACCAAGCGTGCATCTGGAGACAGTCAATCACCCTGAGAGGAGGGCAGCAGAGCTCACTCTCCTGTGGCAGAGATAAACCATGTGATGGAGGGAGCGAGGACGGGGAAGGAGGTGGGAGGGAACCAGGAGCCAAGGCTATCAGCTCAGGACTGCTGTTTTATAAGAGGAGCCAGGGACCAGGGCTCCGGAAGCTGGAGCTTATCTGCGTGGGAGCCTCTGAGCACTGAGGAGTGTGGACACACTCCAGATCTTCTTCATGGGGCTTAGGTCACACCCATCCATGTATTCATCATTCTCTGCTCGAGAAATGCCTTAATCACAGAACGTGTGCTGAGCGTTCCGGCCCCATGGGATACAAACGGCCCCGCCTGCCCTTGTGAACTCAGTCCAGAGGGAAGACAGGCAGTAAACAAGCAAAATCTTCAAAGGAGGAGGTAGCTGCACACTGGACTACTCACCCAAAAGCAAGGCACCTGGAGCAATAAGAAAGCATAGCGGTGAGCCATGCCTTCCCGGGCAGCCAGGGAAGGGCTGAGCAGGCGCCTTTGACCAGCAGGGAGATGCAGAGGAGGCCCCGCAGATGCTGAGGCAGGAGGACCCGTGTCCAAGGACAGAGAGAAGCCAGGGGCTGGAGCTTGCTTGCCATGTGGTGGGGAGAAGAGCCAGGTGGAGCTGGAGGAGAAAGACTGGATCAGATCCGGTGGGGACACCTGAGTCCTGATGGAGCTTAGAGTTAACCAAGGGGCAAAACCTCTCTTCTAAACCACCACCTGCCACTGGAATCCTATTCATGGCACCTTCATATATTTGAAAAATGCCATTTACAGGAGGCCTCCCTTATCTGGGGAACAAACGACAGCCATGGGGTGCAGGGTTCTATATTCTCTTGCCCAGCTCTTTCAAGGGGTGTGGCCACAGACCAGGAAACCCCTGGGGTGGAACATATCAAAAGACAACCAAGAGACCTCAAGTATGCACAGGAGGAACACGATGACAGAGACACACAGGAACTGGTGCTCAGCCTCCCCGCCTCCAGGTGCTCACCCAGCCCAGGTGCAAGTCCCAAACCTGGAGACCTCCAGCTGCTACTCAGCCTGCAGTCTAGGCACCACCTGGGAGCTGTCAGAAATGTAGACTGTATGGGTTTTCTCTTGCTGCTGTAACAAATTACCATAAACTTAAAGGAACAGAAAGCATGATCTCCTGGTGCTGTAGTTCAGAAGTCTAAATGGGGCTCCCGGGCTCACATCAAGGTGTTTCAGGGCTGTGTCCTTCTGGAGGCTCAGGCGAGAGGCCAGTCCTCGCTCTCTCCAGCTTCTAGTGCGCCTGCATTCCTTGGCTCCTGGTCCTTCCTCCACCTTCAAGGCCCCGCCCAGCAGCCGAGTCCCTGCCACATGCGTCCCTTTGACGTCCTCTTCTACATCCATCTTTCCTTCGTAAGGACCCTTGTGATCCCACTGAGCCCACCCGGGTAACCCAGGGTGCTCCGCTCCTCCCTTTGCAAGGTCAGCTGATTAATTAGCAGCCTTCATTCGTCTACAACAGAACTGTCCTCGTCCGTGTAACCTGGCAGGTCCCAGGAGCCAGGACGTGGGCATCTTAGAGGGATGTGATTCCGCCTCCGTCGACTGTAGGGGCCTCTCCTGCTGACTGAGTCAGAATCTGCATTTTCACAGGATCTGCAGGTGGCCCAAGCCCACATCCAGGTGTGAGAAGCTCTGGCTGCGGTCCACCCTGCCCACCCCGCCCACAGCTAGGCAGATGTCTCTCAGGCTGTGCTAGGCCAGGCCGCACAGACCCCTGACAGCTGGTGTTCCCAGCTCAGCTGTCACACTGCAAACAGTTCCACTCTCTCCACGTGAACTCCCTCCATGGAGCGGGGTTCCTTTGTCCAGAAAACCGGACTTGGGGCAGCCTCCTGTGGGTGAGCATGGTGAGCATGCTGAAGCACCCCAAGGCTGCGGGCTATGTAGGGAGGAGCTTGCTTATCTGCTCTGCAGGCCTGAGGAGGGCTGGTCCAGGGGAAGGGCAGCAATTCCTCACAGCTAGCCGGGACCAGGGCTCCCTGGGCTGGGGAGGGGCCTGGGAGTTTTCACAGAAGAGGTGACCGAGGCTCAGAGAGGTTCTGACAGGCTCAAGGTCACACAGCTGAAGGGTAAGGAAGTGTGAGAACAGGGAGCAGGGGCCAGCAGGCTGGGCCACACCCCCTGTTCCTGATTGACTGTTATTTGGGGGCCATGCCTCTCACAGGAGGAGAGCAGGGGTTAAGATGGCCCAACCTCTGGCTCCATCTGTCCTGAGGGAAAGCTGACCCTAACAGCTGCCGCCTCCCCTGAGGCCGCTCCATGGCCCGCAGCCAGCCCTCCTGGAGTTTCCCAGCAGCAGGCAGGCGGTGGGAGGAAGGCCTGGCAGGGGTGGAGCGCTGACCCTGGGAGTGCTGACCTGGCTCTGCCCGGAGCAGCCCAGCCTGTGCCGTGCCTGCAGCCGAGCACGTCCCGGAGCCCAGACCCTGCCAGTGCCAGGACTTCTCGGGGCGCCATCCGGCCAGGCAGAGTCCCTGAGGCTGCCATGGGGAAGGTGCCCTCCACCCCAGCAATGCCCAGCTTCTCTGCACTGCTGAAGAACATCTGGCTGCCTGGGAACCTACGCTGGGTAAAAATAGCGTGCCATCTGGGAGTGGGCACCACGCCACCTCGGCAGATGGAGACCAGCTCCGTGAGCCCAGACCGCTGAGCAGTGTGACAGGCGTTTGCCAAGGGCAGGCTCCCGGCTGGAGGCTCACAGGGCCGAGTGCCAAGACCTTGGCTGAGGGCCAGGAGGGCAGCAGAGCAGAGGTGGCGGCCCGCCCGCACACACGGGACTCTGGGGCAGAGAGCGCACCGGAGGCCCGGCTCGAAGCCGGAGGCCGGGCCTGAATCCTATGTCTACCTCCACCGCTGTGTGACCTAAGCCGGTTAACCTCCTGCCTCTGGCAAAATCCATCCCACAGGCTCCGGTGAGCTGCCCACCGTGCCCTTGTTCGCTGGGCAGTTCTGAGTGTCAGCTGTGCCAGGCCCTGTGCGGGGCGGGGATGGCCGTGAGTGCGTGGGCGTTCTCTCTCAGTGAGGGAGACAGACATTAACCAAAAACAACAAAAATAAAAACACAATGTCAACTGAGACACTGCCTCCAGGGAAGGTGTGTGGTTCGATGAGAGCAGGTAATGGGTTGTCAGAGCAGCACCGTGAGCAGGAAGGGACTATGCGGACCGAGGGGCGTGTGGGGAATTAAATAGGTAGAAATGAGAGAGGGTGAGGTGAGCTCTTAGTTCAGTGCCTGGGCCTGATAAACGCTGGAAAATGGAACTAATTATTAATGAATACTTACTGAGAATAAAGCTGGAACAGTGGCCGTCTCTTCCACAGGGGCAGCGTGTGGGTGTGGCCTGAGCCAGGGCACCACAGAGAGAGGCTGACCGTAGGGCCCCAGTGCAGGACTTTAAAAATAAAAACCATAAAACTGCCCCAGGCCTCGGGGGAGGCCCATTCAGAGTCCCCAGACACTGCAGTTTCAGCAACAAAGCTCTGAGGACCCTCCCTCCTATGAGCTCTGGATAGTTTGGCTGGCATCCAAACGAGGCTGAACCCTAATTTTTCTCCCATTTCTCTAGGTGCCTGTGCAGGCCTCTGATGGCCTCGTCTGCCTGGCATGGACTCTCGCTGTCCCGCGGACGGACTACAGGCCTGGGCAGCCCTGCTTGCAGGATGCGTTTCTCCTCTAAGTGCATCTGTGAAAGGGTGTAAGGCTAGAAGGACGAAGCTGGAAAAGTAGTGTGAGGTGCCTGCCAGCGCCAGCAACCGCGGGGCAACCCCTGCAGAACCCGAAGGGTGGGCCCTTCTCGTGGGCTCAGGCCCAGCGCGTTCAAACCCCACTGGGCCCCAGGCTGACTTGACATCAGGATGCTGTGTGAACACACGTCTAAGAGGGATGAGGCCAGGGAGTGCCCTGCCCCACGTCCTCCCACCTACCGCTGCCTCCAGCTGATGCCCTGGCCATGGTCCGTGCCCAGGGGCCCACAGCCCCTCACCTCAGCATCTACACCCCTCACTCTCGTCCCTAGGGACCCTCAGCTGCCTGTTGGCAAGCCAGAGTCCCCTCCGCCATTCTGCAGCGCGCACCTGGACCCACACTTCACTCCCCTCTCGTCCCTCAGCCAAGCAATTTTGGGGCCAGTCTCAAGGACCCCTCAGAGGGTCTTTGGGAGCCCTGGCCACAGTGGTGACCACCCAATAATACGCCTTGCACTGCTTTCTCTCCATCCAAGTCCCCTCCAGGGCGTCCATGTGATTGCAGCGTCTGAGCCTCCACAGGGGCCTGCACACAAGCCTCCGGGCTCCACCTCTGCCCACCTGGTGGAGCCCGAGCCAAGATCAGCCTTGCCCCCCCCCACCCCCAGCTGTCAGGGGAAGAGGGCGTCAGAGGCGCGGTGGCCGGCGGTT
This sequence comes from Plecotus auritus, assembly GCF_963455305.1. Classification (NCBI taxonomy): domain Eukaryota; kingdom Metazoa; phylum Chordata; class Mammalia; order Chiroptera; family Vespertilionidae; genus Plecotus; species Plecotus auritus. Next base: position 118,005,333 of record NC_137773.1, on the reverse strand, counting down.
GTGTAGTCAGAAAACAGAGCAGCTGGCTCTGCTCTCCCGCAGCCTCTGCAGCCATGCAACCACTGTCATTGCTGCTCCTCAGGAAGTGGCCTGCGCTCCCCGAAGTGAGAGTGGGACTCCTGCAGGCAGAGCTCATGGCGGGGGGGGGGGGGGGGGGCATTTGATATCTGGGCTGTTGAACACACACTCCTGCTTTCTAACTTGGTTTACCTCTTGGAAAACACCTCATGCCAATTTAAGTCCTCGCTGGGGGACTTCTTAGTGGCCGCTGCCTACAGTGGACTTTCAACAGCTGTGTTTCCCCTTCCGGTCCAAGCTCGGCCAACGTGAGGCCTTCTCCCGGACTCTGTCTCAGACCCACAGCCAAAGGCTGGGGGGCAGGCTGGAGGGGCTCATGACGGAGGTTCACTCCCCCCACCCCCCCCGCACAGCCTTTCAGGCTCTCAGTGTCCCCAACCCCAGCCTGCCCTCTGCCTCCGAGCGGGTCTCTGAGTAGCTGTCCCCGGAACTAAGACCCTTTTAATGAAGCTCTTTCCTCTAAGGCCAGGAGAGTCAGCTTCTGTGCTTGCAACCAAAAATGCTCGCAGATGCCCCAGATGGCCAGTCCTGGCCGTGGGCAAAAGTGGAGATGCCCGCTGGAGGGGGCGGCAGCAGCTCCCGCCCAGAACCTCCCAACAGCGGCTCTTTGTCATCGCCAAGGTGCCCCTGGGACCTGAAAGAGCTCAATGTGAAAACCCTGGCTCTCCTCCCATCTGTTTTGTACAAATAAGGAGAGCCAGGCAAGAGAGGCCCGGTGATGGGCCAGATCCCAGTGCTGCTGAGTGCCAGTCTGGAGCTCCAGCCTCCTGCCTCCCAGCCAGTGGCTTTCTATCCCACCGCTGGGACCACTGGGACCCGAGAGGCAAGTAAACAGCAGAACTGAGAAGGAGCCAGGAGAGCGAGTGAGGGCAGTCTCCTGCCCTTTGAGGCACAGCCACCAGCAAGAGCAGGGCGCCTGGGGTCTCTCTCCCAGCCCTGCTGAGGGGTGTCCGGGTAGGCGCCCGTGTCCCCGACACCTTCAGCTGCCATGGTGACAGGCTCACACTGCAGAGCCTCTGCCAGTGCTTCTCAGACACAGCTCTGAACTCTCGTCCTATAAGAGGCTCTACGAAAGGGGTCCCTCGGCCAAAGCCCTTATTTTCTAGGCCCTACAATGCACTCTCTTACTCCTCACACATTAGCACTTAGTGGGAGGTATGTGGGGAAGTGGTTACAAGCTGCACTCTGAAGTCTCATCACCTGGGTTTGATTACTAGCTCTGCCCCTTCGTAGCTCTATGAGCTTGGGCAAGGCTCTTCGCCATTTGGGGACTCACTTTTCCCATCTGTGAATTGGGAATGAAGTAAAAGACTCAGCTGTGTTAGTCCGGGTTCTGCAAAAAGCAGATGTCGTAGGAGATGAGTGGGGTGAGACCTGTATTGGGAAACACTGTGAGGCAGCACAGAGATGTGGGGGGGCGGGCAGCCAACACTGTGAAACCTCAACACCTCGACACAGATGAGCGCCTGCCAACGGCGGAGGAACGGCAGGAAAGGCCTGGGTGCAGTGCAGTTACAGGCAGTCCTGGCAGAGTTGAGTATGCGCAGGTTGTACGTCACAGTCACCGACCAGAGGAGCCCTGTTCTCCTGGGGAGGCGCCCGTCTCGGGGGCCCAGGGCGGGGGTGGGTCAGAGCCCCTGGGGCCTCGTCTCACGCTCTCAGGGCAGGAGATCTGAGCACATGCTCCATCCTGCGGGGCCCACACCAACCTCCAAGGTGGATTAAGTCAATTTACAAAAAGCTCTAACATGTGTCTGTCACACAGTATGTGCTCTGTATGTGTCGCCTTGTAACAAACAACACAGGAGACGGAGTCAGGATGCTTTTTAGAACCAGTTTGTGCAACTGAGGTGGTAGTTTTCCTTGTTCGTTGGGTCCCGGCACATTGCAATGAAACTGCTGGTGCCTCTTACATGTGCATCTTAGAACTGAGAAACGTTTGGGAAACTGCCCCTCGTGGGGACGTGCATTGCACACTCACCGCGTCACCATGCCAGGCCACCAGAGACCAGCTTCGCTGTTCTGCTTCCTCTTGCCCAACCTCCTGGCCCAACCACTGGTTCGCACATTCTTCCCACATGTTCTTCTCTTTAGTGGAGAAGCTGATTTCTGTTGCTTGCAGCCAACAGACACACGTGCATCTCCGTGCATCAGAGTGAAAGTAGAATTGCTCTGGGGAGATGAAGTGGCAGGACAAGAGCTTTGTGGGGTGCTTTTGGCAGATGCAGCAGAAGACCTCAGGGCCCGTTCAGAGTAAACGAGCTTTTGAGCACAGCTGTCAGCAGAGGAGGGAAGAGGAGCGTGGCCGATGCGCAGGCCTTCCGCAGCGTTTCTTACCAGGCCCCTGCTCAGACACAATTGCAAAACCCTTCTGCCACCTCCCCTCACGGAGGCCGCTCCACCCAGCCCACGCAGGCTCCCGAGAGGCGCGAAAGCCCTAGGGTAAGACCCACTGGCCTCGGGACCAGAGGTGGAGGCCAGGATCCAGGTCAAAAGGAGACAATCACTCCACTGCTCATCCCACTGGTTCTGCGGCTGCCTCCAAGCACTGGTTGGAACTGAGCTCAGATACAGCCTTGGCAGCGGCCACAGGCCATCGCAGGCTCTCACCGCATCCTTCCGGCCCTGCCAGAGCGGTTGGCAGTCAGGGTGCCTCATCCCGGCTGCGCTGGGCTCTGCTCCCTGCAGGCATCCCAGGAGCCTGCTCACCCAGGGCCCTGGCAGACATGGGCGTGCAGCCCCAGGAGCAGCTGTAACCAGCGTGGGAGCCAGTGCCCCCGCTTGTGTGTCTCCAGTGGACGTGCTGGGGTGGGCTCCGCTGCTGCTCGGAGTCCCGTCTCCACAGCAGAGCCTCCATGGTGCCCTCCTCACTGGCCCGTGGCCTGCCCAGGCCCACCCCTGTTCCCAGAACCACTTCTTCAGAGGGACTGCTTGAAGACCGGCTCCTGTCTAGATTATAGAGGTTTTCGACAATAAAGAGAGCACCCCATTTTGTTCTGCCACAGCCCCTTCTGGGGGAAGGCTTAGGGGGACAGGCCGCAGCGTATCCAGGGAGATTCAGCAAAAGGGGCTCAAGTGTCCACCTTCCCGACTTCTGGGGCAGCTCTGTCAGACTTACTCGCGCCTCCTTTTCATATAAGAAGTGGGGACAGGAAGTGAGCGAGAGCCATGCCACATTCCTGTGGCACAGATGCTCTCAAAGGTGACTGGGCGCCAGCAGTGGTTGCCTAGGGAATGCCTGTGCCATCATGAGGCAGGAGCCACTCTCAGTGACCTCAGCAGCTCTGCATTCGGCAGCTGCAGCCCGGGCAGGCCCCTGCCCGCCTGACTGTGGGAAGGCCACGTGGCCCAGAGGAAGGGCAGCCGCGGAGGCAGTGCAGGCATCCACAGCTGAGGGAGGCGGACCTCCAACGTATGGGTAGCCTCCCCAAAGCCAGTGGGCCAGCAGCCAGCAGCAGGGAGCTCCAGGAGGCTCCCCAGGGTGATGGGACCACAGGCCAGAACACCCAGGAGGGGCAGCCTTTTTCTGGGCTAGTCCCTTCCACGCAGCCCATCAGCCCCTCCAGGGCCTGCTCCTGCTCCGACCACCTTGGAAGGCTAGTGACAAGGTGGGCTGGAGGCTGCCGGCTCACAATGCTGAGGTGGTTAATGGGGGTTCTTCTTACCTGACCGGAGAAGATTGAGCAGCCTGGGAGGTCAGCACTGTCAAACCTGTTCCTCTCATCCCCTGCTCTCCTTAGGGCTGCGCCCGTCCCAGGTCCTAGGAGAAGAGGCAATGGGCCCAGCACTCCCTGCAGCCTGGGAAGCATAGTGTGGGGCCAGCCCTGGCTGTGCAGGTCCCTGGGTGGGTCCCCGGGGCTGTGCAGGTCCCTGGGTGGGTCCCCCCAGGGTGTGCAGGTCCCTGGGTGGGTCCACCGGGCTGTGCAGGTCCCTGGGTGGGTCCCCCGGGCTGTGCAGGTCCCTGGGTGGATCTCCTGGGCTGTGCAGGTCCCTGGGTGGATCCCCCGGGCTGTGCAAGTCCCTGGGTGGGTCCCCCGGGCTGTGCAGGTCCCTGGGTGGATCTCCTGGGCTGTGCAGGTCCCTGGGTGGGTCCACCGGGCTGTGCAGGTCCCTGGGTGGGTCCCCCGGGCTGTGCAGGTCCCTGGGTGGATCTCCTGGGCTGTGCAGGTCCCTGGGTGGATCCCCCAGGCTGTGCAAGTCCCTGGGTGGGTCCCCCGGGCTGTGCAGGTCCCTGGGTGGATCTCCCGGGCTGTGCAGGTCCCTGGGTGGATCTCCTGGGCTGTGCAGGTCCCTGGGTGGATCTCCTGGGCTGTGCAAGTCCCTGGGTGGGTCCCCCGAGCTGTGCAGGTCCCTGGGTGGGTCCCCTGGGCTGTGCGGGTCCCTGGTTGTGTCAACCTGGGCTGCGCAGGTCCTTGGATGGCTCAGAGGGCTCGGAGTCCCGGGCTTCCTGCTCTCTGGAGGATGGGACCCAGACCCAGAGGAGAGGTCGGGCCTCTCCCACCGCCCCCTGCACAAATGTCTAGTCATTGGGAAGATCCGCCTCACTTCCACCGCCCCCTCCAGTGTGACCGCATCTGTGGGTTCTGTTGAAACAGAGCCAACACAAACCCAAACCAGCAAACCCGCAGCGCGAGGGTGGGAGGCAGCCTCCAGAAGCCAGTGCAGCCTGGATGCCAGGTACCCGCTGCCGGAAGGTTGGGCGGAGGGACTGATCAGTCGGGTTGGACAGGCCTTGGTGAGTGACGTGGAGAGGGAGAGAGAAGGGCTTTCCCGTATGCAGATGGCATGACCCGTGAGCAGGTGCCAGCGGGCCACAGGCTCCACGATGTGCTGTGTCATTTGTCTTCCAGTTGTTTCCCAGCCTGAACCACTTCTGGACACGTCAGGGTCTATGTGTGTGTGCATGTATGTATGTATGTATGTATATATGCACAGATTCCACTTGAAACAATGCAGGCTTTTTTAAACGGGAATGTTCAGAGCTGGTAAAAGCAGAGTAGAAACAGACGCTGGTGAGGCTGAGGGCCGGCGTCTCTGGAGACCAGTTCAGGCTCCACGACTGATGTGCGCGCCTGACACGCAGGCACCGCGGGTGGGGCGTCTGGGACTCTGCAGCCTCACGGGTATTCTTTGCACTCAAATGACATGCTGCTGGCTCTGCTGGAGCTGGAACCACGTGCCCTGAGTCCTAATCGCCCCTGGCTCCTGCGGCTGGGGGCCAGCAGTTCCCACCATGGCCTGGAGGGATGAACGAGTACCCTCAGTGCCACACCACGGGGAAGGGTCACCCAGCAGGGCTAAGCCCCCAGAGCTCAGGTGGCCCTTTCAGGCAAAGCTCCCGCCCTCCGGACACACTCCTGCCCCAGGAGCTGGGCAGGTGCTGGTGCGATTGCCCCACCCCGGGGTGCCTCTCCCTTTGCTGTCTCTGCTGAGACCTCTGGGGTCCATCCCACGATGAGGGTCCCTGAAGCTTTCTCAACTCATAGTCCTATCAGCTGATGCCCAAGCCCAAACGTAGACAAGTCAAGAGACTTAGATTCTTCAAAAGGACCCTCATCTCTTCTGTTATTCGGATCCTGGGTCCTGCTCCACCTACACACCCCGCGTAAGCCTCGCCGATGCTGGATTATGCAGACAAATATGCCAGTGGCTCCCTCTGGAAGGGGCGATCAGACAGATGTTCCCCTTGGCCTCAAACTTTGCACTGCGAGGGGCTTTCTGCTTTCCCAAGTGACTTGGAGTCTATTGTTTTGTGGATGAGGCAGATTATTGGTCAAATGGTCCAAATGGTCCCTCCCTGGATCTATAGCCTGCAATGTGATGGCAGCCTCTCAGCAAGAGGCGAGTCTGCGTCTCCGCCCCTCGGATCTGGGCTCCTCATCACTCACTCTGACCAGAACCCTGGGCATTGCAATGTGCTGGTTAAATCCATGTCTCAAGAGCTTTCTGGGACTTCGACTTTCTTTCTTGGACTCCAGGTGCCACCTGGGCGAGCCTGTTGGAGGCTGGCGATCAAAGGAGACAGCGGAGCCGGCCCAGACCACCCAGCCCTGCGGCCTGGCACCTCCCACAAGTCCTGAGGGAGCCCAGCCCAAACTGCTGGCCAGAGCGTCAGCTACATAGCGATGGTTGTCATGAGCCACTAAGTTGGGGGTTCTTTTATGCAGCAAGAGCTCCCGAACAAGGAGGGCAAGTGTCATTAGAGGCAGTTTAGGAATCAGGAAACGATGGCACAGGACTGATTGCTTTATCCGAGGCCCTGAGGCCGGTAGGAACAGGTTCAGAACTTGGACTTGCATGTCCTGCTGGCCGTTCTCTCTTCTGCTCTTGCCTTTCCTGTAGAATGGAGAGCACGCAGAAGCCTCGGGCAGCAGCGCCTGGGGACCCTCCTGAGAGCTGCCCACTTGCTACAGGGTCTGTCCTCTGTCACCTGCCGCCACCCTCCCCGGCCTAACCACTCCCCCACCCCCCACTCCCCCAACCTCCCACCCCGCCAGCAGGCAGCAAAGCCGCACACCCACACTCGCTCAGGACTAACCAGCCTCGCTGCCAGCTCCTCAGGGCAGGGTGCCCGGCTCCCTGTCGCAGCACCAGTCCTTCCGCGGGCAGCACTGCAGCAGCCGTAGAAAGTACAATGCTTTCACCCACAGGGACATGCCATGGGGCCTGTCCCCTCGCGGCTTTAGCTGGAGATCAAAGCAAACACAAGAGGGCCTGAGTGTGTGGGTGCTGGCCTGCGGGTGTGGGTGCTGGCCTGGGTGTGTGGGTGCTGGCCTGTGGGTGTGGGTACTGGCCTGTGGGTGTGGATGCTGGCCTGCGGGTGTGGGTGCTGGCCTGAGTGTGTGGGTGCTGGCCTGTGGGTGTGGGTGCTGGCCTGAGTGTGTCGGTGCTGGCTTGCGGGTGTGGGTGCTGGCCTGAGTGTGTGGATGCTGGCCTGTGGGTGTGGGTGCTGGCCTGAATGTGTCGGTGCTGGCCTGTGGGTGTGGGTGCTGGCCTGAGTGTGTGGGTGCTGGCCTGTGGGTGTGGGTGCTGGCCTGAGTGTGTCGGTGCTGGCCTGCGGGTGTGGGTGCTGGCCTGCGGGTGTGGGTGCTGGCCTGAGTGTGTGGGTGCTGGCCTGCAGGTGTGGGTGCTGGCCTGTGGGTGTGGGTGCTGGCCTGCGGGTGTGGGTGCTGGCCTGAGTGTGTGGGTGCTGGCCTGCGGGTGTGGGTGCTGGCCTGGGTGTGTGGGTGCTGGCCTGTGGGTGTGGGTACTGGCCTGTGGGTGTGGATGCTGGCCTGCGGGTGTGGGTGCTGGCCTGTGGGTGTGGGTGCTGGCCTGCGGGTGTGGGTGCTGCCCTGTGGGTGTGGGTGCTGGCCTGAGTGTGTCGGTGCTGGCCTGTGGGTGTGGGTGCTGGCCTGCAGGTGTGGGTGCTGGCCTGAGTGTGCGGGTGCTGGCCTGCGGGTGTGGGTGCTGGCCTGAGTGTGTGGGTGCTGGCCTGTGGGTGTGGGTACTGGCCTGTGGGTATGGATGCTGGCCTGCGGGTGTGGGTACTGGCCTGAGTGTGTGGGTGCTGGCCTGCGGGTGTGGGTGCTGGCCTGAGTGTGTGGGTGCTGGCCTGTGGGTGTGGGTGCTGGCCTGAGTGTGTGGGTGCTGGCCTGCGGGTGTGGGTGCTGCCCTGTGGGTGTGGGTGCTGGCCTGCGGGTGTGGGTGCTGGCCTGCCTGTGTGGGTGCTGGCCTGCCTGTGTGGGTGCTGGCCTGCCTGTGTGGGGATAAGACAGAGCCCACCCTGTGGACCTGGCGTCTCCATTTCCTCCCACAAGGCAAGTCGCTCGTTCCTGGGCTTGGGATGCACACCTGGCTGGTGAGCAGAGGCCAGGAGCACAGAGCTCTCTGCCCAGGGATGGTCCCTGGGAAAACAAGATGCTCGGCTGAAGCCAAACACTTTGATGTCAGATTGCAGCCAGGAGGCCAACAGCACTGGAGGGGGCTTGACTGGCTGGGAGTTGGCAACCGGCATGATGGTGACAGCAAGGACAGCAGCAGGCGTGATAACGGCTGTCGTTCCAGGAGCGTGTGCTCGGGCCAGGCTTCATCATGCCTCCTCACAACCAGGTGGGAGCTGCTGGCAGAGCCCAGGTCCGCCCTTACGTCTGATGCCGCCCGCCCGCCATTGTCTTCCAGCCCGACCTGCTGAAGGCGGCCACTCACCAGCAGGCGGATGCGCCAGCGACGCACACCTCCTGCAGAGCCCCTCAACCTAGGAGGCAGGGGTGTGGGGATCGAACCCCGGTCCCTCTGCTCTCCAGGCTGAGTAACAGCGCGAGGTCTTCACTGGCTCCCACGGGCTTCTGGGTGCCCAGCGTGGTCACAGCCTGATAACGCGCCCAGCTCCTCCTAGAGTGTCCGGTCACCTTCCGGGAAGACTCCTTGCGCTAGGATCCTGGTCCCGAGGCTCTCTTCCGGGGAATCCTGTTCCAGGGAGAAACAGCTCCGGGTTAAAGAGCGCCCAGTGCCTGCTGTCCTGGTGGCTGCTCTTGGCGCAATTGCTGTGAACTTCACTAACCTTTGGGGACCAGGAAGCTGCAGTTCAGGCCAGAAAAGGCCCAGGGGACGCATCCTATTGTGAGCTTTTCTGGCACGAGGGCCTCCTGAGGACGCTGGGCCTGGCCCCACAGCGAGGAGGGCTCGGATCCAGGCAAGAGTTCTATGGCCTTGGGCACGTCCCTCAGCCTCTCTGAGGCTCCTGGGGTGGGGGGGCAGCAGCTACCCGGGAGGCGACAATTCACAGGGGTGGCCACAGTGAAAGAGGGAGGCGGGTGGGAGGGGCAGGGACAGCCAGAGAAGCCGGGTCATCCTGACACTCGGGCCTCCAGGCCTGGGCAGTGCCTGCCAGCCTGGGTGCAGCTGGGGTGTGCAGTGTCTTGTGGAAAAAGGACCAGGAGGCGAGGCCCCGGGCAGGGCAGTCCAGGGGCAGTAGTGCTTTCTTCCTCGTCTTCTAAGGGTGTGTGGTGGCTCAGTGGAGTTCGACTTTCGCAGCCAATCGAACTGAAGAGCAGTCCATGCAGACACTGGTGCCTGCGGCCCCGAGCTATGCGGCTGCAGTGGCTCTGGAGGAACAGCCTCTACACAGCACCTCCTAGCCGCGGCCAGTGGTGCAGGTGGGGCCAGGGCCCGGGCCCGGGAACCTGGAGGCCACTTCCTCTGGGAGAGCCTCGCAGTCTACGGCAGCCAGTGAGCCTCAAGTGGACACGGCTCCCGAGGCCTCAGACCCTTCACGGAGGCGCTTAGCTGGAGACCGCCCCTTGCCCTCCAGATCCACCTGCCAACTTCCTTTCGTCTGAGTCCCGGGAAATAGTGTGTCCTGGCTTCTTGCCCTCAGGCTTCCTGGGAGCACCAGCAGACACTGGAGGCAGACGGAGAGAGAGGCCCAGAAATGTGTTCCCCTCTGAGCTGCCGAAAGTCAGCTGCAGCACTGCCCCTGCCCCCTCATCCCCGCTCCCCCCAAGGTGGCCTTTCTACGGGCAGCTGTCCCTGGTCCTGGGGATGTGGCAGCTCCCACCTGAGAGCCCTCCTCTGACCAGCCTTCTGTGGTTTCCCCAACTCTCCAGACACTGCAAATGTCTTTTTAAACGCTCCCCAGCCACCGTTAGAGCATACCTCGGCTCCCCGCCGAGAAGCAGGCACTGCACCGTGTCAGTGACCGTGCCTACAGTTTATTTTTGCCACCACAAAGCCATGGTGTGCGGTCTCGGCGCCGGGCTGAGCGAGCCATGCGGAGCATCTGTAACAGGCCTTTGGCTGCAAACAGCAGAAAGCAGATGCACAGCCCTTAAAGGCCCACCCCCCCTTGCCAACAGCAGCCCTCCCCTCACCCTCACCCTAACCCAACCCCAAATGTGGCTGCAACCTCACCCCAATGTTTTCTTACGCAGGAAGTCTGGAGGCGGCAGTGGGTTTTAAGGTTTCGGCCTCTGTTCTCTGGGCCTTTCTCTGGCGACTCGAGATGGCTGCTCCCAGAGCCTCCCCCAGGTCCAGGCGGGAGTAGGTCAGCAAGGAAGGGCTGCGTGGTGAGGGTATTCCCGAGGCCCACCCGCGGACCTCACCGCCTGGAGAGCTGACCTCGCGCAAGAAGAGCAGAGAGAAGCCGCCTGGGTGCTGCCTCTGCCAGGCGCTGGGAAGGGAGCTGTGTGCGGGCAGCTGCTCAGCGGCCTGCCAGGTGCACCAGCTGCAGCAGCGGCTCTGGGCCAGCCCCTGCGTCCCCACCACCCGCGTTCCCCCGAGCAAGGAGACGTGTCAGTGCCCCTGCTCAGCCAGTGACACTGTCCCCTAAGGATGCTGCCAAAAATACTAGTATTTTTGAAAGTCTAATGGGCCCACAAAAAAGCTAAAGTCACCCATGTTTCCCTGGTGCTCAGGGCCAAATCCCAGACCCCCCATAGTGTGGCTCAGAGCTTTGGGGTGAGGGGCAGACTCTTCTAGATGACCAACTTTAGAAACTGAAAACAGGATTCAATCAGGACTCCCTGCTGGCCCCCCATCCCAACAATCCATGCTCTCCTCTTCTCAGCCTCCACGTGCACCGTGGGCATGAGCGTCCCCCCCCCACCCCGCCCACTGTCCCGCTCCACTCTGACCTCCAGCCGAGGACCCTGGCAGCCCCACCAGGAAGTGACACCGACGGCCTGGGCTCATCTGTCTCTTCTCACTGTTTTGACAAGGGACATGCATGGTGCATAATCAGGTTTTAGTTCGGTTTTTTTAAAGAATGCCAGGCATGCATCAGAGGAAAGTGAAAATGCTGCTAAGCAACTTCCACCATTGCCCCGTTGTGTCCCTCCCAGGGAGACTGGAAAGGCATACCCCAAATGGGCACAAGCAGTGGCCAGTCACTTGTTGAGTCGGACTCCAGAAGCCTTTAATGAATGGCTTAATGGGTGAACTTTAACCCAACCTCTCTGAGCTTCCCACCTAGTCCAGGGGCGGAGAAAGGGGAGCCCACACTATGTGTGAGGCCTATCAAACACACCAGACTTTCTTAAGCCATTTTGGAGACAGCCAAGCAATGGAACAACCCTGCACAGCATTTTCCCACTGATTTTGGAGCCTATGTGTATTTTGCTGAAAATATAATCCACATTTACTTCGTCCACACATCTTCATCCACATGGTGCTAAGAGCTACTCATTGATGTCCAAAGGCCCTCAGAGACATTGTGAAGAATTTTTTCCTCAAAAAGAGAGGAAGCTGCCTTTGCTGGCAGCAGCAGGAGCTTGGCTGCCAATGCCTGAGAGCAAATCACATTGCAGACCAAGGTCTGGGGGCCAGTGAGAGGGCAGGCGTGGTCCTCCAGGAAGGAGGCTGCTGGTTGTTCCCACACCCAGTGCTCTCTGCGCACTGAACATCTACCACACCCAGTGTTCACTGTGCACCTACCAAACCCAGTGCTCACTGCGCACTGAACATCTACCACACCCAGTGCTCACTGCACACCTACCACACCCAGTGCTCACTGCACACTGAACATCTACCACACCCAGTGCTCACTGCACACCTACCACACCCAGTGCTCACTGCGCACTGAACATCTACCAAACCCAGTGCTCACTGCACACCTACCACACCCAGTGCTCACTGCACACTGAACATCTACCACACCCAGTGCTCACTGCACACCAACCACACCCAGTGCTCACTGCGCACTGAACATCTACCAAACCCAGTGTTCACTGTGCACCTACCAAACCCAGTGCTCACTGTGCACTGAACATCTACCACGCCCAGTGTTCACTGTGCACCTACCAAACCCAGTGCTCACTGTGCACTGAACATCTACCACACCCAGTGTTCACTGCTCACTGCTCACCTACCACCCCAAGTGCTCACTGTGCACCTACCAAACCAAGTGCTCACTGCACACTGAACATCTACCACACCCAGTGCTCACTGCACACCTACCACACCCAGTGCTCACTGCACACTGAACATCTACCAAACCCAGTGTTCACTGTGCACCTACCAAACCCAGTGCTCACTGTGCACTGAACATCTACCACACCCAGTGCTCACTGTGCACCTACCACACCCAGTGCTCACTGCACACCTACCACACCCAGTGCTCACTGCACACTGAACATCTACCACACCCAGTGTTCACTGTGCACCTACCAAATCCAGTGCTCACTGTGCACTGAACATCTACCACACCCAGTGTTCACTGTGCACCTACCACACCCAGTGCTCACTGTGCACTGAACATCTACCACACCCAGTGCTCACTGTGCACTGAACATCTACCACGCCCAGTGCTCACTGCACACCTACCACACCCAGTGCTCACTGCACACCTACCACACCCAGTGCTCACTGCGCACTGAACATCTACCACGCCCAGTGCTCACTGCACACCTACTACACCCAGTGCTCACTGCACACCTACCACACCCAGTGCTCACTGTGCACTGAACATCTACCACGCCCAGTGCTCACTGTGCACCTACCACACCCAGTGCTCACTGCACACCTACCAAACCCAGTGCTCACTGCACACCTACCAAACCCAGTGCTCACTGCACACCTACCGCTCCCAGTGCTCACTGCACACCTACCACACCCAGTGCTCACTGCACACCTACCAAACCCAGTGCTCACTGCACACCTACCGCTCCCAGTGCTCACTGCACACCTACCGCTCCCAGTGCTCACTGCACACCTACCGCTCCCAGTGCTCACTGCACACCTACCACACCCAGTGCTCACTGCACACCTACCACACCCAGTGCTCACTGTGCACTGAACATCTACCACGCCCAGTGCTCACTGTGCACCTACCACACCCAGTGCTCACTGCACACCTACCGCTCCCAGTGCTCACTGCACACCTACCACACCCAGTGCTCACTGCACACCTACCACACCCAGTGCTCACTGTGCACTGAACATCTACCACGCCCAGTGCTCACTGTGCACCTACCACACCCAGTGCTCACTGCACACCTACCGCTCCCAGTGCTCACTGCACACCTACCGCTCCCAGTGCTCACTGCACACCTACCGCTCCCAGTGCTCACTGCACACCTATCACACCCAGTGCTCACTGCACACCTACCACACCCAGTGCTCACTGTGCACTGAACATCTACCACACCCAGTGCTCACTGTGCACCTACCACACCCAGTGCTCACTGCACACCTACCGCTCCCAGTGCTCACTGCACACCTACTGCTCCCAGTGCTCACTGCACACCTACCGCTCCCAGTGCTCACTGCACACCTACCGCTCCCAGTGCTCACTGCACACCTACCGCCCCCAGTGTTCACTGCACACCTACCGCCCCCAGTGTTCACTGCACACCTACCACCCCCAGTGTTCACTGAGCACCTACCACCCCCAGTGTTCACTGAGCACCTACCACCCCCAGTGTTCACTGAGCACCTACCACCCCCAGTGTTCACTGAGCACCTACCACCCCCAGTGTTCACTGAGCACCTACCACCCCCAGTGTTCACTGCACACCTACCGCCCCCAGTGTTCACTGAGCACCTACCACCCCCAGTGTTCACTGAGCACCTACTACCCCTAGTGTTCAGTGAGCACCTACTATTCCCAGCTGTAGTGTGTGGGGGGGCGGGGGGAGGTGGGGAGCAGGAGGCTACCCAACGACTCTGGCTCTCCACCAGGAGCTCTCACTTATACTAAGCCAGCCACTTCTCTGAAAAGACCATTAAGTATGTCATTTGGCTTTGCAGACCAGGAGGGCTAGGTGGCAATTCTTCAGCTCTGCCATCACAGCCGGAGAGCAATCATGGTGTGTGGCCCAGTGAGGGGGCTGCATCCCAATGAAACTTAATTCAAAAACAGGGTGGGCAATTTGGCCCCGTCGCATTTTCTGACCCCTTTCTGGGTGAAACCATGTGAAATGGTTGGTATTTGGCCATCCACCTCCACACACACCAGTTGCCTGTGGTTCTGCCTGCTGGTTGGGGAGTTGAGTGAACACGGGCAGCACTGGTACAAAGCAGAGTGTGACAGGCCGTGATGGACGGAGCGCTGAGTTAGTTATTCACATGGTTCTTCTGAAACCAGCTCCTGAGAGGGCTCACAAGTCAGCCAGGTGACCCCAACTCACTTCCCTTTCCTGCCCCTCGCAGCTGCCACGCACTGATCAGCTGCCTGTGCGCAGGAAGCGTGCAGCCTGGGTTTCTGGTGAAATCACGTTGAGGTAGGATTACTAGCACCCAAAGGAGGGGCAGGGCTGGTTTGTGTGGGTTGTTCATCGGGTTCCCAGCAGGTCTCATCAACACCTTCCACGTGCTAGTGGCCTTCCTGCCGGCTGGAAGGGGACAGGGATGGGTGTGAAGCCGCACCCAGCGGCCTGTTCTGGAAGGCCTATGTACGGCACAGCGTCCTGCACAGGTGGCTCTGCACACTCCCGGGAGAAAGGCTCACTTGGTGCTAAGGCCCGTTTCCCTCAGGCCAATTCACTGCCAGTGCCCGCCTGACTCGGCTGGGCCACTGCGGCCGGGTGCGTGGGAGAAGATGGGAGATGAAGACTGCCGTCAGCTGCGTGGGGCCTGGACCTGGAGCAGGTGCACGGGGACTCCCGGAAGCACAGAGCAGGCGGCAGCTGCTCCATCTCCTGGTGGCAGCGATGCAATTGACACCCAGATTGGATCCTCTCGGGGAGAATTCTTATCCTGACATTATGACATATTGGGGCCACTTCATGGAACCCACACTATTCCCTTGGGGTTTCCCTGCGGAAGGAGAAAATTCCCATGTAAGGGCCTCTCTTTCCTGCAGCTGCTCTTCATTTGCCAACTGGGCACATTTCTACCAGCCAGTCTCCATCAGAGGGTGGTGCCTGGACCCACAGGACAGCACTGCACCTGCCTCTCGCGAGCAAAGCCGGGGACACAGCCTTCCAAAGTCGCTCACATGCGCCTCTTTGTGGCAAATGCCAAGCTCTGCCTCTTCTTCAGTCATGGGAGGAAGAGGCAGGCCGGAGGCCGGCAAACAGGACGCAGCTGGGCCCCCTCTGCATTCTCAGCGCAGCCTGGGTCAGGGTCCCAGCCCTGGGGGAAGGCCAACACCTGTATATGGTTGTCTTCCTAGTTTTATTGGTCATTTTTGCCAAACCCCATGCTCAGCATTTTACTGACATTTTCCCATTAGTTCACTACTGTTCACCCCATTTATAAATGGGGAGACTGCGGCTTAGAGGGGAGGTCAACGTTCAGTAAATCATGTAGATGGTGATCTCCACTCAGCCCCCAAAACTCACTAGAGTGAAGATGAGGGAACAACAGATCTGTAAGCAAATAAGAAGAAAATACCCAGGAGAGGGAACACCCAGACGGGAAAGGGGGCACAGTGAGGGAGACGGAGAACGGACAGGCAAGCAGCCATGGGTCCGTGGCTTTGATTGTGGCTGCTCCTCTCTGCTAAGTGCCTGTGGGGAGCACAGCCAATAAGAAGCATGGGTGACGTGTGCGGCGTCTTGGAGGGTTCAGAGGTAGAGGCACAGGTACCTCTGGAGACAGACATGTTGCAGTCAGTGCCAGCTTAGATCCTCAGCTCCTTCCTCAGGCCCATATTGCCAGGCAGGTGCTCAGCTCTGTAGCTACTGATGGGAGGTCAACAATCAGGAGAGGTTACGCCAAGGACGCTGGCATGGGGACTAGACCCACCAACATAGACAAGAGGATCTGAACCAAACACAGGAATCCATGTCTGTCCACTGAAGAGTGAGGCTCAGACCCTTCCCAGCACATAGCTCCAAAGTGTTCTCTCTCTCTCTCTCTCTCTCTCTCTCTCTCTGTGTGTGTGTGTGTGTGTGTGTGTGTGTGTGTCCCCAGGCATATAATCAGAGATTTCTTCTCCAGCAAAGCTGACTGAGCCCAAAGTAAAGACCTAGAGAATTTGATATTTGGGAGCCCTTAGAAAAAACAAACCTACCCCATATGCTTTCCCATAAGACAGCTGTGCGCCCCTAGACATTGAATATGCTTCTAGCTTGACAGACAGGAACTAAAACAGATGAGGGGGGAATAGACATGTGGAGGATTCACAGAGCAGGAGAATGTCCTTAAAAACACTCAGAAAAATGGCATAATGTATGCTTCAAACAAGAACAGCATACTCTCAAAATGACTCGCAAATGAGGAAGCGCTTCTGGGAAGTGGGGCAGGATGGCAGAAGGGTTGGGAATCCCTGTCAGACAGCGGGTGACTGTGCTCTCCAGCCCGTTCTCTGCTCCTTCCCCTCTGCTGTTTAACAAAGGCTCCACCACTGCTCTGCTCCGCAGTCACCAGGCATCCACATGGAAAGTCCTGGGAGAATGTCGGGGCCGAATTGTGATCCCTCAGAGTCATATGTTAAAACTCTAACCTTCAGTACCTCAGACTTTGACTATATATGGAAATAGGACCCTTAAAGAGTTGATTAAGTTAAATGAGGCCCTTAGGGGAGGCCCTGACCAAATCTTACTAGTGTCCTTATAAGAAGAGGAAGTTTGCTTTTCAAGAGAAACTTTGCAGACATAAGAGATTGGTTAGAATCATTCAAAGATAAAATGATTAGTTCCCAGCAGATAACTCAATGCAGGTTATTGTGTAATCACAATGATTACACAATATTGATTACACAAACTTATTTTCACCGAAAAATGTTAGCTCAGCTATCATTTAGAATCAAATGACAGGTAAAGAGCTTCCCAGACAAGAAAATGTTAAAGGAGTTCATTACCACCAAACCAGTAATTCAAGAAATGTTAAAGGGACTTCTTTAAGAAAAAGAAAAAAAAAGATTAAAAATATGAATAATAAAATGGCAATAACTACACATCATCAACAATTACTTTCAGTGTAAATGGATTAAATGCTCCCATCAAAAGACAAGGTGGCTGTGGCCAGGTGGCTCAGTTGGTTGGAGCATTGTCCCATACAACAAAAAGGTTTTGGGTTTGGTCCCAGTCAGGGCACAAACCTAGGTTGCAGGTTCAATCTGTGACATATATGGGAGGCAACTGATCCATGTTTCTCTCTCACATCAATGTTCCTCTCTCTCTCTCTCTCTCTCTCTCTCTCTCTCTCTCTCTCTCTCTCCCTCCCTCCCCTCTCTCTCTAAAAATATGAATCCTCGGGTGAGGATAAAAAGCAAACAAACATAGGGTGGGTGGCTAAATCAAGAAGAAAACAAGACCCTTACATATGCTGCCTATAAGAGACTTACTTCAGATCAAAAGACACACACAGACTGAAAGTAAAGGAATGGGAAAAGGTATTTCATGAAAATGGAAACAACAACAACAAAACTGGAGTAGCAATACTTATACCAGACAAATAGACTTTAAAACAAAGAAGGACCCAGCTATTTGACTTCTGGGTATTTATCCAAGGAAACCCAAAGCTCTAATTCAAAAAGACATGTGCATCCCTATGTTCATTGCAGCAGCATCTACAATAGCCACGATATGGAAGCAGCCTGAGTGTCCATCAATAGACAAGTGGATAAAGAAGGGGTGGCACATATCAGAATGGAATATGACTCAGAGATAACAAAAGAATGAAACCTTGTCATCTGCAATAATATGGATGGACCTAGAGGGTATTGTGTAAGTGGAATACATCAGACAGAGAAAGACAAATACCATATGATTTCACTTATTTGTGGAATCTGAAGTGCAAAATGAATGAAAAAACAAAACAGAAACAAACTCATAGATACAGAAAACATTTTGATAGTTGCCAAATGGGAGGGTGATTGGGGGCATGAGGGAAAAAGAGGAAGTGGTTGAGAAGTACATATTAGTAGTTACAGGATCATCACAGGGCTGTAAAGTACAGCCTAGACCAGTGGTCGGCAAACTCATTAGTCAACAGAGCCAAATATCAACAGTACAACGATTGAAATTTCTTTTGAGAGCCAAATTTTTTAAACTTAAACTTCTTCTAATGCCACTTCTTCAAAATAGACTCGCCCAGGCTGTGGTATTTTGTGGAAGAGCCACACTCAAGGGGCCAAAGAGCCGCATGTGGCTCGCGAGCCACAGTTTGCCGACCATGGGGCTAGGGAATGTAGTCAGTAATACTGTGATAATTATGCATGGTGTCAATGGCACTTGATTTATCGGAGGGATTACTTTGTAAGTTACATACATGTTTAATCACTGGGTTGTACACCTGAAACTAATATTTTATGTCAACTGCCATCGAAAAATAACACATTACCCTATATAATAATAGAGGAATATGCAAATTATCCGGGACGTCCTCATGGGTAATGACTGGCAGGAGTGGGTGGGTGTGGCTGCGTGCCGCTCGAGGCCAGGGGACGTCAGGCTGCGTCAAATAAAATAAAATGCGTTCACGTGCCCTAAAGCACAAACATTCCAGCAGATAACTCAATGCAGGTTATTTTGTAATCATTGTGATTACACAATAAATCACAATGATTACACAATATTGATTACACAATGAACTTATTTTCACCGAAAAAAAAAAATAACATCTTCATTTAAAGATGCCCAGTAAGGCTGCTGAGGCTTTCATCTGTCCCTTTCTACACCGAAGACGACAGGGCCAAGGAGGAGGGCTCCAGTTTGTTCTCAGCACCCAGCTAGGAGGCCTCCTGGGGTGGCTCTCCCCTCCAGCCCTACGCAGGATGGGCGCTCCGCTCCGCCTGGGAGCTCCGAAGGGAGGCGGAGCAAAGTGCTTTCCCTCTGGACCCACTCTCCCTGGGAGGCCAGCACGGAGGGCACTCTCCCTGGGAACTTGGAAATCCGCCTCCCAGGGCAAATGCGCAGCAGCCCGTGCAGATGTGCACGCTGGCGGAGGCCACGCAGCTGCCATAGTTGAAGTTGTCCTCGATGGCGGAGCAGGGGTAGTAGGGATCGGAGTTGGCCAGGTCAGCAATGGAACCCAGCTCCCCGCCGAATGACTAGAGCATACGGACCTCACTGTCCTCGGTCACTTCCTGAGCAGCAGTCAGCCCTACCAGGGATCAAACCCGAAACCTAAGAGGTGCCCTGCCAGAATGGAACCCACACCTTTGCTGTGGCAGAGGAGCTCCGACCCACAGCAGGGGCCAGGGCACGCAGAGGGGTTTTGTTGAGGGGCCCTGACAGGCAGCCCGCAGCGCAGAGGGTTAGAACCTCCTCCTGATACAGCAAGGTTGGGGGTTGGATCCCTGGTCAGGGCACAGACAAGAAGCAACCAAATAGTGCATAATAAGTGGTACAACACCCTGGTGTTTCTCTTGCTCCCTTCCTCTCTCTAAAATAATCAATCAATAAAAATTAAAATAAAAAATAAACACTCTGGCTTGCAGAGTTGCTAAAACAGTTAGAAAGTGAAGTCCCATCCCTTCCCATTCATTCAACAAATACTTCATCTGCTCCTTCAATAATCACACTGGGGATGGGTGTTTGTTTGTTTGTTTTGGTTAATCCTCACCTGAGGACATTTTTCCATTGATTTTGTTTTTAGAGAGAGTGGAAGGGAGAGAGAAAGACAGAAACTAATGTGAGAGACATCAATTGATTGCCTCTTGCTGAATCCCCGACCAGGGACCCGGGCTTAGCCTGCAACCCAGGTACGTGCCCTTGATCAGAATCCAACCCGGTACCCTTCAGTCCGCCTGCAGAAGCACTATCCACTGAACCAAACCAGCACTTTATTCTTTTTAAGTCCTCCTCTAAGGGTATGTTTTTTTCATTGATTCTAGAGAGAGAGGAAGGGAGAGGGAAAGAGAAAGAGAAACATCCATCAGTTGCCCAAGCAATCCGACAGGGATGGAACCCACAACCTGTGTATGTGCCCTCACCTGGAATCGAACCCATGACTCTTTGGTGCATGGGAGGACACTCTAACTACTGATCCACACCGACCAGGGCCTGGAGGTACATTAAAAATTTTTTCAGATCTGCCCTGGCCAGGTGGCTCAATTGGTTGGAGTCTCAACCTGTACACCAAAGGATTTCCTGCTGGATTCTAGGTTAGGGCACATACTTAGGTTTAGGTCAGATCCCAGTGGGTCAGCAGGTGCAGAGGCAACCTACCAGTATTTCTCTGTCACATGGATGTTTCTCTCTCTAAAAATCTATTTTAAAAACATCCTCAGGTGATAATTAAATATATATATATATATATATATATATATATATATATATATAAATTTTTTCAGATCTAAAATTTAATTTGGTTCTTTTTTAAATTTTATTTTTCATTTACAGTGCACATTCAATATCCTAGCCAGTATAATAAAGAGGTAATATGCAAATGGTCATTACGCCATGACGCATAACAACCGATGACCAGGAGGGTGGGGCCGTGAGCTATAAGTGGGGGAGAGCTACAGGAGGGCGGGGCAGCGAGCTACATGCAGCAGAGAACCACAGCGGTGGTGAGCAGGGCAGCCAGCTGAGGCAAGTGGCAGTGAGCTACTTGCACACAGATTCGTGCGCAGGGCCACTAGTTTTAAATAAAGAGGAGAAAGTCTGGACACACAGAGAGACACCAGGGATGTGTGTGTACAGAGGAAAGGCCACATGAGGCCACAGTGCAAAGGTCACACCAAGCAGAGAGACCTCAGGAGAAGCCAAGCCTCTCACACCTTGACCTTAGGCTTCCAGCCTCCACAGCCATAATTGCTGCTGCTTAAGCCGCTGTCGGTGTTGATTGTGCTATAGCCCGAGGGGTGCAGAGCCCTGTACTGTTTAATGAAGGACTCGTGTTCTTATTCTAGGAGCCGAGAAAAGATGACAGGGCCCTGGTCAGTGCTCAGTGGTCAGAATGTCGGCCGAGCAGCAAAGGGCCATGGGTTCCACTCCTGGTCAAGGGCACGTGCCTGGGTCACAGGTTCAATCCTGGCCCCAGTCAGAGCTCATGCGGAAGGCAACCAATTGATGATCCTCTCTGTCTCTCACTCCCACCATTCCTCCCTCCCTCCCTTCCACTCTCTAAAAATTAATGGAAAAAAGTATCTTCAGGTGAGGATTAACAAAACCCCCCCAAAATAATACTTTTTTAAAAAGGAAAAGCAACAGGAAACTGCCCCTTAGAAGAGTGAATCTTTCCCCAGAGAGCAGAACTCTGCAGCATAAATGGGCAGGATGGGGTTCAGGGTCTCCTCCCTCTTCCCAAGCACCAAGGGTGAAAGGGGAGGGTCCCTTTGGGCAAAGAAGGTGCAAAGGATTCTGGTACAACCGCCAGACCAGCCACACCCAGCACATCCCTGCCAAGGCCAGGCCTGCTGGGAGCCCACCCAGGCCTAGACCCCCCTCTGCCTGGCCTGCTCCACTGCCCCCTCCCCTCAGCTAAGCCCAGGGTCTCTCCCAGGAGCCTGTTTCCCAGAATCTTCTGCAGCCAGAACTAGCTAATCCAATCAGCCAGTGCGGAGTTTACCTTGCCACCTGACCAAGCCCTCTGCTGGGACAAGTAGCACAGAAACAGCTGCCCTGGGCCCAGCCCTGAGCACTCAGGTTCCACAGGTCATTTGGAATGCATTGCCCAGAGGGCCCAGGTGGAGGCCTCCTTGGAAACATGGGGCTGGTGCTGCTTGGGGAGGCCGCCTCTGCTCTAGACCCAGGGCCTCTGAGACCCCAGACTGCCTGTGTCCTGCGCCTGCGTGACCGGAGGGTGACCCCGGCCCGCTGAGCTGCCCTGAGGAGGAGAAGGGAGGGCTTCCAGGAGGCTGGCTTCCCTCCGCGGGAAGGAGGGCTGGCTGACCACCAGAGCTGCTGTCCAACGTGGACGGGTATCGGAGGGTGGGAGCCTGGCTGCGGGGGAGCTTGCAGAGGCCGAGGGAGAGCTCTGTGAGGGCGGCTACCTGCCCCCTGGCTCCCAGGGCCGGTGGTCGTGTCCCGGAAGGACAAGAGGGCTGGATGGTCTGGATACTCAAGCGTGGGCCCCGTTGCAGAGGCCATGGGAGCCTCTGAGAGCTTTAAAAACTCTCCAGCCTGTCCCCACCTCCCAAACTCCAGGCACTCGATCCAGGGCAGCCCTGGCGTCAATGCTTTGACATCGCCACCTGATTCTAAGTGAGGTGCGGGGGAGAGCCAGAGAAGAGACACCGGCTCCATCCCACCCAGACAGCCGGCTCCGCGGCGGCGTGCACTGCTAGAAGAGAGAAGAAGCTTGCATTAGAGGCCGCGTCTCTTTTCCACTTGCTTTCCTGCGCGCCTCAGCTGGGACCTGTCCTACAGCGGCCTCCAAAAGCAGCGACTCAGCGTGAGGGCTGCCAGCCCACACGGCCAGAACCCAGGACCAGCAGGACGGGCCCCACCCAGGCCACTGCCCGGGGCAGGCAGCAGCTAGGCAAAGGGAGGAGGGAGAAAACGAGGCCCACCACTGGATACAGCCCAGTTAGATCAAACCAAAACCAAAGTATGGTAGGAGCAGAAACAATAATAAACCCTCATTGGTAACTTACACGCACACTGGCCACTGGGTCTCCTTCACTCATGTCACCCGTGTCGTCTCTGGAACAATCCCGCGTGCGACTGTAAGGTGCTGCTACAAGCTCCTGCTTTCCTCCGGAGGAAAGGGGCTCAGAGCAGGGGTCACCGGCCCAAGAGGGCGCAGCTGGTGAGGGGCGCTGAGACTGAACCGGGACCCCAACGGCCTGTGCTTGCCCCGCGTGCTCACGGCGCTGCCCTGACCTCTGGCGTAAGCGTGGAGAGGGGCTTCTATGGGCGCTGGCGGATTGAGAACAGGCTTCCCCGAGGAAGGGACGTGACCTTGGCAGGGAAGGGTCAACAAGAGGATGGGGGCTGATGTAAGGCTGAAAGCGAGGACAGGTGTTCAGCTGAGCCGATCCAGGGTTTGGGAGGGAAGGATGGGCAGAAGTGGGAGGATGTCCCAGAGAAAATGACTGCAAGGCGTGAGGATGGAGGAAGCGTTCCCTCAGGTTGGCGAGCAGCTCTGAGCACCGGGGGGGGGGGGGGGGGGGGGGGGGCGGGCACCAGGGAGGCCTGCCTCAGCCCAGGAGACACAGCACTTCCTCAGGTGGCACCTGCCTGGCCCAGGTTCGCGTGCTCAGTGCTTCGCACGTGTTTCTTGGTTTGTTACCATCATCCCCCTCCATTCTCTACGTGGAAGGGGACCCCAGCTTTCAAGGAAGCAGAGCTCAGAGAGGCCATGTTACTGAAACCCAAGTCCATGGACCCGAGGCTTAGACAGGTCCAAACCCAAAGGTCAGCTCCAGAAGATCGAGACCTGGCAGTGCCTCAAATCTGTTTGCTCGCTGGACCAGGCCACAGGGTTTGAGGGCTTGGAGGGGCCCTTCCTTAGACCAGAAAGTTCCTTCCTGGGGAAAGTGTTCAGCCTAGGAAAAGACCAGCGGACGTGCTGGCCGAGAGTCTGAACTGGAGAACCTGGGCTCGGCCGGCTATGGTGAAGGCACTCGGCTTCTGAAGGCCCCAGGCTCAGATCCCAGTCCTGTCTGGGTCCTTGGGTTCCGGGTGGGATCCTGGGCTTCGGGTGCAGCTGGACCAGGGTCCTTTCCCCTGCACGGGCCTGCTGTGCAGCTGTGGTTGGGGTCAGCTGCCTCTACACCCAGTGTGTCACCTGGACCAGCTGCATGAGGGCCTCTGCGTGGTCAGTACAGGCGTCTCAGGCCAGGTAGCTGGAGGCTGAGCCAAGATGGAAACCCGAGGCAGCCTCACACGCTCACGAAATGAGATTTCCTGTTAAACAGGTCAGGAAAACAAACAAACAAACACGTGTTTTTCTCTGCTCCTTTAGGAGGATCACTAACGTGAGAGCAAAAGCGTTTTTCTAAAAAGCCATAAATAAGCCCGCAAAGAAAGAGAGACTGCCTGGCCAGATTGCTCTGCTGGTGGAGCGTCATCCCGTACACCAAAAGGTTGGGGGCTTGATCCCTGGTCGGGGCACATATGAGAGGCAATAAAAATATATATATACAGTATATATCCTCCAGTGAGGATTTTAAGTGAGAGAGAGAGAGAGAGAGAGAGAGAGAGAGAGAGAGAGAGGAGCAAAAGGGAAGGAGCAAGCAATCAATGTCCAAATGGGTGTTTTGAGGGCACTGAGCCATGCCGAGAAGAAAATAGTATGAAACAAGGTGATTTGTGTCCCTAGACCCCAGGAAACATCAAGCGTCAGAGGCACGAGTGATCCCTAAAAGCAAGGAGCCCAGTGGGTGGAAAGCAAGAGGATTAGTTTAAAAATCTTTAAAAAGAGAATTTAGATTTGGGGCTTAGGGCTGAGTTCTGCCATGAGATGCAAACAGGAGATTAGAAACCCAGCACAGGGAACGGTGAGACTCAACCCAGCCAGGCTGACCCTGGGATGGCCCATGCTCAAAGAGCCTGGGGCAGAGGGCTTCCCAGGAGGACAAACTTTCAGTATGAAGATCAGGAAAGTCCTGGGTCACCAGGACGGCTGGTCCTTTTTCTTAGACCAGAAGGTTCCTTCCTGAAGAAAGTGACCAGCCCAGGAAAAGAGACCTGCAGGCTGAGGGGGAGGAGACGGCAAGGCCCTGTCTCAAGAGGGAAGCGCAGCCACCAAATCCTGCACGCAGACGGTGCACCTTGCAGGGCAGGGTGGCCCCAGTGGTGGTGGGCTGGCCACCCTCACAGGCACTGGCTGCAGAAGCTGCACCCAGGCACCTGGCACACAGCATCTGTCATGTGGGCCCCGGGGATGCCCAGGAACTGCTGGGAGAGCTCACAGAGGGTGTTGTCACTGTGTGAGTGCCAGTCTTCGAAATGGCCACAGACAGAAATAGCCTACATGTCCGTGCAGGTAAATGGATACATTGGGGCCACCATGCAGCACAGAGTCATCCAGTCAGGAAAGGGCATGAAGTGGTCACGCCCAGCTTGGGTCCTCCGGAACCCTGTGCTGAGGGAGGGAAGCTACACCCAGAGGCTGCATGTCTGGTTCCATTTTCCTGAGCAGGAAAGTCCAGAGATGGGAGAAGACCAGGGTAGCCGGGGCTGAGGGTGGGGAGGTAGGAAAGAGTGTGACTGGTAAATGGGTATTTACTTTTTGGGTGATGGGAATGTTCTGGAACTAGATAGAGGGGATCTACACTAATAGAAGAGTAAGATGCAAATTGACTGTACCTTTGTGATGCCCACCAGCCAATCAGGAGTGAGTATGCAAATTAACCCAACAAAGAGGGTGGGTTAATTTGCATACGCAGGTGCCAAGTGGCCGGGGGCAGGGCAGGACGCACTGCCCCAGCCACTCTGGGCCTCTGGGCAGCATGGGAAGGTGGAAAGGCGGCTCCAGCCAGAGCAAAGGCGGTGCCGGCAGCCAGGGGAAGGAAGGCCCATTCTTGCATGAATCTTCGTGCATCAGGCCTCTAGTGGCTTTATAACACTGTGAAGGCACTTACTAAATGCCACCAAATTGTATACTTTAAACTTGATTTTTCATTATGTGAATTTCACCTCAACTAAACAAAAGAAAAAAGATCAATCTGGCAAGAATAGAAAGGCCCATACAACACGTTCACGTAACCCTCGCTGGTAACAACAGCACAGCTGGGACTCCAAGAGCTGCTCAAAGTTACCACCCCCCAGGAGACCAGAGAGCCAGAGAGAAGGCAGGCTTGCTCCCAGAAAGGCAGTGGCTAGACCTGCAATTAATAGTGAGCCCCCAAATAAAAGGGGGAACACACCCCCCTGACTCTCCTCTCTGCGACACTCCCTGGCCCCAGAGGCCCACAGAGCCCCAGATGCGGTGCAGTGCTGGGAGCCCAGCTCTCTGAGCTCTCAGCAGCCTGCTGGCTCCACATGTTCTCGTGTGGAACTCAGTGCCTGGGACATGCTCTGCGCAGCTCCATTAGGTGTGTTTTAGAAACGCAATTACGAAAGAAAAACACACTTTTTTCCTGTTAATATCAGGAGCATTGTTGATATGCCAGCCGGGCCTCTGGAGGAACATAAATGCAGGCCCTCCAGCCGCAAGCCCTGCCCAGAGACCAGCCGTGCCCCAGCAGCGCCGCCTGCTGTCCCATGCATAGCCCTCAGGAACTTGAAAACTTCCATCGCATCATCTAGTGCTTGCACCTCTTTTTTGTGCAGCAAAGACTCAAAATGCAAGGCAGGCCTACAAAGGAGCGCCTCAGCAGGCAGGGCAGCGGGGAGGTGACGTTTCCATCCCTTTAGTGCCCACTAGGGACTTCTGAGGCACCCGGGGTTCCCCAGAGCACAGTTTGTAATCCACTGATCTGGCCCAATGCCCGCACTGTGCATGTCTAATCACCTTCAGGAAGTGAAGAACATAGTCTCACACAAATAGAAACAACATATGGCAAGGATTCCTCTCCCCTGTCCCTGGGTGAGCCAGCAGGGAGGGAAAGATGATGGGAGAGACAGGGCAACACAGGAAGGGTGAGTGAGTGCTGGACCGCAGCTGTGAGGCTAGACCTGGGGATGGCCAATGCCTGCAGGTCAGTACAGGTGTGTTCATGGGTATCTCGTACACTGGACAGAAGGCATTTTCATGACTACTGCACCAAACCATGTTTAAGTTGTCTTCCACAAATTAGCATGACATTTTCCAGAGTCTGGGCCCGAATCAGTAGTAAATCATAAATCAAACACTGTTCCTCTGAACGGGTGAGCTGGCCTCTCCGGGGAAGGGCAGTGAGCAGTCTCCAGCATGGGCCCTGGTCTTCCTGCCTTGTTGTGACATGCAAGCAGCAGAGACGGTGGATGGGTGAATGCATACAGCTGTTTGCCAACAGAACTTTAATGCCCAAAACAGGCGGCAGCCTGGGACCTAAAGAATGATAACCCTGGGAGGGCCTGTTGGCTGTGCCTTGCTAAAGCGTTCAGAAGACATGTAGTCATTCTTTTGTCTTATGTCCAAGTTTCTGACTCAACTGCTTACATGTGTGTGGAAACCAGAGAGGGAATGCAACTTGCCTAAGGGATATAGCCCAAGGGCCTTCCCGCCTGAGTCTCCCATCTCCTGGCTCTTGAGAAGCAAGGCAGTGCCCATCGGAGAGATGGACAAACAGGGATTGTGGCTGAGAGACACGGAGGCTGCTACAGACCCAGGTGTTCTTCTTAAAGGGTCCGTGCACAAATTTACACCATCCACTTCTTCTGAGCTCCAGCACCAGGGGACCCAGACACATACAGGGAAGAACTGGATTGTCTGGCTTTGGAGCAAGAACTCGGGGCAGCTTTCTCCCAGATGGGGGTGCTTGCAGAGGTCATTGTTCCTGTGCTGGGACCTCCCCTATTGTAAGGCTGACTGGCAGCCATATCTGAGTCTCCATCAGCCTGGAGCACTTGGTTTGCTCTGCCCTGGGGATTCTCTGAGACCCTGCCCAATCAAAATTGTAGCCCCACCCAAGCTGTTTGCAGTGGCTTTTCCATATGAATGGCTTTTCCTTGCTCAGGTTTCAGACTTTGCTAAAATCTCTCAAACAAGCTGCAGCTGGCATCAGTGTGCCCCATACCTATCAATGAAAGGCTCAAGACCCAACAGTAGTACAGCCTGCCTTGCTTCAGAGCTGGGCCTTGCCTGGGCAATTCCAAGCCCAATACAAATAGTTCCTGCTGGGTGGCCTCAGGCAGTGGATGACTTTGCACCTCCTGGGAGGCCCTAGAGCCAGTGCACCTAGTGGACAGCTTCAGACCATAGCAGATTACAACTCTACACAGCCACAAATGACACACCCAAGAGGCAGACTCAGTGAGCACTGAAGCAAGCCCTGCTCCATAGGGGTGTTTCCTGCATAGCAACTCTCCCACTGTAGTCCCAGCTTGTCCTCACAGCTAATTGGCTTGGAGATCGATTCCTGCCAGAGATGCCAACAGCAATAACGGCTCAACTACACCAAGTATATACACACAGCCCACACAGGGGCACACCTAGAGGGCCCAGCTCAGGTGACTGGAAAGGCAGAGCCACTGGGCCCTGAAGGACACCTACTCCACAAGGCTACTCTACCAATTCCAGAAGGCATGGCAGCTCTACCTAATACATAGAAGGAGATGAGAGACAGCAAGATGTTGAAACCTATTTGAAGAAATAATGACAGAAAACTTCCCCTACCTGGTGAAAGAAATAGACTTACAGGTTCAGGAAGCACAGAGAACCCCAAACAAGAGGAACCCAAAGAGGTCCACACCAAGACACATCATAATTAAAGGGTTAAAGACAAAGGGAGAATTTTAAAAGCAGCAAAAGAGGAGCACCCATACGACTGTCAGCTGATTTCTCAATAGAAACTTTGCAGACCAGAAGGGAGTGGCAAGAAATATTCAAAGTCATGAAAAATAAGGAACTACAACCAAGATTACTCTACCCAGCAAAGCTCTCATTTAGAATTGAAGGTCAGATAAAGAGCTTCACAAACAAGAAAAAGCTAAAGGAGTTCATCACATCAAACCAGTATTACATGAAATGTTGAATGGCTTTCTAGAAGAAGAAGGTCAAAAATATGAATAATAAAATGGCAATAAATACATATCTATCAACAACTGAATCTAAAAATCAAAATAAACAAACAAGAAATCTAATGAACAAAATACATTGATGAATAAAATAGAATCAGAGGCATGGAAACATGGAGCAGGCTAACAAATCTCAGAGGGAAGGGGTGGGAGGGCAGGAAGAGATTAACCAAAGATCTTACTTATGGACACAGACAGTAGGTTGGTGGAGGCCTGGGGCTGGGTGGGAACTGGGTGGAGGGGGGCAATGGGTGGTAAAAGGGGGACATCTGTAATACTCTCAACAATGAAGTTTTTGTGTTTCTTTTTAAAGGAAGCAGGCAATTCACGGGCAGATGAAAAAGAGCCAAAGTGGTAAACCGATGCATGCTGGGACCCTCTTGCTCCCAACAAACAATGGCAGAGAGGAGAGTTGGACAGCAGGTGCTTCTCCCTGCTGCCACGGGAGCTCACACGGTGGTGAGGCGACGCCCTTCCCTTAAGCAGGCTTACCTATCTGAATTCCTTTAGGAGCTGCGAGTGGGTCAAGGCTTTTCCTGAGCCTTTTGTTTCCAAAAAATAGCTTCAAATAAACAATGTCTCAAAAAGCGCATTTTACAGTGGCAAACTCTGGTCCCCTCATTAGCACCTAGCATGTGCCAGGTGCTTTCACACATAACCTAATTTTCTTACTGTATCTAAAGAGTTATTGATAGAAACGAAGACAGCAAGGGGAGTCAGACATTGCTGAGCCTAATGGTGTGGGAGCATGAGCCTGTTTGCTTCACTAGGAAGTTGCAGCATCACACACTCCCTACCTCCCAGGAACCACAGGTCTATTTCCCCAGATCCCGGGGAGAAGGCATAGAACAAAGGGGGCAGGTGGACACATGCACATCGAAGTCAAAATGGTACGGGACATGTTTGACTGTAGGGGCCTGTCAGATTAACCAGGAAAGGAGACCATTGGCTACGGGGTGGGCCCAATGCAAGCCGGAGAAACTTGGGAAGATGACTGGTTGTTTTGAAAAAGCTCCTGGTTAAAACCCCAGGGGAACAAAGAGCGCGCGCTCTCTCTCTCTCTCTCTCTCTCTCTCTCTCTCTCTCTCTCTCTCTCTCTCTCCCTCCCTCCCTCCCACTGGCCCCATTGGGGCCTTCTCTCTTAGTCGGGCACATGCAACCACATGGGCCTAGCAGCAAGAGGACCTGCAGAGTCTGTGGGTCCGAAAGGACTAAGCTGTAACATGAAGCAAAACGTGGACACTGGCCTTTGCCTTGGCCTCGGTGAGAACAAGGTTGGACTTTGTCCGTGTCGGGGTGCATGGAGATGCAATAATGGGAAGCAGGAGGAAATTCCTTGGATTTTGCATCACAAGTAAACCGTGCCACAATCTCCTGTGCATGGATTCGTGAAATGCTTTCCTCACAATCCCATGGAAGAGTCTGATTCCCATCAACAATTTAACCCTTGCCACTGTGAGAAACACGCTGTGAGAAACCTGTCTACACTCAGATAGTGGACTCAGAGACATGAAGTGCAGCAAAAGTGAAACGTTTAATGGGCATCTTGCAAGATCAGGTGTCTGGTGGGCAGGCACACCTGGGGCAGTTACAACAGCAATTTATCCCTAGTGCGTGAGTCCCTCCCGCGGTTCCTCATTGGCTGAGTACTATGGGGTGTACACTCTTCCAGGATGTCACCTAAGTTTCCTATTGGGTTATTTAAAAAGTGGGCTGTGGGCTTTTTGGGTGTCTCCACCCCCTTTGCCTCTGTGGCTGGAAAGCCTTCCTGGGGTGTGTACCTTCTGACAGTATACAGTCTTTACCTACTTCCTCATGTCATCGAGATCCATCCTCCCCTGTTGGTTGGCTCTTTCTAGCATCCTGTTTGCCTGGGGGCTCTCCAGGTGCATGAGCTTTGTCATGTCCACAGGCCGCCATGCAGCAATTTTCCATTCCGGGTTAAATGCCTTGCCTTGAAGATGGAGCACCTCTGGCTTTATTTCTAACACCACCTTCCTGAATTCAGAATCCCAGGCACAAGACAAAGATTACAGAGCAATCGAAGGTCACAGATCTGAGTACAGCGCTTACTGTGGGCCAGGCATTGTTCTAAGCACTGGGTATTCATTAACTTGTGCAATCATCACATCTTCCTTGGAGACAGGCACCTTTCCCATCATCCCCACCTTATAGAAGAGGAAGCTAAGGCACAAACTGCCGGGGGCCCCAGCTAGCAAGTGGCAAACCAGGGTTTCAGCCAGTAGTCAGGCTTTGAGACCAAGTGCTTAGCCATCATACTCACCTCCCTCCTACTCTGCCTTTGTCTCCCCAGTTAGCAAGTCCTGAGCAGACAGGCTAAATGAAAAGTCCAGCTGCCTGTAGTCATGGAATAGAATGCCTTCCTCAAACATCTCAAAATCCAGGCTTTGTTTTTCTTTTTGGTGGATTTGGTCGTATTTGAGACTTGCAGGGATACACAGAGGTATGGAGATCAGGTGCAGTTTTAGTCCAGGCCTCTGCTCCCTCCCACTTGGACTTTAAAAGACATGCAGTCATCATGTATTTACTGAGAAGTCCTATCCCAGCAGCTGTTCGCAGGCTTCCAGCTTATCTGCAAATCCCAGCTCCGGTGAGGAAGATGGAGCATGGTAGGTGCAGGCTCTTAGTCGTCGAGCCTCCCACGCCCGTCAGGAGATACGCGCCCTCGTTCGGCTGCAGCTACTCTCCCCACAGGCAGCTCTGGTCACATGCCATTTCTGAGGCTGTCCCTGAGAGCCAGGCCCGGAGGAAGAGAGGCCTTGTCCTGTCACGAAGGAGGAGGGCAGAAGTGCTGACACCAAGGGTGCGGGCCTCCTCCACCTCCCCCACCACTTGGGCCCTGCAGTTGATTCTGTTCTGACACCACCCAGGGGAGCTGAGTGTCGTTACCGGCAACAAGAGCTTGGTTCTTGTCTTTCTGCAGGAAAGATTTTAGTCACAAGACAAAGTGTAGAAAAGCAAGCGAGAGTGCATTGGCCACAGCAAAAGCACATCCCGGACAATGAAGCAAGGAAGTCGCCTAGAACAGTGGTCGGCAAACTCATTAGTCAACAGAGCCAAATATCAACAGTACAACGACTGAAATTTCTTTTGAGAGCCAAATTTTTTAAACTTAAACTTCTTCTAACGCCACTTCTTCAAAATAGACTCGCCCAGGCCATGGTATTTTGTGGAAGAGCCACACTCAAGGGGCCAAAGAGCCGCATATGGCTCGCGAGCCACAGTTTGCCAATCACTGGCCTAGAAGAAGCAATGGGAGAGCCCAGGCAGGATGGCTCTGGCTCACTGGGGTCAGAGAAAAGGAGCCTTGGGGACAGGCCTGGGGGTCAGCCTAGGACAAGCTGCCAGGTCCATCACTCCCCTGGTTGCAAGTCTCCTGGGTCCTTTAGAGGGAAAAGTGGGGGGAAGAAATGGTCTGGGCGGGACCCCTG
The DNA here is from genome assembly GCF_963455305.1 of Plecotus auritus. Classification (NCBI taxonomy): domain Eukaryota; kingdom Metazoa; phylum Chordata; class Mammalia; order Chiroptera; family Vespertilionidae; genus Plecotus; species Plecotus auritus. The sequence continues at coordinate 117,973,382 of NC_137773.1, read as the reverse complement.
GGGGAGAGCCTATTTCTCTCTCTCTCTCTCTCTCCCCCTCTCTCTCTCTCTCTCTCTCAAGGGAGTTTTTTTTGGGGGGGGGCGGAGCTCAGGGGACAGTCTCATAGAATAGTCATCAGCTTCCAGCTGTGCTCTCAGGGTCCTGGTCTCACTGGTGCCAGGGCAGAGGGTGGTTGTCAATGCAGCAGGTCCTGAGGCAGCCAAGGCTCACTTGTCTGGTTTGGCTGCTTCTCTAGGCCTGGGGCTGACATGCAGCTGAGGCCTCCATGTTGTCTCTAGGGAGGAGAGGTCAGGGAGTCCCTAGCGATATGCTCGGGAGGAAGGTCACCTGGGGACGAGGTGCTTGTTTCCCCAGTTTTGCCCCTTGCTGGGCATCTGGGGCTTCCCGCCCTGGGGAGTCTCTGTATCTGGCCATCGTCCTTGCGCGGTTCCTGTCTGTCTAACTGCCTTCCTGTCTTACAGAATCAGGTTCCACGAGGTGAGGGCTCAGTCCCACAAGACCGCGCACTTCCGATACCAGGCACAAGACCTCGGTGACAGCTGTTTCTGACTGGCCGGCTGTAAAGTAACTTTCTCCCCAGCTTGATGGTCAGGCAGAAAGACTCACAGCACCATGCTGATTATTACTGGCTATTATCCAGGCTGCAGCTCAGGAACAGCCGAGGGAAGCGGCTCGTTGAGCGAGGGGCGGGTCCACAGAGCTTCCAGGATCTCCCGGTCACCCCAGCACCTGGAAGCCAGAAGCACTCAAGCCCCACCCTTACGGGTATCTAGGAAGTTCCCTGGCATGACCGGCTGACTTGTGGTGACTGAACTCAGTCTGCAACCCCTCGCTTCTCCCTGAAAGTTGGGGGTGGGGCTGAACGTGTCAACACCCTAGTCACCCTAGGTCGCTCAGGGTGCCAGTCCATCCTGAAGCAACCAGCAGCTGTGTCATCAGCATAAAAAGAAACTCCCGTTCTAGCATATTAGGAGCTGAGCCAGGAGCTGAGGACGGAGGCCAAATGGATTCTGCTGTCTGCCGCACGCGCCCTGGGTCGCCCATGTCAGCACCGGATGAGCACAGGGGCTGCCTTCCAAGGAGATGCTTCTCCCAAGTGCCCACAGGTCCGGGACGGGGGTGGGGGGGTGAAGACGGGAGGAGGGGGTCCCCCTCCCTCTCTGCACTGCCCCGAGCTGCATGTGAAGCAAAACCCAAAGACAGCGTGCGATGTCTACTCCCTTAAGAGCACAGAGGGGGTACAGGACGGAGCCCTGGATCCCCAGCACCCTGGGGTGCAGGCTAACGAGGAAGAGGAGGGAGCCCTGGCCTGAGGCCTGAGCCCCAGGACAGGCGGCCTCTGCGGATCCACTGGAGGAATTCTGCTGGAGACTGGAGCCTGGTCAGCCAAGAGCGGGGGACATGGGCACAAAGGCGGAGCTGTTTCTCAGGTGCTCACCTAAGTCTCCGTAACCGGCCTTGATCAGCAGTGGCAGGGGCCTACACGCAAAGGGGTTGAGAAACCTTGCTCTTCCTGGGATCCCTGTGGTGCCACCTGAATGGGCCTCCCTGGCCTCGCCCCTCCTCTCGTCCCTTGTCGATGGAAAGTGCTGGATCTCAGCTGTCCTGGAGAAGGATCGGAGAGTCCATTCTCCCTTCTCCTTGAGCTAGGCCTTCCCGGTCAGTGTACCTCTCCTTGCTCCAACACTGGCCTGTTGAATATTGGCCTTTCTGGCGAAGCATGGAGCACAGGCCCCTGGGGCCTGCAGCGCTGGATCAGCTGCCTGTGGCCCCGGAGGCTGGTGGATGGGAGCACTTACCACTTGCCAAGCCTCCCAACAGGCAGGAGTCGCAAGGCCTCTTATGCTCAATGCTCTGAGGGGGGTCCCCACCACGAACTGTCCCTCAGGAGTCCTCAGTGCCAGACAGGGGCATAAAGGGCATGGGGGCAGGGATGATGGAGTCCTGAGGAGGGCAGAGGAAGGTGGAGGGATGAGTGGCGATGAAGGGGTGGAGATGAAGGGGGGAGGGGGAAGTGCAGGAAGGGCGCCGCCTCTGGTTTAGCTGGAACCTGAAGTCTCCAAGTGCTCACCCCCCACGCCTGCCCCCTGGATGGGAAGCCCGCTGGTGCCCACAGGGTGTGTGTGTGCCTCCTGCCCTGCAGGTGGGATGGGACTGCTTCATGCAGGAGAAGTCAAGAAAATGGGTTTTAAGGAAAGCAGGCTTACGCTGCAGCTGGGGTTCCAGCATACTCAAGTCATCTTGGCAAGCCCCCTCTCTCTCTGAGCCCATGTTCTGCCTTTAAATTCCTCCACCCGCCAGGAGCTAGCAGCCTGCGCCTCTCCCCCCTGCAGCCCAGCTCCGGGTGCTGGGCGTCTGCTCCCCTTCCTGCTCTTAAAGAACCCAAACACTGGTGGGGCGCACACCCAGCTTCCCTGGCCACACCTGGCCCGTGGGTGTGCGGGAGGGAGGGCAGCCAACCTCAGGCAGGGCTCCCACTAGCAGGGCTGCCTCCCCACTCCCCTCCTGCCTGCACAGTGTGTCTGCAGGCAATGGTGTTGGCTGACCAGGACTACAGGGAGGCCAGGGAGGTGTCCAGGTGTAAACTTTAAGGAAGCACTCACCCTCAGGGCTGCTCAGCAAGAACCAAAAATGTGTATCTCATTACATTTTGCTCCCCGGGCACCTCATTCATTCTGCCCCTCCCCCCCGCCCCTACCCTGCATTGCAGACCCTGTGAATAGGGGCACCCACCGAGGAATGGAGGAGCCTCCACTAGCAGCACAGCACAGAAATCCCATCTCAACCGTCGCAGCTCAGATGGAGGGCGGTTCATTGCGGACTCAGCCCAAAGGCCAGTGTGTTCCCGCTGTCTGCCTCTGCCCACCTGCTGGCGCCCAGTGCACTCCGCCCCTCCCAGCCCTCTCCCAGCCACAGCTGCAGCACTTCCCAAGCAGGTGCTTCCCATTGCCCTCAGAGCAGCACCTCTCCTTGGACTGCCAGCTCTGCCCCTTCCAGCCTCCAGTCACCTCATGCCACTCCCTGCGGCCCAGCCCCCGCTTCCCTTTGCTCCCTGAAGACCCCACAGGGCGGTGCGGGTGTCCAGGGCCTGGAGCCCCCTCCCCCAACCTGCTCCTGCCTCCCTTTCCGCTCCCATCCTTCAGACCTCGCTGCAGCATCACATTCCTAGAAACGCCCGGCACAGTGCAGAGCCTGCATCCCACGCGCCCTGTGCGCTCTTCCCACTAGCAGCCATAGCTGTCCTCCCTGCGTGCAGTTAAATTGTTGTCATCTTCCTGAGAGACTGAAACCACCAAGGCCATTTCAGTCTCATTCCCCTCACAGTCCCCCAGATTTAGCAGTGTCTGGCTCTTGGTGATTGATCAACAAATATTTGAGGGCCCTGGACAGTTTGGCTCAGTAGATAGAGTGTTGACCCTCGGACTGAAGGGTCCTGGGTTCAATTCCAGTCAAGGGCACATACCTCAGTTGCAGGCTCCATCCTCGGCCCTGGTCGGGGCACATGCAGGAGGCAACCAATTAATGTGTCTCTCTCACATTGATGTTTCTCTCTCTCTCCCCCTCCCTTGCCCTCTCTCTAAAAATCAATGGAAAAATATCCTCTGTAGGGAGCGGCTACGGGGCCAAGCCTCAGACTGACCTGTGGCAGGGCCACAAACAAGTCCCAGCTTGGAGGGCTCATGAACCGCATCCAGCACGGCCAGGGGTGAACCTGAGGAGGGGCGGTGAGGGATTAAAGCAGACAGACAAGAGAGTACAGCTGAGGCTAGGTAGGTTCACTTGTGCCTGGATGAGGACACAGTGACCCAGCCTGCAAGCCGAGGCTTTATTTTATAGGCAGAGCACACAAAGCAAAACAAGGTAGTGGTCAATATGTTTACAATGTTCTTGAGAGTTTCACTTGTTTTGGCAGCACCTGCTGTACCTCCCACAGCCCATTAGCTACCTAGGAAGGAACTAGGGAGGACTAGAAGGTCAAGCTTAATTATACTAAGAGGGCTCTGATGAATACTTGATGAATGAGCAAATGACAGGTGCTGGGGCTGTCCACACTGCTGAGCCCAGCACACAAAGGGCATGTCGGGAAGGAGCTGCCGGCACTGGGTCCTCTGCAGCATCCTCCTCGGACGGTCTCCTTCGGTTCTCACTACAGGTCCCAGGGGACCTCGGGAACACATGAGAGTGTCCAGCCCTCCTCCTGTTTCAGGTCCACCACTGTGAGCTACCTCTCTGCTGCCAACAAGCGCACCAGCTCTCCGAGCCTCAGGCTCACCGCATGCATGGAAAGGGGGAATTCATGCATCCACCTGTTCTCTTTGTTATGATTATCGTGATTCTCGAGATGAGATCACATAAAGGAACATGTGAATGAAAGTGTTTGTCATTCCTCCATTGAGAAATGGAGTCTAGTTCCTTCATCCTGAATCTGGGCCGGGCCCGACACTGCTGGAACTAATACAAATGCAGAAGTCCCTATCCGAGGCCAAACCTTTCAGAGAACTGGCCTTGTGGGAGGCCGGGCGTGCAGCCTGCAGCCAGTGCCACCCTGTCTGCTGGTGAGGGAACACCCCAGATGAGGTGCCCCATCAGCCTTGTCCAAATTGCGAAGCTGTGAGGAAATTAAAAAATATAATTGCTGTTGTTTTAAGCCACTGGTTTCTGGGAGGAAGGGAGGAAACGGAACCAAAGCAGCATTCCAGAGCAGTCTAGTTTCAATACTTGCACTTATCACCAACGCCGAGGAGTGCTTCCCTGGGGGTGTTGGAAATGTGGTGCACTCTTTTGTTTGTCACATGACCTGGTTTGGGAGGGAGGAGATGGTGCTACTGGCATTTAATGCCCATGGGGTCAGAGATATCAAATGTATTGAATGTCCTATAATGCTTGGGAGAGTTACCCACAATGAATTAAGCAATGTCACTGAAGTAAGGGCCTGAAGAGAAAGTGGTTTAAAGGCAAAGATGAAATAAAAATGTAAGAACTCAACATCAACTGCTTTCTCAGTAAAGAAAAGTAGGGTTCATCTTGATGCCAAATTTTATTGCTGTGAGTGGCTGCCTGGAGGGCTGGGTTGAGATGCCCTGGAGGATGCAAGGACAGGGTACTGACCTGGGCCCTGGTGTCTGAAAGGTGCTGAGCTGTGGGGTCTGTAGGGAGCTGAGCTGTGGGGTCTGTAGGGAGCTGAGCTGTGGGGTCAGTAGGGAGCTGAGCTTTGGAGTCTATAGGAAGTTGAGCTGGGCTGTGGGGTCTGTAGGTAGCTGAAATGTGGGGTCTGTAGGTAGCTGAACTGTGGGGTCTGTAGGGAGCTGAGCTGTGGGGTATGTAGGGAGCTGAGCTGTGGGGTCTGTAGGGAGCTGAGCTGTGGGGTGTGTAAGGAGATAATCTGAGCTGTGGGGTCTGTAGGGAGCTGAGCTGTGGGGTGTGTACGGAGCTGAGCTGTGGGGTGTGTAGGGAGCTGAGCTGTGGGGTCTGTAGGGAGCTGAGCTGTGGGGTCTGTAGGGAGCTGAGCTGAGCCATGGGGTCTGTAGGGAACTGAGCTTTGGAGTTTGTAGGAAGTTAAGCTGGGCTGTGCGGTCTGTCGGTAGATGAACTGTGGGGTCTGTAGGAAGCTGAGCTGAGCTGAGCTGTGGGGTCTGTAGGGAGCTGAGCTGAGCTGTGGGGTCTGTAGGGAGGGAGCTGAGCTGGGCCATGGGGTGTGTAGGGAGCTGAGCTGAGCTGTGGGGTCTGTAGGGAGCTGAGCTCTGGGGTCTGCAGGGAGGGAGCTAGGCTGTGGAGTCTGTAGAGAGCTGAGCTGTGGGGTCTGTAGGGAGGGAGCTGAGCTGTGGGGTCTGTAGAGAGCTGAGCTGGGCCGTGGGGTCTGTAGGGAGAGAGCTGAGCTGGGCCGTGGGGTCTGTAGGGAGCTGAGCTGTGGGGTGTGTAGGGAGCTGAGCTGTGGAGTCTGTAGGGAGCTGAGCTGTGGGGTCTGTAGGGAGCTGAGCTGGGCCATGGGGTCTGTAGGGAACTGAGCTGGGCCGTGGGGTCTGTAGGGAGCTGAGCTGAGCTGTGGGGTCTGTAGGGAGCTGAGCAGAGCTGTGGGGTCTATAGGGAGCTGAGCAGTGGGGTCTGTAGGGAGGGAGCTGAGCTGAGCTGTGGGGTCTGTATGGAGCTGAGCTGAGCTCTGGGGTCTGTAGGGAGGGAGCTGAGCTGAGCTGTGGGGTCTGTAGGGAGCTGAGCTGTGGGGTCTGTAGGGAGCTGAGCTGAGCTGTGAGGTCTGTAGGGAGCTGAGCTGTGGGGTCTGTAGGGAGCTGAGCTGGGCCTTGGGGTCTGTAGGGAGCTGAGCTGTGGGGTCTGTAGGGAGCTGAGCTGGGCCGTGGGGTCTGTAGGGAGCTGAGCTGTGGGGTGTGTAGGGAGCTGAGCTGTGGGGTCTGTAGGGAGCTGAGCCTGGGGGTCTGTAGGTAGCTGAGCTGGGCCATGGGGTCTGTAGGGAACTGAGCTGGGCCGTGGGGTCTGTAGAGAGCTGAGCTGAGCTGTGGGGTCTGAGGGAGCTGAGCTGTGGGGTCTGTAGGGAGCTGAGCTGTGGGGTGTGTAGGGAGCTGAGCTGTGGGGTCTGTAGGGAGCTGAGCTGATCTGTGGAGTCTGTAGGGAGCTGAGCTGTGGGGTCTGTAGGGAGGGAGCTGAGCTGTGGAGTCTGTAGGGAGCTGAGCTGTGGGGTCTGTAGGGAGGGAGCTGAGTTGGACCGTGGGGTCTGTATGGAGCTGAGCTAAGCTCTGGGGTCTGTAGGGAGGGAGCTGAGCTGAGCTGTGGGGTCCGTAGGGAGCTGAGCTGTGGGGTCTGTAGGGAGCTGAGCTGGGCCCTGGGGTCTGTAGGGAGCTGAGCTGGGCCATGGTGTCTGTAGGGAGCTGAGCTGAGCTGTGGGTCTGTAGGGAGCTGAGCGGTGGGGTCTGTAGGAAGAAAGCTGAACTGGGCCGTGGGGTCTGTAGGGATCTGAGCTGGGCCGTGGGGTCTGTAGGAAACTGAGCTGGGCCATGGGGTCTGTAGGGATCTGAGCTGGGCCGTGGGGTCTGTAGGAAACTGAGCTGGGCCATGGGGTCTGTAGGGAGCTGAGCTGAGCTGTGGGGTCTGTAGGGAGCTGAGCTGTGGGGTCTATGGGAGGGAGCTGAGTTGGGCCGTGGGGTCTGTATGGAGCTGAGCTAAGCTCTGCGGTCTGTAGGGAGGGAGCTGAGCTGAGCTGTTGGGTCTGTAGGGAGGGAGCTGAGCTGGGCCGTGGGGTGTGTAGGGAGCTGAGCTGAGCTGTGGGGTCTGTAGGGAGCTGAGCTCTGGGGTCTGCAGGGAGGGAGCTAGGCTGTGGAGTCTGTAGAGAGCTGAGCTGTGGGGTCTGTAGGGAGGGAGCTGAGCTGTGGGGTCTGTAGAGAGCTGAGCTGGGCCGTGGGGTCTGTAGGGAGAGAGCTGAGCTGGGCCGTGGGGTCTGTAGGGAGCTGAGCTGTGGGGTGTGTAGGGAGCTGAGCTGTGGAGTCTGTAGGGAGCTGAGCTGTGGGGTCTGTAGGGAGCTGAGCTGGGCCATGGGGTCTGTAGGGAACTGAGCTGGGCCGTGGGGTCTGTAGGGAGCTGAGCTGAGCTGTGGGGTCTGTAGGGAGCTGAGCAGAGCTGTGGGGTCTATAGGGAGCTGAGCAGTGGGGTCTGTAGGGAGGGAGCTGAGCTGAGCTGTGGGGTCTGTATGGAGCTGAGCTGAGCTCTGGGGTCTGTAGGGAGGGAGCTGAGCTGAGCTGTGGGGTCTGTAGGGAGCTGAGCTGTGGGGTCTGTAGGGAGCTGAGCTGAGCTGTGAGGTCTGTAGGGAGCTGAGCTGTGGGGTCTGTAGGGAGCTGAGCTGGGCCTTGGGGTCTGTAGGGAGCTGAGCTGTGGGGTCTGTAGGGAGCTGAGCTGGGCCGTGGGGTCTGTAGGGAGCTGAGCTGTGGGGTGTGTAGGGAGCTGAGCTGTGGGGTCTGTAGGGAGCTGAGCCTGGGGGTCTGTAGGTAGCTGAGCTGGGCCATGGGGTCTGTAGGGAACTGAGCTGGGCCGTGGGGTCTGTAGAGAGCTGAGCTGAGCTGTGGGGTCTGTGGGAGCTGAGCTGTGGGGTCTGTAGGGAGCTGAGCTGTGGGGTGTGTAGGGAGCTGAGCTGTGGGGTCTGTAGGGAGCTGAGCTGATCTGTGGAGTCTGTAGGGAGCTGAGCTGTGGGGTCTGTAGGGAGGGAGCTGAGCTGTGGAGTCTGTAGGGAGCTGAGCTGTGGGGTCTGTAGGGAGGGAGCTGAGTTGGACCGTGGGGTCTGTATGGAGCTGAGCTAAGCTCTGGGGTCTGTAGGGAGGGAGCTGAGCTGAGCTGTGGGGTCCGTAGGGAGCTGAGCTGTGGGGTCTGTAGGGAGCTGAGCTGGGCCCTGGGGTCTGTAGGGAGCTGAGCTGGGCCATGGTGTCTGTAGGGAGCTGAGCTGAGCTGTGGGTCTGTAGGGAGCTGAGCGGTGGGGTCTGTAGGAAGAAAGCTGAACTGGGCCGTGGGGTCTGTAGGGATCTGAGCTGGGCCGTGGGGTCTGTAGGAAACTGAGCTGGGCCATGGGGTCTGTAGGGATCTGAGCTGGGCCGTGGGGTCTGTAGGAAACTGAGCTGGGCCATGGGGTCTGTAGGGAGCTGAGCTGAGCTGTGGGGTCTGTAGGGAGCTGAGCTGTGGGGTCTATGGGAGGGAGCTGAGTTGGGCCGTGGGGTCTGTATGGAGCTGAGCTAAGCTCTGCGGTCTGTAGGGAGGGAGCTGAGCTGAGCTGTTGGGTCTGTAGGGAGGGAGCTGAGCTGAGAAGTGGGGTTGAGGGAGCTGAGCAGTGGGGTCTGTAGAAAGCTGAGCTGTGGGGTGTGTAGGGAGAGAGCTGAGCTGGGCCGTGGGGTCTGTAGGGAGCTGAGTTGGGCCGTGGGGTCTTTAGGGAGCTGAGCTGGGCCGTGGGGTCTGTAGGGAGCTGAGCTGTGGGGTGTGTAGGAAGCTGAGCTGTGGGGTCTGTAGGGAGCTGAGCTGGGGGTCTGTAGGGAGCTGAGCTGGGCCATGGGGTCTGTAGGGAAATGAGCTGGGCCATGGGGTATGTAGGGAGCTGAGCTGAGCTGTGGGGTCTGTATGGAGCTGAGCTGTGGGGTCTGTAGGGAGCTGAGCTGTGGGGTGTGTAGGGAGCTGAGCTGTGGGGTGTGTAGGGAGCTGATCTGAGCTGTGAGGTCTGTAGGGAGATGAGCTGTGAGGACTGTAGGGAGCTGAGCTGAGCTATGGGGTCTGTAGGGAGCTGAGCTGTGGGGTGTGTAGGGAGCTGAGCTGTGGGGTCTTTAGGGAGCTGAGCTGGGCCATGGGTCTGTAGAGAGCTGAGCTGTGGAGTCTGTAGGAAGCTGAGCTGAGCTGTGGGGTCTGTAGGGAGCTGAGCTGTGGGGTGTGTAGGGAGGGAGCTGAGTTGGGCCGTGGGGTCTGTATGTAGCTGAGCTGAGCTCTGCGGTCTGTAGGGAGGGAGCTGAGCTGAGCTGTTGGGTCTGTAGGGAGGGAGCTGAGCTGAGCTGGGGGGTCTGTAGGTAGCTGAACTGTGGGGTCTGTAGGTAGCTGAACTGTGGGGTCTGTAGGGAGCTGAGCTGTGGGGTATGTAGGGAGCTGAGCTGTGGGGTCTGTAGGGAGCTGAGCTGTGGGGTGTGTAAGGAGGTAATCTGAGCTGTGGGGTCTGTAGGGAGCTGAGCTGTGGGGTGTGTAGGGAGCTTAGCTGAGCTGTGGGGTCTGTAGGGAGCTGAGCTGTGGGGTGCATAGGGAGCTGAGCTGTGGGGTGTGTAGGGAGCTGAGCTGTGGGGAGTGTAGGGAGCTGAGCTGTGGGGTCTGTAGGGAGCTGAGCTGTGGCGTCTGTAGGTAGCTGAGCTGAGCCATGGGGTCTGTAGCGAACTGAGCTTTGGAGTTTGTAGGAAGTTAAGCTGGGCTGTGCGGTCTGTCGGTAGATGAACTGTGGGGTCTGTAGGGAGCTGAGCTGAGCTGAGCTGTGGGGTCTGTAGAGAGCTGAGCTGGGCCGTGGGGTCTGTAGGGAGAGAGCTAGGCTGGGCCGTGGGGTCTGTAGGGAGCTGAGCTGTGGGGTGTGTAGGGAGCTGAGCTGTGGAGTCTGTAGGGAGCTGAGCTGTGGGGTCTGTAGGGAGCTGAGCTGGGCCATGGGGTCTGTAGGGAACTGAGCTGGGCCGTGGGGTCTGTAGGGAGCTGAGCTGTGCTGTGGGGTCTGTAGGGAGCTGAGCAGAGCTGTGGGGTCTATAGGGAGCTGAGCAGTGAGGTCTGTAGGGAGGGAGCTGAGCTGAGCTGTGGGGTCTGTATGGAGCTGAGCTGAGCTCTGGGGTCTGTAGGGAGGGAGCTGAGCTGAGCTGTGGGGTCTGTAGGGAGCTGAGCTGAGCTGTGGGGTCTGTAGGGAGGTAGCTGAGCTGAGCTGTGGGGTCTGTATGGAGCTGAGCTGTGGGGTCTGTAGAGAGCTGAACTGGGCCGTGGGGTCTGTAGGGAGAGGGCTGAGCTGGGCCGTGGGGTCTGTAGGGAGCTGAGCTGTGGGGTGTGTTGGGAGCTGAGCTGTGGAGTCTGTAGGGAGCTGAGCTGTGGGGTCTGTAGGGAGCTGAGCTGGGCCATGGGGTCTGTAGGGAACTGAGCTGGGCCGTGGGGTCTGTAGGGAGCTGAGCTGTGCTGTGGGGTCTGTAGGGAGCTGAGCTGTGGGGTGTGTAGGGAGGGAGCTGAGTTGGGCCGTGGGGTCTGTATGTAGCTGAGCTGAGCTCTGCGGTCTGTAGGGAGGGAGCTGAGCTGAGCTGTTGAGTCTGTAGGGAGGGAGCTGAGCTGAGCTGGGGGGTCTGTAGGTAGCTGAACTGTGGGGTCTGTAGGTAGCTGAACTGTGGGGTCTGTATGGAGCTGAGCTGTGGGGTGTGTAGGGAGCTGAATTGTGGGGTCTGTAGGGAGCTGAGCTGTAGGGTGTGTAGGGAGCTGATCTGAGCTGTGGGGTCTGTAGGGAGATGAGCTGTGAGGTCTGTAGGGAGCTGAGCTGAGCTATGGGGTCTGTAGGGAGCTGAGCTGTGGGGTGTGTAGGGAGCTGAGCTGTGGGGTCTGTAGGGAGCTGAGCTGGGCCATGGGGTCTGTAGAGAGCTGAGCTGTGGAGTCTGTAGGAAGCTGAGCTGAGCTGTGGGGTCTCTAGGGAGCTGAGCTATGGGGTCAGTAGGGAGGGAGCTGAGCTGAGCTGTGGTGTCTGTAGGGAGCTGAGCTGTGGGGTATGTAGGGAGGGAGCTGAACTAGGCCGTTGGGTCTGTAGGGAGCTGAGCTGAGCTGTGGGGTCTGTAGGGAGCTGAGCAGTGGGGTCTGTAGGGAGGGAGCTGAGCTGAGCTGTGGGGTCTGTATGGAGCTGAGCTCTGGGGTCTGTAGGGAGGGAGCTGAGCTGAGCTGTGGGATCTGTAGGGTGCTGAGCTGAGCTGTGGAGTCTGTAGGGAGCTGAGCTGTCGGGTCTGTAGGGAGGGAGCTGAGCTGAGCTTTGGGGTCTGTAGGGAGCTGAGCTGTGGGGTCTGTAGAGAGCTGAGCTGGGCCGTGGGGTCTGTAGGGAGAGGGCTGAGCTGGGCCGTGGGGTCTGTAGGGAGCTGAGCTGTGGGGTGTGTAGGGAGCTGAGCTGTGGAGTCTGTAGGGAGCTGAGCTGTGGGGTCTGTAGGGAGGGAGCTGAGCTGGGCCGTGGGGTCTGTAGGGATCTGAGCTGGGCCGTGGGGTCTGTAGGGAGCTGAGCTGGGCCATGGGGTCTGTAGGAAACTGAGCTGGGCCGTGGGGTCTGTAGGGAGCTGAGCTGAGCTGTGGGGTCTGTAGGGAGCTGAGCTGTGGGGTCTGTAGGGAGGGAGCTGAGCTGGGCCGTGGAGTCTGTAGGGAGCTGAGCTGTGGGGTCCGTAGGGAGGGAGCTGAGTTGGGCCGTGGGGTCTGTATGGAGCTGAGCTGAGCTCTGGGGTCTGTAGGGAGGGAGCTGAGCTGAGCTGTGGGGTCTGTAGGGAGGGAGGTGAGCTGAGCTGTGGGGTCCGTAGGGAGGGAGCTGAGTTGGGCCGTGGGGTCTGTATGGAGCTGAGCTGAGCTCTGGGGTCTGTAGGATGGGAGCTGAGCTGAGCTGTGGGGTGTGTAGGGAGCTGAACGGTGGGGTCTGTAGGGAGCTGAGCTGTGGGGTCTGTAGGGAGAGAGCTGAGCTGGGCCGTGGGGTCTGTATGGAGCTGAGCTGAGCTGTGGGGTCTGTAGGGAGCTGCGCTGTGGGGTCTGTAGGGAGGGAGCTGAGTTGGGCCGTGGGGTCTGTATGGAGCTGAGCTAAGCTCTGGGGTCTGTAGGGAGGGAGCTGAGCTGAGCTGTGGGGTTTGTAGGGAGCTGAGCTGTGGGTTCTGTAGGAAGCTGAGCTGGGCCGTGGGGTCTGTAGGGAACTGAGCTGGGCCGTGGGGTGTGTAGGGAGCTGAGCTGAGCTGTGGGGTGTGTAGGGAGCTGAGCTGTGGGGTGTGTAGGGAGCTGAGCTGTGGAGTCTGTAGGGAGCTGAGCTGTGGGGTCTGTAGGGAGCTGAGCTGAGCCATGGGGTCTGTAGGGAACTGAGCTTTGGAGTTTGTAGGAAGTTAAGCTGGGCTGTACGGTCTGTAGGTAACTGAACTGTGGGGTCTGTAGGGAGCTAAGCTGTGGGGTCTGTAGGGAGCTGAGCTGAGCTGTGGGGTCTGTAGGGAGGTAGCTGAGCTGAGCTGTGGGGTCTGTATGGAGCTGAGCTGTGGGGTCTGTAGAGAGCTGAGCTGGGCCGTGGGGTCTGTAGGGAGAGGGCTGAGCTGGGCCGTGGGGTCTGTAGGGAGCTGAGCTGTGGGGTGTGTAGGGAGCTGAGCTGTGGAGTCTGTAGGGAGCTGAGCTGTGGGGTCTGTAGGGAGCTGAGCTGGGCCATGGGGTCTGTAGGGAACTGAGCTGGGCCGTGAGGTCTGTAGGGAGCTGAGCTGGGCCGTGGGGTCTGTAGGGAGCTGAGCTGTGGGGTGTGTAGGGAGGGAGCTGAGTTGGGCCGTGGGGTCTGTATGTAGCTGAGCTGAGCTCTGCGGTCTGTAGGGAGGGAGCTGAGCTGAGCTGTTGAGTCTGTAGGGAGGGAGCTGAGCTGAGCTGGGGGGTCTGTAGGTAACTGAACTGTGGGGTTTGTAGGTAGCTGAACTGTGGGGTCTGTATGGAGCTGAGCTGTGTGGTGTGTAGGGAGCTGAGCTGTGGGGTCTGTAGGGAGCTGAGCTGTGGGGTGTGTAGGGAGCTGATCTGAGCTGTGGGGTCTGTAGGGAGATGAGCTGTGAGGTCTGTAGGGAGCTGAGCTGAGCTATGGGGTCTGTAGGGAGCTGAGCTGTGGGGTGTGTAGGGAGCTGAGCTGTGGGGTCTGTAGGGAGCTGAGCTGAGCCATGGGGTCTGTAGGGAACTGAGCTTTGGAGTTTGTAGGAAGTTAAGCTGGGCTGTGCGGTCTGTCGGTAGATGAACTGTGGGGTCTGTAGGAAGCTGAGCTGAGCTGAGCTGTGGGGTCTGTAGGGAGCTGAGCTGAGCTGTGGGGTCTGTAGGGAGGGAGCTGAGCTGGGCCGTGGGGTGTGTAGGGAGCTGAGCTGAGCTGTGGGGTCTGTAGGGAGCTGAGCTCTGGGGTCTGCAGGGAGGGAGCTAGGCTGTGGAGTCTGTAGAGAGCTGAGCTGTGGGGTCTGTAGGGAGGGAGCTGAGCTGTGGGGTCTGTAGAGAGCTGAGCTGGGCCGTGGGGTCTGTAGGGAGAGAGCTGAGCTGGGCCGTGGGGTCTGTAGGGAGCTGAGCTGTGGGGTGTGTAGGGAGCTGAGCTGTGGAGTCTGTAGGGAGCTGAGCTGTGGGGTCTGTAGGGAGCTGAGCTGGGCCATGGGGTCTGTAGGGAACTGAGCTGGGCCGTGGGGTCTGTAGGGAGCTGAGCTGAGCTGTGGGGTCTGTAGGGAGCTGAGCAGAGCTGTGGGGTCTATAGGGAGCTGAGCAGTGGGGTCTGTAGGGAGGGAGCTGAGCTGAGCTGTGGGGTCTGTATGGAGCTGAGCTGAGCTCTGGGGTCTGTAGGGAGGGAGCTGAGCTGAGCTGTGGGGTCTGTAGGGAGCTGAGCTGTGGGGTCTGTAGGGAGCTGAGCTGAGCTGTGAGGTCTGTAGGGAGCTGAGCTGTGGGGTCTGTAGGGAGCTGAGCTGGGCCTTGGGGTCTGTAGGGAGCTGAGCTGTGGGGTCTGTAGGGAGCTGAGCTGGGCCGTGGGGTCTGTAGGGAGCTGAGCTGTGGGGTGTGTAGGGAGCTGAGCTGTGGGGTCTGTAGGGAGCTGAGCCTGGGGGTCTGTAAGTAGCTGAGCTGGGCCATGGGGTCTGTAGGGAACTGAGCTGGGCCGTGGGGTCTGTAGAGAGCTGAGCTGAGCTGTGGGGTCTGTGGGAGCTGAGCTGTGGGGTCTGTAGGGAGCTGAGCTGTGGGGTGTGTAGGGAGCTGAGCTGTGGGGTCTGTAGGGAGCTGAGCTGATCTGTGGAGTCTGTAGGGAGCTGAGCTGTGGGGTCTGTAGGGAGGGAGCTGAGCTGTGGAGTCTGTAGGGAGCTGAGCTGTGGGGTCTGTAGGGAGGGAGCTGAGTTGGACCGTGGGGTCTGTATGGAGCTGAGCTAAGCTCTGGGGTCTGTAGGGAGGGAGCTGAGCTGAGCTGTGGGGTCCGTAGGGAGCTGAGCTGTGGGGTCTGTAGGGAGCTGAGCTGGGCCCTGGGGTCTGTAGGGAGCTGAGCTGGGCCATGGTGTCTGTAGGGAGCTGAGCTGAGCTGTGGGTCTGTAGGGAGCTGAGCGGTGGGGTCTGTAGGAAGAAAGCTGAACTGGGCCGTGGGGTCTGTAGGGATCTGAGCTGGGCCGTGGGGTCTGTAGGAAACTGAGCTGGGCCATGGGGTCTGTAGGGATCTGAGCTGGGCCGTGGGGTCTGTAGGAAACTGAGCTGGGCCATGGGGTCTGTAGGGAGCTGAGCTGAGCTGTGGGGTCTGTAGGGAGCTGAGCTGTGGGGTCTATGGGAGGGAGCTGAGTTGGGCCGTGGGGTCTGTATGGAGCTGAGCTAAGCTCTGCGGTCTGTAGGGAGGGAGCTGAGCTGAGCTGTTGGGTCTGTAGGGAGGGAGCTGAGCTGAGAAGTGGGGTTGAGGGAGCTGAGCAGTGGGGTCTGTAGAAAGCTGAGCTGTGGGGTGTGTAGGGAGCTGAGCTGTGGGGTCTGTAGGGAGGGAGCTGAGCTGTGCCGTGGAGTCTGTAGGGTGCTGAGCTGTGGGGTCTGTAGGGAGAGAGCTGAGCTGGGCCGTGGGGTCTGTAGGGAGCTGAGTTGGGCCGTGGGGTCTTTAGGGAGCTGAGCTGGGCCGTGGGGTCTGTAGGGAGCTGAGCTGTGGGGTGTGTAGGAAGCTGAGCTGTGGGGTCTGTAGGGAGCTGAGCTGGGGGTCTGTAGGGAGCTGAGCTGGGCCATGGGGTCTGTAGGGAAATGAGCTGGGCCATGGGGTATGTAGGGAGCTGAGCTGAGCTGTGGGGTCTGTATGGAGCTGAGCTGTGGGGTCTGTAGGGAGCTGAGCTGTGGGGTGTGTAGGGAGCTGAGCTGTGGGGTGTGTAGGGAGCTGATCTGAGCTGTGAGGTCTGTAGGGAGATGAGCTGTGAGGACTGTAGGGAGCTGAGCTGAGCTATGGGGTCTGTAGGGAGCTGAGCTGTGGGGTGTGTAGGGAGCTGAGCTGTGGGGTCTTTAGGGAGCTGAGCTGGGCCATGGGGTCTGTAGAGAGCTGAGCTGTGGAGTCTGTAGGAAGCTGAGCTGAGCTGTGGGGTCTGTAGGGAGCTGAGCTGTGGGGTGTGTAGGGAGGGAGCTGAGTTGGGCCGTGGGGTCTGTATGTAGCTGAGCTGAGCTCTGCGGTCTGTAGGGAGGGAGCTGAGCTGAGCTGTTGGGTCTGTAGGGAGGGAGCTGAGCTGAGCTGGGGGGTCTGTAGGTAGCTGAACTGTGGGGTCTGTAGGTAGCTGAACTGTGGGGTCTGTAGGGAGCTGAGCTGTGGGGTATGTAGGGAGCTGAGCTGTGGGGTCTGTAGGGAGCTGAGCTGTGGGGTGTGTAAGGAGGTAATCTGAGCTGTGGGGTCTGTAGGGAGCTGAGCTGTGGGGTGTGTAGGGAGCTTAGCTGAGCTGTGGGGTCTGTAGGGAGCTGAGCTGTGGGGTGCATAGGGAGCTGAGCTGTGGGGTGTGTAGGGAGCTGAGCTGTGGGGAGTGTAGGGAGCTGAGCTGTGGGGTCTGTAGGGAGCTGAGCTGTGGCGTCTGTAGGTAGCTGAGCTGAGCCATGGGGTCTGTAGCGAACTGAGCTTTGGAGTTTGTAGGAAGTTAAGCTGGGCTGTGCGGTCTGTCGGTAGATGAACTGTGGGGTCTGTAGGGAGCTGAGCTGAGCTGAGCTGTGGGGTCTGTAGAGAGCTGAGCTGGGCCGTGGGGTCTGTAGGGAGAGAGCTAGTCTGGGCCGTGGGGTCTGTAGGGAGCTGAGCTGTGGGGTGTGTAGGGAGCTGAGCTGTGGAGTCTGTAGGGAGCTGAGCTGTGGGGTCTGTAGGGAGCTGAGCTGGGCCATGGGGTCTGTAGGGAACTGAGCTGGGCCGTGGGGTCTGTAGGGAGCTGAGCTGTGCTGTGGGGTCTGTAGGGAGCTGAGCTGTGCTGTGGGGTCTATAGGGAGCTGAGCAGTGAGGTCTGTAGGGAGGGAGCTGAGCTGAGCTGTGGGGTCTGTATGGAGCTGAGCTGAGCTCTGGGGTCTGTAGGGAGGGAGCTGAGCTGAGCTGTGGGGTCTGTAGGGAGCTGAGCTGAGCTGTGGGGTCTGTAGGGAGGTAGCTGAGCTGAGCTGTGGGGTCTGTATGGAGCTGAGCTGTGGGGTCTGTAGAGAGCTGAACTGGGCCGTGGGGTCTGTAGGGAGAGGGCTGAGCTGGGCCGTGGGGTCTGTAGGGAGCTGAGCTGTGGGGTGTGTTGGGAGCTGAGCTGTGGAGTCTGTAGGGAGCTGAGCTGTGGGGTCTGTAGGGAGCTGAGCTGGGCCATGGGGTCTGTAGGGAACTGAGCTGGGCCGTGGGGTCTGTAGGGAGCT
This sequence comes from Plecotus auritus, assembly GCF_963455305.1. NCBI lineage: Eukaryota > Metazoa > Chordata > Mammalia > Chiroptera > Vespertilionidae > Plecotus > Plecotus auritus. The sequence continues at coordinate 117,956,332 of NC_137773.1, read as the reverse complement.
GAGCTGTGCTGTGGGGTCTGTAGGGAGCTGAGCTGTGGGGTGTGTAGGGAGGGAGCTGAGTTGGGCCGTGGGGTCTGTATGTAGCTGAGCTGAGCTCTGCGGTCTGTAGGGAGGGAGCTGAGCTGAGCTGTTGAGTCTGTAGGGAGGGAGCTGAGCTGAGCTGGGGGGTCTGTAGGTAGCTGAACTGTGGGGTCTGTAGGTAGCTGAACTGTGGGGTCTGTATGGAGCTGAGCTGTGGGGTGTGTAGGGAGCTGAATTGTGGGGTCTGTAGGGAGCTGAGCTGTAGGGTGTGTAGGGAGCTGATCTGAGCTGTGGGGTCTGTAGGGAGATGAGCTGTGAGGTCTGTAGGGAGCTGAGCTGAGCTATGGGGTCTGTAGGGAGCTGAGCTGTGGGGTGTGTAGGGAGCTGAGCTGTGGGGTCTGTAGGGAGCTGAGCTGGGCCATGGGGTCTGTAGAGAGCTGAGCTGTGGAGTCTGTAGGAAGCTGAGCTGAGCTGTGGGGTCTCTAGGGAGCTGAGCTATGGGGTCAGTAGGGAGGGAGCTGAGCTGAGCTGTGGTGTCTGTAGGGAGCTGAGCTGTGGGGTATGTAGGGAGGGAGCTGAACTAGGCCGTTGGGTCTGTAGGGAGCTGAGCTGAGCTGTGGGGTCTGTAGGGAGCTGAGCAGTGGGGTCTGTAGGGAGGGAGCTGAGCTGAGCTGTGGGGTCTGTATGGAGCTGAGCTCTGGGGTCTGTAGGGAGGGAGCTGAGCTGAGCTGTGGGATCTGTAGGGTGCTGAGCTGAGCTGTGGAGTCTGTAGGGAGCTGAGCTGTCGGGTCTGTAGGGAGGGAGCTGAGCTGAGCTTTGGGGTCTGTAGGGAGCTGAGCTGTGGGGTCTGTAGAGAGCTGAGCTGGGCCGTGGGGTCTGTAGGGAGAGGGCTGAGCTGGGCCGTGGGGTCTGTAGGGAGCTGAGCTGTGGGGTGTGTAGGGAGCTGAGCTGTGGAGTCTGTAGGGAGCTGAGCTGTGGGGTCTGTAGGGAGGGAGCTGAGCTGGGCCGTGGGGTCTGTAGGGATCTGAGCTGGGCCGTGGGGTCTGTAGGGAGCTGAGCTGGGCCATGGGGTCTGTAGGAAACTGAGCTGGGCCGTGGGGTCTGTAGGGAGCTGAGCTGAGCTGTGGGGTCTGTAGGGAGCTGAGCTGTGGGGTCTGTAGGGAGGGAGCTGAGCTGGGCCGTGGAGTCTGTAGGGAGCTGAGCTGTGGGGTCCGTAGGGAGGGAGCTGAGTTGGGCCGTGGGGTCTGTATGGAGCTGAGCTGAGCTCTGGGGTCTGTAGGGAGGGAGCTGAGCTGAGCTGTGGGGTCTGTAGGGAGGGAGGTGAGCTGAGCTGTGGGGTCCGTAGGGAGGGAGCTGAGTTGGGCCGTGGGGTCTGTATGGAGCTGAGCTGAGCTCTGGGGTCTGTAGGATGGGAGCTGAGCTGAGCTGTGGGGTGTGTAGGGAGCTGAACGGTGGGGTCTGTAGGGAGCTGAGCTGTGGGGTCTGTAGGGAGAGAGCTGAGCTGGGCCGTGGGGTCTGTATGGAGCTGAGCTGAGCTGTGGGGTCTGTAGGGAGCTGCGCTGTGGGGTCTGTAGGGAGGGAGCTGAGTTGGGCCGTGGGGTCTGTATGGAGCTGAGCTAAGCTCTGGGGTCTGTAGGGAGGGAGCTGAGCTGAGCTGTGGGGTTTGTAGGGAGCTGAGCTGTGGGTTCTGTAGGAAGCTGAGCTGGGCCGTGGGGTCTGTAGGGAACTGAGCTGGGCCGTGGGGTGTGTAGGGAGCTGAGCTGAGCTGTGGGGTGTGTAGGGAGCTGAGCTGTGGGGTGTGTAGGGAGCTGAGCTGTGGAGTCTGTAGGGAGCTGAGCTGTGGGGTCTGTAGGGAGCTGAGCTGAGCCATGGGGTCTGTAGGGAACTGAGCTTTGGAGTTTGTAGGAAGTTAAGCTGGGCTGTACGGTCTGTAGGTAACTGAACTGTGGGGTCTGTAGGGAGCTAAGCTGTGGGGTCTGTAGGGAGCTGAGCTGAGCTGTGGGGTCTGTAGGGAGGTAGCTGAGCTGAGCTGTGGGGTCTGTATGGAGCTGAGCTGTGGGGTCTGTAGAGAGCTGAGCTGGGCCGTGGGGTCTGTAGGGAGAGGGCTGAGCTGGGCCGTGGGGTCTGTAGGGAGCTGAGCTGTGGGGTGTGTAGGGAGCTGAGCTGTGGAGTCTGTAGGGAGCTGAGCTGTGGGGTCTGTAGGGAGCTGAGCTGGGCCATGGGGTCTGTAGGGAACTGAGCTGGGCCGTGAGGTCTGTAGGGAGCTGAGCTGGGCCGTGGGGTCTGTAGGGAGCTGAGCTGTGGGGTGTGTAGGGAGGGAGCTGAGTTGGGCCGTGGGGTCTGTATGTAGCTGAGCTGAGCTCTGCGGTCTGTAGGGAGGGAGCTGAGCTGAGCTGTTGAGTCTGTAGGGAGGGAGCTGAGCTGAGCTGGGGGGTCTGTAGGTAACTGAACTGTGGGGTTTGTAGGTAGCTGAACTGTGGGGTCTGTATGGAGCTGAGCTGTGTGGTGTGTAGGGAGCTGAGCTGTGGGGTCTGTAGGGAGCTGAGCTGTGGGGTGTGTAGGGAGCTGATCTGAGCTGTGGGGTCTGTAGGGAGATGAGCTGTGAGGTCTGTAGGGAGCTGAGCTGAGCTATGGGGTCTGTAGGGAGCTGAGCTGTGGGGTGTGTAGGGAGCTGAGCTGTGGGGTCTGTAGGGAGCTGAGCTGGGCCATGGGGTCTGTGAAGAGCTGAGCTGTGGAGTCTGTAGGAAGCTGAGCTGAGCTGTGGGGTCTGTAGGGAGGGAGCTGAGCTGAGCTGTGGGGTCTATATGGAGCTGAGCTCTGGGGTCTGTAGGGAGGGAGCTGAGCTGAGCTGTGGGGTCTGTAGGGTGCTGAGCTGAGCTGTGGGGTCTGTAGGGAGCTGAGCTGTCGGGTCTGTAGGGAGGGAGCTGAGTTGGGCCGTGGGGTCTGTATGGAGCTGAGCTTAGATCTGGGGTCTGTAGGGAGGGAGCTGAGCTGAGCTGTGGGGTCTGTAGAGAGCTGAGCTGTGGGGTCTGTAGAGAGCTGAGCTGGGCCGTGGGGTCTGTAGGGAGAGGGCTGAGCTGGGCCGTGGGGTCTGTAGGGAGCTGAGCTGTGGGGTGTGTAGGGAGCTGAGCTGTGGAGTCTGTAGGGAGCTGAGCTGTGGGGTCTGTAGGGAGGGAGCTGAGCTGGGCCGTGGGGTCTGCAGGGATCTGAGCTGGGCCGTGGGGTCTGTAGGGAGCTGAGCTGGGCCATGGGGTCTGTAGGAAACTGAGCTGGGCCGTGGGGTCTGTAGGGAGCTGATTTGAGCTGTGGGGTCTGTAGGGAGCTGAGCTGTGGGGTCTGTAGGGAGGGAGCTGAGCTGGGCCGTGGAGTCTGTAGGGAGCTGAGCTGTGGGGTCCGTAGGGAGGGAGCTGAGTTGGGCCGTGGGGTCTGTATGGAGCTGAGCTGAGCGCTGGGGTCTGTAGGGTGGGAGCTGAGCTGAGCTGTGGGGTCTGTAGGGAGGGAGCTGAGCTGAGCTGTGGGGTCCGTAGGGAGGGAGCTGAGTTGGGCCGTGGGGTCTGTATGGAGCTGAGCTGAGCTCTGGGGTCTGTAGGATGGGAGCTGAGCTGAGCTGTGGGGTGTGTAGGGAGCTGAACGGTGGGGTCTGTAGGGAGCTGAGCTGTGGGGTCTGTAGGGAGAGAGCTGAGCTGGGCCGTGGGGTCTGTAGGGATCTGAGCTGGGCCGTGGGGTCTATAGGGAGCTGAGCTGGGCCATGAGGTCTATAGGAAACTGAGCTGGGCCGTGGGGTCTGTAGGGAGCTGAGCTGAGCTGTGGGGTCTGTAGGGAGCTGAGCTGTGGGGTCTGTAGGGAGGGAGCTGGGTTGGGCCGTGTGGTCTGTATGGAGCTGAGCTAAGCTCTGGGGTCTGTAGGGAGGGAGCTGAGCTGAGCTGTGGGGTTTGTAGGGAGCTGAGCTGTGGGTTCTGTAGGGAGCTGAACTGGGCCGTGGGGTCTGTAGGGAACTGAGCTGGGCCGTGGGGTGTGTAGGGAGCTGAGCTGAGCTGTGGGGTGTGTAGGGAGCTGAGCTGTGGGTTCTGTAGGAAGCTGAGCTGGGCCGTGGGGTCTGTAGGGAACTGAGCTGAGCCATGGGGTCTGTAGGGAACTGAGCTTTGGAGTTTGTAGGAAGGTAAGCTGGGCTGTGCGGTCTGTAGGTAACTGAACTGTGGGGTCTGTAGGGAGCTAAGCTGTGGGGTCTGTAGGGAGCTGAGCTGGGTCTTTTGGTCTGTAGGGAGCTGAACTGAGCTGTGGGGTCTGTAGGGGGCTGAGCTGAGCTGTGGAGTCTGTAGGGAGCTGAGCTGAGGGGTCTGTAGGGAGCTGAGCTGGGCTGTGGGGTCTGTAGAAAGCTGAGCTGAGCTCAGTGGTCTGTAGGAAGGGAGCTGAGCTGAGCTGTGGGGTGTGTAGGGAGCTGAACGGTGGGGTCTGTAGGGAGCTGAGCTGTGGGTCTGTAGGGAGGGAGCTGTGTTGGGCCGTGGGGTCTGTATGGAGCTGAGCTGAGCTGTGGGATCTGTAGGGAGCTGAGCTGTGGGGTCTGTAGGGAGGGAGCTGAGTTGGGCCATGGGGTCTGTATGGAGCTGAGCTAAGCTCTGGGGTCTATAGGGAGGGAGCTGAGCTGAGCTCTGGGGTCTGTAGGGAGCTGAGCTGTGGGGTCTGTAGGGAGCTGAGCTGGGCCGTGTGGTCTGTAGGGAACTGAGCTGGGCCGTGGGTTCTGTAGGGAACTGAGCTGAGCTGTGGGGTCTGTAGGGAGCTGAGCTGGGCCCTGTGGTCTGTAGGGAACTGAGCTGAGCTGTGGGGTCTGTAGGGAGCTGAACTGTGGGGTCTGTAGGGAGCTGAGCTGTGGGGTGTGTAGAGAGCTAAGCTGTGGGGTCTGTAGGGAGCTGAGTTGGGCCATGGGGTCTGTAGGGAGCTGAGCTGAGCTGTGGGGTGTGTAGGGAGCTGAGCTGAGCTGTGGGGTGTGTAGGGAGCTGAGCTGTGGGGTCTGTAGGGAGCTGAGCTGAGCCATGGGGTCTGTAGGAAACTGAGCTGAGCCATGGGGTCTGTAGGGAACTGAGCTTTGGAGTTTGTAGGAAGTTAAGCTGGGCTGTGCGGTCTGTAGGTAACTGAACTGTGGGGTCTGTAGGGAGCTAAGCTGTAGGGTCTGTAGGGAGCTGAGCTGGGCCTTTTGGTCTGTAGGGAGCTGAACTGAGCTGTGGGGTCTGTAGGGAGCTGAGCTGTGGGGTCTGTAGGGGGTTGAGCTGAGCTGTGGGGTCTGTAGAAAGCTGAGCTGAGCTCTGTGGTCTGTAGGAAGGGAGCTGAGCTGAGCTGTGGGGTGTGTAGGGAGCTGAACGGTGGGGTCTGTAGGGAGCTGAGCTGTGGGGTCTGTAGGGAGAGAGCTGAGCTGGGCCGTGGGGTCTGTAGGGATCTGAGCTGGGCCGTGGGGTCGGTAGGGAGCTGAGCTGGGCCATGGCGTCTATAGGAAACTGAGCTCGGCCATGGGGTCTGTAGGGAGCTGAGCTGAGCTGTGGGGTCTGTAGGGAGGGAGCTGAGTTGGGCCGTGGGGTCTGTATGGAGCTGAGCTAAGCTCTGGGGTCTGTAGGGAGGGAGCTGAGCTGAGCTGTGGGGTCTGTAGGGAGCTGAGCTGTGGGTTCTGTAGGGAGCTGAGCTGGGCCCTGGGGTCTGTAGGGAACTGAGCTGGGCCGTGGGGTCTGTAGAAAACTGAGCTGAGCTGTGGGGTCTGTAGGGAGCTGAGCTGTGGGGTCTTTAGGGAGCTGAGCTGTGGGGTGTGTAGAGAGCTAAGCTGTGGGGTCTGTAGGGAGCTGAGTTAGGCCATGGGGTCTGTAGGGAGCTGAGCTGAGCTGTGGGGTGTGTAGGGAGCTGAGCTGAGCTGTGGGGTGTGTAGGGAGCTGAGCTGTGGGGTGTGTAGGGAGCTGAGCTGTGGGGTGTGTAGGGAGCTGAGCTGTGGGGTCTGTAGGGAGCTGAGCTGAGCCATGGGGTCTGTAGGGAACTGAGCTTTGGAGTTTGTAGGAAGTTAAGCTGGGCTGTGCGGTCTGTAGGTAACTGAACTTTGGGGTCTGTAGGGAGCTAAGCTGTGGGGTCTGTAGGGAGCTGAGCTGGCCTTTTGGTCTATAGGGAGCTGAACTGAGCTGTGGGGTCTGTAGGGAGCTGAGCTGTGGTGTCTGTAGGGGGCTGAGCTGAGCTGTGGAGTCTGTAGGGAGCTGAGCTGAGGGGTCCGTAGGGAGCTGAGCTGGGCTGTGGCGTCTGTAGGGAGCTGAGCTGAGCAGTGGGGTCTGTAGGGAGGGAGCTGTGCTGGGCCTTGGGGTCTGTAGGGAGCGGAGCTGAGCTTTGGGGTCTGTAGGGAGGGAGCTGAGCTGGGCCATGGGGTCAGTAGGGAGCTGAGCTGAGGGGTCTGTAGGGAGCCGAGCTGGGCCATGGGGTCTGTAGGGAACTGAGCTGGACCATGGGATCTGTAGGGAGCTGAGCTGAGCTGTGGGGTCTGTAGGGAACGGAGCTGTGGGGTCAGTAGGGAGCTGAGCTGTGGGGTGTGTAGGGAGCTGAGCTGTGGGGTCTGTAGGGAGTGAGCTGAGCTGGGCCATGGAGTCTGTAGGGAGCTGAGCTGTGGCTTCTGTAGGTAGGGAGCTGAGCTGGGCCGTTGGGTCTGTAGGGAGCTGAGCTGAGCTGTGGGGTCTGTAGGGTGCTGAGCAGTGGGGTCTGTAGGGAGGGAGCTGAGCTGAGCTGTGGGGTCTGTATGGAGCTGAGCTGAGCTGAGCTCTGGGGTTGTAGGGAGGGAGCTGAGCTGAGCTGTGGGGTCTGTAGGGGCTGAGCTGTGGGGTCTGTAGGGAGGGAGCTGAGTTGGGCCGTGGGGTCTGTATAGAGCTGAGCTGAGCTGTGGGATCTGTAGGGAGCTGAGCTGTGGGGTCTCTAGGGAGGGAGCTGAGTTGGGCCGTGGGGTCTGTATGGAGCTGAGCTAAGCTCTGGGGTCTGTAGGAAGGGAGCTGAGCTGAGCTCTGGGGTCTGTAGGGAGCTGAGCTGTGGGGTCTGTAGGGAGCTGAGCTGGGCCGTGTGGTCTGTAGGGAACTGAGCTGGGCCGTGGGGTCTGTAGGGAACTGAGCTGAGCTGTGGGGTCTGTAGGGAGCTGAGCTGTGGGGTCTGTAGGGAGCTGAGCTGTGGGGTGTGTAGAGAGCTAAGCTGTGGGGTCTGTAGGGAGCTGAGTTGGGCCATGGGGTCTGTAGGGAGCTGAGCTGAGCTGTGGGGTGTGTAGGGAGCTGAGCTGAGCTGTGGGGTGTGTAGGGAGCTGAGCTGTGGGGTCTGTAGGGAGCTGAGCTGAGCCATGGGGTCTGTAGGGAACTGAGCTGAGCCATGGGGTCTGTAGGGAACTGAGCTTTGGAGTTTGTAGGAAGGTAAGCTGGGCTGTGCGGTCTGTAGGTAACTGAACTGTGGGGTCTGTAGGGAGCTAAGCTGTGGGGTCTGTAGGGAGCTGAGCTGGGTCTTTTGGTCTGTAGGGAGCTGAACTGAGCTGTGGGGTCTGTAGGGAGCTGAGCTGTGGGGTCTGTAGGGGGCTGAGCTGAGCTGTGGAGTCTGTAGGGAGCTGAGCTGAGGGGTCTGTAGGGAGCTGAGCTGGGCTGTGGGGTCTGTAGAAAGCTGAGCTGAGCTCTGTGGTCTGTAGGAACGGAGCTGAGCTGAGCTGTGGGGTGTGTAGGGAGCTGAACGGTGGGGTCTGTAGGGAGCTGAGCTGTGGGGTCTGTAGGGAGGGAGCTGAGTTGGGCCGTGGGGTTTGTATGGAGCTGAGCTGAGCTGTGGGATCTGTAGGAAGCTGAGCTGTGGGGTCTGTAGGGAGGGAGCTGAGTTGGGCCGTGGGGTCTGTATGGAGCTGAGCTAAGCTCTGGGGTCTGTAGGGAGGGAGCTGAGCTGAGCTCTGGGGTGTGTAGGGAGCTGAGCTGTGGGGTCTGTAGGGAGCTGAGCTGGGCCGTGTGGTCTGTAGGGAACTGAGCTGGGCCGTGGGGTCTGTAGGGAACTGAGCTGAGCTGTGGGGTCTGTAGGGAACTGAGCTGGGCCGTGGGGTCTGTAGGGAACTGAGCTAAGCTGTGGGGTCTGTAGAGAGCTGAGTTGGGCCATGGGGTTTGTAGGGAGCTGAGCTGAGCTGTGGAGTGTGTAGGGAGCTGAGCTGAGCTGTGGGGTGTGTAGGGAGCTGAGCTGTGGGGTCTGTAGGGAGCTGAGCTGAGCCATGGGGTCTGTAGGGAACTGAGCTGAGCCATGGGGTCTGTAGGGAACTGAGCTTTGGAGTTTGTAGGAAGGTAAGCTGGGCTGTGCGGTCTGTAGGTAACTGAACTGTGGGGTCTGTAGGGAGCTAAGCTGTGGGGTCAGTAGGGAGCTGAGCTGGGCCATGGGGTCTGTAGGGAACTGAGCTGAGCCATGGGGTCTGTAGGGAACTGAGCTTTGGAGTTTGTAGGAGGTAAGCTGGGCTGTGCGGTCTGTAGGTAACTGAACTGTGGGGTCTGTAGGGAGCTAAGCTGTGGGGTCAGTAGGGAGCTGAGCTGGGCCTTTTGGTCTGTAGGGAGCTGGACTGAGCTGTGGGGTCTGTAGGGAGCTGAGCTGTGGGGTCTGTAGGGGGCTGAGCTGAGCTGTGGAGTCTGTAGGGAGCTGAGCTGAGGGGTCTGTAGGGAGCTGAGCTGGGCTGTGGGGTCTGTAGAAAGCTGAGCTGAGCTCTGTGGTCTGTAGGAAGGGAGCTGAGCTGAGCTGTGGGGTGTGTAGGGAGCTGAACGGTGGGGTCTGTAGGGAGCTGAGCTGTGGGGTCTGTAGGGATAGATCTGAGCTGGGCCGTGGGGTCTGTAGGGATCTGAGCTGGGCCGTGGGGTCTGTAGGGAGCTGAGCTGTGGGTTCTGTAGGGAGGGAGCTGAGCTGGGCCGTTGGGTCTGTAGGGAGCTGAGCTGAGCTGTGGGGTATGTAGGGTGCTGAGCAGTGGGGTCTGTAGGGAGGGAGCTTAGCTGAGCTGTGGGGTCTGTAGGGTGCTGAGCTGAGCTGTGGGGTCTGTAGGGAGCTGAGCTGTGGGGTCTGTAGGGAGCTGAGCTGTGGGGTCTGTAGGGAGGGAGCTGAGTTGGGCCGTGGGGTCTGTATGGAGCTGAGCTTAGATCTGGGGTCTGTAGGGAGGGAGCTGAGCTGAGCTGTGGGGTCTGTAGAGAGCTGAGCTGGGCCGTGGGGTCTGTAGGGAGGGAGCTGAGCTGGGCCGAGGGGTCTGTAGGGAGCTGTGCTATGTGGTGTGTAGGGATTTGAGCTGTGGGGTCTTTAGGGAGCTGAGCTGGGCCATGGGGTCTGTAGAGAGCTGTGCTGTGGAGTCTGTAGGAAGCTGAGCTGAGCTGTGGGGTCTGTAGGGAGCTGAGCTGTGGGGTCTGTAGGGAGGGAGCTGAGTTGGGCCGTGGGGTCTGTATGGAGCTGAGCTTAGATCTGGGGTCTGTAGGGAGGGAGCTGAGCTGAGCTGTGGGGTCTGTAGAGAGCTGAGCTGGGCCGTGGGGTCTGTAGGGAGAGAGCTGAGCTGGGCCGTAGGGTCTGTAGGGAGCTGTGCTATGTGGTGTGTAGGGAGCTGAGCTGTGGGGTCTGTAGGGAGCTGAGCTGAGCCATGGGGTCTGTAGGGAACTGAGCTTTGGAGTTTGTAGGAAGTTAAGCTGGGCTGTGTGGTCTGTCGGTAGATGAACTGTGGGGTCTGTAGGGAGCTGAGCTGAGCTGAGCTGTGGGGTCTGTAGGGAGCTGAGCTGAGCTGTGGGGTCTGTAGGGAGGGAGCTGAGCTGGGCCGTGGGGTCTGTAGGGAGCTGAGCTGAGCTGTGGTGTCTGTAGGGAGCTGAGCTCTGGGGTCTGTAGGGAGGGAGCTAAGCTGTGGAGTCTGTAGAGAGCTGAGCTGTGGGGTCTATAGGGAGCTGAGCTGAGCTGTGGAGTCTTAACGGAGCTGAGCTGTGGAGTCTGTAGGGAGCTGAGTTGTGGGGTCTGTAGGGAGGGAGCTGAGCTGGGCCGTGGGGTCTGTAGGGAGCTGAGCAGAGCTGTGGGGTCTGTAGGGAGCTGAGCTGAGCTGTGGGGTCTGTAGGGAGCTGAGCTGAGCTGTGAGGTCTGTACGGAGCTGAGCTGTGGGGTCTGTAGGGAGCTGAGCTGGGCCGTAGGGTCTGTAGGGAGCTGAGCTGTGGGGTGTGTAGGGAACTGAGCTGTGGGGTCTGTAGGGAGCTGAGCTGGGGGGTCTGTAGGGAGCTTAGCTGGGCCATGGGGTCTGTAGGGAACTGAGCTGGGCCGTGGGGTCTGTAGAGAACTGAGCTGAGCTGTGGGGTCTGTGGGAGCTGAGCTGTGGGGTCTGTAGGGAGCTGAGGTGTGGGGTGTGTAGGGATCTGAGCTGTGGGGTCTGTAGGGAGGGAGCTGATCTGTTGAGTCTGTAGGGAGCTGAGCTGTGGGGTCTGTAGGGAGGGAGCTGAGCCTCGGGGTCTGTAGGGAGCTGAGCTGGGCCATGGGGTCTGTAGGGAACTGAGCTGGGCCGTGGGGTCTGTAGAGAGCTGAGCTGAGCTGAGCTCTGGGGTCTGTGGGAGCTGAGCTGTGGGGTCTGTAGGGAGGGAGCTGAGCTGAGCTGTGGGGTCTGTAGGGAGCTGAGCTGAGGGGTCTGTAGGGAGCTGAGCTGGGCTGTGGGGTCTGTAGGGAGCTGAGCTGAGCTGTGGGGTCTGTAGGGAGGGAGCTGAGCTGAGGGGTCTGTAGGGAGCTGAGCTGGGCCATGGGGTCTGTAGGGAACTGAGCTGGGCCATGGGGTCGGTAGGGAGCTGAGCTGAGCTGTGGGGTCTGTAGGGAGCTGAGCTGAGCTGTGGGGTCTGTAGGGAGGGAGCTGAGCTGGGCCGTGGGGTCTGTAGGGACCTGAGCTGAGCTGTGGGGTCTGTAGGGAGCTGAGCTGTGGGGTCTGTAGGGAGCTGAGCTGAGCTGTGAGGTCTGTACGGAGCTGAGCTGTGGGGTCTGTAGGGAGCTGAGCTGGGCCGTGGGGTCTGTAGGGAGCTGAGCTGTGGGGTCTGTAGGGAGTAGAGCTGGGCCATGGGGTCTGTAGGGAGCTGAGCTGTGGGGTGTGTAGGGAATTGAGCTGTGGGGTCTGTAGGGAGCTGAGCTGGGGGGTCTGTAGGGAGCTTAGCTGGGCCATGGGGTTTGTAGGGAACTGAGCTGGGCCGTGGGGTCTGTAGAGAACTGAGCTGAGCTGTGGGGTCTGTGGGAGCTGAGCTGTGGGGTCTGTAGGGAGCTGAGCTGTGGGGTGTGTAGGGAGCTGAGCTGTGGGGTCTGTAGGGAGGGAGCTGATCTGTGGAGTCTGTAGGGAGCTGAGCTGTGGGGACTGTAGGGAGGGAGCTGAGCTGCGGGGTCTGTAGGGAGCTGAGCTGGGCAATGGGGTCTGTAGGGAACTGAGCTGGGCCGTGGGGTCTGTAGAGAGCTGAGCTGAGCTGAGCTCTGGGGTCTGTGGGAGCTGAGCTTGGGGTCTGTAGGGAGCTGAGCTGTGGGGTGTGTAGGGAGTTGGGCCGTGGGATCTGTAGAGAGCTGAGCTGAGCTGTGGGGTCTGTAGGGAGCTGAGCTTTGGGGTCTGTAGGGAGGGAGCTCAGCTGAGCTCTGGGGTCTGTAGGGAGCTGAGCTGAGGGGTCTGTAGGGAGCTGAGCTGGGCTGTGGGGTCTGTAGGGAGCTGAGCTGAGCTGTGGGGTCTATAGGGAGGGAGGTGTGCTGGGCCTTGGGGTCTGTAGGGAGCGGAGCTGGGCCATTGGGTCTGTAGGGAACTGAGCTGGGCCATGGGGTCTGTAGGGAGCTGAGCTGAGCTGTGGGGTCTGTAGGGAGCTGAGCTGTGGGGTCTGTAGGGAGCTGAGCTGAGCTGTGAGGTCTGTACGGAGCTGAGCTGTGGGGTCTGTAGGGAGCTGAGCTGGGCCGTGGGGTCTGTAGGGAGCTGAGCTGTGGGGTCTGTAGGGAGTAGAGCTGGGCCATGGGGTCTGTAGGGAGCTGAGCTGTGGGGTGTGTAGGGAATTGAGCTGTGGGGTCTGTAGGGAGCTGAGCTGGGGGGTCTGTAGGGAGCTTAGCTGGGCCTTGGGGTCTGTAGGGAACTGAGCTGGGCCGTGGGGTCTGTAGAGAACTGAGCTGAGCTGTGGGGTCTGTGGGAGCTGAGCTGTGGGGTCTGTGGGAGCTGAGCTGTGGGGTCTGTAGGGAACTGAGCTGTGGGGTCTGTAGGGAGCTGAGCTGGGGGGTCTGTAGGGAGCTTAGCTGGGCCATGGGGTCTGTAGGGAACTGAGCTGGGCCGTGGGGTCTGTAGAGAACTGAGCTGAGCTGTGGGGTCTGTGGGAGCTGAGCTGTGGGGTCTGTAGGGAGCTGAGGTGTGGGGTGTGTAGGGATCTGAGCTGTGGGGTCTGTAGGGAGGGAGCTGATCTGTTGAGTCTGTAGGGAGCTGAGCTGTGGGGTCTGTAGGGAGGGAGCTGAGCCTCGGGGTCTGTAGGGAGCTGAGCTGGGCCATGGGGTCTGTAGGGAACTGAGCTGGGCCGTGGGGTCTGTAGAGAGCTGAGCTGAGCTGAGCTCTGGGGTCTGTGGGAGCTGAGCTGTGGGGTCTGTAGGGAGGGAGCTGAGCTGAGCTGTGGGGTCTGTAGGGAGCTGAGCTGAGGGGTCTGTAGGGAGCTGAGCTGGGCTGTGGGGTCTGTAGGGAGCTGAGCTGAGCTGTGGGGTCTGTAGGGAGGGAGCTGAGCTGAGGGGTCTGTAGGGAGCTGAGCTGGGCCATGGGGTCTGTAGGGAACTGAGCTGGGCCATGGGGTCGGTAGGGAGCTGAGCTGAGCTGTGGGGTCTGTAGGGAGCTGAGCTGAGCTGTGGGGTCTGTAGGGAGGGAGCTGAGCTGGGCCGTGGGGTCTGTAGGGACCTGAGCTGAGCTGTGGGGTCTGTGGGAGCTGAGCTGTGGGGTCTGTAGGGAGCTGAGCTGTGGGGTGTGTAGGGAGCTGAGCTGTGGGGTCTGTAGGGAGGGAGCTGAGCTGTGGAGTCTGTAGGGAGCTGAGCTGTGGGGACTGTAGGGAGGGAGCTGAGCTGCGGGGTCTGTAGGGAGCTGAGCTGGGCAATGGGGTCTGTAGGGAACTGAGCTGGGCCGTGGGGTCTGTAGAGAGCTGAGCTGAGCTGAGCTCTGGGGTCTGTGGGAGCTGAGCTTGGGGTCTGTAGGGAGCTGAGCTGTGGGGTGTGTAGGGAGTTGGGCCGTGGGATCTGTAGAGAGCTGAGCTGAGCTGTGGGGTCTGTAGGGAGCTGAGCTTTGGGGTCTGTAGGGAGGGAGCTCAGCTGAGCTCTGGGGTCTGTAGGGAGCTGAGCTGAGGGGTCTGTAGGGAGCTGAGCTGGGCTGTGGGGTCTGTAGGGAGCTGAGCTGAGCTGTGGGGTCTATAGGGAGGGAGGTGTGCTGGGCCTTGGGGTCTGTAGGGAGCGGAGCTGGGCCATTGGGTCTGTAGGGAACTGAGCTGGGCCATGGGGTCTGTAGGGAGCTGAGCTGAGCTGTGGGGTCTGTAGGGAGCTGAGCTGTGGGGTCTGTAGGGAGCTGAGCTGAGCTGTGAGGTCTGTACGGAGCTGAGCTGTGGGGTCTGTAGGGAGCTGATTTGGGCCGTGGGGTCTGTAGGGAGGGAGCTGAGCTGAGCTGTGGGGTCTGTAGGGAGCTGAGCTGAGCTGTGGGGTCTGTAGAGAGCTGAGCTGGGCCGTGAGGTCTGTAGGGAGCTGAGCTCTGGGGTCTGTAGGGATCTGAGCTGAGCTGTGAGGTCTGTACGGAGCTGAGCTGTGGGGTCTGTAGGGAGCTGATTTGGGCCGTGGGGTCTGTAGGGAGGGAGCTGAGCTGAGCTGTGGGGTCTGTAGGGAGCTGAGCTGAGCTGTGGGGTCTGTAGGGAGCTGAGCTGTGGGGTCTGTAGGGAGCTGAGCTGAGCTGTGAGGTCTGTACGGAGCTGAGCTGTGGGGTCTGTAGGGAGCTGATTTGGGCCGTGGGGTCTGTAGGGAGGGAGCTGAGCTGAGCTGTGGGGTCTGTAGGGAGCTGAGCTGAGCTGTGAGGTCTGTACGGAGCTGAGCTGTGGGGTCTGTAGGGAGTAGAGCTGGGCCATGGGATCTGTATGGAGCTGAGCTGGGCCGTGGGGTCTGTAGGGAGCTGAGCTGTGGGGTCTGTAGGGAGTAGAGCTGGGCCATGGGGTCTGTAGGGAGTTGAGCTGTGGGGTGTGTAGGAAACTGAGCTGTGGGGTCTGAAGGGAGCTAAGCTGGGGGGTCTGTAGGGAGCTTAGCTGGGCCATGGGGTCTGTAGGGAACTGAGCTGGGCCGTGGGGTCTGTAGAGAACTGAGCTGAGCTGTGGGGTCTGTGGGAGCTGAGCTGTGGGGTCTGTAGGGAGCTGAGCTGTGGGGTGTGTAGGGAGCTGAGCTGTGGGGTCTGTAGGGAGGGAGCTGAGCTGCGGGGTCTGTAGGGAGCTGAGCTGTGCCATGGGGTCTGTAGGGAACTGAGCTGGGCCGTGGGGTCTGTAGAGAGCTGAGCTGAGCTGAGCTCTGGGGTCTGTGGGAGCTGAGCTTGGGGTCTGTAGGGAGCTGAGCTGTGGGGTGTGTAGGGAGCTGGGCCGTGGGATCTGTAGGGAGCTGAGCTGAGCTGTGGGGTCTGTAGGGAGCTGAGCTCTGGGGTCTGTAGGGAGGGAGCTGAGCTGAGCTCTGGGGTCTGTAGGGAGCTGAGCTGAGGGGTCTGTAGGGAGCTGAGCTGAGCTGTGGGGTCTGTAGGGAGCTGAGCTGAGCTGTGGGGTCTGTAGGGAGGGAGCTGTGCTGGGCCTTGGGGTCTGTAGGGAGCGGAGCTGGGCCATGGGGTCTGTAGGGAACTGAGCTGGGCCATGGGGTAGTAGGGAGCTGAGCTGAGCTGTGGGGTCTGTAGGGAGCTGAGCTGTGGGGTCTGTAGGGAGGGAGCTGAGCTGGGCCATGGAGTCTATAGGGAGCTGAGCTGTGGGTTCTGTAGGGAGGGAGCTGAGCTGGGCCGTTGGGTCTGTAGGGAGCTGAGTTGAGCTGTGGGGTCTGTAGGGTGCTGAGCCGTGGGGTCTGTTGGGAGGGAGCTGAGCTGAGCTGTGGGGTCTGCATGGAGCTGAGCTGAGCTCTGGGGTCTGTAGGGAGGGAGCTGAGCTGAGCTGTGGGGTCTGTAGGGTGCTGAGCTGAGCTGTGGGGTCTGTAGGGAGCTGAGCTGTGGGGTCTGTAGGGAGGGAGCTGAGTTGGGCCGTGGGGTCTGTATGGAGCTGAGCTTAGATCTTGGGTCTGTAGGGAGGGAGCTGAGCTGAGCTGTGGGGTCTGTAGAGAGCTGAGCTGGGCCGTGAGGTCTGTAGGGAGCTGAGCTCTGGGGTCTGTAGGGATCTGAGCTGAGCTGTGAGGTCTGTACGGAGCTGAGCTGTGGGGTCTGTAGGGAGCTGATTTGGGCCGTGGGGTCTGTAGGGAGGGAGCTGAGCTGAGCTGTGGGGTCTGTAGGGAGCTGAGCTGAGCTGTGGGGTCTGTAGGGAGCTGAGCTGTGGGGTCTGTAGGGAGCTGAGCTGAGCTGTGAGGTCTGTACGGAGCTGAGCTGTGGGGTCTGTAGGGAGTAGAGCTGGGCCATGGGATCTGTATGGAGCTGAGCTGGGCCGTGGGGTCTGTAGGGAGCTGAGCTGTGGGGTCTGTAGGGAGTAGAGCTGGGCCATGGGGTCTGTAGGGAGTTGAGCTGTGGGGTGTGTAGGGAACTGAGCTGTGGGGTCTGAAGGGAGCTAAGCTGGGGGGTCTGTAGGGAGCTTAGCTGGGCCATGGGGTCTGTAGGGAACTGAGCTGGGCCGTGGGGTCTGTAGAGAACTGAGCTGAGCTGTGGGGTCTGTGGGAGCTGAGCTGTGGGGTCTGTAGGGAGCTGAGCTGTGGGGTGTGTAGGGAGCTGAGCTGTGGGGTCTGTAGGGAGGGAGCTGAGCTGCGGGGTCTGTAGGGAGCTGAGCTGTGCCATGGGGTCTGTAGGGAACTGAGCTGGGCCGTGGGGTCTGTAGAGAGCTGAGCTGAGCTGAGCTCTGGGGTCTGTGGGAGCTGAGCTTGGGGTCTGTAGGGAGCTGAGCTGTGGGGTGTGTAGGGAGCTGGGCCGTGGGATCTGTAGGGAGCTGAGCTGAGCTGTGGGGTCTGTAGGGAGCTGAGCTCTGGGGTCTGTAGGGAGGGAGCTGAGCTGAGGTCTGGGGTCTGTAGGGAGCTGAGCTGAGGGGTCTGTAGGGAGCTGAGCTGGGCTGTGGGGTCTGTAGGGAGGGAGGTGTGCTGGGCCTTGGGGTCTGTAGGGAGCGGAGCTGGGCCATGGGGTCTGTAGGGAACTGAGCTGGGCCATGGGGTCTGTAGGGAGCTGAGCTGAGCTGTGGGGTCTGTAGGGAGCTGAGCTGTGGGGTCTGTAGGGAGCTGAGCTGTCGGGTGTTTAGGGAGCTGATCTGTGGGGTCTGTAGGGAGAGAGCTGAGCTGGGCCATGGAGTCTATAGGGAGCTGAGCTGTGGGTTCTGTAGGGAGGGAGCTGAGCTGGGTCGTTGGGTCTGTAGGGAGCTGAGCTGAGCTGTGGGGTCTGTGGGGTGCTGAGCAGTGGGGTCTGTAGGGAGGGAGCTGAGCTGAGCTGTGGGGTCTGCATGGAGCTGAGCTGAGCTCTGGGGTCTGTAGGGAGGGAGCTGAGCTGAGCTGTGGGGTCTGTAGGGTGCTGAGCTGAGCTTTGGGGTCTGTAGGGAGCTGAGCTGTGGGGTCTGTAGGGAGGGAGCTGAGCTGGGCCGTGGAGTCTGTAGGGAGCTGAGTTGGGCCGTGGGGTCTTTAGGGAGCTGAGCTGGGCCGTGGGGTCTGTAGGGAGCTGAGCTGTGGGGTGTGTAGGGAGCTGAGCTGGGGGTCTGTAGGGAACTGAGCTGGGCCGTGGGGTCTGTAGAGAACTGAGCTGAGCTGTGGGGTCTGTGGGAGCTGAGCTGTGGGGTCGGTAGGGAGGGAGCTGAGTTGGGCCGTGGGGTCTGTATGGAGCTGAGCTTAGATCTGGGGTCTGTAGGGAGGGAGCTGAGCTGAGCTGTGGGGTCTGTAGAGAGCTGAGCTGGGCCGTGGGGTCTGTAGGGAGAGAGCTGAGCTGGGCTGTGGGGTCTGTAGGGAGCTGAGCTGGGCCGTGGGGTCTGTAGGGAGGGAGCTGAGCTGGGCCGTGGGGTCTGTAGGCAGCTGTGCTATGTGGTTTGTAGGGAGCTGAGCTTTGGGGTCTTTAGGGAGCTGAGCTGTGGGGTCTGTAGAAAGCTGAGCTGTGGGGTGTGTAGGGAGCTGGGCTGTGGGGTCTGTAGGGAGGGAGCTGAGCTGGGCCGTGGAGTCTGTAGTGAGCTGAGTTGGGCCGTGGGGTCTTTAGGGAGCTGAGCTGGGCCGTGGGGTCTGTAGGGAGCTGAGCTGTGGGGTGTGTAGGGAGCTGAGCTGGGGGTCTGTAGGGAACTGAGCTGGGCCGTGGGGTCTGTAGAGAACTGAGCTGAGCTGTGGGGTCTGTGGGTGCTGAGCTGTGGGGTCGGTAGGGAGCTGAGCTGGGCCATGGGGTCTGTAGGGAGAGAGCTGAGCTGGGCCGTGGGGTCTGTAGGGAGAGAGCTGAGCTGGGCCGTGGGGTCTGTAGGGAGCTGAGCTGGGCCATGGGGTCTGTAGGGAACTGAGCTGGGCCATGGGGTCTGTAGGGAGCTGAGCTGAGCTGTGGGGTCTGTAGGGTGCTGAGCTGTGGGGTCTATAGGGAGCTGAGCTGTGGGGTGTGTAGGGAGCTGATCTGTGGGGTCTGTAGGGAGGGAGCTGAGCTGGGCCATGGAGTCTATAGGGAGCTGAGCTGTGGGTTCTGTAGGGAGGGAGCTGAGCTGGGCCTTTGGGTCTGTAGGGAGCTGAGCTGAGCTGTGGGGTCTGTAGGGTGCTGAGCGGTGGGGTCTGTAGGGTGGGAGCTGATCTGAGCTGTGGGGTCTGCATGGAGCTGAGCTGAGCTCTGGGGTCTGTAGGGAGGGAGCTGAGCTGAGCTGTGGGGTCTGTAGGATGCTGAGCTTAGCTGTGGGGTCTGTAGGGAGCTGAGCTGTGGGGTCTGTAGGGAGGGAGCTGAGTTGGGCCGTGGGGTCCGTATGGAGCTGAGCTTAGATCTGGGGTCTGTAGGGAGGGTGCTTAGCTGGGCCGTGGGGTCTGTAGGGAGAGAGCTGAGCTGGGCTGTGGGGTCTGTAGGGAGCTGAGCTGTGCCGTGGGGTCTGTAGGGAGAGAGCTGAGCTGGGCCGTGGGGTCTGTAGGGAGCTGAGCTGGGCCGTGGGGTCTCTAGGGAGATAGCTGAGCTGGGGCGTGGGGTCTGTAGGTAGGGAGCTGAGCTGGGCCGTGGGTTCTGTTGGGCGGGAGCTGAGCTGGGCCGTGGGGTCTGTAGGGAGCTGTGCTATGTGGTGTATAGGGAGCTGAGATGTGGGGTCTGTAGGGAGCTGAGCTGGGCCATGGGGTCTGTAGGGAACTGAGCTGGGCCGTGGGGTCTGTAGGGAGCTGAACTGAGCTGTGGGGTCTGTAGGGAGCTGAGCTGTGAGGTGTGTAGGGAGCTGAGCTGTGGGGTCTGTAGGGAGGGAGCTGAGCTGGTCCGTGGAGTCTGTAGGGAGCTGAGCTGTGGGGTCTGTAGGGAGGGAGCTGAGTTGGGCCGTGGGGTCTGTATGGAGCTGAGCTGAGCTCTGGGGTCTGTAGGGAGGGAGCAGAGCTGAGCTGTGGGGTCTGTAGGGAGGGAGCTGAGCTGAGCTGTGGGGTCTGTAGGGAGCTGAGCTGTGGGGTCTGTAGGGAGCTGAGCTCTGGGGTGTGGAGGGTGCTGATCTGAGCTGTCTGCTCTGTAGGGTGCTGAGCTGTGAGGTCTGTAGCAAGCTGAGCTGAGCTGTGGGGTCTGTAGGGAGCTGAGCTGTGGGGTCTGTAGGGAGCTGAGCTGTGGGGTGTGTAGGGAGCTGAGCTGTGGGGTCTGTAGGGAGCTGAGCTCTGGGGTGTGGAGGGAGCTGATCTGAGCTGTGGGGTCTGTAGGGAGCTGAGCTGTGAGGTCTGTAGCGAGCTGAGCTGAGCTGGGCCATGGAGTCTGTAGGGAGCTGAGCTTTGTGGTGTGTAGGGAGCTGAGCTGTGGGGTCTGTAGGGAGCTGAGTTGGGCCATGGGTTCTGTAGGGAGCTGAGCTGGCCGTGGGGTCTGTAGGGAGCTGAGCTGAGCTGTGGGGTCTGTAGGGAGCTGAGCTGAGCTGTGCGGTCTGTAGGGAGCTGAGCTGTGGGGTCTGTAGGGAGCTGAGCTGTGGGGCTGTAGGGAGCTGAGCTGTGGGGTCTGTAGGGAGCTGAGCTGTGGGTTGTGTAGGGAGCTGAGCTGTGAGGTCTGTAGGGAGCTGAGCTGGGCTGTGGGGTCTGTAGGGAGGTGAACTGGGCCGTGGGGTGTGTAGGGAGCTGAGCTGTGTTTTGTGGTCTATAGGGAGCTGAGCTGAGCTGAACTGTGGAGTCTGTAGGAAGCTGAGCTGGGCCATGGGGTCTGTAGGAGCCGAGCTGGGCCTTGGGGTCTGTAGGGAGCTGAGCTGGGCCTTGGGGTCTCCTTGTCTGTGATGGGCAAGGGAAAGGAGCATAGCCTTTGGATAAGGTGAGTTATGGGAGCTCCCAGAGCTCCTCCAAAAGCCTAGAGCTTCCGTATTTTCTTACTCCTGAGACACTCACCTCACCTTCATCTTGCAACATTTCGGAAATTCAAACATGATTTAAACTGGATGGGAGGGCTTAAGGGGTGTTTCTTGGGATGTGTTTCTGAGTGGCAGTTAAGAAGAACAAGGCTCTGCAGTGCCGGCCCTGCAGTTTCTGCAACCCCCTTCCCCTCGGGGTGCAGCCGCCTCACTGGAAGGTGCTGTTAGCCATCGCCTTGAGTGGGCAGCAGATTCTAGAGCTGAGTGTGCAGCTGGCAGGTGTAAGCGCTGCACCTTAGCTGGTGTTTCTCTGTGTCCTGTGCAGCTATTAAATTGCCGGGGTGTCTGAAGATGGACAAATTTCCTGTGTCCACAGTACAGTCGTCTTTAGAAAGAGCTCAAAGCAAACACTTCTGAGCTCACGCTACGTGACAGCCCAGTATTGATTATGTATTGGGTCAGAGTGTTACAGAATTTATCAGGCAACCGAAAAATACACAGGAGTACCGGAGGCACAGGAAAAACCCATTTATTTCCAGACGTTTCACATGGACCAGCACAGGACTCAGGGGAGGCGGTTTCTCTCCAAATCCTGAGCCCCCCAACATGGAGAAAGCTTTCCCTTTATACCCTTTGGTTTGTTCGTCACCCAAATATGGGATGGAACTTCCAGACCTTTCATGGGCTTTGCAAAAAGCCCCATGTGCTGGGATGGGGCCGTGAGACCACATCTCAAGGCCTGGCCTTGTGCCGGCACTGATAACTCCCTCTGGGGGTTGTGTATTGTTCATGGTTTATGGCCTCTGTAAAATGGGAGTACTTATGTAAACAGGTCCTGCAGGACCAGATAATTAAGGAAGGGGCAGTGACTAGACTATAGGCTAAGAAGAATGTGCATTAGGTACTGGCACAGATTCAGATTGCTAGCCCCCGAAAATGTCTCCCTTTCCCCATCAAGAGAGATGCATATTTGATAGCAGGACTATCTGACATCCTTTCTGCTCAGCTGAGTGGAGGCAGCATGAGCTTCTGTGTGAGCAGTCTCCTTCCATCATGGATGCATTTACTCCTTCTTTCCGCACTGGGTCTTGGAGAGGGGCAACACAGAGGAAGTGTCACTTCAACAGAGTCTTGTACACAGAACAAGGTAGGTGGTTTGCCACCTGCGGGGACCCTGACCAGAGTACACAGAATGTTAAAGGCCCATGTGCCACATGCATGTGCACCAGAAATGACACAGCAGTTTTAGTGTGCCCACTGCGCAGGCGCACCTTTAGTGTAAGTAACCCGATGCACTGTTCGACAGGAAGCCTCTTTTGTCTGAGTTGCATAAAAATGTGTTGCTGAACAGCTGGTGGGGCTTCTGTGGCTGCAGTGATTGCACTAAAACACGACCCATCTGCCTACAGCTGCTCATGTCTTTTTCCAATTCCCAGCATCCAAAGAGATTCCATCCCTGGCTGAGGAGCTCGGACCCAACACTGCCTGTCACGGCCCATGAGAAATGTTGCCACAGGTCCAATGGTCCTAAAAGAAAGTGAAAAATACAAGCGTTGGGCCCATCTGGACCTGAGCAGGCCACTCGCTCTCCCCATGCGACTGGGATGGATTGGAACAATGCGGGCCGGGGCACCAGGCCTCGTAGGAACCCAGGAAAGATGAACTGTCACTGAAACCCAGGAGTCACTCGGGCCTGTACTGGGCAGGGTTGCTGGAAACATGACAGAATTCGCTCGAGCTTGCTTAAGCAGAGAAGAACGTACTGGAGGAGACCAGATGGCTCGCAGAACCCTGGGAAGGCTACGGAAGGCTGTTCCACAGCACCATGGCCAGGAACCCTGTCCACACCCTGTGGATGTCCCCGGTCAAGGCCATGAGCTGCTGGGCCAGAGCACTGCCCGGAAGGCCCACGAGCAGAGTCGGAGGCCATCGCTCGCCAGGCGCCGGGACCTCCGTGTGGCTGCTTCCTCACAGTGCCCAGTCCTGACCACAGGCTCCCCTGGTGCCTGGAGGGTGCAGAAAATGGCATTCTGTTCTAGATGCGAGGGGATCTAGTAAGCGTGTCTTCTTTCTTCCACCTTCACACGGCAGCGCTGAAAACGTGGGGAGTTACCCACCAGGAGGGAGAGGGTCCTGGTGACGGGCAGCCACAGGCGACCACGTCTGTTCTCAGCCTGCAGGTTCCAGCTCATCCTCACCCGTGGCCGACTGCCCACCTCACTTCACTCCAGGCTCTGCTGTGCCTTCTCGGTTGGGACTGTGCGTGGACCTGGCTCCATCACTCATTTCATAAGAAACCCTGTTACGTGTGTGAATTTTTTGTTAGTCATTTTGGGGAAGACCTGAGGAGTCCCTGGGGGGATCATGAAGCCCTCAACCCAGCCTCTCCTCATCTCTCCCTCACCTTTGCCAGCTCCTAAGACTTCAGGCCCTGACCCCTGACCCCGCCTGAGTATCCCAGAGTCCCCTAGTATTCTGGGGGAGCCGCCCCTCAGCCTGCTGCCTCTCCCCAGGCCTGTGAGTCCACTCCCTGTGCGGCTCTGTCTGCGAGTCCCGGTGTCTCCCCTCAGAGCTGCTGGGTGAGCCCAGGAGGAGCCACTGCACCGGCACCCCCACCCCCTCCCGCCTCTTTCCCAGGACCTGAGCCCCGGGTTCAGATGCAAGCAGTCTGTTCTAGAGCAGATCCAGGGAGCACACAGGAGAGCCCCGGGGGCATGGTAATAACTGGGCCGTGCCTGTGGGCAGCTGGGCTCCATCCCCCCGATGTCCTGAGAGACTGTGCCACCCCTCTGAATGCCCTGCCAGTGACAAAGCTGGCGCCAGCATGGCCCCGGTCAGGCCTGCACAGGCTGCTTCCTGAGGCAGCGACCGAGCGACTGCCGGCGGCCAGCGGCTCTGGGCCCAGCTTCTGCACCTGGAGAGCCACCAAGGGCCTGGACTCCATGCTGCCAGGGTTTCCAGGGCAGTGAAGGGACCCGCGTGCTGCCGCCTTGAGCCACTTTGGGGTGACGGTGTTCAGCTGGCTAGTGAGAAACACGGCTCAGGGGAGCTTTGACCCTTCTTTCCTGCCCAGGAGATGCAGACAGAGAACCTGCTTCAGGAGGGAGCCAGGCTTAGTCCCCTCCCCTTCCCCTCCCCCCAGCTCTAGGGGGAGATCTGGCCTGGGAGCAGTCTCCACCCCATCTCTGAGCTGCCAGCAAGGCCTCTCACCCTGGTCCGCTCCTCCTCGCCCTGTGGCCGCCCCTCTCACACTGAAACCAGCACCCACTGCTCCCTCTCCTGCGCAGACGTCTCCAGCCCCAGCGCTGCCTCGCGGCCGTCAGGGTTTCCGTGGATTTCTCGTGTCCATGTGAGTTCTCACGCATGTGTTCAACTTCGATTTCCTCCTGTGAGTCTGTTTCTGTTCCTTCGATTGCTAGTCCAGCCAGAAGAGCTTAGCCGGTGGGAGGGAAGGTACATTACTTTCTAGCCTCCATCTGTCAGGACAAGGCCCTGTATCAGCTTCTGTCCCACTGCAACAAGCACAGGAGACTTAAAACAACTGAGAGTATTTGCTCATAGTTCTGGCAGGCAGACGCCCAGAGTAAAGGGGTAGGAGGAGCCAGTGCCCTGAGGCTCCAGGGAAGAGCCTTCTGGCCTCTGCAGCTCCCAGCAGCTCCCAGCAGTGCTCCTGGCCAGGCTGTCTCCACGGGTCACGCCGCCGCTCACGTGTTCCCCTGGTAGATGAAGGGACCAGCTACTCCATATGCCTCAGCTAATCACATCTGCCATGACCTTATTTCCAAAGAAGCTCACACCGTGAGGGCCTGGGGTTAGGCTTCAACACGTGTCGTGGGGCACACAGTTCCACCCATCCAACAGCAGCCTGCAGGTCAGAGTGAGGTGCCCGGAAGGGGACCCTGGGCGGGACCACCCGAGGGTTCCTGGCTCCAAGGCAGAGCTGGAAGCTGACCAACTCATGTGCTTTCCTCTGAACATAGCTTCTACTATCGCTGGCACTGGCGTGAAGAAGCCATGGGCAAAGATGTGGGTACTCCAGGCAGATGGCCCGAGTGCAAACCCCACCTCCACTTGTGTGGGCCCGCGCAGGCTGGCCTTTAGCAGCTGCACACTTCCTGTGAGGATGGGTTAGAGTGACATGTGAATACTCCTGGAGTGCCGGGGACCCAGGTGCACGGGGAGCTTCAGCCACTGCCGCTACCATCCCAGCCGGCCATGCGCGCAGCAGGCATCCACGCTGCCTCTCAACGAAGCTGGCAGCTCCAGGCCACCATCCAGGACCATTTTGTCTTTTCTTTCTATCACAGCAGCCCTGCATGAGTCTGGGCGGGCATTCTGGGCTGGAGGGCTGTGTGGAGGCCCCCTCTTCCTGCCCGCCCCCCTCCCACTGGCTGGTGCCCGGTACCTGAGCCTGAACGCAGTGATGCCAGCAGCGCTCTGACCTCCACCTGCCTCGCCCGCCCCCGCCTGGGCTGCAGCTGAGGGGAGCCGGGCAGACCAGGAACAGCATTTCCCAAGCGCCTTCCACTGCCTGCCAAGCGGGCTGCTGCCAGCAGCTTCCCTTCAAGGCCTGGGCGCTGCCATGGAGTGTCCGTGGCACAGCCAGCTGGTGTCTGTGCCACTCGCTTGAGGAGGCAGGCGATGCACAGCTCTGAGCAGGAGCTTGGCCACAGAATGCTCCTTGGGGACACAGCCCATAACAAGTCATTTCACCTCCTCCTGGTGAAAAATACTGCTGGGGGGCGGGGGCAGGGACGTGAGGGAGGAACCACTGGTCTGAATTGGCTCTCTGCCTGGGGCTCTGCCTGGGGCTCTGCCTGGCTGAGCCAGCGTGGGCCTGGAGGCTGCAGGCCAGGTGACTGCCTGCAGGCGCCAGCTTGCTCCGGGAGCCGGGCTCCCCAGACTGGCCGGCCTCATGCTGTGCGGCCTTTTCATTCTTGGATTGTCTTTCAACAGCTAAAAACTAGAGACCGAGCTGAGGACTACACTGAGCTACTGAGACTCCCCAGCGACTTCAAGGCTCAGGACCCAGGCCCTGTGCCAGGCCCAGGACACGGGTGGGACCACTCCCTTCTTCAAGCAGCTTCCAGCCCAGCCCATGGTTCCCTGCGGAGCCCAGAGACTGAGAGCCTCACACACATTCTCACACACACACATTCTCTCTCTCTCTCTCTCTCTCTCTCTCTCTCTCTCTCTCTCTCTCTCACACACACACACACACACACACACACACACACGCAACCAGGAGAGAGAGTGGGGGCACATGGCAGGACCTGGACCGAGGGGCTGGCAGGTGTGGGCACCGTTGTGGGCAGAACTGCGGCAGAAGCCGGGGAAAGGGAGCACAGTGGCCCATTAGGTGCCAAGGACAGACTAGGGACCAGGACGCCCTTCACAGGCCCTTGGCTTCCTCTGCCTCTAGGAGTGTGTCGCCCCTGGTCCAGCTGGGCAGGCTGTCCCCTCCCCCAGAGCCATGAGGGAGACTGCAACCAGCCGGGAGCGGGGGGGGGGGGGGGGGGGGGGGGGGGGGGGCGGGGGGGGAGGGGGGGGAGCGGATTTAACCGGGAAGATGTGCACAAGAACATCATTGCTGCAATGGTGTTTCTCTCCTTCCTGTGTCAGGTGCCATGTACACTGGGAGGGAAGCCATGGGCCACCCCGGCGTTTCCAGTCTAGTCACAAAGTGACTCCGAGGTCCCACTCAGGCACCAGGGCCACACCTCAGAGGCAAAGAAAGTGCACTTACAGTCGCAGGCGCTGCTCCCCGTGTGCTGGCCCAGCAGCAGGCAGCTCCTGGGCTGGTGAGAAAGCAGGGCCTGGCCCAGCTGTACCTCCTGGGGGCGGGACCTTCCAGGTGATTCTGATCCACTCTCAGTCTGGAGAACCACTTCCCTAAGGCCCCACCTTCCAAACAAACAGAATTTCCAGCTTTCCCCAGGGTTCCCTTCTCAAATGCTGCCTTTTAAGGCCACCAGTGCATGTGAGTCAGCCATCAGTCACAACCGTCAGGTACATGTAACTCTACCTGTGTTAACTAATCTTTGTAACAACGTTATGGCAGGGTGCTCGCTCCCTACCTTACGGCTAAGAAGGCAGAGCGGTTAAGCCACTCAGCTATGAGGTACAGGTGCGCTGTCATGCAGACAGCCTCAGTTAAACTGGCGATCAGCTCAGTCCCCAGCATCTTTGCTGCCTGAAGTCTTGTCCTTGAGACTGGACACTGTAGCTGCTGTGGTTCTCTGCCCCGTCCTCTCCGTCCGACCGCTGCAGCGATCACACTTGCTGCCGGGACCCAGTCTACAGAGGCCTCCCGTCCCTTCAGAGCAGGTGTGAGCAACCAGCTCCCCAGGTCAGGCACCGTGGCCATGCTGCCTGAGCTTCCTTGAGCTCGAGCGGTGAGGAGCCCGCCTCCAGCCACTGGACCTAGGGCTGAGTCCCGCTGCCTCCAGCCCCCCTTCCCTTAGGAGCACCTGCTCCAAATCCTGAGTCCTTTCAAAGGATCGGCCTTGACTGGAACAGCCATGCCCAAAAGATGAGGATGTTTTTACATTTGAATACAAGGCCAAGGCCAGAATCCTAGATTCTTTTCTCCCAGGAAAATCCTTGGTCCCTGTGGGGAGGGAAATCGTTAATAAAAAATGGTGGGCCAGATGGTGTGGCTCAGTGGTTGAACATCAACCTGTGAACCAGTTCGATTCCCAGTCAGGGCACATGCCCGGGTTGCAGGCTCAATCCCCAGTAGGGGGCATACTGGCTGCAGCCAGTCGATGTTTCTGTCTCATCGTTGATGTTTCTATCTCTCTCTCCCTCTCCCTTCCTCTCTGAAATCAATAAAATATATATATATGTGTGGCCCAACTTGCCCTCCAAGAACAAAAAAAGCTCCAAATGCACATAGAAAAGTTGGCTGGGAAGTGAGGCCTCCTAGCTCTACCCACCAAACGTACACCGCGGCCAGGTCCACCTCCAGCCAATGCGTCCAATTCCACCTTCAGAGGAGTTGGGGGGATATGCTGATAAGGATCCATGAAATACTAGCTGAGGTTATTAAAAATTAAACTATTTTCAGTCTGGCTTGAGCCCCGGCATACCACCTCACCTGCTTGTCCCCATCCCGCCCCCCAGGCCTCCCGTGACCCTGCAACCAGGGGCTGAGGCTGGTGCTGCAGCACCCTCTTTGAGTCATGGGGATCTTTCTCCAAATCAGATCTTAGTCAGAGGCCACATTACAAAACAAATTGAAGCGAAACGACTACAGTCCCTGAGCCAGAGCTACGCAACGCCCCTGGCCGCCGCTGCTGCTGAGGGCTTCCTGGGACCTCCAAGGCTCGTGGGCCACGGAGACCTCTGACCTTACCCAAGTGTAGTATGGGGGCGGGAGAGAGAAATCACCGGCCAAACTCACCAGCCAGGGAGTGACAGAGACAAGAACCCAGGTGCCTCCTGGCTCTTGACCCCAACCCCCGCCCAGTGTCCCTTCTTCCCTCGAAGGGCCTTGCCTTCCTGAGCGGCTGCAGCTGCCCTGACTATCCTTACTGTCTGTGCCGCCCATTTCTCAATCAGCAGCCTCCGCCTCCACCTCCACCTCTGCTTCTGATTTGTGGAACTGCCTCAGGAAAACCTCCACTGTGAGATCCACCAGGGCCCCAGCCTCCTCACCCACCTAACCCTGGACACCCAGCCCGCCTCCCCCGCAGCTGCTCAGGCCATGGCGCTGTGGGCACCCTCGGTCCCTCCCTCCCCACCATAAGGAGTGGCCGTCACCTTGATCTTGTCCTTGACCTTCATCCATCTCTCCATCCCCACTGCCACTTCTTTACTCTAAGACACCACCAGTCCCCTCCTGGATTTTTGCAACAGTCCCTAACTGCTCTCTCTGGCTTCAGGATGTAATTCGGGATGGAGTTGACATAATCTTTCTAAAACAAATTTAAAAGTTACTCTCTCACATACAATTCTTCAAAGGCTTCCCATTGATTTTAAAATTTTATTTACAGTTGGCATACAATGTTACATTACTTCCAGGTGTGTCATATGGTGAGTAGACATTTTATGCCTTATGAAGTGATTCCCCTAATATCTCAGGAACCCAGCATTCACACTTATTATAAAACTAGTGGCCCGGTGCACGAAATTCGTGCACATTAAAAGGGGATTAATTAGAGGAAACAATTTAATATTGCTGTTTGCCCTTTCTCTATAATAGAAGTGTCAAAGATGAAAGAAAATTAGTAAAATGTATATGAAAACCTTCCTCCTCTCAGAGTCTGGGGCTCACCACAGGACCCAGAGTCAAGTCCCCACCCACCCACATGCACCTCAAAATTGCATGAGACCCAGACCTAGCCACACCCCCCACATTGGGCTAGATCCAGACCCGGCCAGTCCCAACCCTTGTCAAGCCCTGCCAGGCAGGGGGTGTAGCCTCAGGTCCCCTGTCAAGCCCCGCTGGGTGGAGGCTCGGCCTGAGGTCCCCCGACCCAGCACTGGGGGTGCACCCTGAGGTCCCCCATCAAGCCCACTGGGTGGGGGGCACAGCCTGAGGTCCCCTTTCAAGCCCAGCCAGGCAGGGGGGCACAGCCTCAGGTCCCCTGGCCCAGTGCTGGGGCAGGGGGGGGCGCGCAGCCTGAGTCCCCTGTCAAGCCCTGCTGGGCGGGGGGTGCAGTCTGAGGTCCCCCAGCCTGGTGCCGGGGTGGGGGGTGCAGCCTGAAGTCCCCTGTCAAGCCCCACCTGGTGGGGGGCACAGCCTGAGGTCCCCCAGCCTGGTGCTGAGGTGGGGGGAGCAGCCTGAGGTCCCCTAGCCCAGCACCAGGACGGGAAGCACACCTTGAGGTCCCCTGTCAAGCCCTACCAGGTGGGGGGGCACGTCCTGAGGTCCCCTATCAAGCCCTGCCAGGTGGGGGGCACGGCCTGAGATCCCCTGTCAAGCCCTGCCAGGTGGGGGGCATGGCCTGAGGTCCCCTGTCAAGCCCCACAGGGGCGGGGGAGGGCATAGCCTCAGGTCCCTGCTGATTGCTCATTAAGGCTCCTTATGGGAACTTGGCCTCAGCTGTGGGTGCAGCCATCTTTGTGATGGAGTGATGGTCAATTAGCATATTCCCTCTTTATTAGATGGGATTACTGACTATATTTCCTAAGCTGTACTTTACATCCCCAGGACTATTTTGTAATAACCAATTTGTATTTCTTAATCCCTTCATCTTTTTCACCCAAACCCCAAACTCCTTTTCCCTCTGGCAACCATTGGTCTGTTCTCTGTATCTATGACTTTGTTTATGCTCTTTATCCACTCGTCTATTTTTAAAATGTGTTTTAAATTTATTGATTTGAGAGAGGAAGGGGGAGAGAAACATCAATTTGTTGTTCCATTCACTGATGCTCTGGTTGATTCTTGTATGTGCCCTGACTGGGGATCGAACAGAAACTTGGTGTCTCAGGACGACGCTCTAACCCGCCGATCGACCGGGCAGGGCTCATCCACCCATCTGCTGAGGGCACTTGGGTCGCTTCCCTCTCTTGGCTCTTGTAAATGATGCTGCAGTGAGCATAGGGGTTCATATGTCTTTTCAGATTAGTGTTTTGGATTTTTTCAGATAAATACAAAGAGTCGAATTGCTGGGTCATATGGTGCTGCTATTTTTAATTTTTTGAGGAACCTCCATACTGCTTCCTCACTGACCTCTGAGCAATGACCCACCTCCCTGGCATACCTCATCACAGTCCTGTAATCTGGCCCAGTTAGGTCTCCACCCACTTTCGGGATTCCCTGATTGGGATTCCTGCAAAGTCGCACTACTTTGCATCGTGTGTGTGTGTGTGTGTGTGTGTGTGTGTGTGTGTGTGTGTGTGGAGAGAGAGAGAGAGAGAGAGAGAGAGAGAGCGAGAGAGAGAGACCTGAGCTAGAACAATTCCCCTCTGTGCCCTGACTGGGGACTGAACCGGAAACTTGGGGATCAAACTCACCATGGCTGGGTTTTGTGGCTCCTCTGAAGTCCCTGGCACAAGCCTGGCTCAGCTGCAAGACACACCTGCCTGGCAGAGGGGGTGTGCATTGCAGCATAGGTGCCCAGCCCCTCCCTGGCCCCAGGGCACATCTAAGCCCAATGGCCTCCTAACCCTCTGCCCTGGGGTCCCCAAAGGCAGCCTGGTGGCCCTTGTAACGCTGCAGGGTGCTGGGTGGGTCAGACTGTGGACAGGGTGGCCTCTCTCCCTGGACCTAAAACCACAGCCCTGCCTCCCTGCCTGGTCCTCTTCCCAGCTCTCACCCTCGCAGAGGCCTGCACCCAGGCAGGAGGCGGAGGGCGCCCACGGGCAGCCGGGCCACCTCAGCACCGCCCCTCGGACTGGGCGACCTGGGCACGTTTCCTCGCTGCTGGGCGTGGCGCGGTTCCCTGTGGGACGAGACCTAGCCCCCACGCCGCACAGGGACTTGGAGTCAGAGGCCATGGAGAATGTGTAGTTGTGCTCCCCTCTGGCTTTGGGGCTCAGCGGCGGCTGCTCCCTGATTGCTGCACTCCCTCCTCCCCCCTTAATAGAGCCACACACTGCTCATCCCCCCTCGTTCACTTTGCCCTGGGATGGTTACTCCTTGCGTCATCGAGGCTGGGACGAGGGGTCCGGATGCAGCGGACTGGGGGTCTGCGAGGTGGCCGAGCCTGCGGGGAGCGGGGGTGGGGCAGCCTCTCTAGCGCCTGATGTTGAGAGCAAAGGGGTGGGTCCCCGCCTCACTGCGCTCAGACGCGGTTCTCCTGTCCGGGGACTGGAAGGCGCCCCAGGCTCTGGGCCCCCAGCGCCGGCGCCCCTGGCGCGAGCCCGTCCCTCCCACTCCACGCCCCTCCCCCCTCGCCGTCCTGTTCTCTGCACAGCCCCGACCTGCCCGTCAAGAAAGCACCACCATGGCTTCCAGGGACAGCTGAGAAAACAGGCAGAAAAGGAAGCCGTCGCTCCCAGAGCCTGCGCAGTCACCCTACGCTCCAGCCGCTCCCCCCACTACCACCACCCTCCGCACATCCCCGCACCCGCCTCCTGCTTCCGCCCGCCCGCAGGCCCAGCTCACCCAGGACCGTCACAGGGCCCTGGCCAGCGGGCGACGGGTCTGCATGCTGCCCTCCCCCGTGCGCCCCATACTGCCCCCTCATTGGAAGGAGCGCTCCACTCGTCCCAAACCAGAGGGGCCCGCACGAACCCCACGTCCGCAGCCGCATCATTCATAAGCCAAACCCTAGAAACCACCGGCCCTGCCAGCCCACGCAGAACACCCAGCACGGGTGCCCCCCGGCCCTGGCCGCCCAGGGGCGCGGGCAGTGGAGGCCACGGGACAACAGGCTCCTTCATGAAAGGCCTTTAGTCTCTGAGCACCTCCTGGGCGGACGGGTTGACTTCAGCTCCCACTGCTTCCCCCACCCCGTCCCCACGAGCATCGCGGGGGAGGGAAGGAGTCTGGAGAGGAGCCATGCTTTCACGCAGCCCACGAAGGGGGGTGGGGGGGGGGAGCAGAGCCAGCCTCCCTTCTTTGCAGCTCGCCCTCGCGGCCCCATCCCTACCTGTGCTCGGCCCTTGGAAGGCACCGCGATCCGGGACCTGCCTCCCTCGCAGCCCCGAGGACCCACTCGCGCCTCCTGCCTGAAGCAAGCCGCGGGGCATCCGGAAGGCTTAGGAGGCGTTTCTCTGACCACTTTCATCCCGAAGCTCATGGACATTCTTGCCCCGATGCTGTGCTGTGAGCGGCCAGGTGCCCTGTGGCGGAGGCAGGCGGCGGCACCTTCCTGAGGCCCCAGCCTCTGGCCACAGGAACCCGCGGACTGAGTGTCCCTTTGGAAGGAAGCCTCAGGAGCCACCACCTGCTGGACAGAGCCAGGGAAGCTGAGAGCTGCTGGAAGCAGGCCCTGGCTGGCCAGGCGCCCTCCGCAGCAGATGAGCGGCTAGTGAGACCTTGCGGCCAGGCATCCTGCGCGCTGCCGAGTGCGCACCAGCGAAGCTCCTGGGAGGGATGCTCTTCAATCCCATTTCACGCTGAGAACTAGAGACCCCGGAGAGGCCACAGCACCTGCTGCAGCGCTGGCTGGACCGGGCTCAGCCATGACTTGAACCCAGGCACCAGGGCCACACCCCTCACCCCGCGCTGCCCTGAAAATGAATGATCAGAACCACCCGCGGGCAGGGCCGGACTCAACCGCTCTCGTTCGCAGGATAGAACCCAGCTTCCCACTGTGGTGCTCTGGGACCTGCCCCGGGTCCTCCCTCATCCTGCTCCAGCCCCCCTGTCCCTGCTGGTTTCTTTTTGTTTGCTTGTTTCTTTAAAAACAAAAACAAACAAACAAAAAAAAACAGCTTTATTGAAATATACTTAATTAACATGTAAAACTTATCAGTGGAAAGTGTACATTTTAATGGTTTTTGGTTTTGTTTGTAGAGTTGCACAGTGATCCCCAAAAATCTAATTGTAGAACATTTTCATTGTCCCCAAAAGAAACTTCATTCCCCTCTCTCTTCTCTTCCTTCCTCTCTTGCAGAAGCCTGGGAACTCAGCCTGTTTTCTCAGCTCAGCCATGTCGCCCTCAGGGACTCTCCACCGGGCAGGGTCCCCCAACTGCTCCCCTTCCTTCCCCCCAACTGCCCCTCACTCGTCCCCTAACTTCCCCCTCACTCCCTGCTTCTCATCCCCCACACAAGTCCACAGGACTTTTAACTTAAGGAGTTCACTGAAGCAGGAGACAGATAGGAAGAACAGAAATAATAAACTGAGAATTTCAAAGGCTCTGCAGCTGCTAGTCACAGGCCTATAAAGACTTCCTCCTGAGCTGGTCCTGGACCCACTCGCAACCACAGCCCCTGAGTGTCTGCTCTGGCCTGGCCCGTGACCCTCCCAGCGGCTGGAGGGCCCGTTCTTGCTGCTGCTCACAGATTCGACCACTGAGGTCCAAGACCAGAGTAGCCACGTGGTTTTACGAGGTCAGCACAAAATGAGGATGGGGCAACCTTGTTTAAAACGTGTTAGGAGCTTCAAGGTGGTGACTGCAGAGCAGGAAAGAAACCAGTGTGGGCCTCGGCGTGCAGGGCCTGGGCTGAGCTGGGCACAGCCTGTAGAGGTCAGACAGCTCCCCAAACAGCCAGCTGCTGGGGCAATGCGGGTTTCAGTGTCGGGTCCAGTAGCCTTAAGCAGAATGTTCTGTCTCCTGTGTTTGCCTGCAGGCACCTTCCTCCCTCCCACCCACCACAGCTGATGAGCGCATGGCTACGGCCTTTCTTTCTATGACTTAAAAAGAATAGTAAACACGAGAAACCAAGATGACGGCATAGGTAAGCACCTAAACTGCTGCCCCGCACAACAATTTCAAAACTACAACTAAAAGACAGAACGGACACCATCCAGAACCACAGGAAAGCTGGCTGAGTGGAAATTCTACAACTAGAAGGAAAGAGGAAAGCAACTAGAAGGAAAAAGGAAAGCTCACGGAGAAGGAGTGGCAAAGAGCTGAGGTACAGAGAGACGCACACATAGAGAGGAAGGGCGGCGGAGTGCCTCGCTGGCTTTCTCTGGCAGGAGGGGGAAGGAAGCCCCCGACTGCACTGAACCCCAGTTCCGACTGCACTGAACCTCAGTTCTGGGCGAAACCCTGTGGACCCAGGCTCATACAGGGGGAGTTTTGACTGTCAGGTAGAGAGAAAGGCACACGGAGACTCGGAGACTCAAGACTCAGGGGAGCCATGGCAGAAGGGGTCTGAAGGCGCGAGTGCACACAGAGAATGACTTCGGGGGTTGCCACAGGCTATCCCCTAGCGGAAGGCAGTCGGAAGCTCCTGACTGCACTGAACCCCAGTTCTGACTGCACTGAACCCCAAATCCGACTGCACTGAACCGCAGTTCCGGGCGAGCCCCTGGGGACCCACGCTCTTAAGGGGGAAATCTGGACTGTAAGGCAGAAACTCGGGAACCGCGGAAGGCAGAGGTCTGGAGACTCGCGCGCAAGGGCGGGGCTGACGGGAAGCCAAGACTGTCTGCTCTGCCCTGAGACTCCACCCCTTCCAAGCTGAGCACAGAGGCTTTTGCAATTTGGCAAGGCTAATCCTATAAGGTTGTCTCCAGCACCGAAAATCTCCCAGTGTAGACACAGCTGATCCTCACAGCCAACTGGCCTGCAGGTCAATTCCTCCCAGTGATACCAACAACAATAAGACTTAACTACAACAAGGCTGTACACACAGTCCACAAAGGGGTGCACCAAGAGTGTCCACCTCAGGTTAACTGGGGAGGCCGACCCACTGGGCCATACAGGAAACCTAGCACACAAAGCTACCCTACCAACTCTGGGAAGCAGTGAAAAATGGGGAGACGAAGAAACAGATCACAAATGAAAGAAATGGAGGAAAACAAATGACTGGATATAGAATTCAAAGCCAGGGTTATAAGGCTTTTCAAGAATATCCTAGAAAAGGCCAATAAATATAACAAGACCCTCGAAGATATGAAAAAGGACCAACTAGAAATTAAACATACACTGACTGAAATAAAAAATATTATACAGAGACCCAACAGCAGACTAGAGGAACGCAAGAATCAAGTCAAAGATTTGAAATACAAAGAAGCAAAAAACACTCAACCGGAAAAGCAAAAAAAAGAAAAAAGAATCCAAAAAGTTGAAGATAGTGTAAGAAGACTCTGGGACAACTTCAAGCGTACCAACATCAGAATTATGGGGGTGCCAGAAGAAGAGAGAGAGCAAGATACTGAAAACCTATTTGAAGAAATAATGACCGAAAACTTCCCCACCTGGTGAAAGAAATAGACTTACAAGTCCAGGAAGTGCAGAGAACCCCAAACAAAAGGAATCCAAAGAGGACCACACCAAGACACATCATAATTAAAATGCCAAGAGCAAAAGACAAAGAGAGAATATTAAAAGCAGCAAGAGAAAAACAGTTAGTTACCTACAAGGGAGCACCCATACAACTGTCAGGTGATTTCTCAGCAGAAACTATGCAGGCCAGATGGGAGTGGCAAGAAATATTCAAAGTGATGAATAGCAAGAACCTACAACCAAGACTACTCTACCCAGCAAAGCTATTATTTAGAATGGAAGGTCAGATAAAGAGCTTCACAGATAAGAAAAAGCTAAAGGAGTTCATCACCGCCAAACCAGTATTATATGAAATGCTGAAAGGTATTCTTTAAGAAGAGGAAGAAGAAAAAAATAAAGAGAAAAATTATGAACAACAAATACATATCTATCAACAAGTGAACCTAAAAATCAAGTGAATTAAAAATCTGTTGAACAAAATAAACTGGTGAATATAATAGAATCAGGGGTATAGAAAGGGAGTGGACTGACAATTCTCAGGGGGAAAGGGGGGTGGGGGTGCAGGAAAAGACTGGACAAAAATTGTACACCTATGGATGAGGACAGTGTGGGGGGAGGTAAGGGCAAAGGGTGGGGTGGGAACCGGGTGGAGGGGAGCTATGGGGGGGAAAAGGAGAAATAATTGTAATAATCTGAACAATAAAGATTTAGTAAATTAAATAAATAAATAAATAAATAAATAAATAAATAAATAAATAAATAAATTTGAAAAAAAGAATAGTAAACAGCAGAGCAGGACTGTGAGACATCCATGCTGCACAAACCCTGGTGTTCCGGGAAGCCCTTCAGCTGTGCTGAGATGCGAGCTAAAGAGGGGACTGGGCAGGGTCCTCCCTGCAGTGTGAACGCCCTCCCTGCAGTGTGAACACCCTCCCTGCAGTGTGAAAGCCTCCCTGTAGTGTGAATGCCCTCCCTGCAGTGTGAAAGCTCTACCTGCAGTGTGAATGCCTCCCTGCAGTGTGAAAGCCTCCCTGTAGTGTGAATGCTCTCCCTGCAGTGTGAAAGCTCTACCTGCAGTGTGAATGCCTCCCTGCAATGTGAAAGACCTCCCTGCAGTGTGAAAGCCTCCCTGCAGTGTGAATGTCCTCCCTGCAGTGTGAACACCCTCCCTGCAGTGTGAATGCCATCCCTGCAGTGTGAACGCCCTCCCTGCAGTGTGAATGCCCTCCCTGCAGTGTGGAAGCCCTCTCTGCAGTGTGGAAACCCTTCCTGCAGTGTGAAAGCCCCCCTGCAGTGTGAATGCCCTCCCTGCAGTATGAAAGCCCTCCCTGCAGTGTGAAAGCCTCCCTGCAGTGTGAATGCCTCCCTGCAGTGTGAAAGCCTCCCTGTAGTGTGAATGCCCTCCCTGCAGTGTGAAAGCTCTACCTGCAGTGTGAATGCCTCCCTGCAGTGTGAAAGACCTCCCTGCAGTGTGAAAGCCTCCCTGCAGTGTGAATGTCCTCCCTGCAGTGTGAACACCCTCCCTGCAGTGTGAATGCCCTCCCTGCAGTGTGAACGCCCTCCCTGCAGTGTGAATGCCCTCCCTGCAGTGTGGAAGCCCTCTCTGCAGTGTGGAAACCCTTCCTGCAGTGTGAAAGCCCCCCTGCAGTGTGAATGCCCTCCCTGCAGTATGAAAGCCCTCCCTGCAGTGTGAAAGCCTCCCTGCAGTGTGAACACTGTCCCTGTAGTGTGGAAACCCTCCCTCCAGTGTGGAAACCCTCCATGCAGTGTGGAAGCCCTCCCTGCATGCAGGGTGAATGCCCCTCCCTGCAGTATGAAAGCCCCCTGCAGTGTGAGTGCCACAGCAGGAAGGACACTCAGCTGCTTACTTCAAGAAGTGGAGTCTTCCCTCCCATCTGTGCTACTCGATTGTAAGAGACCTTGCTAGCTCAGCCCACAGAGAGAGTCTCCTAATGGGACATGTATAATGAGGGGCCTGCAATATACATTTCATGCAACAACTTAAAACATACGTATATGAGTCTGTGTCTCTTTTATTTATTACTAGAGGCCCAGTGCATGAAAATTCATGCACTGGAGGGGGGGTCCCTCAGCCCGGCATGCCCCCTCTCACAGTCTGGGAGCCCTCAGGGGCAGGAGGTGACCCGGCGATCAGGGGAAGGTGACACCCCATCACACCTCTGCTGCTGCCGCTGCCAGCAGTGCAAGCCTTGGCCAGCCCTGGTTACCTGAGCCTTGAGCTGGCCCTGGGCTGCTGGGGGGTTGGGGGGGCTGAGGGCCTGGGGGACTCTGGAGGCAGGCGCATTGTAAGGCCGGGCCCACCTGGGGGCAGGCCTGGCCTTGCCGCACGCCTGTCACCCCGGCGGGGCTGAGGGGACTGGGCACTGCCATATTGTGGCTGTGGGCGCTGCCATCTTTGAGGGCATGGCAGTAATTAGCATATTCCCTCCTTATTGGCTGTGGGCGCCACCATATTTGAGGGTGAGGCAGTCAATTAGCATATCCCCTCCTTATTGGCTGTGGGCATCACTATCTTTGTGACAGCATGAGGGTCAATTAGCATATTCCCTCTTTATTAGATAGGACTAGAGGCCCAGTGCACGAAAATTCATGCACTCAGGGGGGTTCCTCAGCCCAGCCCGCACCCTCTCACAATCCAGGACCCCTCGGGTAGAGTCCCTAGGCCTGGCCTGAGATCAGGGCCTATCAGGGCTTTCCTTCCCCGGGCTGCAGGCAGCTGGCCACACCCCTGCTGCTGCCACTGCTTGCCATCTGTGCAGTGCTGTCCCCCTTCCCCAGGAGGCCAAGACAGACAGCAGTCAGTGGACAATAGCCACCTTTCTCACTCCGGGGTGGGGACTGGGGCCTGTTCTCCCCCGCAGAGGCTCTGCTTGCTCACTAACACAGTCCCTAGGTTCCATGCAAACTTTCCCCGAGGTGCCTTCCCAGGAAACTGTGGGCTCTTGCATGTTTGCCTCGGAGTCCACTCTGGAGACCCCGCCTCAGACAGCCTGGTTGGGAGACTGTCGCGTGTGGTTCTCCAGAGGGGACTGGCTTTCCCACTGGCATCGGGATCTGCTGCGAGGAGGAGAGCGGTTGCATGCAGCATCTCTATCACCCCAAGACCTCACCTCTAGGCCAGGTCAGAAGGCCCCGTTCGCACAGAACCTTGCCACGCAAGCACCGTGCTGGGCACGGGTTCCGAGGAGGCCAGGGCGCCTCTGCCTGGGACTCAGGGAGGAGGCAGGCAGACAGGTAGCAGTTGGAAGGTAGCAGTTGGAAGGTAGCAGTTGGAAGGTAGCAGTTGGAAGGCAGCCGTGGCAGCGACAGGGCAGTAGGGCGCTAGCCTTGGAAGCGCTAGTCCCCACCCCATTCCGGAGAGCGAGGGGCTATTCTAGAGTCCCTGCTGGTAGCATTTAACCCTCAGGGCGCCACCGAGGCAGGACTATTTTCACTTTCTTTGGACAACAATGAGAGGGTGAATAACTTGGCCCACAACAGGGTTATTAAATGTCAAAGTTCAAACTCCAAGCTCAGTTTGGGTGACTCCTGAAGAGAGAGTCAGGGAGCTATGCACGGAGGATGGGCAGCGGCGGGGGGGGGGGGGGGGGGGGGGGGTGGGAGGTGCGAAACAGTTCCAGCCCGGAGAACAGCACGTGCAAAGAAAGGCCAGGAGGCTAGAGGGCCAGGGAGGTCAGCGGCAGGGAGGCCCCTCACAGAAAGGGAACAAAAGCTTAAAAGGCTCCCAGAGCTGTGGCCAGGAGGCCTCCTTTGCTAGGACACCCCCACCCTTCGGTCACTCACTCCCTTCTACACAGACATGCCAGCCTGCCTCTGCCCCACTGCCCTACGTGCTCCCCCTCGCATGCAACTCTCCATTTGCTTGACCTCAGTGACCCCAGATCCCTGTGGCCTTAGATCGAGTTCCCACATCGGTACCAGGAGCCTCAAGTATCACTTTCAGAACTAGAGTCAAGGGCTCCAACCCAGCTCTGGATCAGCCATGGACAAGTCACGTGGTCTGTCTGAATCGGTCTCCTCATCTGTGAAATGGGTTCTAAAGCACCTACTTGAGAGTGTTGCCGCAACGACTGAGTGAGAGGGCACCCAGCTCACGTGGAGTTGTGGGCACTGTCTGTACCCCATCACCCAGCTCAGGAGGAGGTGTGGGCACTGTCTGTACCCCATCACCCAGCTCAGGAGGAGGTGTGGGCACTGTCTGTACCCCATCACCCAGCTCACGTGGAGGTGTGGGCACTGTCTGTACCCCATCACCCAGCTCACACGGAGGTGTGGGCACTGTCTGTACCCCATCACCCAGCTCACACGGAGGTGTGGGCACTGTCTGTACCCCATCACCCAGCTCACACGGAGGTGTGGGCACTGTCTGTACCCCACCACCCAGCTCTCCTCAGGCTGCTGCGATGCTCACTCCCCTTGGGCTTGCACTGCAGCTGCTCCCCCTCCTGGGAGGCCCCTGGCTCCTCTGTGAAGGCAGAGTCGGGGGTTTGTGGGGGTTGAGGGAGGCCTTT
The DNA here is from genome assembly GCF_963455305.1 of Plecotus auritus. Lineage (NCBI taxonomy): Eukaryota > Metazoa > Chordata > Mammalia > Chiroptera > Vespertilionidae > Plecotus > Plecotus auritus. The sequence continues at coordinate 117,917,368 of NC_137773.1, read as the reverse complement.
CCCTCCAGCTGTTTCACCTCTGGCTCAGTGGGTGTTAGACTTGGCCGCATATTAGAATCACCAAGGAGTATTCACAGCTCCCCACTCAGAGGCCCCGGGACTGCTCATCGCGGAACTGACCTGGGGTATGGGAGGGGATGGCACCGGGAGCTGGACCCGGGTCCAGGGCTGCAGATCCAAGCTAGGGGGTGGGTCACAGCAGCAGCTTCTCGGGCCCTGGCCCCACTGACATGCAGGCAGGTGTGAGACCTCTCCCTCCCTGAAGGTGTGTTGGTTCCCAGTTCCCTGCCTGGCTGGCTGGCGGCTGTGCTTGGCTCGGCCCAGGAAACCAGGTTCTTGCCGGCTCCTCCTGCCATGCGCCATCCGGCATCTTCCCCAGAAGAGGGTGAACGGGGTCACTGCTGCCTCCCTCCCCCCAGGCCCTTCCTGTCAGGTGGCCCTGTGGGAGCAGGCGCAGGAGCTGATGCCTGAGTGGGGCTGTCACCAAAGCTTGGACCTGGCTCCCGTGTGGTTTTTAAAAGAGGAATGTGTTGCCAACATTTAAAGTTGTAACACGTCAAATAAAAGCCTGTGGATGTATAAACATGGATTTTCCTCCTGATTGCGAAAACAAACCCACTATGGTTTCTCTCAGAGGCAGAGGAGCTGCCCCTGGGCCCACTATTTCTTTGTGGCGACAACTAGCTGAAGCTCAGCCTTGGATGGGCCGCGTGCCGGAGCCCCATGGCACTGAGCTCACCAGGCTTCACTCAGTGCATGGAGCTGCCAGCCTGGAGCGTTTCATTTCAGAACCCCCAGGGCTCACTTGGGCCCACTTCTTACCAGCGGGGGGCCTTCGGGCAAACGCCTCACTTTCCGTTACCTCTGTTTTCCAGCCTGCGAATCGATGCTACCACTGCCTGCCTCGGGACCCCGGGTGAGAACTAACATGAAAGTGCATGGGAAAGACCTCGCCCAGCGCCTGGCAGGGGAGCACTGCTAAGTCACTGCTATCATCGCCAGTCACTCTCCTCATGGGAGGCCTGCCCGCCTGCCGTCTCCCATGGCTCCCGCACCCCTCACAAGTGGTGCCCCTCTCGCAGGTCCATCCCAGGCCCAGGAAAGAGGGGCCAGGAACAGCCTGAGCTGCAGCCACACCTTCGAATGTAAGTAGGAGAGTTGGCCCAGCCCGGGAGGGCAGATATTGAAGGGTGGGTGTGGGCCTGAGCAGCACAGCCCCCCTCCCCCACTCCCATGTTTCAGGGTGCTTACAGGAAGCTGGAAGCATTTGCACCCCACTTGTGCCCAGAGAAGGAAAGGTCAGTCCCCACCAGGCCTGGGGTCTCTGATTGCTGACGCTGGGTCTGGCCTGTGTGGCTCAGTTGTTTGGGTGTGCCCTGTGCACTGAAAAGTTGCCGGTTTGATTCCCAGTCAGGGCACATGCCTGGGTTGCAGGCTCTATCCCAGGTGTGGGGCCTGTAGGAGGCAGCCAATCCATTGTTCCTCTCTCTCATCAATCTTTCTCTCTCTCTCCCTCTCTTTCAAAAAAAAAAAAAAAAAGCTGATATCCAGACCAAAAAAGAGCTGATGCCCGGTCAAGGGCCCTGGCTTTGACAGTGGTCACCCCACGTGGGCCACAGAAGGGCCAGGCTTCCCTGCGGAAGAGCCAGTCCAGTGTGAGGCCACTGGCTCCAGATGCGTGACTGGCCTCAGCCGCCAGTATCCGCTGACTTGAGGCAAAGCGAGCCACTGGAAGCAAGGGCTTCAGATCAGGCTGCTGATCCCAGACCAGCGCCACCTGCTGCTCAGAACAGTGTAGACAGGGAGGCTGCTGTCATGCCGGGGCTCGGGCCGTGTCTTCCTCGTCAGAGCAGGACTAGCCCATCCTGGAGGGCTGGCCTGTCTCAGGGGGCAGCCCCTGCAGCAGGGCGCTGTGGGCGGGCCGGCCTGGGCTCGCATCCCAGTTCTGCCACTGACTCGCTGTGTGGTCATGGGCAGGATTCTGAACTTCTCCGTGCCTCAGTTTACGCATCTGCTAAATGGTGGGAGTAGTGCCTGCCTCACAGAGCTGTTCTGAGGATGAAATGAGCCTTTCCCACTGCCAAGGGAGGCTGTGCAGCCCTGAGGTGGATGCTGCTGTGCCACCTTGCCAGCGCTGCATGCCTGGAGCCTGTGAAGGCACTGACCGGCCTGGGCCCACACCAACTCCATCAGTGGTCGCCTCCTCCCCGTCATCCCTGCCCCGCCACATCAGCCAGTGTGAAGGTGCTGCTGTCCCCAAACAGCACCCTTCCCCTCCCCACGGCCAGCTGAGAGTCGGAGCAGTTCGCCTGGATGGGCTCCTGGACGTTCAAGGTGGTGATGGCCATTTCCTCACTCCCCGCTCCCCTGTGGGGCAGACACTGCAGGCTGATGCACAGATGCCCATCATCTTGTCTGGGCATGGAGACACCCCCCCCCCCAAGGCCTCATCCCCTGCGTGAGGCCCCATCCCCTCCGACAGCAGCCTCTTCAAGTGGACAGGGGCGCAGTGAGTTCCGCTGGGAAATGCCTCTCCACTCGGTTCCCTGCCCAGCGGGGCGCAGGCGAGAGCTCAGTTCCACAGACTCAGCACTGGCTGCGGCGACAGGGGCACCTGCGAGGGGACAGGAGTGCCAGGGTCCCGCTCGCCCGGCCCACAGCAGTCTGCAGAAGATCCACGTCCCAGTTCCTCCCCCTGGACCTTCCATGAGCCGCTGAGGAAGGAGGCAGGAGCCCAGGAAGCAAACCTCCTGCTTCAGCCCAGAGCATCTTCCTACCCAAGGAAGATGTCCCCCACGAGGCGGGGCGGGAGGGCCTGGGGAGAGTGAAAAGTGCAGCTCTTGGATGAGAAGAGATTGGCTGGTGGGGGAGGGTGAATAGAAACAGGCAATCTCAATCCCGGGGAAATCCTTCTTTCCGGCATTCCTAGCTTTTCTCCCAGCCAGTCCCCTCCTCCCCCACCCCAGGGATGGCACCACGTGCCACAGGTCCTGCTGGAAAAGGCTCCCAGGTCATCAAATTCCGAGACCCTCGAAGTGACAAGCTGCATGCAGACAGGCCTGGTGGTGCCCATGCCAGTCGGCCGACTGCGGGGCTGTCTCACCGGGTGCCAGGCCCCGGGGTGAGCTGCTGAGTGGTTTCATGGCTCGAAGCTGGGGCCCTATGACCAGATGGGAGGGAAGGACACCCTCTCTTCCCGAGTGGGCGTCACCTAAGGGGCATTGCTCCTGTGCCGCCATAGGGAGCGCTTCACAGACTGCACACCTGGACGGGGTGGCTGGGATTCTGGGTCAGAGGGCAAGTGATTAACATGCGGATCGATACTCAACACTCTCCCAGCTTTCACTCCTGGGCCAGGCATCTCTATGGTGCAAAAATCTTGATATTTCAGCTGCACAAAACAAGCATTTATTTTCTGGCTCAATGAGGGTTAGACTGGTCCAGGCGGGGCCACCCTCCAAGGAAATGTTGCTCTCCTGGCCACAGCAGGACCACCAGGGGGACAAGTGGGAACATTCAAAGCCTCTTAAGGCCTAGGCTCCACCCCAACCTGTCAGTGGGACCGGGAGCCACACTGCCCCTGGGAAGTCTGAGTGGGAAAAGTGACTCATACACAACAGTCATCCCGTCTGCACAGCTCCCTGCCACGCGTGTCTGCTCTGCGCACTCGTGTCACAGGACTCCTGCTGCCCTGGCCGGGGGCTCAGCTGCTTGGAGCATCATCCTGTGCACCAAAACGGTTGTGGGCTTGATTCCTGGTCAGGGCACACAGGAGGCAACCGATCGATGTTTTCTCTCACATCGATGTTTCTCTCTCTGTACATGAAATCCATAAATGTATCCTCCGGTAAGGATAAAAAGAGAATGTTTGCTGCCACACAGTTTGTGCTGTTGAAACCTGGAGAAAAAACAAATATCCATCAACAGGAATGTTCCATGAACCACATGAATACAGTGGAGTGCTAGGCAGCAGTTCCAGAGACACGGGGCCTCTCTCCTTACCCACATGGACAGAATCCCCAAGGCACGGCCAGTGAGACAAGCAGGTCATGGAGCAACATGTACAGTATGATCCCATTTGGGAGCGAAAACACTGCACGGGTGTGTGTGTGTGTGTGTGTGTGTGCATGTGTATGCGTGTGTGTGAAAACACTGCACGGGTGTGTGTGCGTGTGCATGTGTGTGCATGCGTGTATGTGCATGTGCACACACGTGTGTGCAGAAGGAAAACTTGGAGGAAACCCATAGCCAATTTTAGCCCTGGGTAAGACCTTTTGGATTACTGTACATTTATAAAGGGAATGTATTTGAGTATCATATGTAAAGTCCTTTTTTTATTAGAATACCAGAAGAAAAAAATAAGAAAACAGCATTGTAAGGGGCCTGAGACCTTATCAGATGCAAATGTTCTAAGAATTCAGGAATGCTTGGATCCTGCCAAACCAGAGCCCCTCTCCCCTGCCCCACACTTTCCTGCTCACAGCGTCCCTTTGGGAGACAAACTCACAGACAGATCAGGGGAAGGAAACAAAGTGGACGTTTTATTATGAGGGGGGCTGTGCCTAGGCAGGCAGAGCTGCGGGTGTGTGGCAGCAGAGGCATGGGGTATAGGCCCACGACCACTGGCTCCTGGTCTGCTGAGCCCTGGCGTGACCAGCGGCAGAGACGCCGCTGCCCGTGAGAAAGGAGAGAGAGCGCCTCTGCCTGGGGTGCTCTGCTGACTGGAAGCCAGCTCCCCACTAGCATCGCCTCCTCTGTGGCCGTGAGAAAGGAGGCCAGGGAAGGATTTCTTCCAAAAGTCTGGACCTGCGCTCTCAGTACTGGCTCGGCGAGGCTAGTAGACTTGCATGTTTACATCCCACTGCTCAGTCACACGAAGCACTTACGTGCTCAGTAGCCATGTGTGTCCGTGGCTGCCATGCTGGCGGCCAGATGGAAAGCTCTGTCATTCACGTGGGAGGTTCTGGGTGGAGCTCTTGGGCTTTCACAGTGACTCAAAGGCACAGTGACAGGTGTCCACCCAGCTCAGGACTTGGTACTGGGAGTGTGGGTCGGTGACTCTCACTCCCCTGTTCTAACATCTTTCACATTTAACTTCAAAATGTCTGTGACTTGTGGTACCCAGGGGCCTCGGCAGGATGTCAGCAGTGCCCCCTCCCGCCCGTGGCTGGGGACTCAGCCCACACTGGCTGTCCTGCTCACCCTCATCCAGGGAAACCAGCGGCTCCCCTTCATTGTCCCTTGTAAGAAAGTATAGAAAGGATGGACCCCACCTCGGAGCAGTCTGGCTTCTACCCCTGCCATGGCACAGCCTCCTGTTAACATCCCATGTGATCTCCTAAGGGATAAATTTCCTTCTCAAACTCCCGGCCCCCATGACACCCAGCTCTCGGATGTGCCCCTGCTCACCACTCCCACCTCCCTTGTCTTTGGCCAGACAGCGCCCCTGCGCCTGCATTCCCTCCAGGTCCTGCCCAGCCTGCTTCCTCCTCCCTCTTACTCTAGAGGTAATCAGTGGATTGCCCCTAGACTGATCCAGCTTGCAGATATGGAATATTTGGCCTATATGGCACTTTTGCAAAGTTTGAATAAAATGTCTTTTTAAAAAAAATAAATTTACTTTAAAAAACCAAACTTTCTTCTCTTGACAAACCAAAAGCTCTTACAAGCCTCACCTGTCTTCTTCCACACACCAAGCACCTGAGAGGCTGCGTCGTCTCCAGCTGTGCTGGGCACTTCCCTTAGCCGCAGGCCCCACTACTCCCTAATGTCTGCCCAACTGCCATGGGAACGGGAGTGAGGGACTCTGTTCTCCAGGTTCGTCCTGAGGGGCTCCACTCTCGCTGCCTGGAGGTTCCCAGCACTCTGCCATGCTGGACCTCCCACGGCACCCTGGTCCCTGTTTCTGTCAGTGACTATGCATCACCTGGACATGCCAGCAGCACCTCAAACTTGTCCTGTACCAGTTGGCCATCTGGTCCTCCCTCCAAGCCAACTCCTTCCACTGAGCCTCCAAAAGGAATGCTCGGTGCACAGGCCAGGACACCGGGAGTCACATCCCCTTCCCGCCCCCCCGCCCCCCTGCAGCAGATGCCACAGCCCATATTTCCCTCAACCATAGTCTGTCACACCTGGTGTAGCTCAATAGCTTCCTCACTGTGCCCCTCCCCATAACAACAGCCAACAGCCATTCATTCAGCAAGTATTTATTAAGCACCTACTATGTGCCAGGGATTGTCCCACAGGTAGGAACCAAAACAGACAAAAAAAAAATCTGTCCTCATCAGGCTTATACTCCAGTGGAGGGTGACAGTAAACAAGGTAAATAAGAAGAGATGAGTGTGTTAGAAAGATAGGTGCTCGGAGAAAACTTAGGAGGAGGAGGATGGGAAGTCAGTTGAAACAGGTGGTAAGGAGAGGCCTCAAGAAGGTGACGTCACCCTAACTGGTTTGGCTCAGTGGATAGAGCGTCGGCCTGCGGACTGAAGGGTCCCAGGTTCGATTCTGGTCAAGGGCATGTACCTTGGTTGCGGGCACACCCCCAGTGGGGAGTGTGCAAGAGGCAGCTGAATCGATGTTTCTCTCTCATCGATGTTTCTCACTCTCTATCCCTCTCCTTTCCTCTCTGTAAAAAATCAATAAAATACATTTAAAAAAAAAAAAAGAAGGTGACGTCACTCCATGACCTGAAAGAGGTGAAGGAGTGAGCCGCGTGGACATCCGCAGGCAAAGCGAGTCAGGGGAACGGGATGGAAAGCTGAGACAGGACGTGCTGGCTGGTCCTCTGTCCTCAGAGTGCAAGGAGCCCGTGAGAGCGAGGAGGTCCCTGCATTGGGTGGGAGTGGTCCCTGTTCACACAGGCCTGCGGGCCACTGAAGGAAGCTTGCTTGTTATGCTGAGAGGAGTGGACTCTTTGGGGCAGAATGGAGAGATGAGCCAATGCTGGTTGTGTGGAGAGAGGCTGCAGGGCCAGGCCTGGGGCAGAACCCCCAGGGGCTGCCGCAGGGGGGCCACAGGAGGTGGTGGCCCAGCCCTGCAGAGGAGGTGGGGGGGGGGGAGCGCCGAGTAGGTCTTCAGACATGTTACAAGTAGAATGTAGATAATTTGAGGATTATGCCTAGGAATATGGCTGCGTTTCTGCAAGGACAGAGTTGCCATTAACTAAATGGATTTATTAGGGTTCACGCACTGACCATAATGCTTTCCTTGAATTGTGCAATTTCATTCTCTTCCAAACCACAAGGCAGAGACGAATGCCTGGCCAGTGTAGAAAATGGGCAGATCAAACAGGCAAGACTATAAGGGCAGAGTGAATTGCTTTCCTGGGTGAGCTCATGGCTTCTGACCAGGAATCGAACGGGAGACCTTTTGGTGCACAGAACAACGCTCAGCCCACTGAGCACACTGGCCAGGCATCATGTGGTTTCTAGCCTTCATTTTGTTTGTGTGTTGTATCGCCTTTATTGATTGGTGGATATTGTATCAGCCTTGCATCTCCAGAATAAATCCCACTTGGTTGTGGTGTATGATCTTTTTCATGTATTGCTGGATCTGGTTTGCTAATATTTTGTTAAGGATTTTAGCATCTATGTTCATCAGGAATATCCTATATAATAAAAGCCTAATATGCAAATTGACCATCACTCCAACACACAAATGGCTGCCTCCATGTGGTCAAAGATGGCCGCTCCCATGTGGACACAAGATGGCCACCACAAGATGGCCAGCAGGGGAGGGCAGTTGTGGGCAATCAGACCTGCAGGGGAAGCAGTTGGGGGCAATCAGGCCTGCAAGGGAGGGCAGTTAGGGGTGACTGGGCCTGCAGGGGAGGGCAGTTGGAGGGACAAGGCCTGCAGGGGAGGGCAGTTGGAGGGACAAGGCCTGCAGGGGAGGGAAGTTGGGGGTGACCAGGCCTGCAGCGGAGGACATTTAAAGATGACCAGGCCGGCAGGGGAGGGCAGTTAGGGGTGACCAGGTCGGCAGGGAAGGGCAGTTAGGGGCAACCAGGCTGGCAAGGGAGGGCATTTAGGGGTGACTGGGCCAGCAGGGGAGGGCAGTTGGGGGCGACCAGGCCTGCAGGGGAGGACATTTAGGGGTGACCAGGCTAGCAGGAGAAGGCAGTTAGGGGCAATCGGGCTGGCAGGGGAGCAGTTAGGCATCGATCAGGCTGGCAGGGGAGTGATTAGGGGTGATCAGGCTGGCAGGCAGAAGCGGTTAGGGGCAATCAGGCAGGCAGGCAGGTGAGGGGTTGGGAGCCAGCAGGCCTGGATTGTGAGAGCGATGTCTGACTGCCCGTTTATACCCGATCCCACTGGGCAGTTGGGGGTGACCCATTGGGATCGGGCCTAAACGGGCAGTCAGACATCCCTTGAGGGGTCCCAGATTGGAGAGGGTGCAGGCTGGGCTGAGGGACACACACCCCCGTGCATGAATTTCGTGCACCGGGCCTCTAGTCATCCTATAATTCTCTTTCTTGGTAGTGTCCTTATCTGGTTTTAGAATTAGGATAAAGCTGGCCTCATAGAATGAGTCTTTCCTCCTCTTGGATTTTTTGGAATAGTTTGAGAAAGATAAGTGTTAGCTCTTCTTTGAATGTTTGGTAAAATTCACCTGTGAAGCCATGCAGTCTAAGACTTTTGTTTGTTGGGAGTTTTTTATTCTTACTGAAATGTCCTATTATAATCTGTCTATTTAGATTCTCTGATTCTTTCTAATTCATTTTTGGAAGATTGTATGTTTTTAGGAATTTATCTATTTCTTCCAGATTAGATAGATTGGCATAGAGTTGTTCATAGTATTTTCTTAGAATTTTTTGTATTTCTTTGGTGTCAGTTAATAATGAAAGCAATCAAGAAATCAAAAGATAACTTGAAACAAATGTATTTTATTCTCCTCTTTCATTTATGATTTTAATTATTTGGGTCCTCTTTCTTTTCTTCTTGATGAGTCTGGTTTGTCAATCTTGTTTATGTTTTCAAAGAACCAGCTCTTGGTTTATTGATTCCTTGTATTGTGTTTTTAGACTCAATTTCATGTATTTCTGCTCTGATCTTTATTATTTCCTTCCTTCTACTCCTTTGGAGCTTTGTCTGTTGTTCTTTTTCAAGTTATTTTAAGTGTAAAGTTAGATTATTTGAAAATTTTTTTGTTTTTTGAGATAGGCCTGTAATGCTATGAATTTCCCTCTTAAGACTGATTTTGCTGTGTCCCATAGATTTGGGTTTTTTGTGTTCTCATTTTCAATTGTTTCAAGTTATCTTTTGATTTCTTCCTTGATTTCATTGTGCATATGGAACATTTTTAGGCCACTATTCCCTTATTCCCCACCCCCGCCCCAGGCCTTCACCGCCCCATTGTCTGTGTCCATGGCCATGCATATATACAAATATGGTCTTTGGTTGATTACTTCCCACCCCACCCCACCATCCTCCCCTGCCTTCCCTCCGAGATTCCACACTCCATGTCTCTGGATCTATTTTGTTCATCATTTTATTTTGTTTATTAGATTCCACATATGAGTGAGATCATGTGATACTTGTCTTTCTCTGACTGACTTTTTTCACTTAACATGATACTCTCCAGGTCCCACCATGCTGTCTCAAAGAGTACAAGATCCTTCTTTTTTATAGCTGCCTAGTATTCCATGGTATAAATGTACCACAGCATTTTTATTTTTATTTTTTTCACAAAAAGAAAAAAACAGCCACCATATTTATTTAGTTGAACATTTCTCCTGATCTAAAAAGAAAGATGTCAAAACAACAGGACCATACACAGAGCACACACTCCACTGAACCCAGATGACCTAGAATAAGGGAAAAGTTCTGAGCAGCAGAGACATTTATCTTCGCTTCTGGAAGATGTTCCCGCGTCCCATTCCACGTCCTCTTCCTCTCGCGGCCACTTGGGCCTTGAGAATAGCAGCTTTCCCCCGGCCGGCGCCCGAGCCTTGGTTTTTGTTCTTCATGCTCTTCAGCATGGGCGCGTTCTTCAGCATGTCAGGCAAAATCAGAAAGCGGATCTTGCTCCCACGGATGTACACCTGCTCCAGCTGGGCCACTCGGCCATCTCTGTATGTGACTGTGATGTTGGACATCTGGCAGTTCATGTTGTCCTCCGCCTCGATGAGCTTCCCGCGGTACACCTCGCCCGTGTTGGCCTCGCACGTCAAGATGTGGCCCTCGGCTTTGTGCAGGACTTTGATGGGCACACCGATAGATATCTTGGCGGGAAGCGAGCTCGGCTCCGGCCTCCTCTTTCCTCCCGGTGCGGCGGCAGCGGCGACTCAGGAGACTGCGAGAGCGTGAGGCGAGTGAATGGCGGTCCCGTGCTCCCAGAATGCTACCACAGCATTTTTAGCCACTCATCTGCGGTGGGCACTTGGGCTGTTTCCAGATCTTAGCTATTGTAAATTGTGCTGCTGTGAACATAGGGGTGCATATATTCTTTCTGATTGGTGTTTCTAATTTCTTAGGTATTTTCCTAGAAATAGGATCACTGGGTCAAATGGCAGTTCCATATTTACTTATTTTTTAAGTAAACTTCACAGTGTTTTCTGCAATGGCTGCACCAGCAGTGCATGAAGGTTCCCTATTCCTCTGAGTCCTCACCAGCACGTGTCATTTGTCGATAGTAGCCATTCTGACAGGTGTGAGATGGTGCCTCATTATTGTTTTAATTTGCATCTCTCGGATGATCAGTGACTTTGAGCATTTTTTCATTTGTCTCTTGGCCATCTGTGTGTCCACCTTGGAGAAGGGTCTTTTTAGGTTTTTTGCCGATTTTTTAATTGGATTGTCTTCCTTTTGTTAAGTTGTACGAGTTCCTTATATATTTTGGATATTAACCCTTTTTCAGATGTGTCATTGCCAAATATGTTCTCCCATACAGTGTTTCGTTTTGTTGATGATTTCTTTTGCTGTGCAGAAGCTTTTTACTTTAATGTAGTCCCATTTATTTATTTTCTCCTTAGATTCCTTTGCCCTAGGACAGTGGTCGGCAAACTCATTAGTCAATAGAGTCAAATATCAACAGTACAACGATGGAAATTTCTTTTGAGAGCCAAATTTTTTAAACTTAAACTTCTTCTAACACCACTTCTTCAAAATAGACTCGCCCAGGCCATGGTATTTTGTGGAAGAGCCACACTCAAGGGGCCAAAGGGCCACATGTGGCTCACGAACCGCAGTTTGCCAACCACTGCCCTAGGAGATGTATCCATAAACATATTGCTATGAAAGATGTTTGAGATTTTGCTGCCTATGGTTTCTTCTAGGATTTTTATAGTTTCCTGACTTACATTTAAGTCTTTTATCCATTTTGAGTTTATTCTTGTGTATGGTGTAAGTTGGTGGTGTAGTTTCATTTTTTGCATGTATCTGTCCAATTTTTCCAACACCATTTATTGAAGAGGCTGTCTTGACTCCATTATATGCTCTTGCCTCCTTTGTCAAATATTAATTGAGTGTAATGGCTTGGGTTAATTGCTGGGCTCTCTATTCTATTCCATTGATCTATATGCCTGTTCCTGTGTCAGTACTGGGTGGCTTCGTAGTATAACATGAAATCTGGTATTGTGATTCCACAAACTTCATTCTTCTTTCTCAAGATTGCTATGGTTACTTGGGGTCTTTCTGGTTCCATATAAAGTTTTGAAGAGTTTGTTCTAGATCTGTGAAATATGCTGTTGGTATTTTAATAGGGATTACATTGAATCTGTAGATTGCCTCAGGTAGTATGGACATTTTAATTATGTTGATTCTACTAATCCATGAACATGGTATATTCTTCCACTTGTTTATATGTTCTTTTATCTCTCTTTTCAATGTCCTGTAGTTTTCCAAGTACAGGTCTTTTGACTCCTTTGTTAAGTTCATTCCTAAGTATCTTAATGTTTTTGTTGTAGTGGTAAATGAGATTGTTTGTTTAGGTCTCTTTCTGATAATTCATCATCCTAATATATAAAAACCCTGGGTCCATCATGACCGGAGACTCGACCAACAAGATGTCAGTCCTGCAGTCAGCGCTGGGTTGCCGTGGTGACCCAGCACTGACTGCTGAGGAGGCTGTGAATCAGGCCTGGAGAGAGGCCTGAAGAGAGAAGCAGGGTCTGATCCATAGGCTCTGTGGCAGCTGTTGATCAGCACTTGCCTTTCTATTTCTCTCCAGTCTGGCCCACAGCTGTGCCTCCATTTCTCTCCAGGACTCCACCAGGGCTGCTGATCAGCCCCGCCCTTCTGATCAGGCCCCATTGATAGGCCCAGAGACGCTGACTGGCATAGAAACCAACCAATCAGAACCAAATCTGGGTGAAGTGTGAGGAGCCAATGGCTGCCTAGAAGGCGGAGCTTTTGATGCTGACTGGCATAGAAACTGACCAATCAGAACCAAATCTGGGTGAAGTGTGAGGAGCCAATGGCTGCCCAGGAGGCAGAGCTTTTGATGCTGACTGGCATAAAAATTGACCAATCAGAACCAAATCTGGGTGAACTGTGAGGAGCCAATGGCTGCCTAGGAGGCAAAGCTTTTGACGTTGACTGGCATAGAAACTGACCAATCAGAACCAAATTGGCCTGCAGAGGAGGGCAGTTGGGGGCGAGATCAGGCCTGTAGGGGAGGGCAGTTGGGGGCGAGATCAGGCCTGCAGGGGAGGGCAGTTGGGGGCGAGATCAGGCCTGCAGGGGAGGGCAGTTGGGGGCGAGATCAGGCCAGCAGGGGAGGGCAGTTAGGGGTGATCAGGCAGGCAGAGGCAGTTAGGGATGATCAGGCTGGTAGGAAAGGGCAGTTGGGGGCAACCACGTGGTCAGGGGAGGGCAGTTGGGGGTGACCAGGCCAGCAGGGGATGGCAGTTGGGGGCCATCAGGCCAACAGGGAGGGCAGTTGAGGGTGAGATCAGGCCAGCAGGGGAGGGCAGTTGGAGGTTATCGGGCCAGCAGGGAAGCAGTTTAGTGTTAATCAGGCCAGCAGGGGAGCGGTTAGGGGGTGATCAGGCTGGCAGGCAGAAGTGGTTAGGAGCAATCAGGCAGGCAGGCAGGCAAATGGTTAGGAGCCAGCAGTCCTGGATTGTAGCAGCTGCAGGCTGGGCTGAGGGACACCCCCCCCCCCAGTGCACAAATTTCGTGCACTGGGCCTCTAGTTGGTGTATAAAAAAAGCCATCAATTTTTGGGTGTTTATTTTGGATCCTGCTACATTGCAAAATTCATTTATTAAATCTAGTAGTCTTTTGGTGAATTCTTTAGGGTTTTTTATGTACAATATCATGTCATCTGTGAATAATCAGAGTTTTACTTCCTCCTTTCGAATTTGGAAGCCTTTTATTTCTTCTTCTTGTCTGATCACTGTGGCTAGGACTTCCAGTACTATTTATATATATATAAAAGCCTAAGTGACCAGCTGACTGGCTGATAGCTATGACACATAATGACCACAGGGTGCAGATGCTCAACGCAGGAGTGGAAACAACAGGCATGGAAACATAAAACATACTGATGAATCTCAGAGGGAAGGGAGGAGGGCGGGAAGCTGTAGGGAGTGGTTATAGGGTTAAGCCTTGGACTGACCTGCTGGCAAAGCCACAAACAAGTCCCAGCTTAGAGGGTATAGCCCTCTTAGCATAATTAAGCTTGATCTTGTGACTGCTTCCTAGATCTTTCCTTGGTAGCTAATGGGCTGTGGGAGGTGCAGCAAGTGCTGCCAAAACAAGTGAAACTTACAAGAACATTGTAAATTACCTTGTTTACCTCTGACTATAAAATAAAGCATCAGCTTGCAGTCTGGATCTGTTCTGTGGTCTCAGTCATGCACAGAAGATCCACCTAGACCAGCCTTGGGCAAACTACGGCCCGCGGGCCGGATCCGGCTGTTCTATCCGGTTCTCTTGCTCTCCCCTCTGCTCCTTTACTTTGAATTTATATTAGTTCACACAAACACTCCATCCATGCTTTTGTTCTGGCCCTCCGGTCCAGTTTAAGAACCCACTGTGGCCCTCGAGTCAAAAAATTTGCCCACCCCTGGTCCAGTGCCTTGACATACAGGGAGTGCAGGGTCTCCAAGAAGGTGTACACAGTCCATCTGGAAGCTTTAGAAAAGGCTTCCTGAGGGTGTGAGGTGAGTTTGAAATTCAGACCTTGCCTAACCCCGGGACTTGGGTAGTGACTTGCCATCTGAATGCCAGGTTTTTCACTTTAGAATAGAGATGATAACAGTGCTCACTATGTGAATTGTGAAGAGGGAAGCATATGTGCTTACTGATCAATAAGTGGTTGCTCTTACTACTTAGACTTAAAGCACAAGTGAGAAGTGGGAGGGAGGGCACCCCAGGCAGCAAGACCCAGAGCCAAGATCCAGGGGCCAGAAAGTCTGTGGAAAGTAGGGCCGGCGCATTGAAGGTTGCTGCCAGAGTGTGAGGGAGGACAAGGAGGGGGAGGAGGCTGGGCAAAACTGGGCCACAGTGTCTAGGACAGAGGTTCTTGTTTCCCTGCCCTGGCCAGTTTGGCTCAGTGGATAGAGCATTGACCCTTGAACTGAAGGGTCCCAGGTCCAATTCCAGTCAAGGGCATGGACCTCAGTTGCAGGCTCGATTCCCAGCCCTGGTCAGGGTTCATGCAGGAGGCAACCAATTGATGTGTCTCTCTCACATCGATGTTTCTCTCTCTCTCTCTGTCTCCTCCTCCCCTGCACTCTCTCTAAAATTCAATGGGAAAATATCCTTGGATGAGGATGAACCAAAAAAATAAAGTTCATTTCCCTGAGGGCAGCATCCGCATCAGATGTGCATGTTCATGGCCCAACCCCAGAACCAGCCAGATGTGCATGTTCATGGCCTGACCCCAGAACCAGCCAGATGTGCATGTTCATGGCCTGACCCCAGACCTGCTGGACAGGACACTTGAGGGCCAGGCCCGACCCCAGACGTGCTGGACAGGACACTCGAGGGCCAGGCACACGCCTCCTGGTGTCTGCGATGCACTCAAGGTTGCGGTCTGGAAACACCTGGGATAGGAGCTACCCCACACTGCGGGGGAGGGCACTGGAAACAGGCCTGGGATAGGAGTTCCCCACACTGCGGGGGAGGGTGCGCAGAGGAGCCCAGCAAGGCTTCCGTGGGGGTGTTTATCAGCGGACTTGCTTTCCTTACCAAATAATAAAATACCTTTAGATGCAAGTTGTTGAAGACAGGATCGTGGGGCAGAGCGTGTCAGAAGAGGAAACCCATCTCTCCTGCTGACAAGGCAAATACCGGCCAGTCCCTGGTGGGAGGGGTGGTGCAGGGGCCCGGAGTGAGGAAGCCCTGGCCTTGGGTCCCCTTTCTCTGAAAGCAAGGAGTAGCTTCTGGCTAAGACCCCAGGGCAGTGGTCGGCAAACTGATTAGTCAACAGAGCCAAATATCAACAGTACAACGATTGAAATTTCTTTTGAGAGCCAAATTTTTTAAACTTAAACTTCTTCTAACGCCACTTCTTCAAAATAGACTCGCCCAGGCCGTAGTATTTTGTGGAAGAGCCGCACTCAAGGGGCCAAAGAGCCGCATGTGGCTCGCGAACCGCGGTTTGCCGACCACTGCCCCAGGGCACCAGCCCATGGATCTGCCCGTGTGCCTCCCAGCCCACACCCTCGCCTGGCACTGAGGATGCCACAGGAAACATGTGTCTTCGCAGGCGCCCGCTGCGTTGGCGGCTGCCTGGCAGCGGCCTCACAACCACTCTCATTTCCTAGGAAACCAGTCCCACGTGTGCCGCTGCTGCAGCCTCCGCACTTGGAGCTGCATGTGGCGCTGGGAGCTATTTTTAGCCTTTCCCTGCCCTGTGTTGCAGGAAGAATGATTTAATGAAAATTCAAACTCATTTAAAGCCTGGGGGTGGGGAAGGGAGGATGGGCTGCCAGAGCAGGAGGCGGCCACACTGGGCTGCAGCACAGAGGTCCTGCGCTGAGACGGGCGGCTCCTGGGGGCTGTGCCCGAGGGAGGTGGCGCAGAGAGGAGCAGCGCCTCTGGTGCTGGCGCTGCTGGCATGCACTCAGTGCTGTTCCTGCACCACTCTACTTCTGCCTCAGACACTCCCAGAGCAGAGGAACACCTCGTATTGCAGATAAGGAAACTGAGGCTCAGGGGCTCAACCAAGTTGCTCAAGGTCATTAGCTTGGAAGCTGGTGAAGGGACCTGCGTGCTGCCGCCTTGAGCCGCTTTGGGGTGACGGTGTTCAGCTAGGGGAGCTTTGACCCTCCTCTTTCCCTCTCACACTGAAACCAGCACCCACTGCTCCCTCTCCTGCGCAGACGTCTCCAGCCCCAGCGCTGCCTCGCGGCCGTCAGGGTTTCCGTGGATTTCTCGTGTCCATGTGAGTTCCCACGCATGTGTTCAACTTCGATTTCCTCCTGTGAGTCTGTTTCTGTTCCTTCGATTGCTAGTCCAGCCAGAAGAGCTTAGCTGGTGGGAGGGAAGGTACATTACTTTCTAGCCCCACACTGAAAACCCAGGATTCCTACCCAGACACCTGACCCTGGAGCCCGCCCCTCACCACCTGCAGAGAGAGCCCTGCTGTGCGCACTGGCCGCTCAAAGCAGAGAACGTGACTTGTCACAGGGCTGCGCTGTTTCATGTTCCTCGGCTCCATGTTGGATCCTCAGTCCTGTTTCACAGGAACCTGTATTTTGGTTTTGTTCTGGGTCCAGCACATGACGTAGCTGGTCCTGCTTGGAGAAGCCTCTTGCCTGCTTAGCAATCTCCTCGGATTTGCATTTTCAATGTGTCCTTCTCAATGTGTTTTCCTTCCTCCTCTTCAGCATGAAGGAGGACTTTCTTTTTGCTGTGTTTGTGGTGAAGATCCAGATGCTGGAGTCTCGCCCCGATGTGGGTTCTAATCCCCGCTCTGACCAGCTCTGTGCCTCCTCCCCAAGCCTCCGTCTCCTCACCGAGAAAATAAAGACAATTAACGCTCCTAATCCCGCCTTGCTGCGCTGGCGAGGTGCCATGCTTTGTGGCCAGGACACAGCACGGTTCCCGGTTCCGGCTGTTGGGAGTGGAGACAGCACGTGCCTGTGGTCTGCCCACAGCCCGTACGGCTTCTGAGCTTCTGCAGCCCTCCACCTGCGTCCTGCCTGGGTCTCCTGGGGTGTCCTCAGCTGTGACCCCAATGCCAAGATGGCTGAATGGACCCCCACCTCTAGGCCAAAGGCCTGTGAGGCTCCCAGGATGCTCCCAGGCTCAAACCCTCCCAGAGCCGACCGCCGTGCTCGGAGGAAGCCCACGCGCCAGGGGAAGACCCCCAGGAAGAGCCCGGCTCAGGCTAAGGTCACCTCCCTGGTCACTGTCACATGTCACAGCACATCTCCCGGGAGGGAGCGAGGAAGCAGGCCCGCCCACAGGTGCAGAGGAAGGCACCAGGGGAGGAGAGGCTGTCCAGCCAGGACCAGGTGGTGACCAGGCAGGGCTGGGCCCCAGCCCGGCAGGCACAGGCAGGGAAAGGCAGGCCCCACTAACACGCCCTGCACAGGACTCAGAGCCAGGCCAGGCCAGGCCAGGCAAACAGCCAATGGCCACCCCCCAGCCCCGCCCCCCCCCCGCCCCGTCGCCTGACCCCCAGGAGAGAACCTTCGCCCGACTCCTTCAGCCAAGAATGTTTCCAATGCCCCACGCAAGCCAGCTCCTCCCGGGCCTGCCAGCCAGCCCCACGCTCCCAGCCTGGGCAGGAGGCCCTGTGGCAGAGGTTCGGGGAGAAAAAGCTGGAAGAGGTACCGGCATGAGGAGGGCTCACTCAAGACAGAGACCCATCATTCTGAGGGAGCAATGTGCCCCCCAGTGTAGGGGCAGGTCGTGGACTGAGGGAGATGGCAAATAGAATCCTATTTTCTTTGGAGAACATCCAGAATCAGGACGCCCGCAGAGGCCAAACTGAAGCCCTGCTGTTTGGCCTCCAAAGGCTGCTGAGGTGGGCATGGCAGGCCCAGGATCCGTCTGGAAGTCCTTGGCCTGCAAAGGGCACGCAGGGACGCACCCACGGCAGATCCCAGCACGGAGGGCAGAGGGCGGGTCAAACACCCCGCTTCCTCCGGCCTCAGGTGAGACAGTTGTTTAAATCCTCACCAGAGGATATGTTTCCATTAACTTCTACAGAGAGTGTAAGGGAGGGAGCAGTGGCATCTCCACCGTGTATGACCGGCACGCCTCCCATCGGAGGAGCGTCCTCCTCTGTTGCCAGTGTAAGTGGCGACGTGAGAAAAGACTTTCAACACGCGTGGAGAGGCTTAGCCGAGAAGGCAAGACCCTCTTGTGAATTGAGGGGATGAATGCACCCTCGGGCCATGGAGGGTGGGCAGGCTCTACAGCACCGCCCCACCTCTTCTTGGCTCAGGTAAAGGACAAAGAACCATTCAAACTATCCAACCCAAATTCCTAACTTTTCCTGGGCCTGGACTGGGCCCTCCTCCCAGTAAATTCTATTTGTTTCCTGTCCTCGGTCCAATCCGATTGCCTTTCGGATTGCTGGCCGGTGAAGCCCTGCCCTGTCCTCTCACGCTGATCACACTGCCGGCCACTCTTCCTTACCGCACCCAGTTCCCCGCGCAGGTGCCGCACAGGAACTTCCCCCTCGTTTCTGGGCTTTGGCAGTCTTGGAGACTTCCTGTCTCATTCCGAGGACTAAGTCTCCTTCTGTTCCAGTACCTGCTTCTGCTTCCCGTCTATTAAGATTATTAGTTCCCTTTGGCTTTCTTCCTCATATGAATGGCTGGCTACCATCACTGACACTCTCCTGGAATCTGAGCAGCCTTGCGGCTTTAGTGGAAATGACACCACGTGACTTCCCAGGCTGGGTCCTAACAGGCCGGCCCCTTCCACCTGGTTCTCTGGGGACCTGGTTCCTGGACCCACCCACCCTGCTCAGGGGAAGCCCAAGCGCCAGGGGAAGACTCACAGGAAGAGCCCGGTGCTTGGCCCCACGCCTGGCCGGCTCCCGCCAATGCCAGCACCTGCAGGAGGGCCCGTGATGGCATGCGACTCACCCTCCAGCTCCAGCTCTGCTTTTGTCGTGTGAAACTGAGGACATCTCTCCCCACTGAACTCTGTCCAAACTGCAGATTTATGGACAAAACCTACGATGGTTATTGTTTGAAGCCACTAAGCTTGGCGGTGCTTTCCTTGCAGCAATAGACCTGTTGGTGGAGAGGGGACCTGGCCCAGGGCTGACACGTAGGCTGTGGGTTCTTGACTTCATGCAGGGAAATTTTCACAAGCCCGGGTGACTATGCGGGAATGTTCATTAAAGCTGGAGACATAAAACAAGAAAGGGCTGCGCCTGGAAGAAGCCACAGGAGAGCCCAGGTGGGCCACCCAGCTCTCTGGGAAGTCACAGGAAAGGGGCCTTGGGGACAGGATGGGGTGAGCCTGAGACGAGATGCTGCTGCCCATTGCTGCCCTGGCTGCAAGTCTCATGGGGCCCCTGAGGGTTTAGGAATGTGTGCCTGTGGGGGAGAGGGGAGGGGACTGCAGGGGCTACTCCCCGAGGGAGGACAGACTCTGGGTCCTTTGTCTGGAGGCTCTCTTTCTCTCTCTCTCTCTCTCTCTCTCTCTCTCTCTCTCTCTCTCTCTCTCTCCCCCCCCCCTCCCCCCGCCCCCCTCGCAGGCAGGAACCTTAGGGAGGTTCCAACAGAATATGCCTCAGTTCCCAGGTGGGCTCCTCCAGGGCATGGTCTCCACCGATGGTCAGTGTCACGCAGGGGCTCATCAGTCACTGCATCTGGTCCTGCTGCTATCCACCTGGTTTTGCTGCTTTTCTGGGTCCACAGCTGAAATACAACTGAGGCCTAGATGTCATTTCTAGGAGAGGACCTTCTGTACCTGCTGTTGAACTATCTGTCAGTTTGTTCAGCTCTCTCTCAGCTTCCCTGTTCCACTTGTCCTGGCTTACTGGCCTGTCTCAGACTGATTCAGAGAGGTTAAGGGACTTGCTCAAGGTCACACAGTTGGTGAGTAGAACTCAACCTCAAATCAAAGCCCCCAGCATCCTGGGTCAATTAATTCTTCTTTTCACAATTCTCATTGAACAGATGAGGAAAACAGGGCTCAGAAAGGTTAAGTAACACCTTTCAAGGTCACAGAGCAGTGTGATGGGTTGAATTGTGTTTCCCAAAAAAGACATATTGAAGTCACAGCCCCTGGGTCCTCAGAATCTGACCCCATTGGGAAATGGGGTTTTTACAAATGTAATTAAGTTAAGTCGAGGTCATTAGGGTGGACCCTAATTGCAATATGCCAGGTGTCCTTATGAGAAGAGGAAGTCTGGACAGGGACATCACACAAAGAAGACCATGCAATGCAAAGGCACGGGGAGAGTGCCATCGCCCAGCCAAGGAGCTGAGGCCTCTGTGCACTGGGCAGGCTGTTCCTTCTCGCAACTCTCAGAAAGAACCAGCTCTGCTGACACGCTGGTTTCAGACTTCACCAATGAGTTCCAATTGTTTGAGTCCTAGAAAACCTAATAAAGCTAGGAAGTAGGATTCTAACCCAAGTATGGCTGATCCTAACAGGTATGCTCTACTGCCTCTCCCCTGAGGCATTCTAGGAAGGCTTCCTGGAGGAAGTGGCATCCAAGTCCTAAAGGATGCAGAGGCATTAACCAAGAGGTGATAGGAGAAGAGTATTCTCTATAGGGGCAGGTTGGGTGGCCAGGACATCTCCTCTGAAGACCAAAGACTAAAGAAGTTCCAGTGGCTGGAAGAGCTGCCTGTGGCAAAGGCAGGGGCAGGAGCCAGGCCTGGAGGCCAGACGAAGCCAGCCTTTGCTAACGCAGCAGGCAGGCCCTGTGGCTGTCCTCCAAGGGCAGTGGGGAGCCATCTGCCTTTTTCTTCCGAGCCTGTCACCAGCAGGGTTCTTAGAAGAGCCTTTTACACGCTCTGGCCTGCTCTCGTCTGAGCCGGGACATGAGGGAAATGTGGGTGCTCAGCAGGGAGAACTGCCTTTGCAAAGCCCTCTCTGTTGGGAATGAAGAGCTCTGCTGCCCACTCCCACCCTGAGCCCCTCAGAAGGCCTCACAGCCCAGTGTGAACCCATGTCTAAAAAGGCCACCGCAGGCAGGGCTACTGGGCGCTGTCAGGGGCTGACAGAGCTGTCCGCACTCACTGTGCTGGGAAGGGCTGTGACAGCTGCCGCCGCGGAGCTGGGGTCTGTGAGGAGCTGCTGTTGACACTCCTGTGGTCTAGACCAGTGGTGGGCAAACTGATTAGTCAACAGAGCCAAATATCAACAGTACAACGATTGAAATTTCTTTTGAGAGCCAAATTTTTTACACTTAAACTTCTTCTAATGCCACTTCTTCAAAATAGACTCGCCCAGGCCGTGGTATTTTGTGGAAGAGCCACACTCAAGGGGCCAAAGAGCCGCATGTGGCTCGCGAGCCGCAGTTTGCAGATCATGGGTCTAGACCAAGGTCTCCACGTCCCCCCAAAAAGATGCTCCATTCCCTTCAGGCTCAAATTCTTCAGCCAGACCCAAGCTGCTGAGTCATTACCTTTCGCCCAGTCTCCGGCTCCAGCCACATGCACCCAGCCCCCATCAGCCCGACAGGGCCCCATGGGAGGGACAGCTGGGTCAGGGAGCCCCACGGGAGCTGAAGCCCGGCAGACTGCACCGGCAAATGCAGCAGACAGCACAGCCCTCGCAGGTTGTCTTTGAAGCCCAGGACTGTTCAAGTGGAGGCTGCCCTGAGAGGAGCCGGCTGACAGGGCTCCCCACAGGCCCAGCACAGGCGTGTGCCCTGCCCCCTAGGACCTGGGTGTGATGTGCAGGGTGGGGACTGGGAGTGCAGGGAAGTCGGGCAGAGGGATGTGTAACAGGCCTTGGTGTTGTGTCCTTGCTGCTGGGGAGGACTCAGGAGGAGACCCTTAGTGGCTCATGCACACAGGGCCTGGGTGGGCCCTCCTCACAGCTACGGGGCTCAAGGCCACCTCCCCTCAGCGGCTGTGGCAGCTGCCCGAACCTAGAGGATCAGGCTGGGTGCCCAGAGGGGAGAGAGGAGAATGGTCCCGGGGAAGAGGATGGTGGCCAGGCCTGGGGAGAGGTGGCCAGGCCTGGGGGGGAGGGGGCCGTATCTGGGGGGAGGGGGCCGGGCCTGGGAGGAGGAGGCTGGACCTGAAGGGAGGGGGCCGGGCCTGGAGGGAGGAGGCTGTGTCTGGGGGGAGGGGGCTGGGCCTCGGGGGAGGGGGCCGATGATGAGGGCCATGTGTCTCACTGCAGAGCCCCATCTGACTCCAGGCCAGCCCCCTGCGTGCAGGCTGCAGCTTGGAGCTGGGTCAGGCTTTCACGGAGACTCTACAGACGTGGCCACTCCTGCAGCCCTGAGCTCCCCGAGTCCCTGGAGGTGGAAGGACCAGGAGAGAGGGCGGGAGGACAGGTAGAGACAGAAGGAGACAGACTGACTGAGGAGGAGCAGGAGTAGGAGGGCTGGAAGGAAGAGGTGCCCACAGGCGCTCTGGAGCAGAGGAGGACCTGCTGATTAGAAAGAAGCCAGAAAAGGAAAGGAAGGCATGTGGGTAGAGGGGAGGGGGCGGGAGGGGAGGGCTGAGTGTGGAGGGGGAGGGGGAGAGGAGTGAGGAGAGGGGAACTGAGAGGGAGGAGAGGAGGCAGGGGAGAGGGGAGGATGGACAGAGCAAGAGAGCAGGGAGGAGCAGAAGGGGGAGGGGAGAGGGGCAGGAAGTCCAATGGCCCAGGCCACATCCCTCACAGCAAAGGCTCCCTCTGCTCCCTCTGGGCCCTCTGCTCCCTCTGGGCCCTCTGCTCCCTCTGGGCCCTCTGATCCCTCTGCTCCCTCTGGGCCCTCTGCTCCCTCTGGGCCCTCTGCTCCCTCTGCTCCTTCTGGGCCCTCTGCTCCCTCTGGGCTCTCTGCTCCCTCCAGGCCCTCTGCTCCCTCTGCTCCCTCTGCTCCCTCTGCTCCCTCTGCTCCCTCTGGGCCCTCTGCTCCCTCTGCTCCCTCTGGGCCCTCTGCTCCCTCTGGGCTCTCTGCTCCCTCCAGGCCCTCTGCTCCCTCTGCTCCCTCTGCTCCCTCTGCTCCCTCTGCTCCCTCTGGGCCCTCTGCTCCCTCTGCTCCCTCTGGGCCCTCTGCTCCCTCTGGGCCCTCTGCTCCCTCTGGGCCCTCTGATCCCTCTGCTCCCTCTGGGCCCTCTGCTCCCTCTGGGCCCTCTGCTCCCTCTGCTCCTTCTGGGCCCTCTGCTCCCTCTGGGCTCTCTGCTCCCTCCAGGCCCTCTGCTCCCTCTGCTCCCTCTGCTCCCTCTGCTCCCTCTGCTCCCTCTGGGCCCTCTGCTCCCTCTGCTCCCTCTGGGCCCTCCTCTCCCTCTGGGCTCTCTGCTCCCTCCAGGCCCTCTGCTCCCTCTGCTCCCTCTGCTCCCTCTGCTCCCTCTGCTCCCTCTGGGCCCTCTGCTCCCTCTGCTCCCTCTGGGCCCTCTGCTCCCTCTGGGCCCTCTGCTCCCTCTGCTCCCTCTGCTCCCTCTGGGCCCTCTGGGCACTCTGCTCCCTCTGCTCCCTCTGGGCCCTCTGCTCCCTCTGGGCCCTCTGCTCCCTCTGCTCCCACTGGGCACTCTGCTCCCTCTGCTCCCTCTGGGCCCTCTGCTCCCTCTGGGCCCTCTGCTCCCTCTGCTCCCTCTGGGCCCTCTGCTCCCTCTGCTCCCTCTGGGCCCTCTGCTCTCTCTGCTCCCTCCAGGCCCTCTGCTCCCTCCAGGCCCTCTGCTCCCTCTGCTCCCTCTGGGCCCTCTGCTCCCTCTGCTCCCTCTGCTCCCTCTGCTCCCTCTGGGCCCTCTGCTCCCTCTGCTCCCTCTGGGCCCTCTGCTCCCTCTGGGCCCTCTGGGCCCTCTGCCCCCTCTGCTCCCTCTGGGCCCTCTGCTCCCTCTGGGCCCTCTGCTCCCTCTGCTCCCTCTGGGCCCTCTGCTCCCTCTGCTCCCTCTGGGCCCTCTGCTCCCTCTGGGCCCTCTGCTCCCTCCAGGCCCTCTGCTCCCTCTGCTCCCTCTGGGCCCTCTGCTCCCTCTGCTCCCTCTGCTCCCTCTGCTCCCTCTGGACCCTCTGCTCCCTCTGCTCCCTCTGGGCTCTCTGCTCCCTCTGCTCCCTCTGCTCCCTCTGGGCCCTCTGCTCCCTCTGGGCCCTCTGCTCCCTCTGCTCCCTCTGCTCCCTCTGGGCCCTCTGCTCCCTCTGGGCCCTCTGCTCCCTCTGCTCCCTCTGGGCCCTCTGGGCCCTCTGCTCCCTCTGCTCCCTCTGCTCCCTCTGGGCCCTCTGCTCCCTCTGCTCCCTCTGGGCTCTCTGCTCCCTCTGCTCCCTCTGCTCCCTCTGCTCCCTCTGGGCCCTCTGCTCCCTCTGGGCCCTCTGCTCCCTCTGCTCCCTCTGCTCCCTCTGGGCCCTCTGCTCCCTCTGCTCCCTCTGCTCCCTCTGGGCTCTCTGCTCCCTCTGCTCCCTCTGCTCCCTCTGCTCCCTCTGGGCCCTCTGCTCCCTCTGGGCCCTCTGCTCCCTCTGCTCCCTCTGCTCCCTCTGGGCCCTCTGCTCCCTCTGCTCCCTCTGGGCTCTCTGCTCCCTCTGCTCCCTCTGCTCCCTCTGCTCCCTCTGGGCCCTCTGCTCCCTCTTGGCCCTCTGCTCCCTCTGCTCCCTCTGGGCCCTCTGCTCCCTCTGCTCCCTCTGCTCCCTCTGGGCCCTCTGCTCCCTCTGCTCCCTCTGCTCCCTCTGGGCCCTCTGCTCCCTCTGCTCCCTCTGCTCCCTCTGCTCCCTCTGGGCCCTCTGCTCCCTCTGCTCCCTCTGGGCCCTCTGCTCCCTCTGGGCCCTCTGCTCCCTCTGGGCCCTCTGCTCCCTCTGGGCCCTCTGCTCCCTCTGCTCCCTCCAGGCCCTCTGCTCCCTCCAGGCCCTCTGCTCCCTCTGCTCCCTCTGGGCCCTCTGCTCCCTCTGCTCCCTCTGCTCCCTCTGCTCCCTCTGGGCCCTCTGCTCCCTCTGGGCCCTCTGCTCCCTCTGGGCTCTCTGCTCCCTCTGGGCCCTCTGCTCCCTCTGGGCCCTCTGCTCCCTCTGCTCCCTCTGGGCCCTCTGCTCCCTCTGCTCCCTCTGGGCCCTCTGCTCCCTCTGGGCCCTCTGCTCCCTCTGGGCCCTCTGCTCCCTCTGCTCCCTCTGGGCCCTCTGCTCCCTCTGCTCCCTCTGGGCCCTCTGCTACCTCTGGGCCCTCTGCTCCCTCTGGGCCCTCTGCTCCCTCTGCTCCCTCTGCTCCTTCTGCTCCCTCTGGGCCCTCTGCTCCCTCTGGGCCCTCTGCTCCCTCTGCTCCCTCCGGGCCCTCTGCTCCCTCTGGGCCCTCTGCTCCCTCTGGGCCCTCTGCTCCCTCTGCTCCCTCTGCTCCCTCCAGGCCCTCTGCTCCCTCTGGGCTCTCTGCTCCCTCTGGGCTCTCTGCTCCCTCTGCTCCCTCTGGGCTCTCTGCTCCCTCTGCTCCCTCTGCTCCCTCTGGGCCCTCTGCTCCCTCTGGGCCCTCTGCTCCCTCTGGGCCCCCTGCTCCCTCTGCTCCCACGGCCACAGCAGCCTGAGGCCTGGGCCTCTGAGCCACGTGCCAGTGCCAGGACTGCCTTCGTGGGGTGAGGGGAGTGGAAGGCCCAGGCCCACTGGCCTTGCCTGTGTGCTGGGGGGGCTGCTCCTCTTGTGCGGCCCCCTTCTTGCTGGTGCAGCGCCACCCACCGTGCCCAACCACATGCAGCATGTGCCCAAAGGAAGGGCCTGTTCTGACTTTCAGAGAGGGCACCCCAGAGGTGAGAGAAGCCCGATACCTCCACTCAGGCATGTGGCCACCCAGCAGCTGGGCCTGCTGGGAAGGGCATTGTTATTCCAGGGTCATGTGAGGGTTCGATTTCTCAGGAAGCAGGACAACAAATATTGAACAGCTTCAGGCAAGAGCAAAGCCCAGTGCGGGACAGGAAGCCAGCATGTACAGGAGGAGGGAGGAAGGCTAGAGGTGCCACAGGGGGGATGCTGGGCAGGTGGGGGTGTGGTGTCATCGGAGGGGAGTGTGCCTTGTCTTCCTCGGTTGCTTGTGGGGATGGAGTTTGTGAGGTTCCGCTGGAATTAGCATGTCCAGTCCCCCGGGGCCAATGTAACATGGCAGACAGCTCTGCTTCCTGCTTTCCACAGTCCCATTTCCCCGCACAGGCACAGGAGCAGTGCTGCTGGGGCCGGGAGCTGCGTCCGAGCAGAGCCCGAGCTTCCGCTCCATGTGCTCACAGTCCATGTCTATGTCAGGCAGCTGCGCCCATCTGTCCAAGGTGTGGGGCCTGCAAGGCCGTGGCCATCGGGGTGGAGACCAGGAAGCCAGGAACCAGCCAGGAGCACCCGAGCACCAAAAGCACCAAGAGTATGAATTCCTGTTTAGGGGTTTATGAGCCCCCACATTTCTGCTCACTTGCAGTGGCCATGCCCATTCTAGCCGATGTCCTCTTTCCAGCTGTGACTGACAGCAAGCAGCTTCCTTAGTCCCCCCAACTTCACTGAGCATGCGTCTGCCTCTCCTTTGTTGGCAGCCGGGGAGTGTGAAACTGCAGCTTCTGGGACCTCTGCTTCTTCCTCTCTAAAATGGGGCGGGGCAGGGCTGTGTGACCAGGGGGAGAGAAGGGCCGTGGGAGACGCCTCTCGGAGCCCTGGCCTGGGCACCCGTTTGCTTGCTTGGAAACACCAGTCCCATGTTGGCAGTCACAGACGCTGACAGGGTCCAGAGCCCCCCTCTGCGAGGCACAGCCTTGTCTCAGAGACCGACAGTCCCCCGGGCTTAGCCCTGGTGGACAGAAGCTGCACGGAGCCAGGGTCTGCCCAGTAGCGACAGTAACAAGGGAGCCCTCCTGGCCTGGCTCCGGGAAAGTCCCGCAGGCACCGTGTTCCCTGAGCAGGACACACGCCCTCCGGCCGCTGTGTGCTGTCCCCTGTGCAAGGGCTTG
Organism: Plecotus auritus; assembly: GCF_963455305.1. Taxonomy (NCBI): domain Eukaryota; kingdom Metazoa; phylum Chordata; class Mammalia; order Chiroptera; family Vespertilionidae; genus Plecotus; species Plecotus auritus. The sequence continues at coordinate 117,890,448 of NC_137773.1, read as the reverse complement.
GAGGAGGCCACGCTGCAGCAGGAAGCCCACACCCCGTCACTGCACTCATGCCAGGAAAGGGAGTCCAGCAAGGGCCGGGCCTAGCAGGAGTACCCGAGAGTAGGGGGCAGGCAGCTTGGATCAGGCTGTTCTGAAATGAGAAGGCCAGCCAAGAAGCCAGGCGGCCGAGGACGTGTGTGTGAGCGCGTGCCTGTGAGTATGTGTGTGCGTGCGCATGCAAGTGTGTGTGTGCATGTGTGTGTGCGTGTGTATGAGTGTATGTGTGTGCATGAGTGTGTGTGCATGTGTGTGCATGAGTATATGTGCATGTGTGTATGTGTGTGCACACTATGAGCGTGTGTATGTGTGCGCATGTGAGTGTGTGTATGTGTGTATGCACATGCATGTGTGTGCGTGTGCGTACTATGAGCGTGTGTGTATGTGCATGTGTATGCATGCATGTGTGTGTATGTGTGTGTGCACGTGCACGCACTCAGGAGTGGCACTGGGGGGCGTCAGCTGCAGGGTCTGAGCTATGGAAAGTGGTGGGCGCCTATCTGGGCAGAGCAGGGGGCACTGATGATGGAGGAAGGGGGAGGAGCCCAAGATTTCAGCGAGGGGCCTGCTCTCAGTCTCCCCTGCTCGGAAGGCCTGGGGCCTGGCTCTGAGAAGACCCTCAGGTGTGGGGGCAGAGAGCTGCCAAGGTGCCCTGCCCGTCTCCGCGGCATCCTCTGCCGTGCCTCTCTGGCCGACACGTGGGAATCATGGGTCAGCCCGTCCCCTCAGCCCGTCCTTCCTACGAGCCCAGAGCAGGAGGCTGGCTTGGGGCCACTGGCTCTGGACATTGCTGAAGGGGGCAAAGGCACATCTTCCGTTGGATTTAGGGTTTCTGTCCGTGAGTCCCTGTGGCTGGTTTACTCTGTAAGAAGCCAGCCTGTGCCTCAGTGTGGCCAAGGCTCACTGAGTGGTGGTGGCTGCAGAGGCTGGCCTGCTGGCCAGGGACTGACAGGCCTCGCACACAGAGCCTGTGACTACCCACGCCTGCCTGGCCAGGCCTGGGCTGACGGGTGGAGTCTGACGGGCGAAGCACCTGGCTGGCTGGGAGGCTGGCTCACCACCAGGGCTGCCTGGCTGGTTGGTTGCTTGATGGCAATGGGCCTGGTATTTGCTTGGTCGCCTAATTCAAATTGATTGGAGAACGAGGAGCTTCCTGTGATGGGTGCTTTGGCTGCTGTGGCTGGCTGGCGCGTTCAGTGCGGCTGCTGCTCACCCCGACGCTGGGGCTAGGCTCCCGCTGCTGGTCGGGGAGGGTCTCGCCTGAATTAGCTGGCTGCGCAGTGACTCGTGCTGACCGAGCAGGTGCCGGTGTTTAGTGATCCCGGGGCCTGTGCAGCACGTCTGACCTGGAGAATGCCTGGCTGGCTGGTGTTTCTTCGTGGCTGTGACTGACCAGCCACAGACAGCGGCTGCCTGCGACGAAGTTTCACAGACAGAAACTCAGAAACTGACATTGCCCAGCCGCCTGGGCTGACGGGGGACGGATGATCTGCGTAATCATTGAAAACAACGGCCTGAGGTCACCAAGGGGCCTGGTGCACCTGGCTGGCTGGCTGTCTGGGGGACTGGCTGAGTCACTGTCCTACCCACTGGCCACTTGGACGTGGTGACTGGCTGGCTGGTTCTGATTGGCTGTTGGGTGACAGAAGACACCGTGTGGCTGGCCGGCTGGTGCAGATGGGCTGACTGACCTGCCTGCCTGACTGGCTGCGGACACACTATGAGTGGCTGCGAGTGACCCTGCAGCCCCGGTGTGTCGCTGAGTGTGACTGCGGCAGTGACTGGCTGGGTGGCGGAGACCCGCCATGACTGGTATGAGCAGGTCCCACGGACAGTCAGTCCCTGGCTGCCTGGCCAGTTTCTGCTGCGAGTGGCCCTGCCTCCCGGTGTGGCCCTGACCCCTAATGGCACGTTGGGCTCTGACGGTGACACGATGACAGGCTGCCTGCTGTCTCGCTACCTTTGGGGCAACCTGTACAGTCCCTGCCTGTCCCAGAAGCATCCGGCCTACTGGGAGTTGTGCAGCCTGGGAGCAGGCATCCCGGGGGGGCAGGACGGGGGGCTGCCAGGGGAGAGAGGGCATGGGCAAAACCTATAAAGATATTGAGCCAATAACTCCCCAACAGCATTCCAATTCCAGCAGCTTCGTAGGGGGCGGGGCAGGGCAGGGAAGGAAAGCCCGTGGTGGGGAGGGCAAGGCCACTGGCAAGTCAGGCCTGCAAGCTGGGCTGGGAAGGACAGTGTACCTGTCAGCTCCCCTGTTACCTGTGCCCCGTCAGGGCTGAGGGAGCAGCCCAGGGCCTCACGCAGCCCCAGGAGGATATGAGCTCTGCCTCCTTCGCTCCCCAGGAAGGCGCAGGGCTGGGGCAGTGGGAAGCCTTTGGGAAGGCACTCGCCTCTTGGAGCCTCAGTTTCCTCATTCGCCAGACAGATCTTCTAACAGAAGGCTGCGGGCAGAGCGCAGACGGTTCACAGATGCCTCTGGCACAGGCAGCCACGCTTCCTTGCCCACAGACAGGAGGAAGGCTGACACACGGCTCTTCGGCTCTTCGGCTGTCAGCTTGTCAAGAGAAAAACCCCCGAATCCAGGTAAAGGCTTCCGCTTGGCGCAGGAAGCGAGCGAGCAACCAAGAAATGTAGGCTCCCACAGTGAGCAGTGCTGTCTTGAGGGGGATGTGTCAGGTTAATGAAGGTGCTTGATGCAAATGCATCTGGGAAGCCATGAACCCCACCCCGAAAGGGGAGGGAGGGGCAGCAGTGGCTCCTTCACTGAGCCTGGCCAGCCCCACTGAAATGCTTACCTGTGCCCCCACAGGCTCCACAGACTCTCTGGGGACACCAGCTGCTCCAGACACCTCAGCGATGGGCTCTGGCCCCCAGGGACAGGGAGGCACAGGAGGAGGGACTTCTCTGGGTTCCCCTGGGAGAAGCTGAGAGCCCGGCTGTCAGGAGCAGGCCTGTTGGGCAGGGCCCTCTTTCCCGAGGGCCGGGCCTGGCGCTCCAGGGCCAGTAGAAAGGCCACGCTGTCCTCTGAGTCTGGGGGGGGGGGGCGGACTCTCCCCACAAGGCTGAGAACCCAGTGTGAGCCCAGGACACTCCCTCCGCACTACCGCTACCGCATGTTCCCCCGGGGCTCCTGAGGCCCTGAGCTTCACAGCTACCAGAGTGTAAACCACCTGGGACCAGGCAGGCAGCCCCCGTCCACAGCCAGGAGAGGGCGGGCGGGGGGGGGGGGGGGGGAGGGGGGCGGGGAGCCTCCTGGGCCTCCTACGCAGGAATTCCTTCTTGAGGCAGGGACTCAGCCCCAGAGCTCAGCAGGTTGCTAGAGCTGTGACCTTAGGCAGTGACCACCCCTTCGTTTTCCCATTATAGCAGGATTTGATAGAATGCTCAATCAATGCTGAAGGATGTTGGGCTCAGGGCACTGGGCGTGTCCCGTCTGCCCACAGCACGTCCTCCTCTGTGGTCTGGAGTCAGGAACCTCCAGCCACCGTGGCTTTGAGCCGCTGGCTGCCCACCTGGCACAGCTCCGGGGTCCTGCTCAGCCTGTTGGAGCAGCCGCCGCCTCAGCCCCTGTTCACAGTGGCCCTACCCGGCACACAACAAGGGCTCAATCACGAGGGCTGTTTGCCTGACTCTTGGGGGGGTGTGAAAAAGGAAGCCAGCACTTCAACCCCAGGGTGTGCTAGGGCTCAGTAGTGTGGGGAGAGTGAGAAGGCGCGTGGGAAGTTTTCCTCGCTTGTCTGCAGGTTCCCTTGCAATCGCTCTCCCCCACGAGGCCGGCTCGGCCCCTGTGCTGCCATCGCCTGGCACTGGCGGGGGCTATGGATCTTCGTTGAGGGGCTACAGCACAGGCATGTTGGCACCAGGCCTGCGGTCTCCCAGCCCTTCCTCACACCTGCTCCCTCCACTCCCCTCACAGCCTGGTCAGAGAGGAGCCTCGGAGTCTGTGGCCACAGGACACCTGCAGAGTGGCGGCACACCCCCCACCCCCCTCAGCCTCTCCTTCAGGAATTTTTTAGCCAGAGGGGGAAGCCGATGTGCCTGGAGGAGCCCTGCTCGCTCAGGCCCCACCAAACGTCCCTCAGGTCCCTTCCCCGGAGGCGCAGGGAGCCGCAGGAGAAGGCATGTCCAGGCCCTGCCTTGGAGCCTGTGGCTGTGGCTGTATTTAAACTGGGGGTGCAGTGGCTGTGGCTGTTAGGACCTCAGTTCTGGGTGGCCCGGTAGGTGGGCCCTGAATCCAATGGCACGTGTGCTTTTAAGACACAGACAGAAGACAAGGCCACGTGGAGAGGGTGGAGAGGAGCGCCCAAGCAGCAGAAGCGGAAGGGAGCAGAAAGGCCTCGCCCTCGGGACCTGGAGAGGCCCTGCCACCGGTTCAGACATTGTGCCGGTTCAGACATTGTGCCGGGACTGGAAACGCACTCCGTGGCCACAGCCCTCCGTGCGGGCAATCCTTGCAGCTGCCGCAGGAAAGGCTCATCCGGGACGGGCGGCTCCACTACAGCCACAGGACGCGCTGTGGGGATCACAGACCTGCCAGGAGGGACCCCCACTGCACACACCACCTGCCATTCCCTCAGCGCTGCCTTCCAGCGGGCCTCCTCCTCCTGCTGCACGAGTTTCCCGAGAGAACTTTCTCTGGAGAAGAGAGAGCCAGCACCTGGGATTCCCACCCCCTGCCCCCACTCACGGACAGGGACGCCAGGACGCCAGGTCACCAGGGCAGCGCCTGTGTGGACCACCAGGCTCTGGAGACCAGGAGGAAGCAGCAAGTCCCTGTCTTGGGGTCTGGCATTCTCATGTGGAAGGGCTGGAGGATAGCTGACCAGATAAATACAAAGCTGTGACCATTGAAAGCACCCATTAGCGTGTCCTCTAACATTGTCTGTGACCAACAGGGCAGCGGGTGAGGCAGCGACCAGGTGTAAATTCTGGGGGCACCACTGATGAGCTCTGAGAGCCTCAGTCTACCCCACCCAGTCTCCTCGGCCCTCCTGCAAGCCTGGGGCGCTGGCGGCAGGGATGTCCGCAACTGGGAGCTGTGGGCAGACAGGCTGTGCGCCGGGCTCACGGGAGCAGGAAGGCCCTGCCGCCTGGCCACCCTGACCGCACCTCCCCAGGAAGGAGCCAGCATGGCGGCTGGCGAGGGGAGCACCCAGGTCTCGCGAGGAGACGGCTCAGCAAGGCCGCAGCTCTCCATGGAGACCGGATCTGAACCCAGGGCTGATCTTAGCATCTCACTTCACCACCTTCAGCTCTAGTTCTGAATTTGTAAGGTGTTTATGGTGTAAGGTGCAATATCCAGTTCAAACCGGCTGAGGCCCACCTCCGTCCCCAAAAAGAATTTATTGTAAAGTTCAGGGCTTTCAGCGCAGCTGGACCCGATGTCAGTACCTCCACAGCCCCTCTCACCCTCTAGCCCTCTGTCCTCCCTCGGCGTTGCTTTGGGTCCAGAGGTGGCCTGGGCTGCTGCCTCCGTCACAGACTCACTGGAAACGTGACCCTCCATCCAGCAGTTCTACCAAAGTCCCGAGTATCATTATCATCATCATCATCATCATCATCATCATCATCATCATCGGCCCAGCGTGGGTCACATGACCAGCCTCTAACCAATCATTTGGCCAAGGGGATGCAGTATTCCCATTGGCCAGAAATGGATCCGGTGTCACTGCTGAAGTCAGCGGTGAGGACAGCACTCACCCCCACATCACAGAGCCTGGGAGTGGGGCGAGGCGACTCCTCAGAGGGAAATCGAGACCGCTTACTGCCAAACGGGCTCTGGGCAGCGGACCCGCCACAGCCTGGCTGCCTCTTCCTTCAGTCTGTGCGGTTCCTTCTCAAACTCTCAGCCTGCCGTCAAGGAAAGAAGAGACAAAGCCCTTGTCGTGGCAGCGGGCTGGTGCCTCGCGTGGTCTGGGCAGGAGGTCGGCCGCAGCAAAAGCGGATTGTCCATCATCCCACATCGGCGGACGCTGGCCGTTGGACTGCGTGTGGCCAGCAGGTGAGTGGGTGTGCGGGCAGAGGCGTCCAGCATGTCTGCTTCATCTGTCCTGGTCTCTGTGCCCTTTCCCTTTATCATCATTCTTGGGGTGACCACTGGTTCCCAGTGAAGAAATACATGGGACAGGCCTGGTCACAGACCCCAAGCCTAATGCAGACCTTCCCTGATGACCCACAGTCCAGAGCGAGACACCTGGGCCGTGGCTCTTGTGAGTGCCGTGACGTGGGGAGTGTTTGCTGTGTGGCTGTATCCCAGCAGGCCTGCCCCACATGCCGTGCCAGAGGGCCACGCCAGGAGGGCACTGTTGTGAAGTCACCAGTGTTCCCAGGGGGAGTCAGCGCTCAGGCTGCGCCGTCTGTGTTCTGGGGAAATGCTGTGGTGAGCAGGAAAGCCTGGCCGCCATCGTTCACCGCACCCGCCGTCCAGCTCCCAGTCTTTGCAGCCGGCAGCGTCAGCACCTTCTCTGGAGCCTGAAGTCCCTGCCGCTGCGCCTGGCCTCCTCACCCACAGTGTCCTCGCTGCAAAAGGGAGTCATAACCATCCTGGGCTGGGGACGAGTTCCGAGAATACACAGGAGCAGTCCCAGGGCCAGGGCAATGCTCTGGCTCCACACGTCAGCTTTACACTCGCGTGCCCTCCAAGCCCCTGGAGGAGTAACGCTGCCTGAACGTCCTCTGCTCCTTGGGCCTTGGGAACGGGATGCAGCAAGTGTGTCCCTTAGGGAAGACTCCCGGGCTGGCCCGGGAGAAGGGGAACCGAACCGGGGCATCTTGTCTTCTCTGTTTTCTGTTTAGTTCCTAGAAACCACACGGCCAGTTCATGTGTTTGATTGTTCATCAAACAAGTAAAATAAACAGAGACAGGTGAACAGTGCCAGCATTCGCTACAGCTTTAACCCGAGAGCCAGCGCGGCTGGAAGAAAGGGCGCGATTCCGTCCAGTGGGAAGCATGGGGTGCCCCCACTTCATTTCCATCGGAAATCCACTGCGGGTGGACATGTTAATGCCAATTGACAGACCAGGCCCCAGTCCAGGTTTCAGGCTCTGCTCTTACAGACGCGGCGAGGGCCTTGGATGCAGTGATAAGCCTCGTTCCATGGGAGCAGCGGAGCAACAACTGAACAGGCCCTGGTGCCCTGTGGTGCATGCATGTGTGCAGCCAGGCCCTGTTACACGCGTGTGTGCAGCCAGGCACTGTTACATGCTTGTGTGCAGCCAGGCCCTGTTACACATGCGTGTGCAGCCAGGCACTGTTACATGCTTGTGTGCAGCCAGGCCGTTACACGCGTGTGTGCAGCCAGGCACTGTTACACGCTTGTGTGCAGCCAGGCACTGTTATACATGTGTGTGCAGCCAGGCCCTGTGGTGCACGCGTGTGTGCAGAGTTGCACTTGGTTCTCTCAGGCTCCTGTGGGGCTGCACTCATCCTTCCTGAGATGAGGAAATGAGGCTCAGAGATTTCCAGGGGTGTGCCCACATCCCACCTCGCACGAGAGGCAGACTCAGGACCTGAACTCAGTCAGACCTGACGATCAAGCTTGTGCCCCAGGTCCCTCTGCCTCATGGTCCTGGGCACTGCCAGCCCCAAGGGATGCTGGGTTGGGGAAGTCACCTTGGACTTGTGTGGAGCCCCAGAAAGAAGCTCGAAAGGCCTTGGCCCCTGCCTCCAGCCCCAGCCTGTGAGTCCTGGGAAGGGCGGGCGTGCTCCTACTCAGACGCCCAGCAGACTGGCAGCCCAGGCCTCGGGGAGGCAGCCTTCTTCCCAGCACGGCCTTGGAGTGAGGGCTGCACATCCACCACCAGGGCGGCCTCTTCCCAGATGTGTGGCTCTTAGGCATCTCCCCAGACTCAGTTTCCCCATCTGTAAAAGGGTGGCACGCACTCGGCTCCGGGGTTTCCAAACAGTGACTTCCAGTGAAGGTCACGCAAACCTCCCCTTGGGGCTGTGCAGAGCGGCTGGGCCCTGGCCTATTCTCCCTGGGGAGCAGGCGGGCTGCTGGCTGTGCTCAGCCCTGGGCCCCACGCAGCCAAAACTTTCTGTGCCTCATGGATCTTAATAAGATCCAAGACAAGTTTTTCTTCCTCAACGTCTTAATCAAGACACTTGGTGGCAAAATCAATTGAAACCAAGTTAAGCAAAAAGGGGGCCATGTGGACAGAGGCCCCAGCGTTCTACCCCGGTTTTCAGCGTCACGCTCCTGCGTCAGGCCTTCGTGAGCGGCTTCTCCTGGCCCAGCAGGGGGACGCCCTTCGTCTGCCAGGCCAGCTTCTGAGCCTCACTCTGCTTCCTGGGGGCCTTTGCACGCTCTGATCTAGCTCATGATCCCCATGCAGCTTCCGCTCAAATGCCACCTTCAGAGAGCCTTCCTGTCTGCTCCCCCGAGGCACCTGCAGCCACTCCCTTCGCCTCATCTGGCCCCGTTTCCTCCCTCGGCAGATACTCACCTGCGTGCCCGGGGTGTGGTCCATCTCCCCACAGAGTGCCCCTCGCACAGGCGCTCTGCCTTGTGCCCTGCGGTCCTGGGCGCCTGCAGGTGTGTGCGTGCACAACTGCTCAGGCACCCATGCAATGAGCAGATAGATGATTGCCACTCAGTCTTCGTGCTTGATCGAGTCTGGACTCCTCTGCCTCAAGTTCAACATCACCGGCTGTAGCTTCCCAGGGCTCCCCGTCCACTCCAACCTGACCCCTCGGTGTCATCTGCTCCTGTGCCCTCTGCTACACCAGTGGGAGCCCAGTGCCTTCCCGTGGGCCACAGGCCCATCTCGTGCTTCTTGCCTCTCTTCCTCTCGCCCCACTGAGTCAGCTCCGGCCCAGCCTTTCCCACAGGTGGTGCGCACCGCCCGCTGTGGCAAACACGTGGGCCTGGCTCTGCCCAGCCCGGCTCCTGGCACTTAAACATTGGAAATGAAGAGATGAATAAATGTGGTTGAACACTGACTATGTGGCAGACATTAAGCTAACATGAACATACCTATCTCATTTTCTCAGCAACCTTGCGATGGAGGCACTTTTATGTTTGATGGATTGAACACATGAGTGAGAAATGAACTTAAATGAGGGCAGAGCCACAGTCCAAGAGCAGCAGAGGCCGGGGAAGTGCTAGTGGGAGGCGCCAGGGTGGCCTCAGGAGTGGAAGGAAACACAGCAGGTTGCAGGTTGACGTGTTCCCTCAAAAAGTGTATGTTGGAGCCTTAATGCTTAGCACCCCAGAATGTAACCTTCCGAGGAGAGTCCTTGTAGAAGGTGGATGCAGACGAGGCACTAGGTGGCCCGAGCCAGTATGCCTTATTCTTATGGGAAGGGGGAACTTGGACCGAGAGGGACGCTGGCGTGCAGAGACACCGGGGCCCTGGCAGTGGCTCCGTCTGGCGGAGCCTGGTCCTGGGCACCACAAAGGTTGCGGGTTTGAGTCCCGGTCAGGCCACAACTGAGGTTGCAGGTTCCATCCCTGGTTGGTGGAGGTGAAGAGGGAAGACAATTGATTGCTGTTTCTCTCTCATATTGATATTGCTTTCTCTCCCTCCCTCGCTCTATAAATCAGTAAAACAGCATATCCTTGGTGAGGATTTTTTTTTTTTTAAAGAGACACAGGGAAAATGGCCTCCTACGAGCCAGTAGAGCCAGCCCTGTGAGCTGCTCCCTCAGCTGCAGAAGAAACCTTAACCTTGGACTTCTGGTCCCAGAACTGGACACCATGAATTTCTCTTAAGCCGCCCAGGCTGGTGCTTCCTGGTGGCGGGCAGCTTGGCCGGCCACGCAGCGTCCAAAGGCATTCACATTCCAAGCATTTCCCGCGTGCGGCCGGGCAGGCTCTGTGGAAAGCAGGGCAGACGGACCAAAGGGGCAGACGGACCGAAGGTTGCCGCTGACTACATGAGGGCGGGATGGAGCCGCCCCAAAGCTGGGTGCTGCCCCTCACAGCTGGGTGTCGGGGACCCGAGAACCCCACCAGAGTGGAGAGAGATGGGATGTTCAGACGGGACGGCTCACGAACACCCAGCAGGCAGCACTCACCCTCCGTAAAGCCTGTTGGGACTGCCGTTTCCAAGTACCTGCTAATGATTAAAGTGGAACCTACTTTTCTGGCTCCATTTAGTTGAGAAATTTCATGTGACACAGAAAGGTTCCTACAAACCAACCTCTGAGACCCCTTTGTTGGAAGCGTCTGTTTCAGTTCTCCAAGAGGAGCCCTGGACCTCCACGCCGGGGAGTGCGGGCTCACTGGCCAAGCAGACCCCGGCCCCCACGGTGCCCCCGGCCCCACAGCCCCCCCCTGGTGCCCCCGGCCTACACGGCCCCCCCAGTGCCCACGGCCCCCATGGCCCGCTCTCCCCCCCCCCCGGTGCCCCTAGCCCCCACGGCCCCCACAGCCCAGAACCGCCTCTCCAGGGGCCCGAGGGAGCTGGGTGAACCAGAGGCCTCGCCGAGCCTCCCAAACCATCTAGAATGTAGGTTTTCTTGTTTTTCCACTTAGACTGAAGACCACTATCCTTTTCAACCTGTTGGTCTGGTTGCAAAAGTAAGGGGGTCTCCAGTTCTGGGCCACAGTGAGAATCCCGGGCACTCTCAGGTCTTCTTGCTCCCGACTGTGGGAAGGTAAATGGTGCGTCGCTGGTGGGTGATACATGCCATGTAGCCTTCCTCCGCCTCCGGGGAGCGCGAGGCCTCACTCTTCCTGTGGTCGCTGAATGACAAGCACAGAGCAGGCCAAGCCCTTCGCCATCACAGCCTTCCCAGAATCCACTTCTCTGCTGCCAAGTGTCCTTGAAGATGGGGCAATGCTGGTTTCTGCCTGCGTCCTCTGGCCCCTCCTCACCCCACGTGTCTACACGTGTTCACAGGCTGTCAGCATGGTCCCTGTTCTGGGCTTTGGGTGGGCCGAGCATTGGGTCCCAGCCCTGTTTGGGTCAGGAACGGCACATGCCCAGGCTCCCTAGGACTGACAGCATAGACAGTCCTCCTCTTAGAAAACAGATTCAATTCTCTGCTGTCAGGATTACGCCCCAGCTTCCAGGACCAGCTTTCTTGCCGGATAGAATGTTTCTGGCTCCTGCTGGCTAACAACAGAGATAATGATGATTATGATGATGAAGAAAACAGTTAAATATTATATAGTGTTACTGTTCCAAGCACTATTCTAAGCACACTGCATACATTACCTCAGCGAATCCCCACAACTCTCCTCTTGCCACCATCACCAGCCACAAGGCCCGGAAGCCAAGGCACAGAAAGGTTATGGAACTTGCAAAAGGTCCCATGACGAGCAAGAGTGAAATCCAGACACCAGAGTCTTGACTCTCACCACTCCACCGAGTGAACAAGGGAAGGAGGAGGTGACGTCGGGAAGCCCCTGACCCAGCTGCCTGAGCTGGATTTCCCAGTGACACAGCCAGTTCACTCCCTTCACCCCAACTGCTTTCTTTGTCCGTCTCCTGCAGCCAAAGGAGTCCTGCCTGGCCTGTCCCTGCAGGCATTCTCCCTGGTGGCAGCCAGCGTCTCCTGGAGTCTATGAACAGAGTGCTGCCTTGAACATAATGTCCTCTCTATTGATCGTGTTCCACAGACTCTGTAACTGAGAGACGCTGCGATTCATCCAAGAGCCCCTCAGGTCTACCGGACCCATTGTCCAGGACCGACTGTCTCCAAACCTGCAGTGCATTATGCTGATTTGCAACTCAGCCCAACTACTTCCTCAGCCACCAAAGGCTTGCGTAGACCTGCAACGCCAGATATCCACGTTTTCTTAACACAGATTGATTTACATATTATCTATAGTTCATACCACACAAGCCCACCATGTGAAGTGTACAAGTCACGGTCTTTTAGCATATTTATAGAGCTGTGTAAGCACTGCCGAAATAACCTTCAGAACATTTTCATCACTCCCCAACACACCCTGTATCAGTTGTTCCCCATTTTTCTCCAACCCTCTCCCCAGTCCTAGGCCACCACTACTCTGCTCTGTCTCTATAGATTTGCCAGTTCTGGACATTACATAGCAATAGAATCATACAATATATGTAATAGAGTTAGGGCTTCCACCTATGAATTCTGGGAAATAATTCGATCATAACATTTAGCATTCCTTGTTGATCTAGGGCAGGGGTGGGCAAACTTTTTGACTCGAGGGCCACCATGGGTTCTTAAACTGGACCGGAGGGCCGGAACAAAAGCATGGATGGAGTGTTTGTGTGAACTAATATAAATTCAAAGTAAAGGAGCGGAGGGGAGAGCAAGAGAACCGGATAGAATAGCCGGATCCGGCCCGTGGCCGTAGTTTGCCCAAGGCTGATCTAGGGGATTCTTTAGACTCAGGTGTTTTGAATATGGTGTGTCTGGAGCACCGCCACGTGTCAAGCATCCTGCTTTAATGCCAGGATGGGGCATGGAGAGCCAGGCTAACCATGGACGTTGTTAGACAGACACCATGAGTCCTTCGGGTCATCAGAGTCACCGTCAAGAACTACAAAGAGGGACCAGATTCACAGGAAGCTCTGCCAGAGCAGAAACAAGGTGTGACTAAAAGTACATCTCTTCCCGCCCCGAAGCTCAGACCACAAGCCACCCAACTCTAGTGACCGTTCTCAGTCTTCGCTTTAGAGAAGCCTGACGAGAAGCAAAATGGTGGCTGGGACCGTGGAGCTGCTCACCCCACATGGCCCTTCCTAATGCCACCTGCAACCACTGGCTTCACTTTTCTTCCAACTCCAACAATGCAGCGAGAATGGAGAAACAGGGCCCTGGCCAGTGTGGCTCAGTGAATAGAGCATCGGCCTGTGGACTGAAGGGTCCCAGGTTCAATAATGGTCAAGGGCACATACCTTGGTTGCAGGCTCCTCCCCGGCCCAGGCCCTGGTCAGGGGTCGTACAAGAGGCAACCAATCGATGTGTTTCTCTCACATCGCTGTTTCTCTCTGTCCCTCTCTCTTCCACTCTCTCTAAAACTCAATAAGCAGACACATGAGTGACCTCTCATAGGCTTGACAGCCCGAGCATGGGTCACTGTCCCTTCTGCCTGAACACTGACTATGACATCCGAGAGAGGCTGCTCCATCGGCTGGTTTCCAGAGCAAAGACGACATGAGATGGAGCTGTGAGAGATTTGCAGGGTGGGTGACAATCAACCTTTGTTGTTCTCAGCTTTGGAGCTTTAAGGGCATTTGTTATAGCAGCAAAATATAGCTTGAGCTGACTAAGGTGAGGATTTCTTCCGTCTGAAGCTGCCTCAACAGGTCCCCATTAACTCATACAGGCATCACATTCTCTGAATAATATAGATTCTTCCTTTTCATGGAGGACATCATTTAGAAGGAGAAGAGAGAGCCATACCAAAATCATCTGGATCCTTCTTAGCCTGTAGTGGTACTTCAATTTGGGATCATGGAACCATTCTAGAATCCAATAAAACCTCTAAACACTGCCCTCTGTAGAAATGCATAATTGCAGTAAAAGACACACATTTTTAGTAAATAATTTCAAGGACTTCACCGCACCTCTGAATCACCTCTGATTTAAGGTCTAACTTCAGTCTTTCTTCAAAAATCCCCAGCAGCAGAAGCTAAGTTGGAGAGCTAAGACCTGACACGGCATGTCAGAGCCCTCCCTCCGCTCGAGGACGCCTCCCCTAGCTGCAGGTCACCAGTGTCAGCACAAAGGAGATCATCAAGACAAGTGTGTTGAACTAAACACAACAGTGTATTGGGAGGCATTCATTGTACAGGAAAACTCAAGGCCCTCCAGCTGGCAAGTGAGAATTGGATCTTACCCTAAATCTACCGGCTTCAGACCTGGCATTGCCCACGGCCCTGCCACTCAAACCCAGGCACAGGACCCTGCATGAGAAATGTAGCATGTTTTGCTGAAGCACCATTTTCACTAGGAATTTTTTTAGCATCTGCATATAACAGAAAAACCCCAAGTATCAGTGTGTGATGGTCAATTCTACATGTCAACTTGCCTGGGCTAAGGGACACTCAAGACAGCAGGTTAAATTATTTCTGGGTGTGTCTGTGCGCGTGTGTCTGGAAGAGATATCAGTGGAATCAGTGACCGACTCGGGAAGATCTGCCCTCAGCCCCCGGAGGCCCAATAGCACAGGAAGGTGGAGAAAGGATGCATTCCCCGTCCCTGCCTGAGCTGGGACACCATCATCTCCGCCCTCAGACACCAGCGTTTCTGGTTCTTGAGATTATGGACTCAGACTGGGGTTTCTATCATTGGCCCCAGAGTCTCCTGCAAACTCAGACTGAATAACCCACGGTTTCTCCTAGGTCTCCAGCTTGAAGATGGCAGATTGGGGGACTTCTCAGCCTTGTGATCCAATTTCTATTACCCCCTCCCCCCAGGATGTAGCTTCCATCTTAAGGTCACCTCATAGTCCAAGATGACTGATAGAGTGTCAACCCTCAAGGTCGAGTTCTAAGATGCAAGCATGAGGAATCAGGCACAGCAACGGATGCTGCCCTCCTCCCATCTTCCAGGAGTGGATCGCTAAGCCTTTCAAAGAGCAGTGGGAGGCTGCCCCTCCTGCCCCCCCCCCCAAGGCCCCCCGCCTTCCCCCCAAGGCCTGCTGCCCTTGGGACGCAGCTCCCAGCAGGACGGGGCTGGAATGGGCGAGCCTGGGGCCCGATGAAGGTGGGGTCTTCAGTACGGGGCGGAGCCAAGGGAAGGGACCAGGGTATCAGCAAGGTCACTGCCTTGAAATGATGCCATTTTAACATCAGTCAATGCGGACTTCCTGAGGGGGAGTCAGCTTTATGGGGGACAAACCACAGAGGGCGGAAGGGCCAGCTTCCCTTTCCACAGTGGTTCCCGAGTTTCTGAGGCAGTCGGGGGTGGGAGTGTGCGAGGGCTGGGCACAGTGATGCACCCGCAGGGCCGTGACCCGCCCCTACTTCAATCACATCCAGCCCTCTTCAAGTTAGGCTCCATGGGTGGGCAGGAAAGCAACAGGGAACCCACTCTGCAGCTGCAGCACCTGCCAGGCAGGAGTGTAGCTGAGGTCTGTGCTTTATTTCTAAAACCTACGTGGGGTTGTTCCTCCCGCACTGCCAGGCTGCCAGGTAGTCCTGTGTTTAGCTGCCTCCGCGGCTCCCAGGCCCAGGGCTCCCAGCCCCTCCCCTCCGCTGGGCGGCTGGGACGGCTGGGACTGGGCGGGTGGGGGAGGGTATCTTGAAGGCGCTGAAGTGTCGCCACCCCAGGGCTGCAGCTGCCCCTGCTGTCAGGAGAAAGGCCTTGGTGTCCGGGAAGCGCCTGTAACTCTGGCGCCCACAGATGCCGGATCGCAGAGGCCGGGCTGGACACGCTGCACTGTGGACAGACATGCCGGGGACACTCTCCTGTTCGCAGTTAGAAGCAGGCCTTCCTGCTTGGTGGCGTGTTGTTTTAGCTCCGATGGTCCTGCCCTGTAACTGAACGGGCACCTGAGGGTGAGGAGCAGCCCTGGCAGAGCTGGCACAGCTCAGATGTCTCCGTGGGGCTGGCTGGCAGGTGTGTGGGGCGTGCAGGGCCGGAGCCAGGGCCGCTCACTCCTCACCACCACAGGGCAGGCCGGGGCCGAGACACAATTTGTCCCAGTGTCTTTACCACAAGACACCACGAGGCCTTTCCTGTTACATTCATTGGGAGAAGGTGGGCCAAATGAGTTTTAAAAACATTAAAGAACGTGCAGAGCGCCCTGAGCCTTTGACATGCTGGCGTGACTGCAACGCCAGGTGGGCGTGTATGTTAGCTGTGTATGTTAGCGGTGGCTGCCACGCTTACGTGGCGGAGGGCTGAGTGGCTTCCAAGGGACGCGGTTTTGAACAAGCTCCCCATTCAGCCTCTTGGCACGAGAGCCAGGCTGCGGCTGAGGGCATTCAGCTTCCGACTCCTCCAGCTGGGCGGCCCTGCCCTCTCCAGTGTGTCCCGCAGGTGGAGCAGGCAGGCCCTCCCTCCTGCACCCTGCACCGCCCGAGGCCGGGAGGGTGCCCTCTCCCTCCTGTGCAGCGCACTTCCGGGGCCAGAGATACTTTTTATTTACGGTGCCAGGTAACAAACCCAGCTCTGAGGGCCACAGTCTGTCATCAGGATGTGGGAAAACAGCCCTAGACAATGCATGAAGTGGGCGCAGACCTCACTGACAGACGCTGGAGTCTCCTCTGACCACGTCACAGGCCTCCGCAGCTGCACTCAGTGCTGCCGTGCTCACGCACCGCTGAGGCCCTTTCAACAGGACCCACGCCTCGCAGAGCGGGTACAAATGGTGGAGTCAGGATGCAGCGGAGCTGCCGCAGGGCCCACCCCCACTCACATGTCTCCAGGCCCGCGTTTGGGCAAAAGTTCCCACTTGAATTTGTCAGCTTCTACTGAGAAGCGGGGAACCTGGCCAGATGCCCACCAAAGTGGTCCTCACCTTCTGCCACCTCATGGGGAGGTCTGCCACAGGGTGGACAGGTGATGGTTGCCTGTTTGCTTGCTGCCTATCCACCTGTCGGGATGACTCTGCAAGTGCCATTCGTCAGAGGGCCCAGCCGCTCGGGATGCCTCGCCGGCACCGATTCTCCACCCTGGCAGGCGCTACCATCCCAGCCACAGTCCACTTCCCCACATGGGTGCCAGTCCCCTTGACGTGAGAGGCAGAGAGTGCAATGCATGTCTGCCTTGCCCACGCACGGAGCTCCTCCTTGGGAGGCTGCTGGTGGCGGGGGCTCCGGCTGAGCAACAATGCTCACCCAGTGCCACCCGAGGGCACTGTGGCTGTCTAGTGGGTATGCAGCCCAAACTTCTCTGCGCTAGCAGCTCGCGCCATTCACGCCTGAATTAACAAACCCCATTGTGTGCCCTGAGACTTCTTGGGGTGACCACGTTGTAAGGGGTATTAATGTGCACCACTGCTGTACACCTCAATCTAATAGAACATCGTATGTCAACTGTAATTGAAAAATAAATTTTTAAAACTCCCATTTAATTGATATGCCGCTCCTGTGTGTGTACACAAGTGCGTACATGTGACCCAGCACTCACACTCACTATGTGCCTACTGTGCATGGTGCCAGACTCTCTGCAGACCTCTCCTCTCCCTGGGCTCCACTCACTCTCCTTTACTCACACCAGGTCAGCAAGCACCATAACACACTTTCAGTGAAGAAAAGCCGTGTTCATTGTAAACATTATTTGCAGACAGACACACACGGGGCAGCTGTCAACAGTACCAGGGGCTTTATTTCATGTGACCGATTGCCCCTCCCTCTGAGAAAACAAATACGTAAATAAATAAATGACATTTGACCTTTGAAAACAGGATAAAACAATCTCAAAACAAAATAAGCCCTTTTGTTCATGCCTGGTGTTGACACCAGTGAAACATTAGAAAAAGTGTTCAGAAAAAATCGCCGCTTCCCATTAAAAACACAGCATATTACAAGCAAGCACTGGGCACGGCACAGGGCCCCCGGCACAGGGAAGGGCACGGGAGGTGTTTCTAAGACGAGACAGTGAGCGAGCCAGGGGGCTGCGTCCCGCACCCAGGCAAGCGGGTGTGGCTGACGCCACAGGAACATGTGGTTTCCAGGAATCCCTCGGGCCTTGTGCCATAACGAGAGCCCCTGGGGCTGACAGAACCAGCGTGGCAGCTGGGGCAGGTCCCGTCGGGCCTGCATGGCTGGCAGGCCATGGGTCTGGCATTTAGAGCTGCACCGGCCGCTTGGTCCGGTCCACTTTTGAAGAAGTGCCGAGCCTTCGGTAGAGTTGGGTGTTGGATACCGAGTTCTCTTCTTCCTGACCCTCCAAGCCGCTCGCCAGCTCCCTCCAGGGAAGAGCTGAGTAAACACAGCCGTGCCAGGTCCCAGGTGCTTTGGGTGGGTGTGTCCAGGGCAGGGATGACACGAATTGTGACTCACAGGAACATGGGGTCGTGGCACCAGAGCAGGTGGAGGGAGATGTGCAGTGAATCCGCTGACCCGGAGTGCTGTGATTGATTGGTGATGCCTGGCACAGCCCAGGAGGGCAGCCGGGGTGGCATCAAGAGCACCTGCACCTGCCTTGGGAGTGGCCTGCCCAGTGTCCCCCTCTGCACCCTGCCTGCCTCACAGCGAGCCCGCCCGGCCCAGGGCTCCTGCCAGCACAGGTGGCTTTACCCCGCACATCTGGATGTCTCCTTTCAGTCCAGGCTCTGAGCCCCATCCCATCTTCCCAGATGTGCCCTACGAACTTTCTAATGAAAATCAGAGCTTGCAGGGGCTCACGTGATTGTGCTTAACAGCCCTTCCTGACAAACGCCATGACGGCAGCCGGACTGGACTGGCTCCTTTAGATACTCAGCAAACAGGAGTCTGAGCAGACGCTTGTTTTTAATCCCAACACAGGGCGGCTCTAACCTTTTCCTTGCCATGGTCCCAAGGTTTCAGCATAGCCCCTCAGAACTGCTGGAGTCAAGGACCAAGGGCCCCCAACTGCTCCCATCTCCTCTTCGCTGCCCAGGAAGATGCTGAGAGCAGAGCATAATAAGCTTGGGCGCATTCCAGCTTAAAACATCTTGCTACCCTTGACCAAGATTAACCCAGCAAGAGCTTTTTACCACCATGGAGCCCCACTCAGCCAGGGCATTCCTACAGGGTATCTAAACGGGAGTGATACCCTGGGGTGAGCCTCGCCTCCCTCCTTGCACTTTCCCTGTCGGGAACCACCCTGCTGCACGCTGTCTAGTGTGGGGACAGCTCCCATCCTCCCAAATGGTGAAGCCAGTGCCCAGCAAGGACCGACCCTCAGGACTCCTCAGGTAGCACAGAAAGCCTGCACCCACAACGCCCCTGGGAGACACCAGACACCATGAGCCCCCCCTGAAACGTTCCAGATTTCTGAGGGGCTAGACTTGGGTTTGACCCCAGGAAATTAGGACAAGGACAAAGGAACGTGCCAACTTTCTGTTACCAGGACAAACCTATTTTCAAATGAGAGTCCTGAGCCATTTCTAGTCCCTTCCCTTCAGTGCTGGTGCACGCGCTGATGGGGCAGTCCCCGGGGATGCCCTGGGGCTCTGGAGGCAGCTGCCGGGGCCTCCCAGGCAGGGAGCCAGCTCTGTCTGTGGGGCGCCAGGTCTGACACTGTCTTCTGCTTCAGCCGATCATTTACTTAACTGCAGGACCAGAACCAGGCTGTCTTCTGAGGCTTTCAGCATCACTGAACTAACCACTGTGGCGCCTTCCCCACTGCCTCCTTCAGCTCACTGCGCCCGTTCCAAAGGATGTGCGTGACACATCGCTCATTTCCTTCCAAAACTCTGCCATCCCTTGCCCAAGCACTTCCTGCAGCCACGTGCCACGCCCCGAGCCACGGGCCATGCCAGCTCCCCACACACGCCCTTTGCTTCCTGCTCCCAATGGGTATACTCTACCAGTTAACAAACTTAAGTTCGAAAAGGAATCATTTCCCACACAAAACTAAGATTTCAATGTAAATTTTACTATTTTATTTGTGAAAAAACTACAAGCAGAATTCATAAATAGACATTTCTATTTAAAGCAGGAAAATGATAAAGTGGCTTCTAATAACACAGTCGTGCACATGCCAGCAACAGGAATATATTAACATCTTTATTTGCTAGACGAAGAGCAGTGTCCAATATAAATTCCCCCAAACATTTAAGACCTGTGAATTTCTGACCAGTTCACAAAACCACCAACTGACACTTGCGCATGAAGAAAAATCAGACCTAAGACTCAGCTATAAAGACAGACAGAGCAGAAACCTCCGAAGCGAGACAAGCTGTCTTCCTGGGAAAATGAAAAATATAGCTCGTATAATACAGTAACAAAAATTCACAAGATTATGTTTGACATATTTAACAAGCATTCTCTATTGGTCTCCAACAAACAAAGCTAAGGAAATAATGTAACCATCTTTACACAGTAAATTAAGGTTACAAGTCATACACAAGAACAGAACTGCTTGCGCATTAAAAACTGTTCAGCTCCATTGTCATACTCTAAATGTTGGCTCTTAAACCATTTTCGGTTACATACAAGCAAAGGTTATTATATATTCAGCAATTAATAAATTTTCAATAATTTACGATATGGTAGCTTAGAAAAGTAGGCTGAGAATGGTCTTGATAAGGCAGGTGAGACGTCTTTGCGGAACACAACTCCCAGAAGCTTCTGCCATTGTTTTCAAATATCCCAGACTGAAACAGAAGGGCTTTGATTGAAATGTTCTGTGGGTGTCAAAATACTTCACCTTTCAACTGCTCAAACAGAGCATGTCAGGTAAGCTGTGTGCTCACGCTGAAGATCGGGTGGTTAAAACCAATGGAGACTTGCAAGGGTAACACTGTGCTTTTTGTTTTGGCTTTATGACCTGCTTACTGTGCTACCGAATACCAGGTATTTCTGACCCTTTAATATATACCTTTCTAATCTACACTAGTGTTTGTACACACTGCCCACCCTATAGGGCAAACTGCAAATGCAGGAAGTTCCACGAATTCCGTCTCCAGAGCACATGTCTGAGGAATCTCAATGTCAGACATGGAGCCTCAAGTGCCCTCCACTTCGGGCCTCAGCAGCCTGCAGGTCCAGGGGCCGGCCCAGGACACGGGCCCAGAAGGCTCCACTGTCACTTGCAGTTCCACCAAAATGGCCACGTCATCCCACCTGTCCTAAAGCACCCTTCCATCCGTCACCTCCTGTTCTCTGTTCATCATGAGGCAAAGCCAAAACACCAAGACACTGGCAATCATTAATTAGCAGCCGAGTAGCTGGTTCATCAGCTTTCCCCACTAATCTAGGAGTCCAATCACTTTACAGGAGACTAATTTTGAAAAGTTACACAGTGTTTCTGAAATGCACACCAACACTTTATGGTTTGGAAAGCAGTGCAACCCACGAGTTTGGTGACATCTAATTTTTCTTATTAAAAAGGTAATTTTCAAACTTAGCAATTCCTTAAATCTCTGGAAAATAAATATGGCTGACTAATTTACCCTCCCTGAGACCCTTAATAAAAGGAATATTAAAACTTTAGAAGGAATGTCTTTGCAATATCCCACGAATATTAAATTGTGGATTTAAAATTCATAGTCAAATCACTATGTATTATATATTCTGATACTTACAGAAAGCATTTGATTTCCTTTGGTTCATTAATAAATACTTGAAAAATGTATCTAAAAAGGTAAGCACAGCTTGCATCCCAGATGCAAGCATCATTGTGAAGAGGGGACATGTCCGAGCCTTTGCGAGTAGGACCATAGACACCACGGCACTGCGTTGGACCCTGTGCTTGGAGAACAGACTGAGCTCATGCGCAGGAGTGACGGGAGAGTCCTAACGTCAATGGGAAAGGAGCCTTTCCTGTCGGCTACTCAAATCAAGCTGTTCATGTTTCCTTTGCACTGTGGCCTCCAGACAGAAGTGACTTCTATTCTTAAGCATACCAGGTTTCTCACACCCACACGGGGGGCTTCCTTACAACCAGCTGCCCTCCCAGGCACCCTCAAGTTATGACCAAATAAAAGAAGGTGGCATCAAGTCCCCGACTTGACTGAAGTCTGGGACTCTGGACACACGTGGTGGGAGTTACACAGAAGAGAGACCCTAATCAAATGACAAAACACAACAATGTAAAACGCTGGCGGGTGGAAACCTTAGTGGTCTTTGTTTTCGTCTCCCCCCCTTCCCCCCCATAGTAAAAATGGGTGAAAAGAAACTTTACAACTGAGTTTACTCAAGCTATCCTCAGGCCCAGGAAGGAGCCGCAGGCTCCCACAAGTGCTCTTCCCAGCAGGGAGGTGAGTGCCTGCAGCTCCTCAGGACAAGAAAGGAGTGGAGTTTTAAGGAAGAAAAACAATTCCCACCACTGAATAAAGGAACACATGAGGGAAAGGAGGGCAGGAGGCAAACCAATTTCAATGACAAAACCACCAGGGCAGGGCCCTGTGCGGAGTGGAGTCAGGAATTTGCTTCTTGTATGGACCAAAAATGCAGTTTAGTCAGTTTTAATCCTAAAACTAAGCGACAATTTATAGACTGACCTCAGCCCCGAACAGAGGCCTGGGAAGTGGTGGAATCGCGGATAGAATACCGTGTTTTCACGAGCGAGCGCCATGTAAGAACAGCACTGTGAACACTACCGCAATCCGTGCGACACTCGGCATGGGAGCTCGCTGGGTACTGCTGATGGACAGAGCCTCTCAACCAGCACCTGGGTGTCAGCTATTCCGCTACTAGTGCAGGCTATCTGGAGCAGTCCTGAAATGGGAGATCACATTGTTTAAAAATCTATGTTTTCCTATCATCCAGTACTCTTTAGACAGAGAGCCAAGCTGCCCGTGGGCCGGAACACAGCTCGTGTAAGACCGATTTTAATGCAATGTCAGCGCTTCCGTAGAAGGGACTGTCCCGGGTCTGTAACTGTTCAAGGTTGTACTCACTTCACAGTGTATCAAGCACCAGCGTTGCCATGGATTGGTTTCAAATAACCCTTTATATATAATTTTATATTTATATATAGTTATATCAAAACTGATAGTACATAGTATAACTGGAAGAAAGAAATAAACTTAGAAGGATATGCTGTGAGGATGGAGCTTGTGAACACAATAAATAAAAGTTCCCTCCCCCTCCCAGGCCACCCCCCAACAAAACAAAAACAAAAACCAATTGTAATGTACATGGAAAATTGTGCACAGCAGATTTTTTTTTATAAAAAGTAGATTCAGGAGCACATCCAATTATAAATGATTGTTAGGAAAATCATATAAAACAATGGAATACATAAAAGTGTCAAGAGTAATTGTCAGGGTGCGAAATTCCTTGGTGGCCAAATGCCCATGGCAAGCAGAAATGATCCTGGCAGCATCACTAATAGGTCGATGTCCACAGAAGGTTCTCCAGGTGCAAGCAGCATGGGCAGGTGGAGATTTGAATTTCAGACCCTGATTCATAGTTTTCACAATTCCATGTGCAATTTCAGAAAGACTCGTCGTTCACTGCGGACAGGTCGCCCTTGGGAGTGGAGGAGCGGGAAGAGCCCTTGTCTGTGCTCTCCGACCCCGAGCTGCTCTGGTGCTGCTGTTCGGACCCTGCACTGGAGGTCACTGTGGAGGAGGACGTGGAGGAGGAGCGAGTCTTTTCCTTAAAGTCTGTGATAATGACGGTGACGTTGCCCACAGTCACTGCCAGCTGTTGTGCGGTGCTCCTGTCCACATTTTTCAGTCGGGGCCTAAAAGCACCAGCACGGGGAACAGTTACATAAGCTACGGATTAGAAGCAGTTCTGGCAGACATCAACACAAAGATTTCATGACACCCACCACATGCCACAGCTGACCACAAAACCTGCAGCTTAACCTCAGCAGTAACAGAAACCACTGCCCGTTGGCAAAGCTTTGGACCACTCCAAAATTATCATCAATGTATCTGTCTCCTGTTTGGCCACAGTGGTATAAAGCAGCACGTACACGCACGGGCACACACACACACATGCACGTACGCATGCAGCTGACAGTCTCAGACCTAGTTCTCCACCCTACCCCTCAGCCTATAAACCCAGAGGCACAAAACCATCTGGTTCTTGAGTAGGACTCAGTACCCTAGAGCAGCACTTGAGTTTTGCATTCTAGTTTCGGTACCTTGAGGTGTGATTTGACTCGCTGGTCTTGGTTGTAGCATTTGCAGACTGTATACTGTTTGCTTCACTAGGAGGATCTTTCAGGACATCGGACTTTGGTCTAAAGGGGTGGGGGGACCAAGAGACGTTTAAAAGGTATCTTTGATTCACCTGCAAAATAACATATCATGCCGAGTTACCCAGGAACTTACTTTGTTTTCTTGTTGCTATTTTTCTTGGTAACACTGGGACTAATTTCCTTATCTTTCTCAGGTTTCTCTTTGTCTTGCTTTTCAACTTTCTCCTTCTTCTCCTTCTTCGGGGGTGGTGGGGTGGCATACTGCTGTGCCACCTGCTGTGCCACCAGCTGAGAATTGATTCGAGGTTTTCTAAAACATTCAAGGAAAGACACACCATTACTTGCTTTATAAATACCAGTCTTTTTTTGGTCTTCTAATTTCTCACGTATTTTATTACTAGTGTCTGTCATCTCAGAACTCAATTAGATGGTGCTATTTCTACATTACTACTTCCCTGTAGCACGGAGGAGTCCATAAACCTTCTCTTTCAAACTCACTTCTTGCACATCTACCTTTAAGGGCACGTACAGGTGCTTACATGAGCAGCGAAGTGCATCTCAGCCATGAGGGTACTGTGTTGGCTCTGGGAGTGCTGAGAGCTACTTCTTTTGAGCTGTCAGGATCACACAAATGCCCCCCCCCCCCCCGCAGAGGGTTCACCCGGACACTGGTAACCCCTTGAGAAGGGGATAAAATCACAAGTGTGACATTTCCCCTCAATGATCCCGACGTGGTCTGCTCCCTGCAGCTCTGTGACTGGCACGGACAACAGACAACACAGAGCAATAAAGGGGGTGAAGACAGAAAGTCACTATAAAAACCCTTAGATGATGACACATCCATTGTGAGAGCAACCATCATGTCCTCACCAACCTGCAGTTGACACTGGCTCTCAGCATGATTGTTTACCAATTGTAAGTGGTGCCAACCCTTCTCACTCTGCACGACCATGCAGGCCCACGTGGAAGGCAGACGGAAAGGAAGCCTGTACAGTACTCATCTTCAGAGACAGTCCACCAGATGGACATGTACAGCATAATAAACTCTCCGAGCACAAGGCAGGGAACAAACAGAAAATGGATCCACTCTTGAGGTGAAACGACTAGTTGCCACCATTAACTATGCCCTCAGACCTACAGCTCCCTCTTTGCTCCCCAGGATGGAGGACTGGACAAGAGAAAAGCAAACATAAGAAAAACAAAACAAAACAAAACGAGTTTGCTGGATCCATGGCTGCCCCGCGCTAGGCACGGTCTGCTCCAAGCGGTCAGCACTCAGTGGCATGTGCCTTCACTAGAAACATGCCAACAAAGAGCACGCTCAGAGCCAGTTTCCTGGGGCTCTGGCAGCACAGGCTTTGGTCGGCTGCCGCCCCATGGAAGCCAGTCAAGTACACCTCAGACTGGATCGCAAAGGGCCGTACTTGTCACTGGGCAAGGGCTTCAAACATAGGTGGGAGTACCCCTAGAAAGGGAGGGAGGGGCTTACCCTAAGCCACGCCCGCCGGCAGGCGGCGGCGGCGGCGGCGGCGGCGGCGGCGGCAGCAGCAGCAGCAGCAGCCATTTGGAGCCTCTCCTCCTTCAAGCAGAAGTGTGATACGGGCACCCTCATGAAGAAGGTCATGCATTTCACAGATGCTAGCTGGGAACATAATAGCTCGCTGTCCACAGGGATCACCAACCATTTCCGTCTGCATGTCATCCACACTAACCAGACTCAGCCAGTGTTAACACTGTGAACAATCCATTAAAACTCAGAAGAGCTACACCTTGAGGAGAATTTCCATTACGCCAGTACATGTGCTGTACTCCAGGGAAATCTCACACAAGAACAAGAGGACATCTGGACACCAGTCCAGGAGTATCTTCAACAGAGTCACCAGGCGCCTGGCCACTCCAGGACGCCTGCCCCATCTGATATCACTACCACGGGGCACTGTAATTGCCAATCAACTATATACTCCTCAGTGGCAAAACTGCATCCTAATCATCTTTGTTAGTAAAATTACCTACTGGGTAAATAACGAATAAACAAACATTGCAGAGAAAAACAAAGCAGAATGAGGACTGAGGAGAGGGCCCAAACTCTGGTGGTGCAGGAAGTCACTGCCGACTTTTGGAGCAGGCCCCATGGGAGCAGGCTGCACAGGCCAGGGCACCCAGGGGGTAATTACCACCAGGGGGTAATTCAGAGCCTTCTTTGAGAACCTACTAGAAGGGTGAGCAGGTTGGAGATTTCTATAGGAAAGGAGACACACTGTGTTGTGCACTGAAAGAATGAGAAAGACAGACGGCCATCGAGTTAGGAGTTAATTCAGGGGACAGAGGAGTAAAAGAACACACTCAAGAAGTCCTGGGGAATAAGTGGGGACACTTTTCCTCTGAGACAGGAGAGGGATACTAGGTAAGGGGCTGTAGTGGAACATGGAAATGAAAAGGCAGAGAGGAGATTCAGAAACCATGGGCACTAGACATAGCGCTGGTCTGGTGGGCAGCACGCAGAGCAGCAGCAAGAGAGCTGGTGATGAGCAGAGAGAAGGGAGTTCTGCATCTCACACACGGCCTCAATGGCCTGAGCGTGGTGTGCTTTACGGACGCTCTCAGCTGCCCGACAAGCTTATCCAGAATGGGCCATCCCCTACTCAGGCACTCCACTCAGCTATGGGCATCCTGGACACCAGGGAGCTGCCTGTCGCCATGTCTCTGCCACGGGCAATCCTCTAACATGTCGTCAAACACACCCCCAAGATTCTTCAGCCCAGCTCCATAATCCAGGATCAGTAGTACAAACTTACATGTGCAACAGGTGAGATGAGCTACACCCCTTCACAGGGGTGCCAGCCGTGCACATGCTCTCCCATGCTCCTAAGAAAATGACTAGAATGGTAGAATAGTCCAGTGCCCCTCTCCTCTAATGCTCAGCCAAACAAAATTTCACAAGTGAGTAGGAGCCAAGGCTATCTGGGATCTGCCTGTTACCAAGAAACTAGAGGCCCGGTGCACATTGAAAGGAAATTAGAAGGTGGACGGTGGGGCAGGACTGGGCAAGACGGGCCGGACACACCCTGGAGCCAACCTCCCACGGTCCCTCCCGGGCTGGCCGCACGTGGGGCAGCGCCGCAGCTTGAGGAGCATCTGCGGTCACCGCAGCTCAGCAGTAAACCAGATTTGGGGCTGACGGTGCCCCATCAACAACATAACCCATGGCCAAAGGTGGAATCGCACAGCCCTGTGAGGAATCCTGCTCCCTCCTCTCTGGTTCTGGGTGCGTTACCCAATAACCACCACTGCCAAGTCACTGCAGCTTAGCAGCTCCTGCGTTGAGCATCTGCCCCCTGGTGGTCAGTGTGCATCATACCTACCGGACGGTCGGTAAGAGGTCTAGTAAGAGGCCTCGTGCACAGATTAGTGCACATTGAAAGGAAATTAATTAGAAGGTGGCCAGGCGAGGCAGGGCTGGATGAGACGGGCTTGATATGCCCTGGAGCCAACCTCCCACAGTCCCTCCCCAGTTGGCCTCACCTGGGGCGGTGCTGGGGCTTGAAGGGTGTCTGCGGAATGAGCAGGGTCCCTGTCAGGTGGGGGGTCCTTCAGCCTGGCCTGTGGGGATCGGCCGAAACTGGCAGTCTGACATCCCCTGAGGGGTTCCGGAGTGCAAGAAAACACTCTGCAAAGCTGCTGTCGCTTGGCAGCTCCTGTGTTGAGCAGCTGTCCCTGGTGGTCAGTGTGTGTTCATAGCTACCAGCTGGGCATCCAGTCGCTTAGGCATACGTGTGTGTGTGTATGTGTGTGTGCGTGTGTTTGTGTGTGTATCCTGGCTCAAAAAGCAGCACAGCCCCTTGGAAGGGGAAGGGGAGGAGACCCCTTGCTCTTGCAATGAAGGTGGTACGTACCCCAATGCTCCGGCAGCTCTTGCCATGTGCCCCTCTGTGTCTAGGCTAATGTGCTCTGACTACGTGCGACAGAATGAAAATTGCCAGCCCCCAGGAACAGAGCTACACACACTTCACTCCTGCGCAGCCCAAAGCCAGCTAGCTTCCAAGTCAGGCATTACAAGCTGTGCCTGAAGTCAGAGAGGCGGAGTGGTCCACAGGCAGCCCAGACAGGCCCACCACGCAGCTGGATGTAGCACAACAGCCTCTAGAGGAGGAAGACTACTTCCCTTTTACAATGAAGACAGAAAGATTAAGAAACGTAGCTAAGGGTTAGTTAGTTAAGTGGCTGAGCTGGGATTTTTAACCCAAATCCATCTGGAATTTCCATGGGTTCCTCTTATGAAGGAACTGCAAATGAGTCTCTCTACTTTGGAAGAGCCCAGACTTGTTTTTAGGTGTGTGTGTTGGGGGAGGGGGTGCTCCAGCAGAAGGTACTAGGGATGAAAAGCCCAGGTCAACCCCAGGCTATGGTTTAGACACCTCCAGAGAGTCCCAGTGTCCTCACTCGTCTCACCAGCTTTACTCTGACAAGAAGACACCACTGGGGTGTCCTTCAGAGAAGGGAAAAGGGGGAGGAGAAGCTGGCAAGAATGTCTCCCCCTGTCTGTAAGGAATGAACCCCGATCAGATAGTGAACACTGCTGACCCTGACAGAGTCCTTCCCACAGATTAGCTGCTCAATGAAGTCTTCCCCGAGTCACACAACAAACTGCCAACAGCTCGTTTGATGGGCAGAACTTTGAACGTGCTGTAGGAAAGTCAATGCTCCAATGTGGGTCTCCACAATGACCCAAGTTTCCCAACTAACAAACCTTAAATAAGCAATTAACAGCTGCCACAATATAGTGGAAAACATTAGATGACAGCACATGGCTTATAGCTTTTGGTGCCTAAGCCTCCAATAAAAGCTAATCAACCACCACCAACACCAAACAAATAAAAAGCCCTATTTGACCAGAAATGCTATAAACAGGGGGTCTGGTTTCCTGGATGAAGAAGTTTGGCACCGAATGAGTTTTTTGTATCTTCTTCTTCAAAACTATACATTTTTAACAAAATAAGCAGACAAGCAGAACAGAAACAGACTTACAGATACAGAAAACATCTTGACAGTTGCCAGATAGAAGGGGGGTTGGGAGGATGGGTGAAAAAGGTGAAGGAAGTAAGAAGTTACAGAATAGTCACGGGGGATGTAAAGTACAGCACAGGGAATGTCCTGTATAATAAAAGAGTAATATGCAAATTAACCATCACTCCGCTCCGCCCACAAGCCACGCCCACCAGCCAATCAGGAGCGAATATGCAAATAAACCCAACCAAGATGAGGGAGGCTTGGGTTTCCCCGGCAATGGAGGAAGCCAAGCTTTCCGCCTGCCCTTGCCAGCCTAGGCCTCCACTCAAGGCTACAAAGTTTCAATGACAGAAGATACATAAACCCAAACAGAAATGGCGGCAGCCAAGGAGCTGGAAAGAGCAGGAGGCTAGGGTTGCCCCTGGTGATGGAGGAAGCCAAGCTTTCCCCACACCCTGGCCCGCCCAGGCCTCCGCTTAAGGCTACAAAGTTTCAATTATAGAAGATACATGAATCCCAAGAGAAATGACTGCCACCACGGAGCGAGCAGAAGGCTTGGCTCTGCTCCAGGCTACAAAGTTTCAATTGTAGAAGATAAATAAACCCCAGATACCAGGGCCTCCACTTGGGTTGCCAGGGGGCGTGGTCAGCCTGCAAACCACCACAGACCCCTCGCCCAGGCCACCCTACACCCCAAGGGAACCCCCACCCTGATCCGGGACACCCTTCAGGGCAAACCAGCTGGCCCCCACCCGTGCACCAGGCCTCTATCCTATCTAATAAAAGAGTAATATGCAGATTGACCATCACTCCAACACACAAGATGGCTGCCCCCATGTGGTCAAAGATCCTGCCCCCATGTGGACACAAGATGGCTGCCACAAGATGGCCAGCAAGGGAGGGCAGTTGGGAGGGACCAGGCCTGCAAGGGAGGGCAGTTGTGGGCGATCAGGCCAGCAGGGGAGGGCAGTTGGGAGGACCAGGCCTGCAGGGGAGAGCAGTTGGGGGGGACCAGTCCTGCAGGAGAGAGCAGTTAGGGGTGACCAGGCCTGCAGGGGAGGGCAGTTAGGGGAAAACAGGCTGGCAGGGGAACAGTTAGGCATCAATCAGGCTGGCAGAGGAGTGGTTAGGGGGTGATCAGGCTGGCAGGCAGAAGCAGTTAGGGGCAATCAGGAAGGTAGGCAGGCGAGCAGTTGGGAGCCAGCAGTCCTGGATTGTGAGAGAGATGTCTGACTGCCCGTTTAGGCCCGATCCTGGATCGGGCCTAAACGGGCAGTCGGGACATCCCTCGAGGGGTCCCAGATTAGAGAGGGTGCAGGCTGGGCTGAGAGACACCCCCCTCTCCCATACACGAATTTCGTGCACCGGGCCTCTAGTCCTATATAATGAAGAGCTAATATGCAAATGATTGTCACACCCTTGCGTCGGGGCTGGAGGACCTGAGGCTGCACCCCCCACCCAGCGCAGGGCCAGGGGAACTGAGGCTGTGCCCTTTGCCCTGCGGGGCTTGATGGCGGTGGGGCTGGCTGGGTCTGGGTCTCACGCGATTTCGAGGCACGCGTGTGTGTGGGGGGCGGGGGGACACTTGACTCTGGGTCCAGCAGTGTGCCCCAGACTCTGACAGAAGGGAGATTTTCATATACATTTCACTAATTTTCTTTCATCTCTGACATTTCTATTATAGAGAAAGAGCAAGTAGCAATATTAAAGTATTTCCTCTAATTAATTCCCTTTTAAAGTGCATGAATTTCATGCACCGGGCTACTAGTAGTCAATAATACTGTATTAACTATGTATGGTGTCAGGTGAATACTAGACTTACTGGGGTGGATCACTTTATAAGTTATAGAAATGTCTAATTACTGTGTTGTACACCTGAAACTAATATAATATTGTACGTCAACTGTGGGAAAATGTGTCTTCTTAAAATTATTTTATAAGATCTATTTTTATTTCAATAGTTTACAAGTGAAAATCTGTTGTGAAATTGCAATATACCAGTCATCATCAGGAAAAATCTATTTGCATTTAAATAGCTAATATTTCAGAAAAATCTATTCCATAAAAAGTAAAGTAAATCTTTATCTAGAGACATCTAGATGTCTCAAGACATCAATTTGAAAAGGCAAAATTTCAGAGTTCAAGCATATATGAATGAGATCACAAAACAAGATACCTTTCAGGGTTGTTTTGATATGTGTACCTGTGCCACTGGGGAACATAGGCAAACCCTACCTTTTAAAGAGACAGGTCTACCATATACCTTTTCCTTTTTCTTTTGAGCACTCGGGGAACCTGAGATCTTGCCACTCGTCTCTCACTGTGATTCTCCATACCTCAGTGACCACAACAAGCAACAGGCATACAAGTCCTGTGGTTCAGGCAACCAAGAGCAATAGGCATCTCCAACAAATCCTGGCTTTTTCTCATGTTCAGCTCTTCCTAATTGATCATTTGTGCCTTTTTCATTTAAAATATAACAAAGGCGCTAAAATCAGACAATTCACCCATCAAGGAGGGGGGCCCTAACCGGTTTGGTTCGTTGGATAGAGCATCGGCCTGTGGACTGAAAGGTCCCAGGTTCGATCCTGGTCAAGGGCATGTACCTTGGTTGCGGGCACATCCCCAGTGGGAGTTGAGCAGGAGACAACTGATCGATGTTTCTCTCTCATTGATGTTTCTGGCTTTCTATCCCTTTCCCTTTCTCTCTGTAAAGAAATCGATGAAATGTATTAAAAAAAAAAAAAAAAAAAAAGGAGCAGGTTACAAACGGTGTTCAAGTTGCTCTGGCTGGTTTGGCTCAGTGGATAGAGCATCATCCCGTGGACTGAAGGGTCGTGGGTTCAATTCCGGTCAACATCATGTACCTCAGTTGCAGGCTCAATCACTGGCCCTGATCATTGGGTTACGTGCAAGAGGCAATCAATCGATGTGTCTCACATCACTGTGTCTCTGTCTGTCTCCCTCCCTCCCACTCTCTCTAAGAATCAGCAGGAAAATATCCTTGGGTGAAGATCAACAACAAACACTGCCCTGGAGTTCTCTGGACATCGCGCCTCTACAATGCTCCCAACCCCTCCCTTGCCCTGGCCATCTGTTTGCTGAGGAATGAACAACTTCAAGAGTTTAACGACTCTGTGAATGCCTTTCCACTTAGCTCACTCTACCAGGAGCCCATGATTCTTCATGACATCACCCCGTGGTACTGTAAGCACAAGGAGCCTCTCCACGTGACCCATTTTCCTATCCCTATACTCAACAGATCATCCTAAACATGTGCATTGGGCGGCTGGGACAGGGATGAATTTTTGCATTACTGATATCCCAAAACATAAGTACTAGCTGGGGGGGGGGGGGGGGGGAAGCAAAGTATTCTGTGCATGGCCGTTATTTAGTAACACCCACTAAAACATCTAATCTAATATGCAAATTAACTGTCACTCCACCACAAAGATGGCGGCGTCCTGCGTCCCCGCTGCAGAGGGAGGGAGGGCGTCTGGGCAGGCAGCACGCCCCCACCCTAGCAAACACAATGCAGGGGGGGCTCTGCGCATTAGCTGCAGAGGAAAACACCTTTTCTGACCGCTCATTGGCTAAGCTCCCGGTACGTCACACACAGTGTTCTTGGTAACTTGGGTAATAAGAATTCAAGAAGGTGATCTAGGGTTTTTGCACCTCAATCCTGGAGGAAAAAACTAAGGTCCGCTCCTGGAGGGGCTAAGAAATGTCATATCCTGCCCTAGCTGGTTTGGCTCAGCGGACCGCAGGGTTCAGGTCCGATTCTGATCAAGGGCATGTACCTAGGTTGCAGGCTCCTCCCTGGCCAGGGTCCAGGTCAGGGCTCAAGAAGGAGGCAACCAATCGAAGTGTTCCTCTCACATTGATGTTTCTGTCTGTCTTTCCCTCTCTCTTCCATGCTAAAAATCAATGGAAAAATATCCTCAGGTGAGGTTAAAAAAAAGAAAGAAAGAAATGTCATATCCTATGAAAGACACATCTTGAAAATGCCTAAAGAAAGTTGTCATTTTTTCGTGGTGAAGGGACTGGAGTCCGTGTTGATGAAAACACCTTGGCGGCTGCAGCAGCCGGCAGTGTCAGCAGCAGTGGGGTGATGGGGCTGGAGCCTTCCCCTGATCAGCCCGGTCACCTCCCGCAGAAGGAGGCCAGACTGTGGCTTAGGCCCGCTCCCCTAACGGGCCTAAGCCATCAGTAGGACATCCCCTAAGGGCTCCCAGTCTGTGAGAGGGGGCAGGCTGGGATGAGGGGACCCCCCCCAAGTGCACAAATTTCATGCACTGGGCCTCTAGTTCTAAAAATAAAATAGGGGTTACAGTAAATTCAACCTTAGGAAACTGGGTAGGCCAAATGTGTAAAAATGCTTTATAAAGGAAACAAAATTTTTCTTTGCAAAAGTATCTTGTTAAACCACAATGAGGTTAATAAATCTGATCTTTGAACTAGTCTGCATACAATAATGCATTCCAAGTTGTAAACAACCAAACTGCAAATACATTTGTAGACTACAATCCACTTTTAAATTGGGTAAAGCCTGCATTTAAGTGGGTAAAGCCTGAATTTCTCTCTAAGGCAATGTAAGTGTTAAACATGGAGGGTTTGTCTATCCCAACAATACCTTCCACTGAACAGAATGCTCCAGGCTTTGATGGCTAATACTGAAGAGGCCTACAGGAACTACTTGTTTTCTGTCCATTTTACCCAGCTCCCAATTCATTCAATTTTGGAAAATATCAAAGATAACGGAGAGATGGGGAGGAGAAATGCTGCGAGTGAAACCCAGAAGAGTTCTAACTCCAGCATTAACAACCACAAGACCTTATGTTGAATGGATCTGAGATTTATCGAAGGACCACTTAGCAAATTATGTAAGGTCAACCACTAGAGTGTATACCGTAAATTAATATAATATTGTATGTCATCTGCAATTGAAAAGTAAAAAATGATTTAAATTTAAAAAGTAAATCACACACACACTAATTATGAGACCTTTAAAGGTGATACAAGACTTTTTAAAAATCTAGAAATGCATAGGACAGATTTAAAGTAAGCAGGCTATTTTTTGGGGTCTTTCCCCTCCACCTGTATTTTTTGTTAAATGACTAATGCCCCACTTTAGCCTCAGCAATTCTAAAAGATTAGTTAAAAAAGAGAGGGTTAACAACCAGAGCAAAGAGAATCAGAATTTCTAGACTATTAGTCTGATATCCTTTCAGCTACACCATGCTGGCTGAATGCTTCTTTTAAATAAAAGATTTTAATACCTTAAAGTTTTCTGTACCTTTTTCATATTTCACATGTTGTGGTGTTATAGTTCAGTATTACTAAGAATCACCAATGTGATCCCAATGGAGAATAAATAACATATGAGGAAATATGGTACATAATTTGGTTTATAAGTAAATTCCCAGGGAGTTTCCAGGTAAGTGCTTTCTTTTCAGTCATTTTATTTATTTATTTATTACTTTCTTATTGGTTTCAGAGAGGAAGGGGGAGGGAGAGATAGTAATATCAATAATGAGAAAGAATCATTGATCGCCTGCCTCCTGCATGTCCCCTACTGGGGATTGAGTCCGCAACCTGGGCATATGCCCTGACCAGGAATTGAACTATGATCTCCTGGTTCATAGGTCGATGCTCAACCACTGAGCCACGCCGGCTGGGCCTTTGCAGTCATTTTAAAGGACTGATAACCTTGAGAACATTGGACAAATATTCATCTGTTCAGCTATGGGAAGATGAAACCACATAACAGGTCCAGCCTAAGTCTTCCCTGATGCAGGACAGAAGACCTCGTACTAGTAGTGGTCAGTCCCAGTGACAGCGGTCCCGTTTGGCTGGCTGGTTCAGGCCCATGACTACATGACTCAGCCCTAGCGGGCCGTGCTCTGGGAAATGAGTACTCATGGCCAGAACTGCTCTTGCTATAGTGTCAGGCCACGAAGCCAACATCATCAAACAAGGATAACTCAGAGGTTCACTGTCACCATGCTGAATCATACATGGCATGGCATTATTAATTTCCCTCTGCTCCCCAAATAGTGTCTCATCTTTGTGTGTGTGTGTGTGTGTGTGTGTGTGTGTGTGTGTGTGTTTCTCTCCTAAATAGTTCTTTCCCCTCTTCTAGATTATTCTTCCCCATAAGTACATATCCTTCACTCAGGAGAACTGCTGATCAGACAACTTGTTATTTTCCCTCAAACTGACTACAAATTATTCAATAAAAAAACAAGGTGAGGGGAGGAGACAAGCTGTCCCCTTTCTCCCACCTATTCTTCCTTCTGTCACTTTCACATGCTAGGCAGGTATGGACTTTGAGTATGACAGCCTTTGGACTTTTATCCAGACCTAGCTAACTAAGCTCAGGTAAATTACTCAAAATGGGGGCACACCTAATTTAACAGTGTTGAAGTCGATTAAGGTCAAGTTCACTTAGTTGTTGCAATAATGTATGTACATACAGCATGTAGCTATTCAACAAAATAATTCCCTTAAAAATAATACATACATTTCAAAGCAGTACCTCCCACCGGCCTCAGCGCTGGGCTCAGTGGGAAGCGGCACAAACAGAAGCGGCGGGCAGGGGGCGGGCAGGGCAGTCTTCCTCCAGGCCGTGGCTCCAGATGCAGAGCCCTCACATTAGCCAGGCTGTCCACAGCAACAGCAGCACTAGGCATGCTCACTGACTTAACCCTGCTTTTCCTGCATGTTTCAGACTGAATTTTGGTTTTGCAGATATTCCTTTTAAAAAAGGATGCCTTTAGGAGGCCACCAGACTTCAACTGTACAATATACATGGTACCACATGCACACTCACCACATACAACTTGGTTAGGAACAACTGGCTCCAAAAGAACTAACATATCATTCTTAACATAATAGACAGCAGAATCAGAAATGTTCTACTCTAGATTCACAATTATCATTTTGAATATTCAGATGATTCTATGTCCTGAAAGCACACTTAGTTAACATACAACTGAGCACTACTAAGTGTGGGCACTATGACTTCTCTGCAACTCAGGAACATACATTCAATAAGTAAAAGGAGCTACAAGTAGCTTAGATTCTTAAAAACAAAACATCTATTTCATAAGCCAACTTGGCAGCAACAGATAGGTGTCTTAGCCTCCTGGGGTCCTCAAAACCCTGGGGGGAGGGGAGAAGGGGAGGCGACGAGGCCACAACTACTTCCATAGTGATTTTGTTTTCTATAATAATTCTAAGACTTTACTAGCCAGGCTGAAAATAACAATTTTAAGCTTACTAAACACCCGAACATTCAAGAAGTGGGCTTAAAATATTTTTCTTTTTTTAAAAAAATATATTTTATTGATTTTTTTGCAGAGAGGAAGGGAGAGGGATATAGAGTTAGAAACATCGATCAGCTGCCTCCTGCACACTCCCTACTGCATACATGCCCACAACCAAGATACATGCCCTTGACCGGAAACGAACCTGGGACCCTTGAGTCCACAGGCTGACGCTCTATCCACTAAGCCAAACCGGTTGGGGCTGGGCTTAAGGTATTTCACCAGAGTATAGATTTGGCTTCCTCTCCCCTGTGGTGCCTAAAAATCACTGTATTGTGGTCATTCGAATAGTTTAAGTAAATGTCCCATAATAAATACGCCCTTTGGATCTCACACAGCATTTCCCCAGAAGCCAACCCACTGAAAAAGAATGTACAATGTAGGCCAAATCCTCAGAGCAAGGCCAGACCTCTGCTGAGGACTGGGTCTGGGGAGCAGTGCAAGGTCACTGGCAAACCTGAGCCAGTGTGCGTGTCCCAGCAGCTACTGGCACTGCAAGCAGGTGTAGTGGAGACACGCCTTTCTTCACCTGCCATGTTTCTGAGGAGGAAAGCCCATGGAGGCCTCCAATGTCTACTCTCTCTGGGCCACCTCCCGTGCTTCTCAAACCCTGCTTGGGTAAAGAAGCGGAGATGTAACATGCATTCTGCTGTCTCCTATCCGTTTCACCTTTGGCATTCTGGCTTATGGTTCCAAATTCTTTAAAGAGACTTTTCCTGGGACCTAGTGTATGCTGAGACAGGTCCTGCTTATGCTTGCATGGTGTGGATATGTGCTCATTTTCCATGAAGTTGCTAAGACATGACACGATAGTCAGTGGCCTAGATCTCTGGTGAAGGGCCCTTGTGTTTATGGGGTGCAGCCTGCACACAAGCTGGACCATAGGACTTCACAGGCGAGGTGCCTGAGCTCTCACCTCTACTTTCTGTATTTCTTTGGGAATCTTACTCAGTGACCTCAGATGAGTTATATGCTCTCCAACACTTGTGTTTCCTCACTGGTAGAGAGACTAGAGTAAGCCATTCCTACCGTTCCTTTAACTCAGACACTTGTATTTAACATTTAATGAAGACAACTAAATAGAGCATTTGTTCTTAAGGCCCAACAGGCAAGCTTGCAGTTTATGCTGTTAGTAACTCATTTAGTCCTTTTTTTGAAAGTCTGAAATAATCATCATGAGGCACATTCTACAAACTAGAACTATAGTGTTGGTTTAATGACTTTGATATGACCTCTCCCTTGCCCCCCAAAAGATAATACAAAATTACCTTTTAAATCATGTCAATGATTTAAGAGGACTCTCAGAAACTACAAATCTCTAAGCAAACCATATCTTCAAATAAACATGATGATCAATCAGCTCTTTCTCCAAGAAACACTACACTAAAGCAATCCAATATGCTCTACAAATTCATAGTTGTCAAAATCCCATTTAAAAAGCATTTAACCATTTTGAATTAACAGCTCATGTCACAAAAACTGGGCACTTGCAAAACACACAAAAGAATCAGTAATTCTTCAAAGAATAAAAAGCAGTGAGGTAATTCAAAGAAACCCAAGAACTGAAATCAGCTGCTCTCTTCAGGTCTGGGTTTCCTCACCAGTAAAATTTAAAGCGATTGACTCTTTAAAGAAGCCCTTCAATTCTACTCCTCCCAGTAGAAACATGCATACTAGAAAATGACAGTTCTACCCAACAACCTCGTTCATGGTCAAGGTATGTTATAATGGGCCTCCTAAATCACTGGGAATCAAAGCTTTCTTAAAGCCTATCACCACTTCAGAAGGATGTCTACTTTAGGGTTTCTTACCCACAGTGCTGCTGCTGTGAGGGACCTCACAGTCTTTGCTACGGGGGCTGTGCTGACACACTGCAGGGTGTTTCGTGGCAGCCCCAGCTTCTACCCACTAGAATACAGTAGCCCAACCAACCACTAGTTGTGACAGGTAAGAATCTCTCCAGCCCTGACCGGTTTGGCTCAGTGGATAGAGCGTCGGCCGGCAGACTGAAGGGTTCCAGGTTCGATTCTGGTCAAGGGCATGTACCTTGTTGCAGGCACATCCCCGGGAGGGGGTGTGCAGGAGGCAGCTGATTGATGTTTCTCTCTCATGGATGTTTCTAACTCTCTGTCCCTCTCCCTTCTCTCCATAAAAAACACAATAAAATATATTAAAAAAAAAAAAAGAAGAAGAAGAATCTCTCCAGACATTACCACATGTTCCCTGGGTGGGAACATTACTCCCAAGAGAGAACCATTCATCTACATAAGGATACAGGAGAATGGAAATATTCACAAAAGTGTGAAGGCATCCCAGAAAAAAAAAAACAGCACTTCAAAAATTAATCCAAGGTATCTATCAAAAACATCTGTAAAGTGTTCATCACTCTTAAAGAGAGTAGGATTTAGGAGAAGAATCCTAGAACACTGAATATACTGACATTATGGCTGTGTTTTTAAAACACATATTAAGTTGTAAGATCATGCTTCTCAAAAATTTTGCAGTAGTTTGGAAGATGGCGGTGTAGGTAAGTAAAGGCTTGTACTTGCCACCTCCCACAATCACATAAAAATTAGAACTAAAACACAGAACCACCATCATCCAGACCCACGGGAAAGCTGGCTGAGTGGAAGTCCTGCAACTAGAGGGGTAAAGAAAGAAGCGCACTGAGACTGGTGGGAGGTGCAGAGGCGCGGAACGGGCTGGTCCAGCACCCATGTGTTCTGCTTTTTCAATTGAGAGGGAGACTGTCTCTGTGGAGGCCACCCAGAGGAGTAAGGGGTCCCAGTCCCACACCAGACCCCCAACCCAGGGTCCCAAGAGCTGGGGCAAGAAGTCCCTATGGGCAGTGAGATCTACGGGCTGTAGACTTCTCCCAGTGTAGACACAGCTGATCCTCACAGCCAAC
This sequence comes from Plecotus auritus, assembly GCF_963455305.1. Lineage (NCBI taxonomy): Eukaryota > Metazoa > Chordata > Mammalia > Chiroptera > Vespertilionidae > Plecotus > Plecotus auritus. Next base: position 117,851,495 of record NC_137773.1, on the reverse strand, counting down.
TGGCCTGCAGGTCAATTCCTCCCAGTGATACCAACAACGATCAAGACTTAACTACAACAAGGCTGTACACACAGTCCATAAAGGGGTGCACCAAGAGTGTCCACCTCAGGTTAACTGGGAAGGCCAACCCATTGGGCCATATAGGAAACCTAGCACACAAAGCTACCCTACCAACTCAGGGAAACAACAAAAAATGTGGAGACAAAGAAACAGATCACAAACTAAAGAAATGGAGGAAAACAAACGACTGGATATAGAATTCAAAACCACGGTTATAAGGCTTTTCAAGAATATCCTAGAAAAGGCCAATAAATTTAGCGAGACCCTCAAAGATATGAAAAAGGACCAACTAGAAATTAAACATACACTGACTGAAATAAAAAATATACAGAGACCCAACAGCAGACTAGAGGAATGCAAGAATCAAGTCAAAGTTGAAATACAAAGAAGCAAAAAACACTCAACCAGAAAAGAAAAAAAAAATCCAAAAATATGAAGATAGTGTAAGGAGCCTCTGGGACAATTTCAAGCGTACCAACATCCGAATTATGGGGGTGCCAGAAGAAGAGAGAGAGGAAGACACTGAAAACCTACTTGAAGAAATAATGACTGAAAACTTCCCCCACCTGGTGAAAGAAATAGACTTACAAGTCCAGGAAGTGCACAGAACCCCAAACAAAAGGAATCCAAAGAGGACCACACCAAGACACATCATAATTAAAATGCCAAGAGCAAAAGACAGAGAATATTAAAAGCAGCAAGAGAAAAACAGTTAATTACCTACAAGGGAGCACCCATACGATTATCAGCTGATTTCTCAACAGAAACTATGCAGGCCAGACTGGAGTGGCAAGAAATATTCAAAGTGATGAATAGCAAGAACCTACAACGAAGATCACTCTACCCAGCAAAGTTATCATTCAGAATTGAAGGTCAGATAAAGAGCTTCACAGATAAGAAAAAGCTAAAGGAGTTCATCACCACCAAACCAGTATTATATGAAATGCTGAAAGGTATTCTTTAAGAAGAGGAAGAAAAAAATAAAGAGAAAAATTATGAACAACAAATACATATCTATCAACAAGTGAACCTAAAAATCAAGTGAATTAAAAATCTGAGGAACAGAATAAACTGGTGAATATAATAGAATCAGGGGCATAGAAAGGGAGTGGACTGATAATTCTCAGGGGGAAAGGGGAATGGGGGTGCGGGAGGAGACTGGACAAAAATCGTACACCTATGGATGAGGACAGTGGGGGGGGGGGAGGTAAGGGCAGAGGGTGGGGTGGGAACCGGGTGGAGGGGAGCTATGGGGGGGAAAAGGAGAAACAATTGTAATAATCTGAACAATAAAGATCTATTAAATTAAAAAAAAAAAAAGAACGTGAAACCTCAGGGAAGGTAGGGGAGGGGGGGTAAGGGGGAGAGATCAACCAAAAAAAAAATAAATAAATAATAAGATCTACGGACTGTAAAAACCAGTGCAGATTGGGGCTAAGTGACACACAGGCTGCTGGAGACCCAGTTGTTCGTCTTAAAAGGCCAGTACCACTAAGTGAACTTAGAAGGCCCCGCTTTCTCTGAGCTCCAGCACCAGGACGAGGCTCTGGGGGACACAGACACATATGAAGAGATTTCAGGGCTGACTGGCAACCATTTCTGTTTGTTTCACCCTGGTGATTCCGTGAGACCCCGCCTCACCCAATTTATAGCCCACCCAAGCTGTGCACAGTGGCTTTTGCATATGAATGGTCTGTCCTGGCTGAGGGTAAAAACGCTCAAACAAGCTGAAGCTGGGTCAGGGAACACCAAACCTATCAATAAAAGGCACAAGGCCCAGCACCAGCACCAGCCTGTCCTGCTTCACAGCTGGGCCTCGTCTGAGCCCTTCCAAACTGATACAAAGAGGAGGAATCTGCAGATCTTTCTGTAGCTCCTACTGGGTGGCCCCAGGCAGTGGCTGACTTTGCACCTCCCTGGAGACCCAAGAGCCAGTGTACCCAGTGGTCAGAGTGAGACCATCCAGATTACAACTCTTCACATCCATAAGTGACACACTCAAGGGGCAGACTCAGTGAGCATCAAAGCCCCACTGCCAGTCCTGTTCCATAAGGGTGTCTCCTGCACAGCAGCCCTCCCACTGTAGTCACAGCTGGTCCTCAACAGCAATTGGCCTGGAGGTCAATTCCTCCCAGTGACATCAACAGCAATAAAGGCTCAACTGCGACAAGACTGTGCTCACAGCCCACAAAGGGGTGCACCTGGAGTGCCCAGTTCAGGTGACTGGGGAGGCTGAGCCATTGGGCACTATAGGACACCTACTACAAAAAGACACTCTACCAACTCAAGGAGACATAGCAGCTCTACCCAATACATAGAAGCAAACGCAGAGAAGCAGCCAAAACACGGAGACAAAGAAACATGTCACAAATGAAAGAAATGGAAGAAAGCAAACTATTGGATATAGAGTTCAAAACCACAGTTATAAGGTTACTCAAGAATATTCCAGAAACCTCCAAAAAAAAAAAAAAATAGAAAAAGACCAGTCAGAAATTAAGCATACACTGACTGAAATAAAGAATAATATACAGGGATTCAACAGTAGAGGATTCTGAGAATCAAATCAACGTTGTGAAATATGAGGAAGCAAAAAACACCCAAACTGAAGAGCAAAAAGAAAGAAGAATCCAAAAATATGAAGATAGCGTAAGGAGCCTCTGGGACAACTTCAAGCATACCAACATTCGCATTATGGGGGTGCCAGAAGGAGAAGAAAGAGAGCAAGATATTGAAAACCTACCGTGTTTCCCCTAAAATAAAACATCCTCCAAAAATAAGACCTACTCACATGTGTCCTTCTGAGTGAAATATAAGGCATCACCAGAAAATAAGGCCCCCGGGCTCTGTCTCAGAATGAAAATTAATTTGCCGTAAACTGGTCGCTAGGGCCGCCCCGACTGGCGTCTAGCAACCAGTGATGTTACGCAGAGTCCTGACGTCACTGCTGTGTGGAGGGCGGAGCGGAGGTCGGAGTGAGCGGTGAGCGCGGGGCGGGAGAGAGGAGGAGACTTTCGCAGATGCGTGTAGAAGAACAGGAGAATTAGAGCGGACGGGACACGGCGAAGGTGCTGAGTGCTGGTCTGTCTCTGGTGACGCTACCTGATGCTCGCGGCCACCTTCATGATGACTGAAGGTTCTCAGTCAGTGGCAGACCCTGCTCCAGCCCAGATCCAGGCACCAGCAAGCCCAGTGACAGTCCCCAGGCAGGCCCCAGGGGGTAAATGTCTGATAAAGGGGTAGGGGGGATGTCTGGTGAAGGTGTTCAGTGGCACAGGGGTGGGGGAGGGGGATCACTTAAAATGACACAGGAGGATCAGAGGGGGCAATCAAAATGACACAGGGGTTACTAAAATAGTAATCAAAAGGGGTTACTATAATAGTAATCCCCCCTCTGATTCTCCTGTGCCATTTTGATTCCCCCCTCTGATCCCCCGTGTCATTTTGAGTGATCCCTCTCCCCCCACCTTGATACCCCAATTCCTTTTTTTTTACCCCTACGGTAGAAATGAGCACAAAAAGAAAAAGCTACTCCGTGGAGTACAAGAAAGGAATCGTGGAAGACTCTTGGGGCCAAAAATCTTACTGCTTTCCGCAAAGAGAAGATATTGAGTATCCGATATGTCCGAAAATGGCAAGCAGAGTATGGTAACCTCATTGAACAAGTGGACAAGGGAAATGCTAAAAAGCGCAAGTGTGGATCAGGTCGGCAACCATTATTTTCCGAGCTGGAAGACCTGATCTGTGAATGGGTTGTTGACTGGTGAGCAAAGGCTTTGGTTGTGAATAGGGCTCAGATTCAAGAATTTGCCCTTGCAATGGCACCACAGTTTGACATAGCCCCCGAAGACTTCAAAGCATCACAACATTGGCTGGATAATTTCCTTCAGCAAAGTGAACTGTCTTTAAGAAGATCTACAACATTGTTTAGGTTGGAAGATACTCAAGTTATTAAGCGAGCACTTGCATTCAAGTCCTTTATTGATGATGCTGACTTCTCTAAATACAATCTTTCCAACATGATTGCTATGGATGAAACTGCAGTGTTTATGGGCCAATCATCTCAAACAACAACTGAACAGCGGGGTGCCTCCTTGGCGTACATTCCCTCCACTGCTTACGAAAGTGCACGTGTTTCCTGTATTTTGGCAATTCGTCTGGATGGCACTAAAATCCCACCTTTAATCATTTCTAAGGGCAAGAAGGAAAAGATTGAACGTGTTTTGGGCGTTTTTATTCTTGAAACTGAAAAAGCCTGGGCCACACAAGCAGTTATAAGGAAGTGGGTCGATTTAATGCTGCCGCTTGTTATGAGAGGGAGCCAAAGAGGTCTGCTAGTCTGGGATGCAGCCAGCACTCACCGCGCTAAAGACATGAAGACATTTCTTCACGAAAGAAAAATAGATCAGATAATGATTCCCGCAGGAATGACGGCCTATCTCCAGACTCTTGATATTGCAATAAACAAGCCATTCAAAGACAATTTGTGCATGGAAATTAATGACTACATTGAAAATAGAATGGAGAGAAATCAGCGTGGAAACTTTGTGAAACCTAAACTGCAAGAAGTTGTGACTTGGGTGAAGAATTCATGGGAGAAAATCACTGACAGTTGCATTGCAAATGCACTGCGAGCAGGCTACCCTTGACAAGAAGTACTCATTTAAAGACAGTGCTATTGCTAAACATGAGAGATTTGGTCCACTGATTCTGAAAGAAATGGAGTCACAAGAAATTCACCAGGAAATTCAGGAATTGGATTGTTATGATGATGTTCCAGAAGATGATGACATGATTGTCATTGAATAAATGAGTAAATTCTTGATACTGTAGGATTCACAGTTTGTCTGGTTTGTGTTGACAACTACCGTACTACTGTACCATATACAGGTAATAAATTTCCTTTATTTTCATTTAACAATAAATGTGTACCGTATTCTTCTTCATGGAAAAATAAGACTTCCCTTGAAAATAAGACCTAGCGTGTCTTTGGGGACAAAAATTAATATAATACACTGTCTTATTTTCGGGAAAGCACGGTATTTTAAGAAATAATGACAGAACACTCCCCCTACCTGGTGAAAGAAATAGACTTACAAATCCAAGAAGCACAGAGTCCCAAACAAGAGGAACCCAAAGAGGCCCACACCAAGACACATCATAATTAAAATGCCAAGGGCAAAAGACAGAGAATCTTAAAAGCAGCAAAAGAAAAGCAGTTAGTTACCTCCAATGGAGTGCCCATACAACTGTCAGCTGATTTCTCAACAGAAACTATGCAGGCTAGAAGGGAGTGACAAGAAATACTCAAAGTGATGAAGCAAAGACCTACAACCAAGATTACTCTACCCAGCATAGCTATTATTTAGAATTGAAGGTCAGTTAAAGAACTTCACAGACAAGAAAAAGCTAAGGAGTTCAATCACCAAGAAACCAGTATTATAGGAAATGTTGAAGGATATTCTTTAAGAAGAGGAGGAAGAAGAAGAAAATGATAAAAAAAAAATATTAACAGCAAAATGGCAACAAATACCACCTATCAACAACTGGATCTAAAAATAAACAAATAAGAAATCTAATGAACAGAATAAACTGGTGAATAAAATAGACTCAGAGGCATGGAAATGGAACAGACTGATGATTCTCAGAAGGAAGAAGGGTGGGAAGAGATTAAACCAGGGGCGGGCAAACTTTTTGACTCGAGGGCCACAATGGGTTCTTAAACTGGACCGGAGGGCCGGAACAAAAGCATGGATGGAGTGTTTGTGTGAACTAATATAAATTCAAAGTAAAGGAGCGGTGGGGAGAGCAAGAGAACCCTCCGCTCTTTCGGCTCCGCAGGCCGGATAGAACAGCCGAACGGGCCGGATCTGGCCCGCGGACCGTAGTTTGCCCACGGCTGCTCTAGATCCAGTTCCCCATCCCATCCTGGGGCCCAGCCCCCCGCCTGGCTCCCTTAGCACCTGGCTGCTGGGTGGCAACCCCACCCCATGCCACTGGTCGCTCTCGTTGGGGCCCATTGGGGCTGGCAGCGCCTCCACTGCAAGAGAACCCTCCACTCTTTTGGCTCTGCGGGCCAGATAGAACAGCCAAACGGGCCGGATCCGGCCCGCGGGCCGTAGTTTGCCCACGGCTGCTCTAGATCCAGTTCCCCATCCCACCTGGGGCCCAGCCCCCCGCCTGGCTCCCTCAGCACCTGGGAGCCGGGTGGCGACCCCACCCCATGCCACTGGTCGCTCTTGTTGGGGCCCATTGGGGCTGGCAGCGCCTCCACTGCTGCCTGCTGCCAGCGTCACATCGCCAATGCCCATCATGTTCCATGCTGCCCCCTGGTGGTCAGCACGCATCAAAGCGAGCAGTCGAACTCCCAGTTGAACAATTTGCATATTAGGCTTTTATTATATAGGAGGAGGAGGAGGAGATGCATTACCTATGGACACTCTCAATAGGATGGTGAAGGCCTGGGGCAGGAACTGGGTGAAGGGGAGCAATGAAGGGGAAAAAGAGGGACATCTGTAATAATCTCAACAATAAAGATTAAAAATAATTTTTTACAGTAGTTTTATTAAATAAAGTCCTGTACTGCATAGCAGCACACAGACTCACTCATTGTAAGATATACCATTTACACTTTTTAAAAATGATGTCTTTGGTTCTTCTAAGCATCACACTTGGTCAGGAACCTATCAGCTGCTTAGATCTAAGGAACATTATTTTCATGTGCAGCACCTATTCTAGGGGAACCCAGGGCAATGTGTAGAGAACCTCTGTGTATAAGACCTGAGACCAGCTGGGCCAATCACCAGACAGAGTCTTGAGGGAAGACTACTTAGATGATCTCTACACAATTACAAATTCTGACAGTTAATATCATCTATACCTCAGGCATTGCGGGTTAATCGTGTTCTTTATTTCCAGGAAGGGAAGGGGATTTTAGGGTGTCTTGCTACTTCAAATAGTTAAAAATTAGATGGAATGAAGGTGAAGACTCTGAGACCACCAGCAGCTCTCAGCTAGACACTAGCACTGAGTTTGAAAATTCCTTTAACTCAATAGATAGGATTTTGTTTTACTGGGGCAGTGGGTGAGCATGCGACACAGGTTGAAGATGGGAAATCATATATAAATTTAAACAGTACAGTAAATCTTAAATTAATGTTGATCATATTTGTTACAAGTGGATTAAACATTTCTAAGAAATAATCAGAAAACATTAGAATTATTTGGCTAGGAACAGAAACTTGAGTAAACAGGAGATTTTAAGATTACCGTTAATAGTCATATCTAACATCCTAACAAATCACCATCTCTCAGTGCCTAGAAAATCAGTCCTGCTAACATCAAAAGCCGCTTTAGCTAAACAAAACATTTGTGGGAAAATCTTGATAACCAACTTAGTCTGTACCCTTTTAATTCTGAAGGACCTAAATAAGTGGTGTTCAGGACATTACATTAACAAGCATGTGCAGCCGCTGCCCATGAGTACTTTTCTTACCTAAGCAAACTTCTCAAAAGAACTTTCCTAGCAAGGAAGTGTGGCGAGTGGCAAGTATGTCCTACTGCAATGTTCCGAGCACTTCCTGGGAATACTCTGGAATTCGCTCTCTCTCCTCTTCCTCATTCTTCATGAGCCACGAGGACCTCCGAATACTGCACACCACCTCTATCGCCAAGTCTTCGTCGCCCTTTTCCCTTTAGTCCAGGACCGACACACCTTTCTCCACAATGTCCTGGTCATTTTTGCTTTCCCTCTAGTTATCTTGAGACTACAGGTCCAAAAAAGGAAGTGCAACTTATTTCTATGCTTGAAACGTCTGCCCACACTGTGGCTTACAGAAGTAAATCTTAACTCTCTGGCTTGCTATCACAGGGCTCCTATAATTCAGTTCCACATTCCTTACCAGCTCACCTTTCCTCTTCCTCCACTTGCCACCCCACGTTGCTTCTGAGTTCTCGCTTAAGCCATACAGGACTTTACCTTTTCAGAAGGTAACTCGGCCACTTTCATCTGCTGATCCCTACGTTTCTGAAATGTCCTTCCACATACTGCACCTGCAGAACCCACACGTACTTTAAAATCCAGTTCAAATGCCAGCAGTTGCTCCATTTCTCCTGCCAGATAACAGTGTGTGCACGGATCTGCAGGGTTCCCACACTACCCTGACATGCCTCTACTACTTAATGCTCTTAGAACATCATCCGGCTTCTGTCTCTCCCTACTAGAGATTATGAACATCTCTGAGGCGACAGAGACCTCTAAATTCTATGCTATACTCCCCCAAAACCTGCTTCAAAATAATTGTTTCCTGACAGTAGCTCAGTTAAATGCTGGCTGCAAAAACGAATGTCCTCTGTAGAGTGGTGCACCAGCAGGGAACATCACACTGCATTATAATGTTAGACTTAACAGTCTCTCTGGGCCTCAGATCGGAGGGAATTTGAATAACTCATCTTTCATACTGCCATCCCCAAGCGAAAAGCCTAGGACATAGGAGGCTCTCAATGAATATAAATATCTACTCTAGTGACAGAGGAACTCCCAGTTTAAAGGGGGGGAAAGTAAGAAACTTCACAGGTAATGATAGTGCTTCTTCATGTAAGGAGGCACTGTGATGAATATTCTACATTCTCAAAACTTTTTGAAGTTGCTGAAGGAACCAAAGCCTAAAGACTCCACAGTAAAAAGACAACTAAGCAAGAGTTTAAGTCAAGTTTATGCTCTTTACACTAATCCACACTGCCCGCCCAATGAAGTGTAACAAAAGAACTGCTCACTTCACCCTAGAAAACCACATCGTCACAAGAGTAATAAGCACTATGGCATCAAGGGAGATGCCACATGACCACCAAGCTCCCCATTCCACAGATGTGGACACACTGGGAAGGTGGTGCAGTACATACATGCAAACAGTTGCCATCGTTCTCATACAAGGTTTTCAAGTTGGTATTCCGCAATTATCTTTGGTATCAAAGTAAGCCATGTGCATGCCTTATCATAAGTTTGCAATAAGGTGAGGATCCTATTGTGTCCCATAAACAACTCTGAAATGTGTGTTTGAAAAAGACTGCTTTTCCTCGTAAGCTAAGCTGCTGCAAGCGCACTGTCTTCAAAGACTTGCCGAAAGTATGATTCAGTAAGTCGCAAGGATAACGCAGATGTCTCTAATGCCTTTTGTAAGTCTGAAGTTTTAGTCATTTCATTTTAACTGATGTCAGAGTTGCAAACAAAGTACAGAGTTCCTGTACCATCTCACCCAGCTTCTAATGTTCACCTCTCATATAAACATGGTATAATTATCAAAACCAGAAAATGAGCCCTGGTTTAGTTTACAACACCGCTAACTAAACACTTTTTTTTTTATTCTCACACCAGCTTTCCCATGAACTTCCTGTTCTGTTTCAGCATTGTATCCAGGTTCCCATGTCACTTTCTGCTGTTCTCATTTTTGTCTCCTGTTTTTAATGTCCTTGACACTTTTGAAGACATTAGTTATTTGGTAGAAATGTCCCTCAATTTGGGTTTGTCCGATGTTTGCTTTTTTTAAAACTTCACCTGCAGGTGTGTTTTTCTTGATTTTAGAGAGAGGAAGGGAAGCAGGGCATAGAGAGACGTTGATATTACAGAGAAACATGGATCGGCTGACTCCCATAGGTACCCTGACCAAGGATCCAACCCCGTAACCTTTTCGTGTACAGGACGCTGGAACCAACGGAGCCTGCTGGCCAGGCTGTCTGGTGTTTGCTTAGGGTCAGGAATGAGGTTATGTGTTTTGACAATACCACAGCAAAGATGTGTGTCCTCCAGGTGCTTTGAATTAAGGGGCTCATGATATTTCTATGTCTTATTACGGGCGATATTAACCACAATCTTGGGCTATGGTGGTGTCTACCAGGTTTCTTCACTTTACAGTTACTATCCTATCTAATAAAAGAGTAATATGCAAATTGACCATACCTCTGCTACGCCCACAAGCCACGCCCACAAGCCAATCAGGAGGGAATATACAAATAAACCTACCCAAGATGACTGCAGCCACAGAGAGCAGGAGGGAGGCTTGGGTTTCCCTGGCAATGGAGGAAGCCAAGCTTTCCACCTGCTCTTGCCAGCCCAGGCCTCCATTCAACGCTATGAAGTTTCAATTATAGAAGATAAATAAATTCCAACAGAAATGGTGGCAGCCACGGAGCTGGAAAGAGCAGGAGGCTAGGGTTGCCCCCAGCAATGGAGGAAGCCAAGCTTCTGCAGCCCTGGCCTCCGCTTAAGGCTACAAAGTTTTAATTATAGAAGATACATAAATCCCAACAGAAATGGCCGCCGCCACGGAGCGAGCAGAAGGCTTGGCTCTGCTCCAGGCTACAAAGTTTCAATTGTAGAAGATAAATAAATCCCAGATCCCAGGGCCTCTGCTTGGGTCGCCGGGGGGCGTGGCTGGCCTGCAAACCACCACAGGCCCCTCACCCAGGCCGCCCCACACCCCAAGGGAACCCCCACCCTGATCCGACACCCTTCAGGGCAAACCAGCTGGCCCCCACCCATGCACCAGGCCTCTATCCTATCTAATAAAAGAGTAATATGCAGATTGACCATCACTCCAACACACAAGATGGCCAGCAGGGGAGGGCGGTTGGGAGGAACCAGGCCTGCAAGGGAGGGCAGTTGTGGGCAATCAGGCCAGCAGGGGAGGGCAGTTGGGAGGGACCAGGCCTGCAAGGGAGGGCAGTTGGGGGCGATCAAGCCTGCTGGAAAGGGCAGTTAGGGATGACCTGGCCAGCAGAGGAGGGAAGTTGGGGGTGACTAGGTCTGCACAGAAGGGCAGTTGGGGGGGACCCAGGCCTGCAGTGGAGGGCAGTTAGGGGTGACCAGGCCTGCAGGGGAAGGCAGTTAGGGGCAAACAGGCTGGCAGGCAGAAGCAGTTAGGGGCAATCAGGTGAGCAGTTGGGAGCCAGCAGTCCTGGATTGTGAGAGGGCAGTCGGATATCCCTCGAAGGGTCCCAGATTGGAGAGGGTGCAGGCTGAGCTGAGGGACACCCCACCCCCCCACCCCCGGTGCACGAAATTTCATGCACCAGGCCTCTAGTCTTTTAAATAAATATCTTAGAAGAGACATTTTGAGATTAGGATCCAAATGTAGATTCTGCAAAAATTTACTCTTTTTGTTTGTTTTGGCCTAATGGGGAACCCTTTCCCTCTGCATCTATTGACTGAAATTCTTGTGTAAATGTCTCTTCTTTCCCACTTACTTACTCATGAAATGACTGACATATGTACAAGCTCACAAATATTCATTTTATCCCCTGGGTCAGAATCCAGCGCTACATGCTTGCTGCTCAAGGTGCCCAGGTTTTGGAGCTGCCACCAGAAGCTCTTCCTTCAGGTCAAGATCTTTTGATGACTTCCATCCTTGAGCCCTTAGAATCGAGAAGCTTTTAGGAACAAATAAATGTTCCTTAGACTATTTTACAGTCCTAAGCACTGTACTACAAAAAAAAAACAAAAAACAAAAAACAAAAACCCACCACCACCACCACCACCCACAGCAAATACATTGCAGACGAGCTAGAGAAAGAATATAATAACTTGTCAGTCGTGAAAAATGATAAACCCTTACATCCTATCCTAATGGCATGATATCCCATTAACAGAAGCTGGGTGGTGTGGAAGACAGTGGGAGCCCTGATCTAATGAGAGCATTTTCTCAGAATGCATGCACTCATCTAATGCCCTCTACTCACAGGAAACTACAGACATCATATTCTACAGCCAGAGGTCAAAGTGCCAGGAGGAATGAGACAGATGTCAGACTAGCGGGATCCCTACAATTACTCCCTGCTCGCTTATGGCTGCGTGGTCTCCTGCCACACACACAAACAAACAAAAAAGAGGACTAGGAAGAGTAACAAACAAGTGCTGAGGTTTGCTGACTTGGCCAATTTTTGTCTAGGATAAATTTTAATGAAGTAGAATTCAGATATAAAAAACCACACATTTTTTGGTTAATACTCACCCGGGATATTTTTTTTCACTGCTTTTCAGAGAATGCAAGGGGGGCTGGGGAGAGTAAGAAACATGATGCCACATCGGCTGGCTGCCTCCCACACTTGCCAATCAGGGCCGGGGATCAAGCCTGCAACCAAGGCAGATGCTCTTGACTGGAATCGAACCTGGGACCCTTCAGTCCTAGGGCCTACGTTCTAGCCACTGAGACAAACTGGCTAAGGCTAGGACACACTTCTATACATGCATAGTTGATGGCTTTTACAATATTTGTGTAGACCAATAAGCTTGTCAATATGATAACTGACAAAGCTGGATGACTGACAGAGAGACTGTTGTCTCTACTGTGTCTTAGTGTTCATTAAAAAAAAATAATAATAATAAAAAATATGCATACCCAGGGGCTGTCTTAATGTCTGAACTGAGGTACAAGGGCCCAGGAAGGACAGCCAATCAGCAAGGTTTTTAGACATCAGTGGACAGGCCCAGGGAAAGGGTGGCTTGGGGGCTACCTAGCACTTCAGACAGCAGAAGGGAAATCTGAAGGGGTTCAGTGAATTGCAATGGCGACTTTGAGATCGGCTACTGGCTTTACAGGATAGCAGTATTTACGGAGATAACCTGCTTGCTGTATTTCTTCATCTGAATGTAACTGGCCCAGTGAAGAGCGGCAGATGTTAAGAAAGCAAACGTACAGCCCTAGTTCTTTTCATCCATTTGCAGGATGACTTATAACAAAGAACCACAGGCTTCAGCCTCAGTGTTCCCAATTGATAAGCGAGAGAGAGAATCTGTGCTACGTGTGGTTGAGGAAAAAATGTTGGAACCAGCCAAATATTTGGGGGGCAAAGTATAGGAAGTTATTTTGGTTTTCACATTCACACATGTACATATTCATAAGCAAACTAAAGCTTTAAAAGGTTCGGTTTTAGTAAAAACAGAAGAATATTTTTCCAAGTTTTACACCAATATGCATCTCAGAGGGTTGACAATACGTAAACACTCCAACAAGAAAAGGACAAACCTTACTGGCCATCCTGTGATTCATGAGTGAGTTTCCTGGAAAAGGAACTCTGCCCAGTGCCAAATAGTGTTTTTAAACTGGTTTAAAACTGGTTCTGCATATTTCTCATATTATTGAACACAACATGAAAAACGTCTAACCTCTGATTGCGTTAGGCTGTGATCACAGCGAGATTCTCTGGAGGAGCATGCAGAACTACTGCAGCCCGTCGAGCTGCGCCACCGCTGCCATGGTAGGCACCAATGACACTGCCATCTATTATGCCATCCTTACCCTAGAACAGGGGTGGGGAACCTTTTTTCTGCCAAGGGACATTTGGTTTTTTATATAATGTCATTTGTGGCCCATACAAAATTATCAACTTAGAAATTAGCCTGCTGTATTTGTTCAAACATTCAATTAACTCACCCAGACCAAATGATTTCTCATGGCCAGATGTTCCCAACCCCTGCCCCAGGAGCTGTCCATTGTTCCTGCTGGTAATGTAGGAGCCATCCACACCCACTCTCATTTTGGGAGACCAAAATTCACTTAAAATAATATGCTAGAATTGAGAATATAATTGTTTCAGAAGCAGATTAAATGCTTTTGACCACTAAAATTCAGCATTGTTTAAAGAAAATTGTTCTTGCAGATGAGTTATTGCATTGAATCAGTCATAAAAATATATTTTAAACTTCCTCCATACTTAACTGTTCTTAACAAATAAGCTACAACCATGCTTTCTCAATATGTATGCACATCCCAAACTGAAAATCCAGTAAGGAAAAATTCAAGACACAAACACATCAATAATCATATTCATTCTGTAAGTATGAAATATTATCTCATGGGAATGACAAATACAGTAATTTAAGACCAAAATCCTTCACTTCAAACACCAGCTAGGAAATATACAGTATTTTTGATGGACAGGGATATGGGTGAAGACTTATCAGACTAACCATTAAAATCTTAATCATAGAAGAGGTGTTTCCTACCTAGCAAATAACACGTCTTCTGAAAGAATTAGAAAACTCAATCCCTAATTTTTACAAAAGTACAAAGTTCTAAATAATATTAATTAGCATTTAAACTGATTTGTTGTGAATAACAGAATTAGTTTCATTCAACCTTTTCAGCTGCTGAAAAACATGATGAACCTCTGATGACTTAAGCTTTGGCAAAACGGAACAAACTATCCCACAGAGTTAAGAAAAATATAAATGTTTTTAAAACAGAGAAGTAATAAGGAGAGTAGGGGTTAACTGTGGGGGGCGGGGCGGCACGAAGCAATTTCCCACTCCAACCTGTTGAGGTGTGAGTGGTTATCCACAGTCCAAGATCCACAGGTGGCAGTGACTAGTCTGGACCAGGGGCTGACAGTCAAGCTTCCATATGGCACTAAGCTCCTGAAAAGCCATTCTGTGGGCCAATAGGATCTTGCCAGAAGCCCCGATCCTGTCCCTGCACAGCTGCACTGCGGAGAGGGAAATAAGCAGTGCTTCAGAAAAAGCCAGAGAGATGCTTGTCTATGTCTTGTGCTGTTTATCAGGGAGGATAGGGTTTCACATCTATACACATTAAGGGCCTCCTCTTAATGTACTAAATGCAAAAGTGACCCCTACTAGATGCTGTAAGAAAATGACAAGACAGGACCATATAGCTACAGCAGGATAAATACTAAAAAGCCACAAAGTGTATCAGAATTTCATGCAAAGAGGAAAGTAAGTGTAGTTGTAGTTGGTGTGACCAAAAAAAAACCTTAAAAGGGAAGGCTTCAAGTGGGTTTTAGGGAATAAACAAGATTTCAAACCCTTCAAGATTTAGCTTAGCCCTGCAGTCCTATTGTGACTTACAGAAACCCAGAGCATTTGTCAAGTAGTGTTTGGCAAAGTGCAAACAGACGCTTCCTCAAGAAATCCATTTGAGAGACACACCTCACAGAGGCCTCTTTAAGGTTCACAACAGATGGTAAGCCTTTAAGACCTTCAAGTTCTATAGTAAATGTGTGCAGCTTTGTTTTACCCAGCAATTCCACATTTATTTGATCGCAGAACCTTCTGTGGCTTGGGTTGTTTCCAGTCACGCTCACTGACTTTCCAGCTTTCGCATGGTTTGCTTCTGTGCCCCGTCGGTGTCACTATCAAGCTAATCTATAGGACATGCTTTTCTTCTGAGGGGTGGGATGGAAGAGGTTCAAGTTGTGATTGTTTTCCTTTTTTCTAGTAACTCCAAAATATGCTAAGTGTTTGTGATACAAAGGCTGAGTTAGTAACCAAGAGGGTAATGAGTTTATACATTTTACTCATTACATTTCCAAGGGCAATCTCATTGCAGGTGCGTGATTATAAATGCTGTCCAGCAACACTAAGTGCTGGCACCCTTCAGTTTTTAAAAATTTGCATATGCCACTTGCTTTTAGGAAAGACCTACATTAGTACCTGTATTTCATGATTAACAATCGCTTTTATGAAGAAAGGCAAAATAAAGTTTGTTTTGCAGCAGCCACTATAGAGGGAGCATGCCCAGGGCCTGCCAAGCTCCTTCCCTGGGAACCACACTCAGCATCTCAGCCTCCAGCTGCCAGAGCGTGGGCCTGTCCGTGAGACCAGGGCTTTTTCTCCCCTTACTCCGCAACACTGTCCTCAGGTATCACAAAGCCTGAGAGCTGGCAGGGGTGTCATGCTTGGTGTAGAACTGCACATAATTAGGTATTTTGATCTTGGTGTAGGAAATAGACATTGTATGTGCTTAAAGTGGTGTGCATCCACCATTCGCACTATTTATATTCAGAGAGAAAACTCTTGAAGGCTGCGGAAATTGCGGTTGGTTATGCTGGTAGCAAAGTGGTCTCTTTAGTGGGCATCCAGTATTTGGAAAATAGGAAGTAGTGTTTGACTAGGTTGATGGGTGTGCAAAGTTTGGTGTTCCAGGAAGTTACCACTCAAAAATTTTTCCATATAGGCTAATGGTTAGCTGCTTCTTTGTCTTACACCATTTATGCCATTGAGAAAGGTTTTGTCCTGGTTGGTTTGCTCAGTGGTTAGAACGTTGGCATGGGTTTGATTCTGGTCAAGGGCATGTACCTCAGTTGCAGGATGGATCCGATCCCTGGCCCTAGTTGGGGCACATCCAGGAGGCAGCCAATCAATGTGTCCCTCTCATACTGATGTCTCTCTCTCTCTCTCTCTCTCTCTCTCTCTCCCTCCCTCCCCTGTCTCTCACTCTCTCTCTTTCTCTCTCACTCTCTCTCTCTCTCTCCCTCCCCCTCCCTCCCTCTGTCTCTAAAAATCAATGGGAAAAATATCCTCAGGTGAGGATTAACAACAAAAAACAAAAAAGAAATGAGAGAAAGGAAGAAAGACGAGGGGAGGGGAGGTTTCATAAGAACACTCTACTTTCAGATACTGGGGAAACTTACCATACCCCTCAAGCCACCCCCAAATCCACCCCACAAAGGCCGATAGATTCCTCAAATGCACATGCTCTTCAAACACACACACTGACACCAACAAAATACACACAGAGATATACCACCCAAGAGACACATACCCACACACCTTCACTGTCACTTACCTAGAAAAGCTGCCAACACTTGATGTACTATATGTAATACATTCACACAAGAACAGATCCGATTCACACCTCCCAAAGCACATACCACCCCCAGTTTCTACCACTATCACCACTGAAATAGATGGTGCTGGTTTTAAAATCTGTCCAAATTCTTTGATACTTCTCACTTCACAAACACAAAACACCCCAAAACTAGGGATCCTAATTTTCTTCTTGGCTTTGAGCCGCCCTTAATGATATACACCTAACAAACAGAATATGACTTAAGTGATTTCTGAGCTTAAGTATAAAGGAATGAGGCTTTCTCCTGGCACTTCTTGGACCACTGAGGAAGCCAGCAGTCCTGTCATGAGGACACTTGGAAAGCCTTCAGAAAAGGTTCAGATGGTGAGCAACTAAGAACGCCTGCGTTGCCTGCCAACAGCCAGCAAGGAACAGGAGGTCTCGGCAAAGTCCTGTAAGTCATCTTGAAAATCGGATCCTCCAGCCCCAGTCAAGCCTTCAGATGACTGCAGCCCATTCCAACATCTTGCTACAACCTCATTGGGGACCCTGAGCCCAAACCACTTGTAAAATCCTAACTCTTAAAAAAGGTGTGAGAATTGGATAAAGGTGGTCCAAAAGGTACAAACTTCTAGATGTAAGACTAAGTAATTACTGGAGATGTTATGTAAAGCATGATGACAATGGTTAACAATGTTGAATGGTACATTGGAATGCTGCTAAGAGAGTAAATCCTAAACATTCCCATCACAAAGAAAAATAGAACTTTTCTGTACCTAATGAAGTGATGTGTTTAACTAAACCTACTGTGATAACCATTTCACAGTGTATGTGAGTCAAGTCATGATGCTATACACCTTAAATGTATAGAGTGCTGATTGTCAATTGTGTCGCAATAAAACTGAAAGAAAAAAGGTGTATGGGATAATATATGTTTTAATGGTTATTTTGGGGATTTGTTACACAGCAATAGATAACTCATAACAGACACAAGTCTCCCACATTAATTTTTAAATAAAATATAGAAAAATGCCTAGAAAATGCTCCAGGTTATGACACATCTATTTTCTACAAAATATTCTGATCAGATCTACTATTGAGGGAATAATGGTTAACTTGAGGAAGCCAGAAGTGAAACAATTAATGTAAGTAACCCAGCTCTGACCTCATAGCCAACTCTTCAGACATTAAAGCAAACTATTTAATCTTTATAGGCTAGGAGTCAAAGTAAGATGATTATGTAGACACAGTAACGACCATTTAAAAATACAAGTGTTGAGCCATAGTTTGACAACTAGAGTCTAGTAGGCCATAAAAAGTATATGGTTTCTCATACTAAAGCAAATCTGAAACTTTCAGTGTCTATATTTCAAAGAACTCCCCCATAGGTTGCATAGTATGCAAATCTTAATAAAACAGCAACAAAACTTGTAACTAGAATAGCTGCTTTTTCATGAGAGCAACAGCTGCCATTCCAAAGTTAACAGTATCTCAATATCAGAGTCCTAAGAACAAAGACCTATTGTATCAAACTGCAAAAATGCAAATTTGTTTCAGTCAGAATATTCAGGGCGAAATGGTGATGGTCATAATGTTCCAGCAAATAAATTTATCATAAGCAAGTAAGGGGTTTGAATAGCAAGCATGATATACTGGTTAGCCAACACAGCAAGGAGTTATGCAGTTCACCATCAATTACTGCCATTATCACATGCTCTGGCTTTAAAACCCCATAAGTTACAGATTTTTTTTTTTTTAAGGTACACACAACTCTATGGTTGGAATAAGAGTAATCGTTACATAAGCCCTCGTAGCGCTAAGAGCCAGGAGACTCCAGTGCCTAGTCCTTCCCCACTGGCACTAGCTGCTCAACCTCTGCTCAGTCATTTTCTCTTGGTGTACAGACTTCACCTGGTGGAGCTAAAATGTTTATCTGAATGGCCAAAATCCATGATTTATACTTAAAACAAACATGAACAAGCCTAAAATAATTTAATTCTGCCTACTTAATTGACATTAAGTGGTCAGTAAGCAGTGCTCTTATACTAAAAAAGAGGCAATGAAAATAAACTGAAGTCTGGAGAATATTTCATTTGCTTAGGTTCTCTAGCAGGAAAATTCTCTAAGAAGCCAATGAAATGTTTTCTGAAGGGGATGCAATTTCCTTGATTCATCTGCCTTAAAAGACAGTGTTTTGTCTCTATCTCTAAATTATAGACCCACTAATCTTCCCAAAATTCATCCCTCCCACCCCCGAATAAAACCTTGTTAAATGTACTCTCTTCAAGTGAAAGTGAAGCACTTAAAATCAGTCTGTTGGGCCAATCAATGACCCTGAAAACCCCCAGAGGAAACATTGAGATCCAGCTACCCCTGCCACAAATGAATAGCTGGATACTCTCTGTGCCCTACGAAGTCCTGCACTCACCTGGCGACATGGTCTCCTGCGTGCTGGCTGAGAGCATTAGTGAAGCCTCATTATCCTACCCGGGCATCTGGTGACAGGTACGGATCTGGTTGCAATGGAGGTACAAGCAGTGGTCGCCAACCTTTCAGACTTCAAGGAACACCAGGGGTCCGCAGACCACCGGTTGGTGACCGCTGGTTTAAAGTCTTCAATATTTTAGACACACTTAGTATGAAGATGTGACTGTACATACTTAAGTGGAATTCTTTAAAAATGAAAACATTAAGAACTTTAAGAAAACTCAATGTTCTAAGAAAACTTACATTTCCTTAAATTTATTTAATAAATTTAGTGCTATGCCATGGCTAATCATCTCCTTGACAATAAATGTATTCCATGTATTACTTCAATGGGGTTGAAAAGAATAGGAAAGGTCTAAATGTTTCAAAGTACAGAGTGGACGTGAAAGTAATATTTAATGGGCTGATATGGTACTTAAAAATATATAACCATTATTTTATTCTCCTTCCACTGTGTTCCACAAAGGGTGAGGCAGTTTGAAAAATTTTTAATTACATGTACATATTTAATCAATGCTAATGAAAAATGCAGAAAATTAAGACCAGGGAAAAAGAATATATACTGTTGCTACAGTTAAGCAATTTTAACCTTTTTCATTCCATGGCACACATAAACTAATTCTACAGCACACCGAAAAATATATTTTTTGCCAATCTGACAAAAAATAAATACTTGTAATTTTGATTCACTCACACTGGACAGCTATTGTTTGTGTTGGCTGTTGTCATTTTCTAACTTGACAATCTAAAGGAGAAGAGGCCAGTGCCTCAGACTAAATAGTCAGGTACTGTATGTTTTAAACATTCTTGCAGCACACTGGCTGCAAATCGCTGCCCCAACCACAGAGGTCTGGCAGTAAATGTGGACCCCACCCCTAGGGTTCCTTTCTTCCCTACTTCTCTACTTAAAATCCCTGCCGCACTGCTGCTGTCGACCCTAGCAGCCACAGAAGTCTTTTTCTGAGCTCTCCTATTTATTTGGTTCTATAGACACATGTTAGCTAGTGCAATTTTTATCCAGTTGCCCTGCACTTTTTTTCATTCATTCATTCCACATATGCTGTATGTCAAGCTTTGTGCTAGATGCTAGAAATGCAATGGTGTGTGAAAACAGGCAATCCCTGCTCTTCAAGAACTTGGTCTAAACAGGGAGCGAAAGCAGCAAATAAGCACACACATCAATGAAATATTACCACTGAGGGAAGTGTTCTCAAAAACAGGAACATCAGGGGCATATTCAAAGAAAGTGGCTTTGGGGTGAGGAAGTTAACCAGGGAGGGGCGAGTCTCAGGTACTGCCAAGATAGAAGGAAGACCATGTCGCTGTTAAGACCACACCACAGGTGAGGCAGGAAGGCAGGCAGGGAGCCAGATAGGCACTCTCATTTAGGACCATGTATTCAGCGACTACAAATCCCCTCTACAGTCTACTATAGGACTATAGAGATGGAAACTTAAAACTCACTGGCCACATCGATAGGAATATGCTGAAATGCTGAACAAAATACACACAAATTGCCAAAGAAATAAGCAGCCTGGCAGACAGATTGCTGATTCTCATCTATGCCTACCCTTGTCAGTGATTCTCAAATCTGGCTGATTTGAATAAACGGGGGCTCTGGCTCCAGCAACAGTTATTCCTTTAATGGATCTGAGAAGGGGCCCACCTAGGAGAAAGTGTTTTAAATGGATCCCCATGAGACTCTAATGTGAAGTGTGGGTAGAGAACCGGTTGTCTTAGGCAGAGCGTCCTAACTTCTCAGAAATTGCTGTTTCTCAGAGCCCTTCCCTACACCTAGACATTCCCGCCGACCCCCAAGTTAACCCACTGCACTGTCTCCAAGCACATCGGAGCAGCTAAATCCCAGGGAAGAACACTCATTCTTCCCATACCCTTTCAAACGAGCAAGTTGGTATAAAAAAATGAAGTGGGGGGTGGAGTGAGGTGTTGAGTTGGACAGTAAGCAATTCAATCTTGAATATTCTAGTAAAAACTCGTTTGTGGAAGAGGGTAAAATCCATAAGGTGGCTGACTTCTGTCCAAGAAAAAGAGGCTCACCTCTATCGCCAGCAAAGAAAGGGAAAGAACAAGGAAAGGGAAGCTACTTGAATGTTGTTCACCTGTGTCCCAGGCAAAAAGCTTTGAGAAGCTGAGAATATTAGTCAGCAGTGTCTCAAGAAACTAGGAGAGGAGTGCCTTTAAATTGGCTCCTGAAGTTACAGGCAAGTGACAGTTATAACTCTAGTATAGGTCAACTCTTAAACTATTAAAATTGCCTGAATTTAAGTAGGCAGACTTTGGCTTGTATTTTGTTACATAACAAAACTGCTAGTCCATGTGATGTGTGTGGACCCTGAGAAAGGAGATACCTACCAACTAGAGCTCCAAGTAGACAACTAGACTCAAATTGTAAAAAAACAGAGTTTACCCAGCCAGCATAGCTGGTGGTTGAGCGGTGACCTATGAACAAGGAGGTCAGGGTTCGATTCCCGGTCAAGCCACATGCCCTGGTTGCAGGCTCAATTCCCAGTGTGGGGTGTGCAGGAAGGAGGCTATCAATGATTCTCTCTCATCATTAATGTTTCTCTCTCCCTCTCCCTTTCTCTCTGTAACCAATAAAAATATATTAAAAAAAAGAGCCTAGCAGCCATTTCTAAATAAGGGCCTCTAGTGCAAACAGCAGACCTGCTCTAAGCTGCAGGTTTCCCAACCTGGCCCACCTGCCTGCACTGTGCTCCTGCCTTCTGAGCCAACCTTTATAAAGGAGTTCCTAGAACCCTATTTCAGCCAAAGGACTGAAGCTTTCCCCATCCACTCAGGAGTATATTCCCATCAGATTCTTCACTGACCAATCAGAGCAGCTCCATTCTGACCAATCAGGACAGTGTCTTCTGGACCAATCAAACTGTGAGGACTTGATGTCCTGATCTGCATGAGGACACACCAATCTGCTTATAAATCAGCTCCCCTCCGGCTCTGAGAGTACTTTCCCTTCCCACTGAAGACTGCTTTACCCCCCATATGTTTTGCCAGAGCAGACCAGTGCAGACCAGAATAAGAATAAGTGACACAATGAGGAAAAAATCGCTCTTTCCAAGAACTTTCCATCCTAAAATGAACCTGGGGAAATTATAAATCACACCACATAGGCACCATTATTTTGAAGTCATTTTCCATTTTAAAGAGTCTCACATCCATGGCAGAAGTGCCTTTTCTTACCCATCCCACTTAATACCTAAAATCTCTCCCCAGTTCCACTGACCACAGTACAGAGCTGATTTGAGAATGGATTATTGGGCTCCTTAATGCCTTTCCTTCCTGTAAGCTACAGGTTGAACACTTGACCTTGTGCCTGAACTATATAACCTATATGGGATTGTCAGCTTCACATAAAGTATCTTTAAAGAGAGTCTTGAATGAATGAATGAGAATAATGCCTGCTCAGCAAATGCCTTTCGCCTCCAAACTTCTGTAACTTTCAAACACACATTAGAATTTTTTTTCTTTAAATCCAGGAAACAAGAACATTCCCATTCCAACTTTTGATGACATAGTCTAAAACACATTTCATTCCAATTTTTATTTCCTTCTCAAAACACAGTTACACTTTGGGGAATAAGATGATTTGAAATGTCATCCAGTCCTTTTAACAATGTTGCATTCTTGTAAATGTGTACTCTATTCCATTATCACCTAAGGCAACAGTATATGTCTTTGTGTTTTACAAAACATAACATGTTATAAAAGCTAGAACTAAATAGTGAAAAATTACTGTATCATACCTCAGGCATCTTTTTCAAACACATTTCTTTACCTTTAGTTTTTAATCTGATTAAAGTAGCTTAAAACACACACACACACACACACACACCTTCTTACTAAAACTCTGTTTAAAGTTATGAGACTGTTTATACTGGGCTAAGCTCAATACTAAACAAATGAAAGACATTACAATTCCCTTTTAGAGATTATGACCTAACCTATAAACAACACAAAATATTCAGAACACACAAAGTAAAAATAATAATAAAATAACATATTCAATGCAAGCTAAATAGTGCATTTAGTAAACTGGTGAATAAAAAAGCAAAGGACAAATGGTAGTATGTTGCAATAAATCATCACAACTCCTATAGGTGAACACTTCCTGATATTATAGAAAGCTACGTAATTCACATTTCTAAGGTTACTGAGGGGAGAAATCTGACAAACTGATATAAGGCACACTTCAAAAATAAATGCAATTAGAAAGGCTGGCATGCAGGAATAGAAAACGTAAATGAAGTGACTCACTGTGTATAAATCTATAGGGTCTACAGAAGGCAAAGAAGTGTGAACACACAAGAGGAAAATGACATACCTGCTGGAGAAAGGGGCGATGAAGCCACCACCAATGCATGTGCACAGACAAGACGGAAGGGTAAAAACTTTGTTTTCATCTCTTCTTCGGGTGGTTAATGTGATTAAGTTAGTGAAGTGAAAAATTAATTACTGAACAGTCCTTAGCTTTACATTCAAAAGTATGTAACTTATTTTTCTCCCAAATTCAGAATTTTTAATACATCACCACCAGTCATTCATCAGAAAATCTTTTAAAAATAATATACATTCTCAAAGTGGTTAAAGATCCTTCCTCACAGTAAGATTAATGTTCACCATAACAGAACAAACTTAAAGGCCTGACTTATTTAAATAATAATTAGTAAATAATTTGAACAAAACCAAGTACCATTTCCACAGAAATCAAAACCAGCTTCACCTTAGTTCTCCATCAAATCTGTAAAGGCAAAGCCTCAAGAGGTCACAGTTGGAGGCAATCCTTCACACCACCCCTACTTCCCCCCACTTTGATGTACCTCCTTCCTCTGCAACTCAAGTTAGTATATCATCCAATCCTATGTAATAAAAGGCTAATAGGCAAATAGACAGAATAGCAGAACAACCGAACCGGTCGCTATGACGTGCATTGACCACCAGGAGGTGTGTGTGGAACATGGCGGGCGTTGGCCACAGCGGGATGGTGGAGCAGGTGAGCGGGGGCACCACACCAAGGCGGGGTGCTGGTCGCTGTCATCGGGGCAAGCCTCTGGTGGTTACTGAAAATTCTTTGCTCCTGTGCACCGCGATCCTGCCAGGCACTTGCACCTGCTGCCAGCGCCAGCCCCACTCACACCCGCTGCCAGAACTGGAGCCGCTGCTCGCACCCACTGCCAGCACCAGCTCCGCTCACTCCTGCAGCCAGCACCGGAGCCACCGCTCACACCCTCTGCCAGTGACGGGGCGCTGGTCCCAATCACTCAGCGCCATCAGTGGGTATGAGTGGCGGCTGCCGGCCCTAATCATCCCTGAGGGCTTCTCCACCTCCCCCTGCTCCTAAGGGGCGATTGGGGCAGCCTCCAGCCACTCGCACCCGCTGACAGCGCCGGCCCTGCTCGCACCAGCTCCAATCACTCCGTGCCATCAGCGGGTGCGAGTGGGGCCGGTGCCATCAGTGCATGGGAGTGGCAGTGGCGGGAGCGGGACTGCGGCAGACAGGGGTCCGGGGCCACAGTGGGAGGGGCTGGGCAGCGGTGCAGAGGATGAGCCGAGACCCACCCCTGTGTCTACCACAGCCTTGCAGCCCACAGTTCCTTTTAAGGTGCACGAATTCATGCACTGGGCCCCTAGTACTACTGTATGTATGCTATGGATGGGTTTTGTCTATCCTCATCTTTAATATTGGAATAATACTAGGTATCTTCATAGCTACTGTACTGATTAAAGTCATCTAGAACAGCAGTCACCAACCGGTGGTCCGTGGACCACTGGTGGTCCGTGAGGTCTGAAAGGTTGGTGACCACTGATCTAGAATTTGCCTTGTATCAGGCCTGACATATAATAGTCACTCAATTATAAAGATTATTATCTCATCTTCTGCTACTCACTACAAACCTCCTCTTTGTTGAGTTTATCACCAAGAATGGAAAAATTCATTCTACTGCTGTCACAAATTAATTATACCACTCCCCTTCCTCAAAAGTATCAGCATGCGTTTCCAAATGCACTATGGGCTAGATCTGGGCTCTTACCTTCACTATCCATTCCCAAGAATGCACTGGTGCTTCTAGACATTCGCAAGAAGTACCTTTAGCAGGACTACTCTTTCTGCACTCCAATTCAACTTAGTCATTCTTGTTCATTATATCCTGAAGCCTCACTTTTTCCAGTTCACTCAAGAAATCTCTCATAAACATCCACTATATTTATTAACCTGACTGAATGACAAGAGATAGCTAGAAACCTAGAATTTGTTTGGTTTCCTTACACTTCAAAGTTCTATTTTGTTGCTTTCTCCTTTCAACACAGTTGCTCATACACTCTTAAGCAATTCTCTCAAAACAAGGATTTCCCAAATAAGGAAACTATGAGAGGCCTAGAGATGGTATTGACCTTTTAAAACCTTCTAACTAATGACAATGAAGGCAATCTCATTTTCCTCTTCTAGGTACATACTTCCTTTGAGGCTCTATCTATTATCCATCTTATCTAATCTAAGTCAATCATCCCATCCATCCATTTGTTAAAAGACTCCATTGACTTGTTCTCTGCCATTAAATACATACCAATATTTGGTTATTGCCTTACATCACTCAAGACATGTCTTATTTACTTACTTACTTAATTACTAGAGGCCCGATGCACGAAATTCATGCACAACCCGGCCTGCACCCTCTCCAATCTAGGACCCCCTTGTGGGATATCCGACTGCCAGTTTAGGCCCAATCCCTAAACCAGCAGTCGGACATCCCTCTTGCAATCCAGGACCTCTGGCTCCTAAATGCTCGCCTGCCTGCCTGCCTGCCTGATTGCCCCTAACCACGTCGGCCTGCTGGCCTGATTGCCCCTAACTCAGCCGTGGGCAAACTACGGCCCGCAGGCTGGATCCGGCCCGTTCGGCTGTTCTATCTGGCCCGCGGAGCCAAAAGAGCAGAGGGTTCTCTTGCTCTCCCCTCCGCTCCTTCACCAGCAGCAGTGTTAACATGGCAACGTCGGGAAACACAGCCACAGCTCCTTCTTCTGAGTGGGCGGATTTATATCTGCCCATTCAGTAGAAGGAACAACCTCTCAATCTTCCAGAGGCTCCTTGTAATGCCTGCAGACGCGTCCCCCGACATCACCCTGGGAATGCGTAGACACGTTATCGTGGTGATTTAGGGAGAAGAGACCAACAACACTGTTCCCACTGAAGTTGATGTTTTAAAGACCAAAAACCTTTCAACCCAGTCTACATTGCCATCTACATCTATATCCCGGGCATAATTTGGACGTTTCACTAAAGAAAATGTTTAATTTACTGTTTACACATTTTGTTCTTTTCTATTTGTTTTAGTTTTAAATTATTTTATTATATTTAAGTTTAATTTGAAAGGCTTTTGTACCTTTCCTTTGTTAGGCAATTTTATTTTGCCTTTGCCATCTTCAATATAAGGTATGTTATTGTGCTATGATTCCTCCATTTTTTGAAGTTTCGAATTATAATAATTAGTGTTTACATTCTTCTTGTTAAAATGTTTGAAATGAATAAAACTATTGAAATAAAAAAAAAGACCGTACCCTTTTATGTAATGATGTTTACTTTGAATTTATATTAGTTCACACAAACACTGCATCCATGCTTTTGTTCCAGCCGTCCGGTCCAGTTTAAGAACCCATTGTGGCCCTCGAGTGAAAAAGTTTGCCCACCCCTGCCCTAACTGCCTGCCCCTGCCGGCCTAATCGCCCCTAACTGCCTTGCTTGCCCCCCCCAACTGCCCTCCCCTGCCAACTGGACTGCCCCCTAACTGCTCCCCTCTGCTGGCCTGATCGCCCCTAACTTCCTCTGCCTCAGCCCCCAACACCGTGGCTTTGTCCGGAAAGACGTCCAGAAGATGTCCGGTCTAATTAGCATATTACCCTTTTATTAGTATAGATTGTTGACACCATTACAGATGTCTCCCATTTCCCCTCCTTTTGCCCACCTCCACCCCAGCCAGTCCTTTACAACCCTATTGTCTGTGTCCATGGGCTATGCATACAAGTTCTTTGGCCAATCTCTTCCTGTCACCTCCCTTCTTCCCTTCTGAAATCTGTCAGTTCCATGTATCCATACCTCTGGTCCTGTTTCGTCCATCAGTTTATGTTGTTCATTTAGATTCCACCTATAGGTGAGATCATATGGTACTTGTCTTTCTCTGACTGACTTATTTCACTTAGCATAGTAAGTTCCAGGTACATCCATGCTGTTGCAAAATGTAAGAGTTCCTTTTTACAACTGCATAGTATTCCACTGTGTATCATTGTTTTAATTCACTCATCTACTACTGATGGGCACTTGGCCGTTTCCAGATCTTGGGTATTGTAAATAATTCTGCTAAGAACATAGGGGAGCATGTATCTAAAAAACCTTCTACACAGCAAAAGAAACCATCAACAAAATGAAAAGCGAATCCACTGTGTGGGAGAACATATTCAGCAATGATACATTTGATAAGGGGTTAATTTCCAAAATATATAAAGAACACATACAACTCAACAAAAGAAAGACAAACAATCCAATTAATAAGTGGGCAAAGGACCTGAATAGACACTTCTCCAAAGTGGACATACAGATGGTCAACAGACATATGAAAAGATGCTTAACGTCACTGATCATCAGAGATGCAAATTAAAACTACAATGAGGTATCATCTCACACTGTCAGAATGGCTACCATCAATAAATAACAACTTTGGCAAGGAGGTGGAGAAAAGGGGCCCTAGCTCACTGCTGGTGTAAATGCAGACTGGAGCAGCCATTATGGAAAACAGTATGGAGGTTCCTCAAAAAATTAAAAATGTAACTGCCATTGGACCAGCAATCCCACTTCTGGGAATATATTCTAAGAATCCCCAAACACCAATCAGAATGAATGTATGCAACTTGGGACATGTTTAAATGTCTTTATCCCAGTAGTAGTAGTTATGGGTTCAGCTCATTTGAGTGTTCGGTTAATGAAGCCAAGACTGTATTTCTATCTCCATGCAGACCAATGTGTTCTGCTATTTGGTGCCCAGATACACTGCTGCTGTTACTAGTGGAAACCTTTACTATAAATGTCTACCATTACACAGCAAGAGAGCATAAATGAATCATTCAATATTCAACCAATATACAGTGGACAGTGACAAGTCTTATAGTCCCTGCTCTCTGCGGACAAGTAAGGTCAGGAGGGGTGAGACAATTTTAAATGTGGAAGATGATGGTCATGAGGCCAGGTATTGTGGCACAAAAGAGTGAATACCAACTTTGCCCTGAGAGGTGAGTAAACAAAAGGACTGAGGGAGTACTCAATCAATCAGGTGAACAAAGAGAACATCCCTAGAGAGAAAAACACCTGTAAGGCACAGTATCACTAGTAACAGGAAGAACTGCAGGTGTTCACTAAGTATTTGGGTTGGGGGGGGGGTGCATATTGGAGTGTGTGTATGGGGGAGGGGAGTGTCAAGTACAAAGAACATCTGTGTTGCCAATTTTGCATTTTTAAATTCACATGAGAATGGACGAGGTCCACAGAGGGGAAGGTAATTCACTATCTCTGATGGAAACCTTAGAGCAGGGGTCCTCAAACTACGGCCCGCGGGCCACATGGGGCCCACCGAGGACATTTATCCGGCCCGCTGGGTGTTTTTGCCGCCACTGCCTGTCCTGCTTAGCAGCCGACTCGTCCGGGCCCGCAGTGCGCATGTGTGGAATGTGCGCTGCACTCTCCGACCCGCTCCTCTCTGTCTCTCGACTCCTCCTCTCAGTCTCGAGTGTGATCAGATGAGTCACTAGCTTGCCTGTGCAGAGCCTGCTGCTGCCTGAGGACCGAGGTAAGAACAAGTTAGGATCTATTTTTTTTTTTTTATTTTGCAGTTAGTAGGGCCTTTTTTTTTGTGGTTAAGGGGGGCCTTTTTTTCTGAAGTTAGGTTTTCTGTGTTGTTCTTTTTGCAGATAGGGGCGCCTTTTTTGAAGTTAGGAGAGCCTTTTTTTTTTTTTAAGTTGGTTAGTTGGTTGGGGGTGGTTTCTAGGGGGGTTGCATCACATTGATGACGCAAATAGTCAGCGCTCAGTGCTAATGCAAATTGTCAGCGCTCAGTATTAATGCAAACTGTCAGCGGTCAGTGTTATCGCAAATGGTCAGCGGTCAGTGTTAATGCAAATGGTCAGTGCTCAGTGTTATCTATCGCATGGGGGCCCCAAACTGGTAATCTGCCTAGGGCCCCATGGGAACTTAATCCGGCTCTGCAGACAGCCGAGGAGTAGGAAACCCAATTTAATTGACAGTAAGTGCATTTATATTTTGACTGCTATTCAGTTGTGTATGATGTTGTATGTTGTGTGCTGTGTAAGCCCCGGTTCACACTGTTGCGATCTCTGAGCAGTGCGAGTTCAGCCATATGCTTGTATGGCTAAACTCGCAATAGATTCGGAAGAAAAAAGGCATACGTGCCTTCTTTTTTCCTGCAGTGGACTCTGATTGCATGGGTCTTCTCACCCATGTGATCAGATTCCTGGGCGAGTTCACAGATCGCAGTGCGGTTTGCACAGGGTAGTGTGAACTGGAAAGGTGGTGGAGGAACCGGCTCTGTAATCGTGCCGGTTCCCGCACTGCACCAGTGTGAGCCTGAGGTAAAAGCGGAGTTCCACCAATATGGGCACTGGTGAGGCTGAAATGATGTGGACTGGCAAGGCTGCATTGATGGACACTGATCAGACTGCATTGATGGGCAGTGCAGTCTATATGTCTCTGTGTGGGCAAAGTTATTGCTGGTATATTGTTTTTGCAGAGCTGTATATATATATTGGTATTTTACTAATAGCAATTTGGAATCCCTAGGAAACAATGATATCAAGAAAGAGAAAAATTGACTCGGAGTGTAGGATATTCAAAGAACAGTGGACTTATGATTACTTTTTCATTCAGTACAAGGAAAGAGCTGTGTGTTTGATATGCCAGAATATAGTGTCTGTGTTCAAAGAATGCAATTTGCGTCGACACTATCAAACTCAACAAAGATATTTATGATTGTTTGGTCGGAGAAGTGAGAAAAGATAAAATATTAAAACTGAAAAAAACATTGACAACTCAGCAAAATACTTTTGTGAAGCAGAAGCACCTAAATATTTCATCACTGCAAACAAGTTTTCAAGTTGCCAAGCTAATAGCGTGCACTGGCAGACCATTTGTGGAGGGAGAATTTGTTAAAGAATGCCTTCTTTCTGTTGCCAAAGAGATGTGTCCAGAGAAGGCCAATTTATTTAGTACAGTGAGTCTTTCAGGACCTACAATTACACGGAGGATTGAAGAAATGGGAGACAATTTGCATCAGCATTTGCAAAACTCCGCAAAAAAACTTTCCTATTTTTCCTTGGCACTCGACAAAAGTAATGATGTTTGTGATTCTGCACAACTTCTAATTTTTATTCGTGGGACGAATGACTATTTCGAAGTCACAGAAGAGCTTGCTGCACTGCAAAGCATCGAAGGAACAACTACAGGAGAGGATATCTATGAAAAAGTTTGCCAAACTGTGAATGGTTTGGAGCTGGACTGGGCTAAACTAGCCAGTGTGACAACTGATGGTGCCCCTAGCATGGTGGGGTCTAAGAAAGGAGTAATTGCTCGTATTAACCAAGAGATGGACAAACATAACCATTCTCATCCAATAGCCATACACTGCCTCATCCACCAATAAGCGCTGTGTAGTAAATCACTGAAGTGGGACTCTGTTATGAAAATTGTGGTATCTTGTGTTAACTTCATTAGAGCTAATGCACTAAACCACAGACAATTTCAGGAATTTCTATCTGAGCTAAATGTTGCCTATGAAGATGTTCTGTACCACACAGAAGTCCGTTGGCTGAGTCGAGGGAGAGTTTTGAAACATTTCTATGACTTACTTCCACAGATTACAGCTTTTCTGCTTTCAAAAAAACAAAGAAGTACCAGAGCTCAATGATGCAGAATGGAAATGGCACCTTGCCTTTCTGACAGATGTAACAGAGCTACTCAACAGTTTCAATGTGCAACTTCAAGGAAAGGGGAAGCTCATCTGTGATATGTAATCACATGTGAAAGCATTTGAAGTAAAATTAGGCCTCCTCATCAAACAAGTGAAGGAGGAAAATTTCTGCCATCTAGCCACAACTCAAAATCTGTTAGCGGAAAAACCATTGGTTGCATTCCCAAACAAAACATGTATGGATTCACTGGAAAAGTTGCAAAAGGAGTTCCAATTTAGATTTAAAGAGCTTCATCTCCATGAACAGGACATATAGCTTTTCCGTAACCCATTTTCTATTGCCATTGAAAATGTGGATACAATTTACCAAATGGAACTGGCTGAACTGCAGAATTGTGACTCTGAAAGACGCATTCAAGTCAATCAGCCTTCCTAATTTCTATGCATCTCTCCCCTCTGAGACATATCCTAATCTCAGGAACCATACACTCAAAATGGCAACCATCTTTGGCAGCACTTATGTCTGTGAACAGACTTCTTCCAGAATGAAACATCTGAAATCTCCAACCTGATCTAGACTAACTGATGCACACTTGCATCACTTGTTATGACTAGCAGTGACAAATAAGGAACCGGACATTGACCATCTCATTAACCAAAAGCAGGCTCATAGTTCCCATTGAAATACTGGTAACTTTGTTGATTTAACTTTACTTGTTCTTCATTTTGAATATTGTATTTGTTCCCGTTTTGTTATTTTACTTCAAAATAAGATACGTGCAGTGTGCATATGAATTTGTTCATAGTTTGTTTGTTTTTTTAAACTATAGTCCGGCCCTCCAACGGTCTGAGGGACAGTGAACTGGCCCCGTTTAAAAAGTTTGAGGACCCCTGCCTTAGAGCAATAGAGCTTAATTCTCTCAAAATCGGTTAAGAAAGGCTTTTGGGTTGAAGAAGAAGACTGTCTTTGCAGTTATCTTAGTACTGAACACAAAGCATTATCACTGATCCCAAGAATAAATGCACTCTTGAGAAGGGCTCCTGCCAGCTAACTGGGCTCAAATATATAAACAGCCCAGCAGCCAATGCTAAACAGAGGCCTCTCACAGAAACTGCACTTGCGGGAGAAGCCTCCTGCACCGTGTTCTCGCCATCTGAGCCAACCTATAAGAGTTTCTGGAATCCTATTTCAACAGGCTATAGACTTTCCTTGTACAATAGGCGATTTCCAGCTATTAACCCCCGCCCCCATTAACTTACTCACTAACCAATCTGCACAGTGATTTTTGGACCAAAACAAACTATGAAGATTTGGACCAATCAGGGACCAGGGGCAGGGACTTCTCTTTATATAAGTCATTTCCCCTCTAGCTTGGGGAGGACACTTTCCCTTTCCACCTAAGACTGAGGCCTGCATTTCTCTGGCAGCAGAGCAGGAAGGAAGGAAGCAGAGCTGTCTAGCCCCAGGGCTACCTCAGAGCCATGCTGTCCCCTACTCCTGCAGTCTTAATTGAGCTGTTTGTACTGTATAATCTTTCCTCCTTTACCACACCCCAAATTAGGAATTCCTATTGGCATTGAATTGGCCCTAAAGACCATCTGTTGACAGTATATATAACTCAATGTGAGCTCTGTGCCCTTACATGAAAGCTAGTAAATAAGGAATTTCCATCGCTGTTATATTTTTCACAAAGCGGTGAAAGGAGAAAAGGCAGTGAGATGTGTGCTAATAATTCTCTCAGATGGTATATTTAAAACAAAACTTGATTAAAAAAAAAAAAAAAGTACAGCCCACACATTAGAGGATTTAAGCTGGGAGGCACTGCTGAGGTCTAGCAAGTATGAGCCTTTCATTGTGTTGATTAGAAAGCAAAAACCAGGGGAGGTTTAGGTGACTGCCTAAAGTCCCACGTGGTGCTCAGGCACCGGCAGCACAGAGCTCAAAAGGCTCCCCACTCTCCACTTCGGTTCCCTGCTGGTCCTCTTTTCAATTGACCCACCTCACTTCAAAACAAAAGGACTTTATGCTGGAGTAATCATTAGCAACAGCAAAGATGGGAGAAAGAGCTCTACATTGTATGCTGCACAGACTCCGCATTTATACTCACTTGACCATGCACTATAATAACTAGGCATATCTGGTTGTGTTTCCAGGTTGACATTTTAAGGTCTGAAATACCTTTGAATTCGCTTACTCTATTATTGATATGCATGTTCTAGGCAGTGAGGAACTGATTATTTAGTCAGGAGAAATGTCCTCTAATGTGCTAAGAACATCTAACTTACATGCAGGCAATTTTATAGCAGGTTTTAATTAAAGCTTAAAATACAAATTCCATCTTTGAGGTTCTGTAACAAGATATTTTACAAATTCAACTTTAATAGCACCTTTGCTTTGCCAGAAGGAATAAGTGAAGTTTGAATTTACGTGGCTCAAGCCAAAGTAACTTACTTTCACTGGGCTGCAGGTTCTAACAGTGGTTATCACTTAGCTTTTGCTGTGATCTACTCAAAAACTTCAAAATATAGAGACACCTCAGAATATATAAACCAAGTACATTCTGTACTTAAGGAAAATGACAAATTCTAGACCAACAAATAGCAAAATTTAAGGATGATGCAGCCAATTTGTAAGCCTGTGATGAGAAGCTATCTCCATATTTGTCACTAGTAAACGAGTGAAACTAATGTAAAAAGATGATCTCCCAGGTCCCATGGAACCATTTCTTAGGTGACCAGGACTATAAATGTTTTTTTGTTTTGTTTCATTTTGTGCTTTAAAGGCCAAAATGGGGGGGAGGGAGGGATTGAGGTTGGTTTACCTTTATTCTCAAAAGATTCAGAAGGGTTCCTACCAATCGGTCCTCGGGCAGGCACACTAATGATGTGAATAAGAGATGACATAATCTAACAAATTTTCCTATATTGCACCAAATGAGATTACTTGTTGGCACATTTACCTTTTTATACATATTTATTAGTGGCCCGGTGCACGAGATTTGTGCACATTAAAGGGGGATTAATTAGAGGAAATATTTTAATATTGCTATTTGGCCTTTCTCTGTAATAGAAGTGTCAGAGATGAAAGAAAATTAATAAAATGTATATGAAAATCTTCCTCCTATCAGTGTCTGGGGCGCGCCACAGGATCCAGAGGCAAGTCCCGCCCATCCGCGGTGCTTCAAATTTGAACAAGACCCAGAACCAGCCAGACCCACCCCCCACTGGGCGAGATCCAGACCCGGCCAGCCCCACCCTTGTCAAGCCCCGCCAGGCAGGGGGCACAGCCACAGGTCCCCTGGCCTGGTGCCGGGCAGGGTCGCAGCCTCAGGTCCCCCGTGAAGCCCCGCAGGGTAGGGGGTGCAGCCTCAGGTCCCCGGCCTGGCACCAGGGCTGGGGGCGTGTGGCCTGAGGTTCCCCCATCAAGCCCTGCCAGGTGGGGGGCACGGCCTGAGGTCCCCCAGCCCAGTCTGGGGTAGGGGGCACACCTTGAGGTCCCCCGTCAAGCCCAGCCGGGTGGGGGACGTGGTCTGAGAACCCCTGTCAAGCCCCAGTGGGAGGGGGGCACAGCCTCAGGTCCCTGCTGATTATTGTTAAGGCTCATTACGGGAACTTGGTCTCTGCTGTGGATGCCGCCATCTTTGAGGGGAAGCAGTCAATTAGCATATTCCCTCTTTATTAGGTAGAATGCTTAAATGGAATAGAGCAGCCTAGACATCAGGTCAAGTTTCCTGGTAAATTCAAAATTCCTTCCCCAAACACCCTCCTCCCAAAGATATGAACATAATTAAATCATAGAGTAAAAATGTGGCCAGTGAGACCAAATCATCAATTACATCCAGTCACCTGCTTGTTGAATACCCACATTTCTTCAATCGTCTGCAAAACATGCTTTCTGGTGTGTGACTGAGGGAAAGCATTCAAGTCAGCTCAAGGGCTATACACTCAACTGCCTAGTGTGGTTGGTAGGAGGACAGGACCAGACTGCCTGTACCTGCAGCGCAGCAAAAGCTTATGGTTAACTCCGCAGGACCCCCACCAGGGAAAGCTGCAAGCCCTTATTGAAATCCGTTTCAGACAAAACTCGAGAGTAGATGTTTAAAAGATTATAGCATGGCCCTGGCTGGTTTGGCTCAGTGGATAGAGCGTCTGCCTGTGGACTCAAGGGTCCCGGGTTCGATTCTGGTCAGGGGCATGTACCTTGGTTGCGGGCACATCCCCAGTAGGAGATGTGCAGGAGGCAGCTGATTGGTGTTTCTCTCTCATTGATGTTTCTAACTCTCTCTCCCTCTCCCTTCCTCTCTGTAAAAAGTCAATAAAATATATTTAAAAAAAAAAAAAAAAAAAAGATTATAGCATGCATATTACAACAGTTTCCCATATTTTCGTTTCCAGCTATGATGTAAAAACAAAACTAAAAATAAAAATAAAAACACTGTATGAAGTAAAATGTCTGCACAAGCAGGCGTTCCCATGCTAGAAGCCTCCAGATAATTGTGTTCGATGAAGAACAAAGGAGACACCTTACAAAAAGGCACAGCTATTCTCTGATGGGAATGCCACATGCCACACACACTTTCTCCCTCACAGAATTCTCTCACGTAAGAAGCTTTTCAGTGAAGCAACACCACAATTCCTCTTACCAGCCCCCCGCAGCCCCAATCTTGTCACCAAGTTTAGATATGTCCTTTGACTTCTTAGTAAGAAACAGTTGGAGCTTCTGCAGGACACAACACGCACATGAATTAGGAAGTTTACACTACTTAGTCCACGCCATTGTGTCTTATCTGAGAGCTGACCTCAGGCCCCTCTACTTTCTGACCCTCCTGATCAGTCACTGAGTTGGCCTGCAGTCCATACATGGCTGCACACTGCCCTAGAGCCAGGACTGTACTGCACAGGTGAGACTCATAAAAGATGGCTGCTGCAGAGCAGGGTTAAGCTTATGGGGGCGGGGGGGCTCTCCATCTCGTAACGTGTACCCACCTTAGATGCTCACATTCAATTAACTGTTATCACTGTGCTGCCTTTTGCATACAAAGATGACTGGGTAAGAAATCTAACCCTGATGCCATAATTAAGTGTCCAGTTGGCATTCCTTCCTTTATCAGAGTTTCTCCATTTTTTTGAAAGTTTTACTCAAGATCTACCTTGCACTTTGATAATTCTATATAATAAAGAGGTAATATGCAAATTAACCCTCACACCCTCACAAGATGGCTGCCTACAACCAGGCTGGCAGGGGGGTGAGGGATGACTGAACAGCAGGCTGTGTGGGACAACCAGGCTGGCGGGGGGCGGGGGGGGGCGCGCAGTTAGGGGCGAATAGGCCGGTGGGGGAGGGGGCGACAGGACAGTTGAGGACAACCCAGGCCGGCACGCAGAGGCAGTGAGGGGCGATCAGGCCGGCAGAGGGGGGTAGTCGGACATTCCCCCAAGGAGTCCCGGACTGGAGAGGGTACAGGCTGGGCTGAGGGGACCCCCCCACACCATGCACGAATTTTGTGCACCGCGTTTCTAGTCTAGTAATAGTGAGCCAATGACAAATAAAGACAGAATTGAGATATATAGGTATGAAGGGAGGAAAAATTATCACAAAATTTTGACATCTCTCGCCCTGCCAGTATCGCTCAGTGGTTAACATGCACCTATGAACCAGGAGGTTATGGTTCAATTCCCAGTCAGGGCACACGCCTGGGTTGCGGGCAGGATCCCCAGTGAGGGGAGTGCAGGAGGCAGCCGACCAATGATTCTCTCTCATCATTAATGTTTCTATTTCTCCGTCTCCCTCTCTGAAATCAATAAAAAATATATATTAAAAATATTTTTGACATCTCTCAAGCCAAAATTAGTGCTGTAATTGACCTCTAGATGGCAATTTTTAAAAAGTTTGCTGCAACAATCAAATCTACATTAAAAAGCTACAAAAGAAAAAATTGGTCTTTTTATTCTTCTCCTCCGAGTTCTAAACAGAATGAGGACAACAGAGCTCCAATAGAGATACTTGTTCCCAACTAGCCTGAATTTCTCATAATGATCTGACGGCACTCCGTGTTAGCTTTCTCACACACACATGCACACACACACACAAACACATTGCATCTCAATCAACTTTATTACTTGCTCTTCAAGAAAATGTCCTGAACAGGTCTGATGAAAGTATTTCTTGCTTTTTCAATATAAAGTAATATGATGAAAACCAAAACATTTCACACAAGATTTATAATACATTCAGAAGTTTGGGGACAAAAAAAAAAAGAGAGAGATACTATTACCTGTTTTTTCATTTGGGAGGTAAGAACACTAAAACACAAGAATTAAGGCAGTAACCCAATAACATTTTAGAAACAGACTAATAAAGGCTCAGCTCATAAGACATATACATCATTCTCTCACTGGTACAGCAGCCTTCTTAAAAAAAATTTCTTTTATAAGAACAAAAGGATAAATTGAAGTTTATCAAAATGTAAAACTTTTGCTCTTCAAAACACATCAGTAAGAAAATTAAAAGACATATA
This sequence comes from Plecotus auritus, assembly GCF_963455305.1. NCBI lineage: Eukaryota > Metazoa > Chordata > Mammalia > Chiroptera > Vespertilionidae > Plecotus > Plecotus auritus. The sequence continues at coordinate 117,813,851 of NC_137773.1, read as the reverse complement.
CTTGATAAAGGGCATATACCAGAATATAGAAGGAACTCTTGCAACTCTTAAAAGACAGACAACCCAATTTTAAAAATAGATAAAATAATGAACAATTGACTAAAGATATACAGATGGCTAATAAGCACAAGAGATGCTTGACATCATTCGTCACTTGAGAAATGCAAATTACAGCCACAAAGAGGTTCCACAATATACCCACCAACAGGGCTGTACCACAAAGACAATGCCAGGTGTTGGTGAGGAACCCTCAGATATTGCTGGTGGTTAATATAAAGTCATAAAACCACTTTGGAAACAGTTTGACTTTTTTTACACAGTTAACCATATAAATCAGCAATCCACACCTATGTTATCTACTTAAGAACACATGTGCCACACAAATGTTTACAGCAGCATTATTCATCACACCCACAAATTAGAAACAATCTTAATCCACTAACAGGTAAATACAGAAAATGTGGTTTACCCATGCAAGGAAACACTACACAGAAATAATGTAACAAGGTGGACGGACCGCAAAAACAGTCATGTTAACTGAGAGAAGCCAGACACAAAGACTATCCACCGAATGATCCCACTGACATGAAATTCCTAGAGACTACACGGAGATCGAGGGTTGGTTGCCCGAAGAGTGAGAACTGACTGCAAACAGGCACAAAGGAAATTTTTGAGGTGTTGGGTTCTACACTGGGCTATGGTATTATGATCCTATCTAATAATCCTGTCTAATAAAAGAGTAATATGCAAATTGACTGTCACCCCAACACACAAGATGGCTGCCCCCATGTGGACACAAGATGGCCACCACAAGATGGCCAGCAGGGGAGGGCAGTTGGGGGCGATCAAGCCTGCAGGAGAGGGCAGTTGAGGGGGGGACCCAGGCCTGCAGGGGAGAGCAGTTGGGGGGGACCAGGCCTGCAGGGAAGGGCAGTTAGGGGCAATCGGGCTGGCAGGGGAGCAGTTAGGCATCAATCAGGCTGGCAGGGGAGTGGTTAGGGGGTGATCAGGCTGGCAGGCAGAAGCGGTTAGGGGCAATCAGGAAGGCAGGTAGGCGAGCAGTTGGGAGCCAGCAGTCCTGGATTGTGAGAGGGATCCCAGATTGGAGAGGGTGCAGGCTGGGCTGAGGGACACCCCCCCCCCCTGCACGAATTTCATGCACTGGGCCTCTAGTGATTGTATAACTGTGTAAGTTCACTAAAACTCACTGAATTATCTGATAGGAGAATTGTACAATAAATTATTTAACACGCTGTTAAAAGTGAAAACTTTTAAAAAATTGATTTCAGAGAGGAAGGGAGAAGGAGAGAGAAATAGAAACATCAGTGATGAGAGAGAATTATTGATCGGCTGCTCCTGCAATCGAGCCTGAAACCCGGGTATGTGTCCTGACTGGGAATCGAACCGTGACTTCCTGGTTCATAGATTGACACCCAAACCACTGAGCAACACCAGCCAAGCAAAGCAAAGCAAAAACTTAAAAACCCCAATTCTCTAGAAGTGTTAATATTGAAGCTAATTTACTTTTCAAAATATTCTCATATCTTATTCCTTACTAGTGGCACGGTGCACGAAATTCATGCACAGGGCGGTTGTGTGGGGGGCTGTCCCTCAGCCCGGCCTGCACCCTCTCCAATCTGGGACCCCTCGAAGGATGTCCTACTGCCGATTTACAGGGATTGGGCCTAAACCGGCAGTCGGACATCCCTCTCACAATCTGGGACTGCTGGCTCCTAACCACTCACCTGCCTGCCTGCTTGATTGATTGCCCCTAACCACTCTGCCTGCCAGCCTGCTCGCCCCAAATGCCCCCCCACAAGTGCCCCCCCTCCAGCCTGATCACCCCCAACTGCCCCCCGTGCCAGCGTGCTCACCCCCAACTGCCCCCCAAGCCGGCCTGCTTGCCCAACTGCCCCCCCCCTGCTGGCCTGCTTGCCTCCACCTGTCCTCCCCACTGGCCTGCTCACCCCCAACTGCCCCCCCCTGCTTGCCTGCTCACCCCCAACTGCCCCCGCTGTCCTGATCACCCCCAAACTGACCCCACTAACAGCCTGCTCACTCCCAACTGGCCCCCCTGCTGGTCTGCTCACCCCCAACTGCCCCCCTCCACCGGCCTGTTCACCCCCAACTGCCCTCCCCTCTTGGCCTCTAACCACCTCTACTTCGGCCCCGCCACCATGGCTTTGTCCAGAAGAATGTCCGGAAGATTTCCTGGAAGGTCTCCCAATCTAATTAGCATATTACCCTTTTTATTAGTATAGATAGAGGCCTGGTGCACAGGTGGGGGCTGGCTGGTTTGCCCTGAATAGTGTCCCGGATCGGGGTGGGGGTTCCCTTGGGGCATGGGGCAGCCTGGGCGAGGGGCCTGTGGTGGTTTGCAGGCCAGCCATGACCCTATGGGGTGAGGGTTCCCCACTGGGGGGAGTGGCCAGCCTGGGTGAGGGGCTGAGGGCTGTTTTCAAGCTGGCCACACCCTCTTCAGGGTAGGGGGTCCCGCTGAGGTGCCTGGCCAGCCTGGGTTGAGGGGCTGAGGGCTGTTTGCAGGCTGGCCAGGCCTCCCAGCGGGGACCCTCACCCCATGGGAGCATGGCCAGTCTGGGTGAGGGGCTGAGGGCTGTTTGCAGGATGGCCACACCCGCTTCAGGGTAGGGGGTCCCGCTGAGGTGCCTGGCCAGCCTGGGTAAGGGGCTGGGGGCCGTTTTCAGGCTGGCCACACCCCTTCAGGGTGAGGGTCCCCATTGGGGTGCTTGGCCAGCCTGGGTGAGGGGCTGATGGCTGTTTGCAGGCTGGCCAAGCTCCCCAGTGGGGACCCTCACCCCATGGAGGTGTGGCCAGCCTGGATAAGGGGCTAAGGGCCATTTTCAGGCTGGCCACACACCCCCGCCCCCAGTGACCCAGACTCCCAGCCCCTCCTTGAGCAGAGGCCAGGGAGATGTCTGGTCACCCAGTCTAATTAGCATATTACCCTTTTATTAGTATAGATGGGCCCAGTGTGCGAATTCGTGCACCTTGAAAGGAACTGTGGGTGGCGAGGCCACGGTAGGCACAGGGGCAGGTCTCGGCCCCTCCCACCACGGCCCCTGGTACTGTCTATCTGAAGCCCCGCTCCCACGTGCTGACAACGCTTGCACCTGCTGACGCCGCCGCCGAGCAACTGGGGGGGCGGTGCCAACTGCAGGTGCGAGCAGGGCCGGTGCAGTCAGCGGGTGCAAGTGGCGGCTGCTGCCCCAATCACCCCTCAAGAGCAGGGGGAGGCGGAGAAGCCCTCAGGGATGATTAGGGCTGGCAGCCACCACTCACACCCACTGATGGCACCAAGTGATTGGAACCTGCACCAGGCACCAGCAGCAGGTGCGAGCGTCGGGCGGGACCACAGCACATAGGAGCGAAGCATTTTTCAGTAACCACCAGAGGCTTGTCCCAATGGCAGCAACCAGCGCCCCGCCTTGGTCTGGGTGCCCCCACTTACCTGCTCCACCATCCCACCTTGGCCAACGCCCGCCATGTTCTGTACACGCCCCCTGGTGGTCTGCACATGTCATAACAGCCAGTTGTTCAGTTGTTCCAGTTGTTCTACCATTCGGTCTATTTGCATATTAGCCTTTTATTATATAGGATAACTAAAAGGTTATACCTTTTGACCACCTTCCTCCAATTCTCCACACCCCTGAAAGACACTGAAGAAAAGCCAGACTAGAAGAAAACATTTACAAAATACATCTGATAAAGAACTATTATCAGAACATATGCTAAACTCTAGGAGCTCAATAATAAAGAACAGAATTTAAAAATGGGCCAATTTGAAGTCACTTCAACAAAAAGATATATGGATGACTTATATAAGCACATGAAAAGACGATTATTATTAGTCATTAGGGAAATGCCAATTAAAATTACAATGGGATACCATCTACTAGACTGGCTTTTAAATGCAAAACAACTGGCAATACCAAATACTGAGGAGGCTGCACAGAAATTAGAATTCCTACACTGCTGCTCAGAAAGCAAAATGGCACTTTTTAGGACAATAAAAATATTATTTTTCTTCATTGTAATTACAAAACTTAGTTCACCAAAATTCACAGACCTGCATACTGAAAAGGGTAATTTTACTCTATTTAAATACCTCAATAAATCAGACTTTTTAAAAATTCTCAATTTTTTTAAGTATTTTCTCTAAAATATTTTAACATTTCAACTTTTCATTGAAAAACTCCTGTTTCATCATGCACTTCTAAGAACCTTCTGAGAACCTCATATAACCAGCTTCAAGTGCATAGAAATGTACAACCAATCAGATAAGCTTCAAAAAGGATAAAGACAAGTAAAGCATTCCACTTCTGCCAAAGCACCCACACACACCTACTTCCCACTGAGAGAATTAGGTGGGAAGAAAAACAGAAATATATCAAGAGAAAGCAAGTTCACACCCAAGGCCTCTTGTATCAAATAAGTTGTTTACTTACCAAGCAAACCAAATCATAGACTTGGAAACATTACACTAGTGAAAGAAGCCAATCACAAAAGACTACATATTATGATTCCATTTCTATGGAATAGCCAGAATAGGCGGATCTTTAGAGACAAAAATTATATTAGTGGTTTCTTAGGACTGGGGATGGGTATGTGGGGAAGGAGTTGGAGTACCTTGAGGACCACAGCTAAAAAGTATGGATTTCTTTTGGGTTGATGGAATGTGGTGATGTCACAATTCTGAATACACAAAACATCAGTGAATTACACACTCTAAATAGATGAACTAAATAATATGTGAATTGTATCTTAATAAAGCTGTTAACTGAAAAGCAAAATAAAAACTTGTTAGACATAAAACACAGACACAAAATAATCACCTACCGCAGGGAAATCTGGATCCACAACAAAGGAATGAAGAACACCAAAAATGGCAAGTAAATATGTGGGAAAATATAAGACTTCTTCCATTATATTTTGAAATCCCTTTAAAAGATAATTGATTACTTAAAGGAAAAGTTAATTTGTGGGGGGCTACAACATGTGTGTGAGTCAGTACATGCCAATAATACCACAAAGCCTTTGGTGTAGCTCCGCCAAGGGTTTCAGAGGCTGAGAATCCACCCAGGAACCAAGACTCCGGTCAGGGCACATGCCCTGGTTGCGGGCTCAATCCTCAGTAGGGGCGTGCTGGAGGCAGCCAATCAGTGATCTGTCTATTTCTCTCTCTCTCCCTTCCCCTCTAAAAATCAATAAAAACGTTCTTAAAATTTTGTAAAGGCTTGGTGTAGGAAAGGTGCAGTATACTACTGTAAGGTTCTTATGCTATATGTAAAGAAGTAGAATATCACTTGAAGGAAAATTGTGGTAAGTTAAAGATGTATACAAAAGCAACTAAGACAACCAAGAGTTACAGCTAAGAAGTTAAGAAAAAACATATATGGGATTTAAAAAATTACTCAATCCAAAAGAAAGCAGAAAAGAGGGAACAAAGAATGGGAGGGAAAAATAGAAAATGGCAAAAGAGTAGATTTAAAACCAATCATATCAGTAATCACATTAAATGTAAATAGTCCTACCACAATTTAAATGCAAAGATTATGATGAGAAAAAACAAAATCCAACTATCTGTAATTTATGTAAACTATACTATATAAGACACCCATTTCAAACATAGACACAAAAAATGGGAAAAGGTAAGCCATGCTAACCCAAGTCAAACAAACAAGCAAAAAAAGCTGGAGTGGCTATTTCATTTTATGACAAAGTAGATATCAGAGCAATAAAATTACCAGGGACATTTCATAGTGACGAAAGACTCCACTGAGGAATTCTAAATGTTTATGCACCTAATAACAAAACTGACATAATTAAAATTAGATGTCAAAACAGAAAGTTATCTGGAAAATCCACACATACTCTGAAACTAAGTAACATAATTCTAAATACAGTCATGCACCATATAATGACATCTTGGTCAAAGTCAGGCCACATATATGATGGTGATCCCATAAGACTGTAAGAGAGCTGCAAATTCCTATCGCCTAGTGATGTCACAGGAGTCTTAATGTTGCAGCCCAACACATTACGCATGTGTTTTTTGGCGATGCTGGTATCAACACACCTACTCCACTGCCAGTTGCATAACAGTGTACACAGTTACAGAAGTAGCGACACCACTTAGGTTTGGGTAAGTGCACTCTATGATGTTTGCATAACAAAGGAATCACCAGACACATTTCTCAGACTGAATCCTGGTCATTAGGCAGCACATGACTGTAATGTATGAGTCAAACAAAAATTAAAGGGAAAATTAGGATGTATTTTGAATTGAATGAAAATGAAAACACAAAATTACTTAACTTTATGGGTTGTAACAAAAGTAGTACTTGAGAGGGAAATTACCAAATACATAACCTGAAAAACAAGGTTCCCAAATCAGTGCCCTCAATTTATACCTTAAGAAACTATGGAGAGAAGAATAACATTTAAGCAAAAGAAAGTAAATAGTAAAGATCAGACAAGAAATCAATAAAATACAAAGGGGAAACAAAGAAAACTCAGTGAAATCAAAAGCTTGTTGAGATCAATAAAATCCTAGTAAGCCAAACTCACCAGGAAAAAGAGAAGAAATAAATTATCATTGAGAAATAAGAGAGGTGACATTTCTATAGATGCTGAAAAGGATGATATGAGCATATTAAGAATAACTTTATTTCAATGAATGGTCAAAGTCCTATATTCTTTGAGAAGCACAAACTGCCAAAGTTCACTCAAAAAGAAAAGAGTAATTTGAGTATTCCTGTACATTTTAAAGAAGTTTAATTTATAGTTAAAATCTATCTAGGGCCAGATGGCCCCACTGGTGAATTCTACCAAACATATCCAACATGGATTACTGCTATGAGAATACATCATGACAAAGTGAGATTTACCCCAGAAATACCAGATTGGTTTATAATTCTAAAAATCAACCAATGTAATTCAGCATTTAATATGAAAAACCATAAAATTATCTTAATGTAGGATGAAAAATGTATTTAACCAAGTCCAACATCTATTCCTTAATATAAAGTATCAGCAAACCAGGATAGAAAGAAACTTCCTCAAATCTACCAAAAACAAAACAAAACAAACAACAAAAAACACCCTATAGCTTATACCAGTGGTCGGCAAACTGCGGCTCGCGAGCCACATGTGGCTCTTTGGCCCCTTGAGTGTGGTTCTTCCAAAAAATACCACGTGAGGGCGCACACATACAGTGCGATTGAAACTTCGTGGCCCATGCGCAGAAGTTGGTTTTCGGCTCTCAAAATAAATTTCAATCATTGTACTGTTGATATTTGGCTCTGTTGACTAATGAGTTTGCCGACCACTGGCTTATACCATACTTAATAGTAAACCCTCCCTTAAAAATCAGAAACATAAGGATGTTCACTCTTACAACTTCCATTCAACACCATAATGAAAGTGTTAGCCAGTGCAATAGGCAAGTAAAAAAAAAGAAAAGCATTCAAATTAGAAAAGTAAAACTACCTTCATTCACATACAAAATCATCTATGAGAAAAACTACAAAGAAAAAAACACCTACTTAGAATAGCTAAGTTTAGCAAAGTTGCAGTATACAAAATTAACGATTTCTATACATCAGCTACAACCAGAAATTGTGAAACTTAAAGCAGTAACATTTACTTAGCATAAAAAGTGTTAAGCACTTTGTGATAAATTTTATAGACGATATGCAAGGCTTGAAAACCACAAAAACAATACTGAGAGAAGACTTACATAAATGGAGAGCTATACCATGTTCAGGGATTAGAATACTGAATTCAATATTGTTGAAATGTCAGTTTACCCCAAGTTTATCTACAGATTCAATACATCCCAATAAAAATTATAGCAGGCTTTTTGCACAAATTGACAAGATGATTCTAAAATTTACATAGAAACGCAAAGGATCTAGAATTGCCAAAATAACTTTGAGAATGAACAAAGTTACAAGTGTTATACTCTCTGATTTTTCAAGACATTATAAATCTACATTAAGATAGTAGTACCCATGTAAAAAAAGACAAATAGGTCAATAGAAAAAAACAGTCTAGAAACAGAATGACATACAGTTTCATCAATTTTCAAAAGAAATGCCAAGGCAACTCAGTGAGGAGAGAATCATCTTTTCAATAAATGGTGCTGGAACACCTAAATAGCCGAAAGTAATAAAAAATTGTCTCACCCTTACAAATTGGTATACAGGTATTAACTCAAAATAGACTAAAGAACTGTAGGAGGTAAAACTATAAAACTGAAGTAAAGATGGAGAAAACCTTAGTAATGTTGAATTTGGCAAAGATTTCTTAAATATGACACAAAAAGTGAAACTTATTTAAAAAAATAATTGGGCTTCATCAAAATTAGTAAGTCTGCTCTTCAAAAGACTTTGAAAACATATACCTCAATCCAGAAAAATGAGCCCTCACAATTCAATAAATTAAACAATGAAATTTAAAAATGGCTTGTAAAAACTACGAAAAGAAAATAACTTAAAAGGAAAATATACAAAAAAGGTGGAGTAAGCAAAAAAAAGAAAAAAGATCAGATGGTAAATAAGCGCATGAAAACATGTCAGCATAATTTAGTTATTAGGAAACACAAATTAAAACAATAAAGAGCTACCATTAGATACCCGCTATCAGTCTAAAACAGGGGTCCTCAAACTTTTTAAACAGGGGGCCAGTTCACTGTCCCTCAGACCATTGGAGGACCGAACTATAGTTTAAAAAAAAAAAAAAAAAAAACTATGAACAAATTCCTATGTGCACTGCGGGCCTGAGACGAGTCAGCTGCTAAGCAGGACAGGCAGTGGCACCCAGCGGGCCAGATAAATGTCCTCGGCGGGCCGCAGTTTGAGGACCCCTGGTCTAAAATGAAAAAGACTAACCATATCAAGGCTAGCTAGGATGCGAAACAATCAGAACTCTTAGCAAAGATACAATCTATCTACCTAATAAAAGAGTAACATGCTAATTGACCATACCTTCGCTATGCCCACCAATCAGGAGCGAGTATGCAAATTAACCCAACAAAGATGGAAGGTTAGTTTGCATACACAGGCCCCAAGCAGCTGGGGGCGGGGTGGGATGCTTGCCAGGCAATCCGCACCACCCCAGCCACTCAGGGCCTCTGGGCAGCATGGGAAGGCGGAAAGGCAGCTCTGGCCAGAGCGAAGGCGCTGCCGGCAGCCAGGGGAAGGAAGGCCCATTCTTGCACGAATCTTCATGCATCAGGCCTCTAGTATATATATAAAAAGCCAGTGACCAGAATGCCATAACGACCTAAACGACCGGTTGCTATGACACCCACTACGTCCAGAGAACCACCCGATGGGGGGTGGGGCCTTCCAGCCAACCTCCTGCAGCCCCTCCCCCTGGCTTGCCCCACCCCCAATGTGCCCCCACCACCCCAAATGGCCTGCAGCGGCCTCCCTCCAGCCGGCCCCACCCCTGATCGCCTCCCTACCCCAACCTCCTGCAGCCACTACCCCCACTTGGCCCCACCCCAGATTGTCCCCCCACCCCAATCAGGGGCAGGGCCAGCCCACCCACCGCCTGAAGCCCCTCCCCATGGCCAGCCCCACCCCTAATCGACCCTCACCACCCCAATCAGCCTGCAGCCCCTCCCCCCCGCCAGCTCCACCCCCAATCGGCCCCACATACACCAATCGGGGGTGGGGTTGGCCAGCCAACCCCCATGCCCCCTCCCCTGGCCACTGACTCCCAATTGGCTCCCCAACCCCATTCGGGGGTGGGGCCAGCCGACTCACCACAGCCCCTCCCCACAGCTGGCCCCACCCCAAATCGGCCACCCTGCCCCCAGCTGGCCCAGCCCTGATTGGGCCCTGATCAGGGCAGACTGGCCAGCCAACCTCCTGCCGTCTCCTCCTCCTGACAGGTCCAGCCCCAATCCACCCTGATTGGGGCTGAGCTGGCCGGACCCCACCCATGCACGAATTCGTGCACTGGGCCTCTAGTTACTTTAAAAACAGTTTGGCAGTTAAGTTAAAACTTACCCACTGATTCCCTCCTAGATCTTTAACCATGAGAAATGAGAGCATATGTCCACAGAGAGGTGTTCAGGAATTGACAAAGCAGCTTTAGAACAGCCAGAACATGGAAACTCAAATGTCTGCCAAAGGGTGAATGGATAAACAGCAGAATATGCACACAATAAAATATTATTCAGCAATAAAAAGGGATGTACATGGATGAATCTCATGAGCAGGCTGAATGCAAGACAATAGACCCACCCCCCAGAATAATACATACATGATTACATTTCTATAAAACTAGAGGCCCGGTGCATGAAAATTCATGCACTGGAGGGGTGGTCTCTCAGCCCAGCCTGCCCCCTCTCACAGTCCGGGAGCCCTCAGGGGTGGGAGGTGACCTGGTGATCAGAGGAAGGCGACACCCCATCACACCTCTGCTGCTGACGCTGCTGGCAGCACAAGCCTCGGCCGTCCCTGGTTACATGAGCCTCGGGCGGCCCTGGGCAGCTGGGCAGCCGCCATCCCAAGCTGGCCTGCGCCCTGGGCTGGCCCTTGGCAGCTGGGGGGCTGAGGGGACTGGGGGACTCGGGAGGCAGGTGCACGGAGCAGCCGGGCCCGCCCCGCCTTGCTGTGCACCTGCAGCCCCAGTAAGGCTGAGGGGACTGGGTGCCACCATCTTGTGGCTGTGGGCACCACCTCTCTGAGGGCGTGGCAGTCAATTAGCGTATTTTCTCCTTATTGGCTGTGGCGCAGCCATCTTTGAGGGCGGGGCAGCCAATTAGCATATTCCCTCCTTATCGGCTGTGGGTGCGGCCATCTTTGCAAAGGCATGAGGGTCAATTAGCATACCCCTTTATTAGACAGGATTAAAGACAACGCAAACTAACCTATAGTGACAAAGCAGAACAATGTTGCCTGAGGACATAAAAGGAATGACTAAGAGGAAGAGAAATGTTTTAGAGGTGACAGAAGTGATCACTACAGAAATACAGAAACTATACACTAGTGCACAAGATTTATTTTATAAGGGTTACTGTTTATCACCTTTTAAAATCAAGATAAAATCTAGTTGTTTATAATTATTTATGATGTATTCTAGAAATGCTACAAAATAGAGCATATTTTTATAGAGAAACTAGTAGCCCTGCGCACAAATCCGTGTACCAGTAGGTCGCTGCCACCCTGCTCTCCCCCGCCTCCCCATTCATAGCTTGCTGCCCTGCCCCCTCCTGTAGCTCTCCACCACCCGTTTGTAGTTCTCTGCCCCATCCTCCTGCAGATCCACGATCCGGTCGTTACTCGATCAGTCGTTACTAATTAGCATATTCCTCTCTTATTATATAGGAGATATTTTCAAAATGCTGTATCTTCATTCCTAGTTATTATCATAGAGCCTAACATTTTAGCTGTAAATTTATTATCAACTAGAAGCCCAATGAATGAAATTCGTGCAAGGGGCTTGGCACTTGCAGCCCCGGATTCATCCAGATGGTCATCTGGAAGGACTGCCCAAAAGGTCGTTCAGCTATCCAGTCTAATTAGCATATTACGCCTTTATTATTATAGATACCATGAATACCATCATACACACCCCCTACAAATTATAACATGTGTCTCTTTAGAAACAATCTGTTCAGCCAGGGTTCCACCAAGGCATCGAGTGGCTTTCCTGATGATGGGAAGAGATCATAAATCCAGCCTGTTTACAACTTCACCTACTTGCGGTCACTACGCTATTTCTCCTATTCCCTACAGCAGAGTAATCCGACTCTTTTCCTCATCTCCACACGGTATTGGGCCAAACATTTTTAGGGACAGCACAAGAAAGCATGTGCAAAGAAAGACACAACCAGGCTGAGTTTACTCAAAAGTCAGTCACCTAGTTAGCTCTTTCCTGCTTCCTACTGTCTCAGTTTTCCTGCAGCTCTGGATGGTTTGGCTCAGTGGCTCGAGTGCAGGCCTGTGGACTGAAGATGCCAGTCAAGGGCATGTACCTTGGCTGCAGGCTCGATCCCGGCACTGGTCGAGGCATGTGCAGGAGGCAACCAATCAATGTGTCTCTCTCATATTGATGTTTTGCGCTCTCCGTCTCTCCTCCTCACTTCTACTCTCTAAAAATTCACTGGAAAAATATCCTCAGATGACGATTAACAGTTTCTTGCAGCTGGACAATGGGAGAGGTAGGATTTCTTTCACTACTTTTGAATCCCTGAACCTTAAAAAGCAAAAGGTAAAGAAAAGAAGAAAAAAAAAACCACAGTAAATCAATCTTCATTTGCCAGAAGCCTTCTTTTCTTTAATTCCAGGATTTGGGTTTTGGGGAGGTAGTGGTAGTGATGAAAAGGTCCAAAGGTAATGATTAAAATAAATTTTAGGGTTAGATGAGAAAATTCTAAATCTTAAAACAACTGGAAACAACTGGGCTAACTGCTCTGCATTCATCATTGCTATGTTGCTTTCTGCTGTACAGCAGAAGAGAGGCCGGCAGGATTGCTGTTTCTGATTCTAAATATAAATAGCCCATGGCAAGAATTTAAAATGTGTTCATTCATATACAATAAAAAATACTCCACAACTTAATGCAAATACTTGCTAAACTAAAGGTCAAATTATATACTCAAGAACAGAACTATAAAAAGTCTGATTTATCTGCACGCTACACATATCCTGATTCTTATTAAAGAAAAATCCACAGTATGGAGTTTTCTCAAAAAATTAAAAATGGAACTCCCATTTGACCCAGTGATCCCACTTCTAGGACTATAACCTAAGAATCCTGAAACGCCAATCAGAAAGAATATATGCACCCCTATGTTCACAGCAGCACAATTTACCATAGCTAAGATTTGGAAACAGCCCAAGTGCCCATCAGCAAATGAGTGGATAAAAAAGCTGTGGTACATTTATACCATGGAAATACTATGCAGCAGTAAAAAAGATAGAATGTTTACCCTTTGGTACAGCATGGATGGACGTGGAGAGTATTATGCTAAGCGAAATAAGCCAGTCAGAGAAAGACAAGTATCACATGATCTCACTCATATGCAGAATCTAATGAACAAAATAAACTGTAGAACAAAATAGACCCAGAGACATAGAAGCATGGAACAGACTGTGAAATCTCAAAGAGAAGACGGGTAGGGTGGGTCGGGTAGGTGGGAAGAGATCAACCAAAGAACTTTTATGGATATGCATAACCCATGGACACAGACAATAGGGTGGGGAAGGCCTGGGGCAGGGGCGGACTAGAAGGGGTCCATGGGGGGAAAAGTGGACACATGTAATACTTTCAACAATAAAGATTTTTAAAAAAACAATCCATCAGTCCACATCTATTCTTTAAAGGAAAGAATAAACCATAAAGAACACAAGAAAACAACATACTGTATCTTACTTCCTAAAATTCAGATACATGTATTATTATATAGACAAAAGTTTTAAAGTGAAAATCTAAGTAGTGGATGCCGCCATAAAACCAAAGTTAGAAGTTTTAGCTCTTTCTTATCACTTTCCTGGAAAATTTGGTTCATTATCACTAGAAGCAGAAGTTAAAATGGCACAAAAATGTCCAAGATATGGGACACTGCATATTACTAAGAAGTTGGAGAACAATAAAAACTACTGTGAATTTGAATTTCACTTTATAGACATGACAGTTGTAACTAAAGACTTACTAATAAAAAGTCTCATTGCCCTGCCCGATTTGGCTCAGTGGATAGAGCATCGGCCTGCAGACTGAAGGGTCCCAGGTTCGATTCCGGTCAAGGGCACATGCCCGGGTTGTGGGCTCGATCCCCAGTGGGGTCGTGCAGGAGGCAGCCAATCAATGACTCTCTCTCTCATCATTGATGTTTCTATCTCTCTCTCTCCCTCTTCCTTCCTCTCTGAAATCAATAAAAATATTTTTTTTAGAAGTCTCACTTCTAAAGCATTATTTCATACAAAACTATAGAGCCTGGATAAAGGAGAGGGAAGTAGGAAGAGATAATCAGGACATATTTACCTGACAAAATCACAACTGGAAGCAAAATAAACTGCTGGTGATAACAAAGCAAAGCTTAAAAGTGCATTTTAAAGATGATACTGTCACTGAGACAAAATAATACCCTTATGCTAATTCTCCATGATCATGTTATCAATAAAATTCTAAAAATAATGTACACCTTTCAAAATGACCCAAGTTACCATTACTTGGTTTAACTATTGGGATTAAGTAAATTTTGTGAAAATTCCCCCATCTAGGGAACAACCTGGTTGCTATGTACTAAATGTACTTATTTTTGTATAGGACATTTTCGGTTGTAGCTATTTTTTAAAACTAGCTTGACTTCACAAAAGCTTTCATATAACATCTATTTAGAAACCAACTCTTGAGGTTCACTATTAATCTCTATTTTCACTGAGAATTTATCTATTCTCAAAGTTCATGTTCCAGTAAGTGATTAATGTAACAAATCCTCTTTTTAACAAAACATCCCAATTCATCCTGAGAAATATCTTCTCTCATAAAATTCATTATTAGGCCAGAGTTCTGAAAATGCTAACATGCAATCCTAACACTTCATTTTAAAACAGAACCAGCTGAGAGGGAAAGACCATCCAGAACTTCACTCCTGAAGAATCCTATATAATAAAAGGCTAATATGTCAATCGACCGAACAGCGGAACGACCAGTCGCTATGACATGCACTGACCACCAGGGGCCAGATGCTCAATGCCCTCTTGTGGTCAGTGTTCTCCCACTCAGCCAGAAGCCCTGAGCCGGGCTCACAGCTGGTGAGCACAGTGGCGGTGTCAGGAGCCTCTCCCGTCTCCATGGCAGACTGCAAGAGGGAGCAGGCGGGGCTGAGGGACACCTCCCCTGCCCCTAAATGCACCAATTTCGTGTACCGGGCCTCTATAACAGATAAAATTCTATTATCTAAATTATTCATCAGTTCAAAAAAGTCTGTAGCCTACCTCTTGAAAATCCTCTCCTAAGAGAATTAACAACCATTATGAGTCCTAACTCAGCTACAAAATTTCTAAGAAAAACACAGACTTCATGATCTTGCCAATTTTATCCTCCTTAAGCCATATTCTTCGTCTTGAAAGGCCCTCTCTAGCAGCGGTCACCAACCTTTCAGACCTCATGGACCACCAGTGGTCCATGGACCACCGATTGGTGACTGCTGCTCTATAGTCACTGCTTTACAGACCTTTTTGAGATACCTGTTTCCAAAACCTTAAGCCAGACGCACAGAACAGAATGCAATTTATTCCAGAGGAAGGCATTCTTTAGTTCTCCTGATAGGTCACCTTTTTTTAAACAGACAGTGCTTCAGAATATTTTTTAAACTGACTTCAGAGAGGGAATGAGAGGGAGAGAGAGAAACATCAATAATGAGAATCATTGATTAGCCACTTCCCACACCCAACACCGGGATCCTGCCAGCAACCTGGGCATGTGACCTCCTGGTTCATCGGCCAGGCATGTTATATTGCAGTTATCATTGACATACATTATATTATTACAATTATTAGTTTCAGGTGTACAACATAACAATTCACTATTCATACATACAGTATTGTGAAATGATCATCACTATACTGTATATAGTTAACATGTCATCATACATAGTTATCAATTTTTTTTCTGGTGATGAGAATGCTTAAGATTTCTTGGCAACACATGAATATGCAAGGGTCCCTTTTTGTGATTGCTATGAATGGATGTCTAGATTGAGTCTATAGATTGGGTGGCTATCAGTAGATTGATGATAGTGCCATTACTAGAGAAAAAAAACTGAAGAGAAACAACAGACAATACTGTGACACTGGGAAAGATCAGAGTCCAGGGCAGCTCTGCTATATAAACTTGGGTTAGGAATGGAGCTTTAGGACTGTTTGTTACCTGTAAATGGGAATATATCTACATATACATCATAGACCCTTAGGTTAAATGAGACCATGCATGAAATGGATTTAACACAGTAACTGCACTATTCAACACCTATTAAATGTTGGCCCTTACAAGCATTCTTACTGGAATGGATGAAGATCAGCCAAGGTCTTCGTGTTATCTAATGAAGTTCCTTCTGGGCCTGCGTTACCCTTACAGCACCTAGCTAACTCAGTAAAAGTTGTTAAAAAATGCTAAGCATGAAAAATGTCCAAGATACACCTGTTCTATTAGAACCAAACATTGCCTTGGGGCATGACCCAAGTACTATTTCAGTAATATAAATATTTCCAAAAAAAAAAAAAAGATGGACCCAAGTCATTTTTTTTTTTTTAAATCCTCACCAGAGGATATTTTTTCCATTCGTTTTTAGAGCGAGTGGGAGAGGGAGAGAAAGAAACACCGATGTGAGAGAGACACATCGATTGATTGCCTCCCGCATGCCCCTGACCATGGCCGGGAGGCTGCAACCAAGGTCTGTGCCCTTAAACGGAATCAAACCTGGGACCCTTCAGCCTGCAGGCCAACGCTCTCCAGGCGTCCTCAAACTACGGCCCGCCGAGGACATTTATCCGGCCCGCCGGGTGACGCTGCCTGTCCTGCTTAGCAGCCAACTTGTCCCGGGCCTGCAGTGCGCATAGGAATTTGTTCATAGTTTGTTTTTTTTAAACTATAGTCCGGCCCTCCAACGGTCTGAGGAACAGTGAACTGGCCCACTGTTTAAAAAGTTTGAGGACCCCTGTGAGTCTATCCACTGAAACAAACTGGCTAGGGCCAAAGTAATATCCCGAGGGCTGTAGTACACCTGTAGCAAATCTCACGCACTGCTGCATCCCCGCGTCCCGCCTGGACATCCCGCCACAATCGCCATCACGCCCAAGAGAAAGGCTGAAAGGGTATGCTAAAGGAGATAAAGCCAAGGTGAAGGACAAACCACAGAGAAGATCCGCCAGGTTATCAGCTAAACCTGCTCCTCCAGAGCCAGAGCCCAAGCCTTAAAAGGCCCCTGCAAAGGGAGAGAAGGTGCAGAAAGGGAAAAGGGGAAAGCTGGTGCTGGCAAGGGTGGGAATAACCCTGCAGAAAATGGAGATGCCAAACAGACTATGTGCAGAAAGCTGAAGGTGCTGCAGATGCCAAGTGAAGTGTGTGCATTTTTGATGAACTGTATTTCTGGTGACTGTACAGTTTGAAATACTATTTTTTATCAAGTTTTATAAAAATGCAGAACTTTGTTTTACTTTTTTTTTTAAGCTATGTTAGCACACAGAACACTTCATTGTTATTTTTGGAGGAAGGACATATAGTACTAATAGAATGTCTCCAAAGCTGGACTGACATGAGGGAAAGCACCTTTCCCTTCTACTTTTGAGAAACTTCCTCTTAATTCCTGGGAGGAGGGATCTCTTGATATTGACACACATTAGTCATCTTGGCACAAACACTTGTCCTGTGGGAAAACTAAAATTTGTTTTTATGTCCTTTCCTCCCTCTCCACTTTAAGCATAGACTTTGGCTCTCTTAAGTCCAGAGACCTATTGGGACCTGACCCAAAAAAAATTGGTTTCCAGTATTTTGGGCAATCTGGACTTTCCAGTGTCACCATTGCGATGGCATTCCTCAAAAGAGCAGCAGTTCCTTTTTAGATTGTGGGTCTGCAGACTGATATTCTCTGCCATTTCATTTCATTTCCTGAAAGTCAGGGTAGGCTTGTGAAAAGTTGTTAAACAACATGCTCAATGTGAAATGTCAACGCTCACCCTAAACTTTCCCTGTTCAGAGCATCATATGAAGACTTTATTGGGTTTTACAGTGGCTTTCTGATTTTGGTAGTTCATTGAAGAAGGGAGTTTGAAAGTTGTTGTATACTATGAACAATCAGCTGCCCATGTCCTGCCTGAAATACCATGATTGTTTATGAAAAGTATCTTTAATAAAGCTGGATACAGTTTGGAAACACACACACACAAAACGAAACAAAAAAGATCCCTCATCTTCCATACTAGGTGTTCTAAGAGGAAGCCCTTATCTAAAACATCCTTAACAGAAGATTAACTGAATCTAGTATTTTGGTCAGCTGCAATGAATTTCTTAAAGACTGGGATATCAGGCACAAGGATTATGTTACCCATACATGAAGGATTGCAAAATAAAAACATTAACTATAACTTAAATAAGGAAACTGTTCAGCTACACATAAACTCTACAATGCCAAAACATTTTAAAAGATAAAGCTTTCCTATTCAGATACTCTGAAATGCATAAATATCTTTGAATATATATTGGGAGGTGAGACATTACAAATAAATTATTTTCTGTGTATTTTTAGACAATTTGGCACTGTGATAGCTAAGGGTCACTTTATTATTTATTATAAATTGCCAAAGCTACAAAAATCACAGTATTTTAGAACCAAAGAAGACATAGAAATCATCTAGTTCCCAAAATTTCAGAAAATTTCAAATATTAATTGCAACGCACATTTTAAAATCCAAACTCAGCATAGATACCTATCTGCACATATTTAGTGTCTTACAATGTGGTTATTTTTAAAGTTTTTATTCACAATATAACTGCAGTAGCAGTGACTGGGTACAATTACACTTTTCAGAAATCCTAGGCACCGAGATTCCCCCTGCCAAAACAGAAATATTTGAAACGTGATTGCGTTACACAAAACTTCATCCCAAAATTCTATTGGGATAGCTACATTCCACAACCCTCACAACCCTTCAATAAAGAAAGCACCAATGAAGAATTTTATGTTGCTAAGATTCACCAAGATCAGGAGTGATCAGTTCTTAGCATAAGATTCTGATGGGTTTTTGTATAGGATTTATAGTCCTAGATCTATAGTAAAGGTTAGGTAGAAAAGAAGAGAGGCATTGCATTCTCAGGCAAATAATGTGAAGCCAAAGGGGAAAAAAAATCTGAAAAGGTAGAAAAAGAAGGGGCAAAGAATACACCACCTACTTCCCCAATTCTGAGCACCAATACAAAATTACCCATTACAAATGCACTAGAGGCCCAATGCACAAAATTTGTGCAAGGGGCTTGGCCCTCAAAGCCCCAGCTGCCTCTGCTGGCCCTCGTCCGGAAGGTCATCCAGACAGTTATTCTGCTATTTGGTCTAATTAGCATATTAGCTCTTTATCATATAGGACTATCAGCCCTGCACACGAATCTGTGTGCCAGTAGCTAGCTGCCGCCCTCCAGTAGCTCTCCGCCCACTGCCCCGCCCTCCTGTAGCTCCCCCCACCCTCCCTCATAGCTTGCTGCCCTGCCCCCTCCTATAGCTCTCTGCCCCACCCTTCTGCTGATCCGTAATCTGGTCATTATGTGGTTGGTCCTTACACTTCACGGTGTAACGACCATTTGCATATTATATCTTCACTATATAGGACTAGAGGTCCAGTGCACGAAATCGTGCACGGGGTGTGTGTGTGTGTGTGTGTGTGTGTGTGTGTGTGTGTGTGTGTTTTCCTCAGCCCAGCCTCCACCCTCTCCAATCTGGGACCCCTCGAGGGATGTCCAACTGCCTGGTAGGATCGGGCCTAAACGGGCAGTCGGATATCCCTCTCACAATCCAGGACTTCTGGCTCCCAACTGCTCGCCTGCCTTCCTTCCTGATTGCCCCTAACCGCTTCTGCCTGCCAGCCTGATCACCCCCTAACCACTCCCCTGCCAGCCTGATTGATGCCTAACTGCTCCCCTGCTAGCCTGTTTGCCCCTAACTGCCCTCCCCTGCAGGCCTGGTCCCCCCCAATCCCTCTCCCATGCAGGCTTGGGTCCCCCACAACTGCCCTTCCCTGCAGGCCCGGTCGTCCCCAACTTCCCTCCTCTGCCAGCTTGGTCACCCCCAACTGCCCTCCCTTGCAGGCCTGCTCCCTCCCAACTGCCCTCCCTTGCTGGCCATCTTGTGGTGGCCATCTTGTGTCCACATGGGGGCAGGATCTTTGACCACATGGGGGCAGCCATCTTGTGTGTTGGAGTGATGGTTAATTTGCATATTACTCTTTCATTAGATAGGTTGGGATAGAGGCCTGGTGCACAGGTGGAGGCCGGCCGGTTTGCCCTTAAGGGTGTCCTGGATCAGGGTGGGGGTTCCCTTGGGGCGTGGAGCGGCCTGGGCGAGGGGCCTGTGGTGGTTTGCAGGCCGGCCACGCCCCTCGGTGACCCAAGCGGAGGCCCTGGTATCTGGGGTTTATTTATCTTCTACAATTGAAACTTTGTAGCGTGGAGTGGAGCCAAGCCTTCTGCTCTCTCCGTGGTGGCAGCCATTTCTGTTGGAATTTATTTATCTTCTATAATTGAAACTTTGTAGCCTTAAGCGAGGCCTGGGCCAGCCAGGGTGTGCAGAAAGCTTGGCTTCCTCCATCACTGGGGAAACCCAAGCCTCCCTTCTGTTCACTCCGTGGCTGCAGCCATCTTGGTTGGGTTAATTTGCATACTAACTCCTGATTGGCTGGTGGGAGTGGCTGGCAGGCGTGGCTTGTGGGTGTAGTAGAGTGATGGTTAATTTGCATATTACTCTTTTATTAGAAAGGATTTAGCCCAAGAGACAGAATGATAAACACTCTAGAACAGGGGTGGGCAAACTTTTTGACTCGAGGGCCACAATGGGTTCTTAAACTGGACCGGAGGGCCGGAACAAAAGCATGAATGGAGTGTTTGTGTGAACTAACATAAATTCAAAGTAAAGGAGTGGAGGGGAGAGCAAGAGAACCCTCCGCTCTTTCGGCTCTGCGGGCCAGATCTGGTCCACGGGCCGTAATTTGCCCAAGGCTGCTCTAGAAAGAGAAACATCGCAACAAGCAAAATAAACCAACTAATCTACAGAGGCATATGTTAACTTTTTACATCATAGCTGATCTGATTAGGCTAATAATCTCGGGGTAATTATCATCCCCTCTTCTAATTCATATGGCCCTGGAGGAGGAGGAGGATGCCCTCTCTCCAAGACAGCCCAGGTGCAAGGGAAAGAATCAAAAGAATGCAGTGAATAATGTGTCCATTCAAGTAAGCCACCTTTCTATTTCTTCTCCTCTACTGAGTGTGAAATCAACTAAATCAACTAGGCTTTTCTGAGCCCGGGCTTCTTCACCTGTGAGATGAATAACGAGTCTCTCTCGGGATTCTGAGTGTTACAGTGGGTCCGTGCATATAAAATGGACATGCAAAATGTAAAATACTGGGCTAATATATGGTACTGGAGAATATCATCTTAAAATATTCAAATGGCTGGTGCTCAAGTATCTGTCCATTCACTAGTCATAATATAAAGATTACCTCTTGTACTAATTCTACGTTTATTCACTAGTAATATTAAAAGAAATCAGTCATGTCTTTAGAATGATCAGTCATTTAATCTAATACACACTCTATTGGAATAACAATAAAATTACCAACAGGTGAATGAATACTGCTTACACTATGTATTCTGTGCCAGGTCCTATGCCTAGTATGCTACACTCATTTAATCCTTACAATGTCCACCTCCTGTGGAGAAGTTACTATCCACACATGAAAAATGAAAGCACAAGCTTAAGTAGCATGCCCAAGTCACAAGGTTAGCGAATGATAGAGCAGGCTGGTGTGACACCAAAGCCCTGCTCTCACCTACTCTCCAATATGGCCATAATTGTAACATGCACACCAAATTTTGAAGACTTATGAAAAAAAGAATGTGAGATATCTCACTGCAAGTTTAAAATTAGTATTTCCAACTACAAAAGTGATACCAACTCATCCATACTATAGAAATTACAGAAAAACTCACACAAGGATAATCCATCATCCTACCAATCAGAATATTCTGATCAGTAATTACTTCTAGGTGTGTACTAGTATATTAAATGGTACGAATACTACTTAAAGTGGATTCACACTGCTTATCATTTTGTAACTTGCTTCTTTCTATTATGACATTATCTTTTATTACATAGTCTTCCTGAAATTTTTATTTTTTATTTTGAAATGACAGATTCACAGGAAGTTGCAAAAATAGTACGAGGTCCCATATACCCATCATCCAGTTTCCTGGAAATGGTTGCATCTTCTTGATTATAGAACAATATCAAAACCAGAAAGTTGACATTGGTACACTGTGTGTGTACATAGGTCTTTGCCATTTTATCACACACACAGTTTCACGTAACCATGACCAAAATTAAGACACAGATCGATTCACAACCACAAAGATCTCTCTTGTTACCCTTTATAGTCACACCCATCTCCCTGCTCCCCACAAGCCCTAAACCCTGGTGACCACTAATCAGTTCTCTGCTTTGTCATTTCAAGAATGTTAATGGTACCCTCCAGCATGTGCCCTTTAGAGACTGGCTTTTCCACTCAGAATAATACCCCTGAGACCCATAACAGTTGCATGTGTCAACAGTATGCTCCTTTTAGATCGCTGAGTAGTACTCCATGGCATAAAGGTACCATTCACCTACTGGAGGGCATTTAGGTTGTTTCCAGTTTTAGGCAACTATACACAAAGATGCCACAAACAGGTTTTATGTGAAAGTTAAGTTTTTACTTCTCTGGGATAAATAACACGAGTGCAAACCCTAGGTCATATGATAGGTATATGTTTAGTTTTGTAAGAAACTGCCAAACTATTTTCCAGAGTAGTTGTGCTATTTTACATCCCATTCCCAATGTATGAGATCTCAAAACATTTTCAAGAGATGCAAAATATCCATGGCTATTCCATACTTTTTTAAACAACTCCCTGCTGATTCCTATATAGGTAATTTTCATTTTGTTATAATAAGGGCACAATTAATATACCTGTACATACACAAAAATTTTTACATGCAAATCACACATATTCCTAGAATTGGGTCACAGGGTACAAATATTTTAAAGAAATTTGATGCCAACCACCATACATAATAGTCTTCAGAAAACATAAGTCAACTTACCCACCTGCCAAAGGTCTGTGAGAGAATGCCCATTTTCCAACCTCACCAAAAAATTAATATTTGACTTCCTAAAAAGTATTAGCTTTTTTTTTTGTATTCGAGAAATGGGAAGGTTATACATTTCTCATCTTTTCTAACAATTTGTTCTCTTACGAATTACCTGTTATGTTCTTTGCCAACACTATTGGAATGTGGATTTACTGATTATAAAGACCTAGTTCTGTTTCTCTTGCATATGATACAAAAAAAATACCTTTTTAAAATACATACACCTGAAATCCAATGCAAGTGCTAGTAATGGGAGACAATAACTGATTTTAGAATGTAAATAATATACGAGGTTATAGCTAAGTCTCCCAATTTATAAGCATCACTACACTTCACACGAGGTATTGATAATTAAGGCATCTCCTCTGGTGCCAGCTCCAGGATGGTTCCTAGAATGTTGATCCCTTATTTCTCTAAGTTCACTTTGAATGTCAAGGCATCATTTGCCATAACAAACACCAAACACTATCAACCAGCTTCAGTAGGAAGCCTGGCTGGCCATCTAAACCAGCAGTTCTCAAAGTGCGCTCCCCAGACAAGCAGCATCACCGTCACCCAAGAACTTATAAAAATGCAAATTCTCAGGCACCCCAGACCTACTTAATCCAACATTCTGGGGTTGGGGCCCAGCAATATGGTTCAACAGCCTTCCAGGTGATTCTGATGCATACTACAGTTTGAGAACCGCCAATCTAAACAAACTTAACATGAAAACATTAAATCCAGGTTGTCTTATGTACATAATTGTTGTTGTTTTTTTTTTATATTTCTTTGATTTCAGAGAGGAAGGGAGAAGGAGAGAGAGAAACATCAATGTTGAGAGAGAATCATCGATCGGCTGCCTCCTGCATGCCCCCCACTGGGGATCGAGCCCGCAACCCAGGCCTGTGCCCTTGGCCGGAATCGAACCTGGGACCCTTCAGTCCGCAGACTGACGCTCTATCCACTGAGCCAAGCCAGCTAGGGCCATAACTGATGTTTGATAAAGGATTTGGGAGACGTAAATTATGCTACAGATATATTAATTCAATGACATTTTCGTTCTTCCCCAAATTAAATTAAGAAAACACCTGCAAACTGGATTTTAGCCTTATTTTCTACAAGTAGGAATCCTAAAGCTATTAAGTGTTCACAAAAAGTTTCCTTAGAAGAATCCAAAATGAACATATAAACTAATCAGCTATTAAACATAAAGATGCCACATACAGGTTTTATGTGAATGTAAGTTTTTTACTTCTCTGGGACAAATACCACGAGTGCAAATGCTAGGTCATATGATAAGTACATGTTTAGTTTTGTAAGAAACTGCCAAACTATTTCAAAAAAAAATTTTTTAAATGAATTTACTACATATTTTTCAAATCAAGAGACTTAATTTATCACATACTGCCTGACTTCCCAACTCCCACATGGGACTATCATCTATCAGGGGTCCTCAAACTTTTTAAACAGGGGGCCAGTTCACTGTCCCTCAGACCGTTGGAGGGCCGGACTATAGTTTTAAAAAAAAAAACTATGAACAAATTCCTATGCGCACTGCGGGCCCGGGACGAGTCGGCTGCTAAGCAGGACAGGCAGCAGCGGCACCCGGCAGGCTGGATAAATGTCCTCAGCGGGCTGCATGTGGCCCGCGGGCCGTAGTTTGAGGACCCCTGATCTACATCATTTTGAAAATTCAATGAACTAGCATAATTAAAACACGGCATGTGAAAAACTATAGTTTCTTAAATATTAGTGGTTTCCTGAATAAATTGCTTAGTAAGTAAAAATAATTCTGGTCCTGCCCGGTTTGGCTCAGTGGATAGAGCATCGTCTGAAGACTGAAGGGTCCCAGGTTCAATTCCAGTCAAGGTCACATGCCCGGGTTGTGGGCTTGATCCCCAGTGGGGTCGTGCAGGAGGCAGCCAATCAATGACTCTCTCTCATCATTGATGTTTCTATCTCTCTCTCCCTCTTCCTTCCTCTCAGAAATCAATAAAAATATATTTAAAAAATAATAATTCTGGATAGCAGAATTATGAGTGACCTTTGTTTACGTTTTTAGTTGTTTTCCCCCAAATTTTCTGTAATGAGGAAGCATTACCTTCATTAACTAAAATAAAGGACAAAGAACCAGTGACCATATATAATGATAAAGGAAATTAACCTATAGAACATCACTGACAATTTTTATTTTAACTATGTGATAAAAATTAAGGTGCTGGGGTAAGAAATTATAGTTTGAATTTAGAACGGAGCCTATCATGAGTATTAATCCAGTAACAAACTGAAATGGAGTACTAAACTATGGCAGCTATTTCCTGTCCACCTGGCTTAAATGTCTATTCTCCCTTCACGTAACAGCTCCTGCAGATGTGTTAGGGTTGGCCAATCACAGTATCCCACCCTCCAGACAACTACAAATGGTCCAGGAATTGGGCAAGTGACAGGAGTCCTGATTCCTGCAGTTATTGCTTTGATTCTGAGTTCAAATGGTATCCTTGTCTTTGTTGTGTTATGTGGGCCAGTAAATTCTTTTTTTTTCCCCGAATTAATGTCATTTAAGTTAAATTCCCATTTCTTGCAACCCTGAATATTCTTGCAGCACTTAAGAAATTAAACAACTTTTAATTTTGTAAAAGAATGAAGAGAACAGTGCATAAACCTCATATCCTTCATACATGGAAGTGAAATTAAAACTAAACTAGAGGCCCGGTGCACAGATTCGTGCATCAGTGGGGTCCCTCGGCTTGCCCCCAGTTGGGATCGAGCCTAAACTGGCAGCCTGATATCCCCCAAGGGGTCCCGGAGTGCGAGAGGGTACTCTGCAAAGTTGCTGTCGTTCAGCAGCTCCTGGGTTGAGCATCTGGCCCCTGGTGATCAGTGCACATCATAGCTACCAGCCAGTCAGCCGGTGGCTTAGGCATAGGTATGTATAGATATAGATATAGATATATAAAATAAAGCGAATGAGTCAAGATTTCAACCTAACAGAAGTAATTTATCCAAATTACTAAACAGAATAGTAATGTACACCATGTACATGGTACAATGCCCAAATTATGAGTAAGTGGACAGCATAACATTTCTATAACCCAAAATGTTCTGTAGCCATTTTAAAACTACCTTTAGGTGTCAACTTACCAGCACACCCATCCAGTTCCTTATCAGATCTCAAAATTGGTTTTGCACAACAAAATGGGCCTCTGCTTTATTACCAGGCTTTTCAATACGTCTTTTGGTTGCTTAAACCAGCAAATGAGCAACCAGAAAGGATTAAGAAGCATCCCAGTTACTATAACGTAGGCCACTAAAGCCATTCCTGGAAGCACTGTCAGTGCACTGGCTACAGCCTCCGAAGTGCTAATTCTGTTTCATTTCTAGTACACATTTAGGAAACAAAGCCGAAAAGCAGGCATACTGCTTTCAGGGACATACTTCTAAAGACAACTTCCCCCTAATCCAGTGACATTTACATACACAAGACAGATGCCCTAATATGAAAGAATATTTATTGGAACTCTTAACTAGAACTGTTTTAAAGGGGACTCCGATTGAAACCCCGGGTCTTCATTTATTCTATACATAATACTGAACCCCTGCCAAGTGCCAGGCACTGTGACAGACATAGGAAAATAAAGCTATGAAAAGAAAGGTCCCACCCAAAACAAAGGTGAAAACAGCAAAAGTAATCAATGACAACACAGTTCAACTGTCATGAGGAGGTCTATCCCAGTGAAGGGCGATGGAAACATCCAGAAGGACAGACAAGAGTCAGCCAAGACACAAAAGGAAAGGAAAGGCATTTCAGAAGACAATCCAGAGGAACAGACTGTTTAAAGGTATGGAAACAAGACATCATAATCCTTGCTTGGAAAACACCAAGCAATTTGGTATGAAACGCACAAACTGTTTATGATGGCAGGCTGCTTCCAGACAGTCTAAAGAAAGAACAGCCAGGCTCTGTCCCATGCACCTTTTCCCTTTGCTCTTTTGCTTTATGTTTTTACTGTAATAAACCACAGCCATGAAAACAAACAAAAAAGACACGTCAAAAAAACAAAAATAAAGAAAAAACAGTAAAGAACCAACTAAAAAGTCCCCTGTGATGCTCAGGATCTGGATTGTATCCTAGTGGCAGTGGGAACCAGGAGGTAATTTAAGTTGTCCAAGAGGAGAGGCCCAAGAACCAGCTGGATGTTTGTGTCCCATGTTCTAGTATGTGTGTATGGGGCGGTGCCAGGTGTATTTAGGGATTTCCAGCCTGTGGGAGTAGTGGACAGTGTGGATACCATCTGAACACAGTACAGTTAATAAGGAGGTAGGAGGAAACAAAGAACTACTTAACTTGCATAAGTCAGCCTATAGAGCAAACCCTACATCCACGAATCATAAAGGCCTAGTTTACAGCCCAGACTGAGTGAGGCACACCTCAATGCCCCCCTCAGACTGAGGGACTCTGCCTCCTCTGAAAAGCACTTGTGTTCTCTACCATGTACCATCCACCCCACGCCTGCCGTGACGTTCATTCATTCACTGGCTGCTTCACACCACTGGTTATCTTCCTATGGTCTTAACTTTTCAACAAATTTGTTAGGTTCCCTGAAAGCAGAAATTTTCTGTCCATTTAACCAATATCTTGAAATATAAATGACTGATGAACAATACTACCGATGAGAGACAAAGTTTACTTCCACTTATGTACTCTAGAAAGTTCCACACACCAGGTTTTGTCCCTTTCACCTTATGATGTGGGGATTTATGCTACTGTTGGGAGGAGACAACTCTAGTTGAGAAAAATCCCATCTCTAGAATGCATAAGGGTCTGCATGCACAGTTGAGCTCTCAGATATTCTTTGAATTCAACAACCCTGGTAAAATAAGCAAACCACACACAACTGGGATGGGTCTCATAACCCAGACGTGTACATACCGTGCGATCCACTTAACATAACCTTCAAAAGTAAGCAAAACTCATCTCAGGTGTTAGAAGAGTGGGCGGGGGGGGGGGGGGGGGGGAGCGCAGCAGGGAGAAGGGGGGTGACAACCGCGTACCAGGGGCTTCTGGAGTTCTCGTACTGTTCTGCTTCTTAACCTGGGTGCTGGTTACACAGGTGTGCTCACTTTGTGAAAGTTCATCAAGTCTTACCATTGACTGCACAATTCTTCATATGTATACTGCAGTTCAAAACATTTACTGAAATCAACAGGAAAAAAAAAAAAAAAACAAGAGGAAGCACCAGTGATGAGGAGCCACAAAGAAAAGGCCCTGGTGATGGGGCAAAAGAGAAAAGAGCCAGAAAGACTGTAGAATGTTTTAATTCAAGTGGGAAAGCAGACATTTAGAGACCTACTGTTACCTAAAGTACTAATTAATGAATTAGTGCTGAGAACTATTTTGGTAAATTATAGCCACTTGAGGAACTTTTTATTAATCTTAAAATTCCTTCAGCATCTATGGAAGCACATTGTAAATGTATGCCACATTAACAAATACACAACTGAATCCATTCTGAACCTCCCACCCAGGAACTAATAAGATACCCTGGCAATCTGGCCGGTGTGGTTTGGTGGTTGAGCATCAACCCATGAACCAAGAGGTCGCTGGTTCAATTCCCCATCAGGGCACATGCCCAGGTTGCAGACTTGATCCCCAGAAGGGGGCATGCAGGAGGCAGCCAATCCATGTTTCTCTCTCATCCATGTTTCTCTCTCTCTCTATCCCTCTCCCTTCCTTTTTCTCTTAAAAAAAAAAAAATCAATAAAAACATTAAAAAAAAGATACACTGGCAAGTTAGCTGCCTAAGTTTAGTATGCAACAAGCAACTAAAAAACGTTGAGTAGCTTGTACACCATGGTTCCAACTTTACTGTTCCAAACAAATGAACTAAATGGCACTAGTCAACCTACAGGAATAGCTATCCCCTTTTCCAAAAGAAAGCATTATTGTTTCCTAGAAAGGCAAATTTGCATCTCCACCATCTATACAGCAGTCACTTCACCCAGCTCTCATCACTCTCAAGTTCACGATCCTCAAGGCACATGCCCGGGGTTTCAGAAAGAGGGGTGCAGGAGGCAGCCTATCAGTGATGTTTCTCGGCGATGTTTCTCTCTATCCCTCTCCCTTCCTCTCTCAAATCAATAAAAACGTATTTTAAAAAAGAGAAAAGCATTCTGTTAAGCAAAGGCTTTGTAAAGTAAGGTATTATTTCTGCCCTCCTTTGCGGCCTGAAAATTTTATTAAAGTAATAAATTCCTGATTATAAAGTTCTCAATCCTGCTGTAAATTCTTTGTAGCACTTGCCACTCGCTGAAATTATCTTGTTTACTTGTTTATTTTCTTTCTCTCCATAGCATTTTAAGCTCCGTAAGAACAAGGACCTTATCTGTCTTTATACCACTACCACTGTAGGCATAGCCCAGATGGCTGTGTGCTCAACAAAAACTTGTTAAATGACCACAGCTACCCAGGTAATTTACTTTAAGGTCCCCAAGGACTAGTACACATCCATAAGATCATATCAATACCAAGAAATCGGTAGGTTCAAGGTCACCTATTTCTGGGTGAGAGTAACTGACCCAGCTTTTATACCAGGTTAGAGGTTAGACAAGGTTTGAAAATTTGGAAGACAGGTAATTTTCTATGTATTTTTTGAAGTTTTATGAAAGACAAACACTATAATAAAATCAATCTGACCTAAAGAACAAAAGCCCAGCCGAAACCGGTTTGGCTCAGTGGATAGAGCGTCGGCCTGCGGACTGAAGGGTCCCGGGTTCGATTCCGGTCAAGGGCATGTGCCTTGGTTGCGGGCACATCCCCGGTGGGAGGTGTGCAGGAGGCAGCTGATCGATGTTTCTCTCTCATCGATGTTTCTAGCTCTCTATCTCTCTCCCTTCCTCTCTGTGAAATATCAATAAAATATATTTAAAAAAAAAAAAAAAAAAAAGAAAAGAACAAAAGCCCAGTGGTGGGTGACTGAGGCCCTGGAGAAGAGGCTTACCCTGCTCCAGATTAGGTACCTACTCCTTCTGCTCTCTTGGCGTTTTCCTCTCTGAAACGTATTACAGGATGATGCACTTGTGAAGCTTCAGCAAAGATCAAAATTTTGACATCACTAATTATGTATGTGACCCCCTATAACTTCTAAAGTACTTCATGTCTGCTAAAGAGATTCTGAGTTGTCAGCGTATCGGAATTTAAAGGGAGAAAAAGTCCAGTTACAACTGCAAAGAATCAGGGAACAAGGAAAACATTGTACACACAAAACAACTGAGTACCAACTTCCAATTCAATATCCTAAAGCACCAACTTTTTATTAAGCTACACAATCTTATTACACATCTAAAGTAAATGGCTCACTTTTACTTGTCTGTAAAATCTCTAGAAACAGTACTATTTTCAGAGAGGTAGCATTAAAATAAACAGGGATTAAATAAAACATGATTGCAACTCAACATGGTGATAAAATCTGGAGTTGAAGACCAATGAAGTGCTAAATCTCTGGTAATTACGCAAAGCAAAAAGTTTCTAATTTTTCAAGTGAGTGTGATTTAAGCAGTAGCTCCAAGTAAAAAACCATCAGCAAGACTTGCAAACCATCTTGGTAATTTTTATTTTACAATAAAGACATCACTGCATTCACAGAAACAACAAGACTAAAAGTAAAATATACTTACTCTGCCCAACATTCAAGAACTGCAGCTTAACAATGGTTAAATAAATTTGCCAATTTGTGGGGTATTATTTTTTTCCTCTTAAAGCTGGTGTCCTCTCTTTCATGAAATTGGCGAAGTGGGCTGGGAAATACTAGCTATTACCTAGGAAGGAATGGTGTTTCTTCCCCACCACCATCGCCTTACACACACACACACTCCCTCCCTTTTCAGCTTGCAAGGCTGAATCTGTCAGCAGGGTGGGTGAGTGCAGAAGCAACCTTCCTCACTGCAGTGGCTCCTCAAGTGCCACTGTCAAGACTTAACAGTGAATCACACCACAGGCAGGGGGAGACCCAGGATGGAAATGTTCTAACCTGGTTTGTAGGGAGCGTCCCACACTCTTCAAAATTACTAAGTCATTACAATTGGTAAATGTTATGGTATGTATACTATACCTCAATAAAGCTATAAAAAACAACCAGCAAGGAGTAGACCCAACACATAACTGATAATACATCCAAAATGTAAGATCTCTATTTCCCTCTGAACTCCAAGTAGTCTATTAAGTATTCCCTCCTTCCCGTAACATATTCCTTAGGAGTTTCTAAACTTCCTTTCATTCTGCTCTATGCTGCTCCAAAAAGGAAGAATAAATACCTTCTGAATCACTGTCATGACTCCACCTGCAGAATTAAATATATTTGGTATATATGGCAACAATAGTGAAGAGTTGGCAGGTAATTTTGTAGAAATCAGTTCTGTTCTGAAGAAGTAAAGGGAAGGGGGACTCCTCCTAATTGATCCCCAAGTCGGACTGCTCCAACCTCCCATAGCTTTTTATACCTCTCTTAGGGCCTTGATAACTGGGAGTATGGTCATTCCGGTACATGTCTTACCAACCTTTAACACCCTCCTCCTCTCCCCAATGTCTTGAACAGTATCTTTCACATCCAGAGAATATAAAAATGTTCTCTAGATAAGGGACAGTATTTTCCTAACCAAACTGAGGAATATCAATTCTATTCTCAGAGGATAAATACAGTTCTGAGTCCTACTGCACTACCGATAATTCAAAGCTGACTTCTTTGGTTGACTGGTCAATGATGGCAACAATGATGACAAGAAGGATGAACTAACTCAAAAATCACCTTGGGCTAGCCAAGCAGCTGCTGTTCTAAAACCAAACACTAGCTCAGAACACAAAACCCAGTTTCTATGCCAGTCAACAGGTTAGAAAAACCCTTTTATTATTTAAAATTACTAATTTTTGCATATTGCCCACCATCCAAAAACCGAGCAACATGTTTTCTACTACCATCACTACCAAGTCTGACTAAAACATTATGCAAGGCAGAAAATGTCAAACCTTTGAAGTACAGAGAAAATTACAAGAAAAAGTCCCAGAAAAAAAAAAAAATGAAGTAACTAGAATCAGAAAAATTAATCAATACGCTAAGTAGGATAAGATGAAAATCTATGAAATTTACCTTTCCACATGAAGTACAAATATTATTTGCCTTCCATTAGTGATGACTTCTAGAATAGCTCTAAAACACCAAAATACTGGCAATAACCAAATGAAACAAATTTAGATGGTAAGAGTATCTATCATGAGCTGATAAAACATTAAGTCCTCAGGTCTCTGAAATCTGTGTTCAAAGCCTACTTAATAAAAAAATTACACAAAGATCCTTAAAGATACTAGGTGAGTATCCTATTCCTGAACAGACTCTAAAATATTTTAATAACTAATGTTTGCTTAAAAACTGATTTTCACTGTCATCTGTGACTCTGAAAAAAACTTTAAACATCCATATTTTTTCCTTTTTTTCCATATTGTTTTTAAAGTCAAAATCTTCCACGTGCTTCCAAAAAGTTAAGAGTCAGATTTTTAATACATGTAAAAACTGAAATGCATTTCGTTATGTGAGATAAGTATTCCCCAGCAATATATCATATGCAAACTTTTGAATTTGGTAATAAGTTTCTTTTCACCAGTAAAGTTCTCAAGTTCTTATGCGTTTCCTAGTCACTTACTTGAACATCATCTACGGTAAATCAAAACAAAACCACAATAAAGAGGTCTGGCCTCTGAGGGAGTCTACATGTAAAAAAAAGTACTCATAAATACCATCACAATTGCTTTAAACAACACGTACATTTCTAAACTTCCATGCCATTTGATCAAATTCCCTGTTTCAGATAGCAAAACAAAATCTAGCCCTCGCTTGGTTTGGCTCAATGAAGAGCACTGGCCCCTCAGAACGGGCTGAAGAGTTCTGGGTTCAGATCCCGAAAAGGGCACGGCAGGTCCCTTGATTGCAGGCTCAATTTCTGGGTGCGAGCGTGCTGAAGGCAACCAAGGTGTCTCTCTCACATCAATACTACTCTGCCTCTCCCTCTCCCTCCCACTCTCTTTAAAAATCAGTGGAAAAATATCCTTGGTGAGGATTAACAACAAAAAAGAGAAAAACCTATTAAGCTCACAAGGAGTGTTTTTACTTTAAATTAATCTATTCTATAATACAAAATAATTGATCTGAATTTACTTTAAAAACTACTTTTGATGAAATACCTTCACTTTTTGAGTATTTTTATTCAAAGGTCTCATTTCTAACAGATGTAGTGGAATTCACAGAACTGTTCCATCAGTAATAGGACCAATTAATCTGATATATTCTTTAGCCTACCCAATATCCTATTTAATCCCAGGTATAAATAAAGCAATGATATCCTAACAGACACACTGAGTTAGCGAAAGAAAAATATCCAGTTAAAACTATGGAGTACTACTTGTCATATTGGAATACCACCAATTCAAAAACAAGTACCTGATGAAATGAGACCTCTGGCAAATCAAAGTTGTCTTCAAGGACTTACCAGAAACTCACTCATTCTGTCTCGATTTCACACACACAACCCAATGTCTGCACGTTATATGACATCAAGCACGTTATATGACATCAAGAATAGTTTAACTTCAAACTATAACATCAATGAAAGAAATTCAAGATGTAAGTGAAAAGATGACTGGAAGGCTACAAAACCGACTCTGACCTTTCTTTCACTCCAGTGCATGGACATGTTACTCGTTTTGATACCAGATGCAGTTCACTACTGTCACCAACATAACAAGAAATTCTTTCAGCGCTTTTCATTATCATAAAGTTTTAAACGCCAACTTCAATATGGTCACACAATTCATTTCACCATTTCGCAAAATCGTCTTCCATCAGCGCTCTGCGCCAAGATCAGGCAAAAACACACCAAACGGACAGCTAGGCTTTCAAAAAAAAATGCATTTTCTTTATCAAAGCTCAATCTTTATTTTCAAGTGCACAAAAATAACAAACATTTGCAGCTCAAGACAGGAAAAGCACAACCAGCGTTACTGTATAACCACCACTAAATTTCTCAAAGAGAAAAATAATTCAAGACAGGCAAATTAAAAATATTCTGCGCAAGCCAAAAATAAAAGCTCTTCTGTCCTACAATCCATAGCAAAGTCCTGCTTCCTCTCTTTAGGGAGCCAATACCAATGAGCCAATGAATACAAGTATAAAGTAAATTCAGTGTCTGTTTGAAATAAGACAAAAACTATAGATCATTTATTCAACATGCGGCTTTGCAGCCAAAACGAAATACAACCAAAACCACACATCACCTACCCACCAATGGTAGAAGCCGTAATCAACAAGTTGGAAAGAGGGCAGAATGAATAGCTCACTACCCTCTCCTCCACATTTAAAAACAAAAAAGTCCTTTAACAGAAGGTAACAGATCTTCAAGTACCTGGTGGAGGTGCCTTTCCTCACATCACAGATGCTGCATTTAAAGGCTTCCGCGCTGTTTCTGAAGGTGCAGACGCTACAATCCCAAAAGCCTTCGTCTGCGGCAGGTTTCGCTTGTCTTTTCGGCCTGCAGGGGAGAGGGGAGAGGGGAGAGGGGAGAGGGGAGAGGGGAGAGGGGAGAGGGGAGAGGGGAGAGGGGAGAGGGGAGAGGGGAGAGGGGAGAGGGGAGAGGGGAGAGGGGAGAGGGGAGAGGGGAGAGGGGAGAGGGGAGAGGGGAGAGGGGAGAGGGGAGAGGGGAGAGGGGAGAGGGGAGAGGGGAGAGGGGAGAGGGGAGAGGGGAGAGGGGAGAGGGGAGAGGGGAGAGGGGAGAGGGGAGAGGGGAGAGGGGAGAGGGGAGAGGGGAGAGGGGAGAGGGGAGAGGGGAGAGGGGAGAGGGGAGAGGGGAGAGGGGAGAGGGGAGAGGGGAGAGGGGAGAGGGGAGAGGGGAGAGGGGAGAGGGGAGAGGGGAGAGGGGAGAGGGGAGAGGGGAGAGGGGAGAGGGGAGAGGGGAGAGGGGAGAGGGGAGAGGAAATCACAGGCGCTGGTGAGCCGTCGTAATTTCGAAGGAATCCTGGGCTGGAAACTTCGCTCCGGCGACCACCCACCCGCCTTTTCCGAAACTAGAGGAGGGACCCGGCCCCCACCGGCGCCCTGCAACCTCCGGGCCGCGTGGCCTCCCACGGCGGGCGGCGGGCGGCTCCGGAGCTGGGCCGCGGCCGCGCAGGAAGCTGGCGGATTCGGCAACCCGAGCGTGGGGCCGGAGGCCGGGAGGCGCGGCGGCCGGACCCGGGGCGCGCAGGGCCGCCCGCGACGGCGGCGGGGCAGGGCCGCCCCCCTCCTCTCCCGCCCACCTGGTTAAATCTCCCTTTGTCTGGGCGGAGCGGCAGCGGAGGCCCGGGAGGAGCCGCCATGGCTGCGGCGCGCACGGCCGCCGGCCCGAGCGCAGCGACGCCGCCCCCGCCCCCGATCTCCATCTTAGCGGCACCTCCCCCGCCCGGGGGCTCCGGGCCTAGCCGGCGGCCCCCGCCCGCCCCGTCCTCCCTCCCCTTCCGCCCCGGCTCCAAGCAGGTACCTGGTCGGGCTCTTCTTGTCGCCCATGGTCATGGATAGGCTGGACCGCCGCCCCACCAAAGCCGAAACCGGCGCGCCTCGGAGGAGAAACGCCGTCCGGGGAGTCTTCGCGGACCGACCCCCCTCCCTCCCCCGCGCGCACCCGCCCTCAGCCGCTGCGGCTCGAGCTCCAGCTGCCGTCGCCGCCGCCGCCAGTCTCCGGCCGAGACTAGTCCCCGCCAGCGCCGCCTCCGCCGAGTGACTGACGAGGGGCGGGGCCTGGCGCCGCGCGTCACGCCTCGTGCGGCCAATGGGAAGCCACGGCCTGCGCCACGGGGCGGGGAGCGGGGCGGGCAGACGTGGGCCGGCTGGCGGGGTGCGTGCGCTGCCGTGCACTCTGGTAGCGCGCGTGCCTGCTGGCGGCCCCGCGGTCCCGCGGCCCCGCGGCGGAGCGGGCGTGCCCGGCGGGGCGTCCGTGGCCGTGCCCGGAGCCCCCGTAGCCCGTATCCGGCTTGGAACTGCGCGCGGTCGCCTAGTGCAGCCGTCCTCGGGCCCGCAGCTCGACCGCGCCCCGGGGAAGTAGTTCCACGCGGAGGCTTTCAACAGCCGCGCCGCTAGCAACGCCTAGAAGCTGGCAGTGCCCCGGAGCCGGCGGGCCTCTTTGGCCTGGGTTCGCCCGCGCCCTTGCGCTCCTCTGCCACGCAGAGCTGGCATCTGCTTCTCCCAGCCCATCTCCAGCCCTAAGACCCCGCGCAGGCCCCTGGCGCTGGGGGGACTGCAGAAAGGGTGTGGCACAAGTAAAGCTTCCCTAGGGCCGGGCACGGCCGCTGCGCACCGACTCCCTCCGTAGCCCGCCCAGAACCTAAATAGGGCGTTTCCCTAAGGAAGTAGCTGCTGGAATCCTGGCAGCCACGTGCCAGCAGTCAAACTTTGGGCCTCAGTTCCTTTATCTCCAAAATGAGGCTAATAACCCTCCTCCTAGGATTGTTTTAAAAATTCAGAGACCTATGCCCGATAAGCACGCAGGTCAGTACCTGGCACTTGGAAAGGACCATACAAAACCCTGGGTGAGAGCTACCATAACGGGGCCTGGGCTGTGCCCCACTCCCCCCACTTTAGCCGCGCAGCACCCATGGCTTTCTGCCCGCTCTAAGGCTGCCGGCCAAACTGACTGGAACGCGACTCAGGCCCTTCAGGCACTCGGCAGTCCTGGTAGGGGAGGATCCCAGGTGATAAGATAAAAGGCTTGGCGGGCTGAAGCCCTGTGGGGGTAGGACGGAGTCAAAGATTGCTGCTAGAGGTTGGGGATATCCGCTCAGCATCCACTGTGATAGGCCCCATTTATATGTAAACAAAAGTGGGTTATTATCAGGACTGCCCCACGGAAGAGAAGTACACTGAAGCCAGGGAGCAGGAAGTCCTAGGGTTAGTCCCGGGATCAGAAACCAGAGAAGGAAAGAGGGAAGGAATGTGTCAACTGGAAGCTTGATCAGCACATGCTGTCCTTTCTAGGCAGGCACACCAGGAGGGACAGCACTGTGCAGCGAGGGTCAGTGCCCCTCAGGTCACTCTGCCACCTGCTTCTCAGACAGGAAAGGACGAAGTGGAGGAGGGAGGTAGGGGGGCAGAGAGCCCAAGGGGACAGAGAAAGCCACGGGGCATGCACACAAGCCTGGCCCTGTGCCCGCAGCCTTGACCTCTGGTGTCAGCCTGGCATGCTTCCAGGACCCCAGCCCTGGGGTGAAGGTGCTGAGAGGAAATGGGTGGTAAAGTTCCAGCTGCAGAAGGGGCATCTGGGGAAGAGAACTGGGTAGCTGGGAGCCACAGGTATGGGAAGGAGACTTACTTTGTTATTATTATTATTATCATTAATGTAGAATAAAATGCACAAATCATTTTGCAGCACTGTGAATTAATAGATGATAGATAGATACTAAGCCTTTGTATCCACCATCCAAATCAAGATAGAGAATATTTTCACCCTTTCATCCCTTCCCCGCAGGTAACCACTATTTCAACTTCTGTCACCAAAGACTCGCTCTGCCTGTTTGTGGCTGTCATGTACCTGGGTTTATGGTATGCACGCATATGTCTGGTACCTTTTTCTCAACGTAATAATTGTGGTATTTATCCATATTGTTGCCTATATCAGTAGTTCATTTTTGTTTGCTTGCTTAAGTGTGTAGAATTCCACTACAAATACAACATAATTTAGTTGTCACCCATAGGAGACTGACTTTTTTAGTGTTGTTTTTTTGTTTTGTGTGTGTGTGTTTGTATTTTAAGCTGTTTTACCTTTTCAAAAAAAAACACATAGATTTAAACATGCTTTAAGGGGAAAAAGAGAAGTCCCAATACAGAGAACTAATTTCTAGGAACATATCAGACCCAACATCGCCATGTGGCTGGAACTGTAGAGGCTCTCGTTTCATTCGCGCCCCCTGAAAGTTTCCTTGTAGTGACAGAGATGGACAGTACTCCTCTGAGGCAGGCGCTGCGGGATAGCAGGCTCTGCTCTGCAGGGAAGCCTGAGTGGCGGGGCAGACCTCCCTCTGCAGTGTTGCTGTGAACCATCCTGGTGTGAAATGTGGTGAGGAGCCAGCCCCTCCCCTGCCCCTCTGTTTCCTATCTGGAACTTCTAGTTCATGTTTCACTTACAGAAAGGGTTCTACTGCTGTAAAAATTATTTGAAACCCATGGTTTAAGAATAGATGTTGGATAGAAGCATCTCCTGTAAATGATTTCACGGATCATAGCATAGAGTAAAAGACCACATTCCGCCTCCAGGTCCCTCCAGTCCAGTCACGCCGGCTTCTTTGCCGTTCCTGGAACTGTCACCCTCCCACCCAGGGCCTTCGCACTTGCTGCTCTGTCCCCCAGATGACCACATTTTCACCTGCCTATCTTCCTCCAGGTCTCTGTCCCAAAGTCAGATTTTCAGTGAGGGATCCCAGTCACCAGAGTCTAAAAATCTTGAGCCGAATCTAGGTGCCATGCCTCATTCCAGGGACTAGAAGATCAGATAAACAAAATAGACTTGATTCCTAACCTTTTGGAGTTCACATTCTAGTTGAGAAGCCAAACTTTTTACAATTAATTAATTATGATTGTGACAACTGCTGCAAAGGCAAAGTACAGGATGCGAGGCCAAAGGAGAGGGAGGGAGGGAGGGAGGGAGGGAGGGAAGTCCTGAAGAAGTTCAGGCTGCGGAGCAGGGGGAAGGAAAGCCAGTTCCAAGGGGCGGGCTGAGGGGCGCTTTGGAGGAGCTGAAAGCTGAAGGCCAGCGGCTGGGCTGGAGCCCAGTGTCCCCAGGGGAGAGGAGAGATAAGGCTGACGAGACAGGTTCTGGCTGGGTCCTGTGGGGAGGGCAGGCTTAGCTGGGAATGGGGTCTTCATCCTGAGTGCATGGAAGCCATTGTCTAAGTAAGGAACATCCTGTATAAAATTTTTATGAGTATATTTGTGCCAAAAGTGACAATTGCTAAACCAAGGTCACAAATGTTCTGGAGAATAACAATTTGCATTTTCTTTTGTGCATTTGGAAATAAGGTGGGAACATGGGAATATTACATGGAGATGAAAGAAAGCAAGGTAGGATTAGATTACAGGCTAGTTAAAATTAGGTGCTCTCTCGAGGGATGTTAATCTGGCATTTCAAAGGTGCATTAACCTTGATGCTCAATAACAATGGGCAGGGCTGGCTTAAAAACCTTTCACTAAAGAAGTTATAGGCCTGAGGGTACTACCCACCATGAGCTGCCCAGTTAGGAATTTATGATTTTGTACAGCACCCTCTTTTTATCCACACCATTGATAAGTTTGCCAAGAATATTTTTCTACCTGGGACTGCCTGCAGTCTACCTTAGTGACTGAGATGCTGGGAGAATGCAGAGCCCTGGGGGAGGAGATCGGGAGGGAAACTTTAGATTGGCCAGAGAAATGGACCAGGAGGGGCAGCTTGCGTGGGCCTCCTTCCTTTCTTTTATTCAAGAAAGAAGCAAAAACTACTGGTGCCTGCAAAGTCAGGATCTGGATTATTATCAACACAGCATCCTCCTGTCTTTATTTGCAAACATTACTCCCAGGCAGAAAACATAAATACTCACTGAGACCCGGACTTTGAACCTTAGGAACACCCAATAAAGTTATCATAAACAAGCAAAAGCAAAAGGCCTTTCTCCAAATAGCTCAGGGCTTACACCACCCCACCCTGTTACACCTTCTTATGGTCTGAGTTCCAAATTGTGGTTTGGGGCGGGGTTTTCACCAATCTGCAGTGAAATGAGAAAACTAAGGGGTAAATGTATAAATATTTGTCTACACCCAAGTAAATTACCAACAGTTGATTCTTGGGGAAAAACTTTTTTATTTGGAGATTATGTCTTTCCAAATAGTTTCTTGGAGGGTTGGGTAAATTTTTGTCATTTTTTTCAAATACACATGAAAGTTTATTTAGAAAGTCACAGAGATAGAAGGGAGCCAGCTGGGCTGCGTGGACCCAGGAACCAGTTACAGGGCCCAAGAAGGGCCCTTGGAGCCAAGGAGAAAGAGGAAAAGAAAGTGCCTGGCGGAAGGAGGGGAAGATGCGCATGCTCCAGAGAGCCTAGAGGCCGGGTAACCAGGCGCCCCTTTTAGAGGAGCCGTGGCAAGAGCAGATGGTAGTGGGCTTTCTTCAAATGTCCTCAGTTGGTCAGATCACAAGTTGATGGTTCTGTGTTGGCTTCCTAACCTTCTCTCTTGGCACCAAAAGCTGGAAGCAGCCCGAATGCCCTTCAGCAAGTGGATGCTGTCCATCCACGCCATGGAAGAAAAAGGAAGAAACGATTTACATGTGCAGCACAGCGGAATCTCGACTTCATAGCCTACGTGAAAGGAGCCAGTCTCCAAGGTCACATACTTTGTGATCCTACTCATGGGACATTCTGGAAAAGGCAAAATTATAGGATGGAGAACAGATCAGTGGCTTCCGGGGTGAGGGGTGGAATGAGGGTTTGAATATAAAGGAAGAGCAGCAAAAGGGAATTTGGAGAGGTGATGGACATAATTTACATCTTGATTGTGGGGGTGGTTACAAGACAAAAATGCATTTGTCAAAGCTTGGACATATATGCCAAAAAGAGTAAATTTTACTGTATACAAACTACACTTTAATCATCTGGCTTCTGGTCATTCAGAATGAAGAGTTCTCCAAGCCTCTGCATTCCACATTGCCTGCTCCCTTCAAGTAATAGCCACAGAGCTAGCGTGCTGTAGTTTAGCTGTGTACCTGCCCCGGGGGTAAGCCTGTCCTTTTCTGAGTGTTCTTTTCACTACTGGGGCCATACATCTTGGAGTCATTCCTGACTCCTCTCTTTCCCTACCCCCTACATCAACCCATCAGCAAACCCTTTGTGCTTAACCTTCAGTATAGATCCTGAATCCGACTCCTTTTTTTGCCATTGCCACAACAGCCTTTATTCCTCATTCATGTTCCAATCGGTGGTGCAGCTCTGCCCCACATGTCTTACCATTCTGGTACCCAGGTTGAAAAACCAGCCTCCATTTGGAAAATATGTTCTCATGGCAAAGGGAAAAGAACATGAATGTTCCACACCATGGCTCTTCACGGAAGTCCACTCCTCCCCTGGGGAGGGGGTGGGCGCTGCAAGAAGTCACCTGCCTGCAGGTAAGGACATAGGAAACCCTCTAGGTACAATTGATGACAATGACTCAATATGCCAAAAGGTTTTCCAGTTTAAAAGGCACAAAATTCTAAAATGTGGAAACTAAGGAAGAATACAGAGTCCACTGCCCAAGTGTATCATAGTCCTCCTATGGCAAAGATCAGGAAAACCGGCAAACCTTACAGGGGTTCTGGAGGGTCCCAGATTGTAGGTGTTTATAGATGCAGCAACAGGACCCAGCTTTCCTGGCCCCATCCTCCCCCTAGGCCTCTTTAGTATCCACAGAGCAGCCCTCCTTCCTCATGAGAAAACTGGAGGCCAGTCTCAACTTCAGTGCCTTAAATTACATGCATGGCATGTGCAGTTTGAGGGGTAGCTTCTCCAAAGCCTCTACCTCCACCAAGGTTCAGAGCCAGGCAGCTGGATCCTCCACCAAGGTTCAGAGTCAGTCCAGGGAGTGCTTTGGGTCAGCTGCTGTGGTAACTGCAGCAGATGGTCCCTTAAGAGAGAGAGGCTGGGTTAGCACAGCCCAGAGCCCAAGGATGTCATGACCAGGGCACAGAGCTCTGCATCAACAGAAGAGAGCGAGGACTCGCTGAGGCTCAGCACCTTGACCAGCAGCTGCAGCTCTGGGAAGGCAGCAGCCCTTCCCCGCCCACATCGTGAGGAAGGACCGTGTCCAGGGTGACAGAGAGAAGGTGCTGAATTCCAGAACAATGTCCAGCTGATTCAGGAATGCTGTATTCCAGGCAGAGGAGGATCTGGGAGGAGATCCAGGTGGCCTAGCTCATCAGCCTGGCTCAGTCGCTCTACCTGTTGCACCTTTCTCCCCTGGAGATAATTTCTACAAAAAGGAGAGAATCTCACACAGACCAAAAATGCTGGTGTCAGGGTTTTTACAAAGTACCTGGGGTGCTGCAGCACCTGCAGCTGGGTGCTCTTAGGAGGCACGTGGTACAGCTCTGTCCTGTCCTCATCCTCAAAGTAGACCTCTAAATTATCAGGGAAGTATTTTTCTTAATTTTATTTGGGAGAGGGAGGGAAAGAGAGAAACATCAATGACAAGAGAGCATCTCTGATTAGCCACCTCCTGCACACCCCACACTGGGGATCGAGCCCCCAACCCGGGCATGTGCCCTGACTGGGAATCGAACCATAACCTCCTGGTTCACAGGTCAACGCTCAACCACTGAGCCACGCCAGCCGGGCAGCAGGGCAGTATTTTTGCTCTAAGTCCCAAGAGGGTGTTCCACCAAACATCTCCATTAGATGATCAGTAAACCTGGAGTCCTCATGAAAGGCAGAGAGGAAGTCTGACTGGGCATACTCTGGGTCCCGAAAAAGCACAGGCAGCTCAGTCTGTCCTGGTCACCTCTGCTCAGCCTGGCGCGTAGGAGTTCTCCATCTGAGCCCCCTGAGTGCACTCAGCCCTCCCGAGGCAGCGCCTTCATCATCACTGGCCCAGGGCTCCTAGCCCGAGGGCCTGGGGGTCTCCTTCTG
Organism: Plecotus auritus; assembly: GCF_963455305.1. NCBI lineage: Eukaryota > Metazoa > Chordata > Mammalia > Chiroptera > Vespertilionidae > Plecotus > Plecotus auritus. The sequence continues at coordinate 117,771,239 of NC_137773.1, read as the reverse complement.
GTTCTGCTCCTTCTTCTCTTTCAATTTTGCTTTCCTTGTATCCCTCGGTTCAGTTCGCTTTAGTGTATCTGCTTTAGTCCTCATTTCCAGAAGCTTCTTCTCTTTGGCATCTATCTACAGCCCCTCATCACACCAGTTCACAGCCTCAGCAGTTTTTCCGCTCCAGATGGCATAAGGCACCCCTTACATTGCGTTGAGGTGGCAGGGTTTTGGTTTTCTGGCAGCCGTCACATCATGGAGAGCAATGCCCAGATTGTACGGCGCTGCTGCTCGGTTAAAGAACAACATTCAAACTGAAGGACTTACATGCATGCATATAAGAGTAACCAATGGATGCAAAACATTGGGGGGTGAGGGCATGAATGGGAGTGGAGGGGGGGGGCCAATAGTAAGATATGTACACATATAATACCTTCATAAAAAAATTTAAAAAAAAGAACAACATTCAGATCAGGGTGTGCACATTCTCCTTTAAGCTTCAGTCTGCGAAACCACAGCTTTTCATCATCCTTTTCTTTAACGTGTTCATTGTCTTGGCCTGTTCTTCTGGAGATCGCTCGTCACCAAAAATAACTGACTGGAGGCAAGCCAAGTCAGGATTCTCCTTGGGATCAATTTCTGGTGGTGCTTTCTTCATAAACGGGATCTTTTCAAATTCCTCTTCCCCTCCGGTCCTCGCGGAAGCGGCCACAGTAAGCCTGGCTCTGGAACTTCTCCGGGAACAAGTCCACGTGGTCGTCATCGGAGGCAGCGTCCAGCACAGCCGCTCCATGGCAGCTCCATGGCAGCTCCTGGGTCCTCCGGCCACAGCCCCGCTGTCCCGGCGCCCAGCACTGCTCCGGCTCCTCCTCCTCATCGCTGCTGCTGCCACTCATTCCAGCGCAGGCTCGTCTTTTAGACTCGTGATTGGCCTCCCTACTTCCGCTCTTGAACTGTCAGGTCATTCTAGACTGTGCTGTGGTGTGAGTTCCAAATCTTCATGACATCCCTGCAGAGGGCAGGTGCTCACTGAAGTGGCCTCACAGTCGCTGCAGGGCCCACGGGCCTCCATGGCACTCCGGCAGGAGGGGCAGCGCCACCTGAACAGTGCCGGCCACTGAGCCCAGGAGCAGGGCCTCCCAAGTGCAAGAACTGCCTGGCCTGGAAGTGACACTGTGACTTCTGCTCACAAAGCTGCATGGCCCGTTGGCAGCAGGAGACAGCCCTCCGCGTGCCAGGCGGTGAGAGCTGGGAACACTGGGCCAGCAGTTTGTGATTACCATGATCCTTTAAACCCTCTTCTTCCAACAGCAGGTTCTTTTAAGACCCATGTGACAAAGTCCCCCTGCTTGAAGTCCTCTAATGACTTCTCATGACACCAATTAAAATTCAGAATCTTGACCCTCAGCTTCAAGGCCGCTGGTCAGCTCTAGGTGCACTGACCTCGGATGGTGTCTGCCAAGTCCAGTCACTCCTGGGCCTTCCCAGCTGTCCTCCCAGAAGCTCCAGGGCACATCTCTGTTCATCCGGGGCCTGCTCACAGCCCCCCTTCAGGAGGCCCGCCCTAACTAAGGCGTCCTGCATAGCCTCCCCTGAGTCAGCGCCGTCCCTTGTCCTACTGCCTTTTTCTTTACAACCTTATGACTGAGCGTTTCATTGTTTGTTTTCGTCTGAGTCTTCCACTAGAATTTAATTTCTATCAGGACAGTGACTTTGTCTTGTTTTATTCTGTATCTCTAGTAAAAAGGGCAGTATAGTATATGTTCCCACACATAGCAGGAACACAAAAATTATGTATAGAATGAATGAAACACTTTTATATTTGTTACCCCATTGAAACCCCAAATGACTCAGTGAGTAAGACCTATTGTTGCCCTAGTTGGTAGATGAGGAAACTTAGAGAAGTGATTTGGCCAGAGTCAGGGTCAGAATTTGAATTCATACTCAACAGTTGATCTCCCAGTCCACCCCTGACCTCTCTCTTTGCCACACTGCTTCTGAAGCACACGCCACTGAGAGGACTGGAGGTTCTGGAGAGGCCAGGAAGGTGGGCAGGCAGGGAAGTTGGCCTGGTCCTTTCCGACAGAGGGCCCAGGGTCCCCGTGAATTCAGGCGGTTCCCTGTCCCTTGTACTCCTAGTTTGTTAGTCCCTGTTCCTGTGAGTTCCTGCCAAAGCAGGCAGCCACATGTGCCAGGGAATGCGTGGGCGCTGCTCCTGTCTGGGCCTTAGGAATATGCAAAGAGGGGGGTTCCCTGTAACAGCATGATTTCCTTCATTGAGTCAATAATAGGTATTGATGCCTCGGGCCCAGAAACTGCTTCCCCAGCAGCTTGTCCTTGATACTTAAATTTCCACCCTTAGAATCAGAGTCACAGAATTCTGAGGGTGGGAAGGAGAGGGAAGTCCATTCATCCAGGCCTGTCTTTTGAGTTCAAAGGCAGAAACCCGGAGCGCGGAGGCCACAGATGCCCCCCCAACACTGTCCTGGACCAGCACCGCCTCCCATGCCGTCAGCAGCCCTGGCTCCTCAAACACAGATATTTACATTACGATTCATAACAGTAGCAAAATTACAGTTATAAAGTAGCAACGAAGATAATTTTATGGTTGGGGGTCACCACAACATGAGGAACTGTTTGAAAGGGTCGCGGCATTAGGAAGGTTGAGAACCACTGCCATAGAACCTGAGCAGGTTTTGAGCTCAGTTTTAAAACCTCATCCCAAGTTCTTTCTACTGTGACCACAAATGGAGTCCCTAGAACCCAAACATCCTGGGATTCATTAATTACGAATTAGATTAAGAAAGAGGCTCACCATAGGCTCAACATCTAGTGTTGTCTTGCACTGAACTCTTTCCCCCTTAAATTCATTAAGGCTTCCTTCCCTAGTACCTCATAATGTGACTGCATTAAGAGGCAGGGCTTTTACAGGGCCTTAAATTAAAATGAGTCTGTTAGGGTGGCCCTGACCCCATCTCACTGTGGCCTTATACACAGAGGAAGAAACCCCAGGGCCACACGTGTTTAGGGGAAAGGCCACGTGAGGCACAGCAAGAAGGCAGCCACCTACAGCCAAGGAGAGAGGCCGCAGGAGAAACCAACCTGCTGACACCTCGACCTTGCACTTCCAGCCTTTACCACTGTGAAGCAATAGATTCTGTTATTTAAGCTGCCAGTCTGTGTTATGTTGTTATGGCTGCCCGAGCAAACTATACACATGTTATGAATTTGTGTGTGGCTAAAGAAACATTGCCTGTGGGATAATAACCAAAATCTATGGAGTATTTACTCAGGCAGCATGTAAACACTTTAGGTGCTTTAACTCAATGACTGCGAATGATAACCCTGCAGGGTAGGTTCTGTGATGAGGCCCCGTTTATAAATAAGGGGAGTAGGACCAAAAACAGTCACTTTCGCGGAGCTGCACATTTTGAAAGCAGCAGGGCTGGGCTTTGAACCCAAGGCTCCTGGGCTCCTGGGCTCCTGGGCTCCTGGGCTCCTGGGCTCCTGGGCTCATGGGCTCCTGGGCTCATGGGCTCATGGGCTCCTGGGCTCCTGGGCTCCTGGGCTCCTGGGCTCCTGAGCCCATTCTTTCAAGAACCTGATAAGGTTAGATATCATTCCTGTTTTTCACATGAGGAAACTGATACTCACTTGTCCAACATTCCACAGTCAGGGCAGGGTGGAACCAGAATTTACGTTCTTTGTACTTACTCACAAACTGAATCCCTGGAACTCAAGGCTCCTAAATATCATTACTTAGAGGGAGGGAGGGGTGAGTAAGTTTGCAGGGGCATCTGACATGGGAGGCTGGGCCACTTGAGGGTCAGGAGAGACGGTAGAATTGAGCCAGAAAGGCGAGGAAGAGGGAAATGGGCAAAGGACAGAGCTGCAGGAGTGCTGGGCCCTCCCTCTGCTCGGTCCTCTCCTCCCTGTTGCTGCTGCCTGTGGACAGAAAGGCCCAGCAGTCTGCCACAGCTCACACCACTAGGAAGGCAGCTGGCAAGAGTCATTCAGATCTCCTTGACTCCAAAGTCCACGCTTCTTACTTTTATTTTAAGTTTGACAGCTATTTATGAGGCAACTACTATGTGCCTGAGCCAGGTGCTGACCCCGCAGATGAAGGACACAGTAGGCCTTGGCCTCCAGGAAGCGGTCGGGGGAAGCGGACACAAACACAGGTAACGACTGTGGTGGGAGGGTCATGAGGTCAGTGGCCACCATCGCCCCTCTGTGCTCCTTTGTCTTCTGGTATCGTTCCCTTTCCCAGGCGTTAGTGGGCTCGTGTTCTCTGTTGTCAGGAAGAAACGTGATAGAGTAGAAGCAAAAGGCCTGTCAGTGCCCAGCCGTCTGGCTTGGTGGTTGAGCGCTGACCTATGAACCAGGAGGTCACAGTTCAATTCCTGGTCAGGGCACATGCCTGGGTTGCAGGCTCGATCCCCAGTGAGGGGGTGCAGGAGGCAGCTGATCCATGATTCTCTCTCATCATTGATGTTTCTCTCTCTCTCCCTCTCCCTTCCTCTCTGAAATCAATAAAAATGTAGATGTATTTTTTAAAAAGTCCTGTCAGCTTCTGTCTCTTGTGTTCCACCTAACCTCTCCTCACCCTGAATTCCCACAGGAGAACTTTCTCGGGAAGGCACAGGACAGACACATGTTTGGAAGAAGGAAGTGGAGGGGTGTGCTTTTTCCAGATGAGAAAAACCTTCCCAGCTGCCATGGGAGGGAGGGAGGCGGGAAGTGCTAAAAAGGAGGGGCTGAGGGACACCGAGCAGAGTGGCCTCTCAGCAAACAGGGCTCCACAAGAGTGGCAAGACCTCGAAGCAGGAGCGATGGGGATGGCATTGGTGCAGACAAAGCCAAGGCTTCCTGACAGCGATTCTGGACCCGGAGGAGTGGGCGTTGTCAAGACGACTCCTGGACGTGAAGGCAAGGTGGAGAGAAAACCAGGCCGGTGGCACCTGAGATGAGCAGATGCTCTGAGACCGGCACCTGGCACCAGGGTCTGCCCCTGAGGCAAGTGCTGAGGAAACGGGAAGCAGCAAGCTGACTGGGGTCAACATGAAAATAAGGGTGCTGGTTATGCCAGAGTAGGAGCAGTGCTGGGGTGCTGGTTATGCCAGAGGCAAAGCAAAGTGCAGGAGAAAGGAGACAAGTGGGGGCGGGCGCCCAGCATAGGGCACAGCTGCGTGACAGTAGGAGCAGTGCCTGGACGCAGGAGATCCGTGTGCTGGAGCTCAGTGCACGTGGCGGGAGGGGCGGGGTGGCGGGGGGGGGGGGGGGGGAAGGCTGGAGCAAACCCATCCTGAAGCAGCTCACAACCATACAGATCCGTTGGGTTGTATCTTGAAGACAAAGGTAGCCTATGAACACATTACTAGCTTGCAGGACTTGTACTGAGTTTTTAGAATCTCTGGGAGCAGTATAGATGGTGGTGGCTGGGTCAAAATGAGAAAGGGGACAGAAGGCCAGTAAAAATGGCAATAACTGAAAAAAACAAAGAGCAGGGCAGTGGGAAGAAAGAATGAGAGATTTTTCAACAGTAGAATCTCTTGGACTTAATTCCTGATTGGACTTTGGGGGCGCAAGTGGAGGGGATGCAGAGGGAGGAGGCAAGGATGATTCCCAGGATTGTAACTGGGCAAATGAGTGCATTGTGGGAACATGATCAGAGCTGGGAGGGTGGCCTCTAGAAGGAGACAGTGAGTTGAGGTGACGATGTGACAAAGGTGAGGGTCACTTAGGGGGCTTTGGCTGCAAGTAAGAACAACTGCAAAATAAACCCTGGGACAGTGGGGAAGTGCGTTAGGTCACAGAGCAGGAGGCCATTCCAGCGAAGATGCAGCTCGTGGCCATGCCCGGCTCCTTCTCTAACTGGGTCCCACCCGCCCACGGGGTGCAGGTGGTTGCAACCACCCCAATGCTCAGGCTCCGCATCCAGAGGGAGAAAGGGAACCATCTCTCAGTCTGGCTCAGCGGGACAACTGCCTCTCCCAGCCTTTCCCAGCCATCTCTCCCATCATGTTTGATCGGCAGAATCAGGTCGCGTGCCCAGTCCTTAAGCAGGCACGGGTTTGGGCAATCACCAGTGGGACTGGCAGTGGGAGTGGTGACCGGCCCACGTAAGTGGACAAGTCTTGGAAACAGTGGGAAATGAGGGTCAGAGGCCAGCATTTGCCTGAAGACATCATAGAGGAGCTATGAGAGGAGGCAGAGAGAAGGGGGCCTAGCAGAACCCGGAGACACCCTCCACATGAGGGGCTGCCTGAAGAAGAGACCTGACAGTGGTTGCTGAAAGCCTGACTCTGAACTCAAAGGGACCTAGAGGGAATCCCAGTCCTGCTGCACGTCGTTAGCAGTGGGACCTGGTGAGGGCCCTGCGCCACTCAGAGCCTCACTGTCCCTGTTTGTAAAATGGAACCACTAAGTCCTACCCTGCAGGGTTGCTGGAAAGAGCTGATAAGAGATGAACACAAAGCCTCCCAGGACCTCAGCCCACAGCAGCTTCTCATAGCTCTTGGCGGAAAAGAGACCAGACTCGAGGGTCTGAGAGAGACAGGGAAGGGGGGGGCGGGAGCCCCCCGCAGGATCGCGTCGTGGAGGACAGGCAGCCAGAGGACCTTACAAAGGAAAGAGTGGACAACGCTGTCATCTGCTGATGACCAATCAGCTCAGAAGCAGATGAAAAGTGCCTGGGGGACTTAGCCATCAGAAGGGCATGGGGCCCTTGGCAAGAGCGCTGAATGGAGCGCTGCGGCTGAGAGCCAGGGGCCAGGGCCAAAGTCAAGCCCAAACTCCGGTTGCCTGGCTGCCAGCATCAGGGCCCCTCACCAGCCAGAAGCTGCTGCATGGCGGAACCCCCACTCCGTGCCTCCCTGAGCAAGGCTGGCCGGGCGCAGGGAGAGCAGGTGCCGTGCCCTGGGAAGGCGGCACCGCAGCACTTGGATTTTTCTGCGGATAAACCAGCCGCTGTTTCCTTCCACTAGAAATACGGCCTATCCTTTTGGAGGATTTGCATTACATTACTTTATTGCTATGTGGTTCTTGTTTGATAGTACATATATTGCAACCATAAAAACAAACAAACAAAACCCAAACAACATATGTACTTTGCATTAAAAGTTCAAACTCCTCGCCGAAACCGGTTTGGCTCAGTGGATAGAGCGTCGGCCTGCAGACTGAAGGGTTCGATTCCGGTCAAGGGCATGTACCTTGGTTGCGGGCACATCCCCAGTGGGAGGTGTGCAGGAGGCAGCTGATCGATGTTTCTATCTCATCGATGTTTCTAGCTCTCTATCCCTCTCCCTTCCTCACTGTAATAAATCAATAAAATATATTTAAAAAAAAAAAAGTTCAAACTCCTCATTCTTGCGGCAAAGTGAGTGCACATTTTAGAGGGAAAGTGTGTGACTAGGAAAACCCTGGAACTCGGCAATGTGGCAAACCCACCGTTACTAGCGATAGCAGCTGCTTTGAGGCCAGTTTGCCACACAGATCGTGGTGGTCAGGGCTGTCATTACAGCCTGACGCTGTCCCCTGCTCAGTGCCTCCCAGCGAGGCGGCCGTGGGCGGGCCTCTGTCCTGCCGCCTCCTGCCCTGCTCCCACTTGCTCACCACCCCGTGGACGATCCCTCGGCACCGGCGAGGCTGCAGCTGCTACTGCTTCTGGACTCTGGCAAGGAAAGTGGGCTTGGTCCCAAGTCTGTGGTCCAGAGCACCCTGCGGAAGATGCTGAAAGAGAGCACCAAACATCTGGATTGCAGCAGCGTTCACAGGTCCTGCAGGTGTGTCTGCACCTGGCCTGGCCGTGGAGGTGGAGCCCATCTCAGACCAAACCCCGGGCCTCGCTTAGGGGGAAGGCTGGATGCCAAACGTAAAATACGAACTTGCCATCTTCCCCACAGGCCTTTGCGACGGGAGGGGCACCTGACCCCCTGCCGGGCATCACCGCTCCCCGCTCCCCCGCAGCCAGTTTGAAGGTTGGCTTCCTTTAATGGCACCACGGCAACATCTGAATCTAAAACAAAATCATATTAAATGTAAATTGTCATTGAAAATGACAATTTAAAGTTCTTTTTAAAAAGTTAAAAAAGTACCCCAGCTCTTTTCCACTGTGAAGCCCACTGGAGCCTCTTGGCTGTCAGGTTGTCTGCCAGGTGCAGGGGTGCTGCTGGGTGCTGGGGTGCTGCAGGATGCTGTGCTGCCGGGTGCTGGGGTGCTGCCGGATGCTGGGGTGCTGCCGGGTGCTGGGGTGCTGCAGGATGCTGTGCTGCTGAGTGCTGGGGTGCTGCTGGGTGCCAGGGTGCTGCCGGGTGCTGGGGTGCTGCAGGATGCTGTGCTGCTGGGTGCTGGGGTGCTGCCGGTGCTGGGGTGCTGCCGGGTGGGCCTCCTGTCTTGGGAGGAGCCATGCGCGCTCAGAGCTCAGTGGCAGGCCGGGCCAGCACACAGTGAAGGGGGCCTCAGTTCTTGGCAGCTCTGAGCTCTTGCTCTCTGTGGCGCCAGAGAAGGAAGGGAGGTGACTGTGCGTGTGGCGGGGCTGAGAGCAGAGGAGCAGGGCCAGGAGAAGGGAGACCATGAGGTCCCGGACAGAGCACAGGGCCTAGTGTTTCTGTTTCCAGAGAGGCCGGGAATGGAAAGCAGATTGAGTTTCCACAAACGTTTGTTAACGACTGTAATTATTCTCCAGATAACAGGCGCTGAGAGACAGGGCGACCTTCAGAGATCACACTGTGAAGAGAAGACTGGCCTTCACTGAGACACTGAACACAAGTTCCACAGAAAAAGAATCGTTTGCATGGCTTCCATCTCTCCTTCATTCAATACCTGGTTGTGGAGGCTTCCCGCGTGCCAGCACCGGCCTGGGCGCGAGGCAGACGCAGACATCGTCCCGCACGGAACTCACTCGAATGCACGCCTGCGTGTGTGGGTTGGGGGGTGCCTATGGGAGAGAATAGTCTGGAAACAGATGAGCCAATCAGACAAGTCAAGCTGGGCATTGCGGTCCTGGAGCAGGGCACGGTGAGGTGATTAGAGGGCCCATGGTTGTCCATAGGGATAGTCCCCCCCCCCGCCCCCTGCCCCAGGAGACACCCGTAAACATCTGGACACATTCTTGGTTGTTGCACCTGGGGGAGGAGGGCCACCAGCATCTAGTATGTAGAGAGAGGCCAGGGATGCCTCTAAGCACCTCACTGTCCCCCCCCACCCCCCCCGCCGAATTACCCAGCCCCACGTGCCACATGCCCGGCTGGGAAAGTCTGCCCAGGCAGGGCTCAGGGGTGCTTCAGGGAAGAAGTGCATTTTGATCAGGATGCTGGGAGCAGTGGCGGGAAAGGCACTCAGGAGCCTGAGCTAAGGGTGCAGGGAGGGTGGGAGGGTGGGAGCACATATTCCAGCGTGCACATAGCTGATGAGAGGGTCTTCTGTGCCAGGTGATGGGCACGGTGGCTCGCGCAGCTCCTCACCAACACCCTCACACGCACCGCCTCCTTGGAAGGTTGTGACCTCAGTGGCATTCAGTTTGGTTGGGGCATTCGCTCTAGCGTGTGCGGGTGGTTGGAGAGGGGAGAGGCAGTGCAGGTGGTTGGAGAGGGGACAGGCCGGGAGCCTGCAGCAGACTCATGAGGAGAGAGGCATGTCATTCCTTCACTGAGCATCTTTACTGTTGAAAGCACTACATCATGTGTCCCCCCTCCCGACATTTTATACTGATGAGTACTTGGAGGTTGGGGGAGAAGGGCTGTGGGGTCGCTCTGAGGTTCCCAGTGGAGCACTCCTGTGAGTGGTGAGGAGTGTCACAGAGAAGTTGTTTGTGGGGGACAGAGCTGATGGTCGTGTGGGGATGTCAGAGGACACATCCTCCTCCCGGGAGGGTGGGGTCTGGTGCTGAGGCGAGAGCTGCGCTGGCGATGTGGGTGTGGGGTCGCCGTGGCCGTGGGAGTCACCACAGTCTTGAAGGTGGATAACCTGTTCAGGGAAATGCCTGGGGAGACAGGGGCAAAGGGCAGGAAGCTGGCTCACTCCTAGTTCAGGGCAGATTGCTTTCCGACTTTATTTCGTACCCTGAGCGCCACCAAGATGAGGTACAGTTCTGGTGATGGAGCTGGTGACAGGGTGCTGTACTCACGGAGCGCCCACTGTGCCAGGCCCTTCACACTCACCACCCAGCTCCTCCTCAGAGCAAGGGGGAGAGGTAGGCGCCAGGAGTAGCTCTGTTTTAGGAGGAGGAAACAGAAGTGTGTGGAGATGGGTCATTTGCCTGAGCCCCTCAGCTAGCAGCAGCCAGCCCTGGGCCCTGTCCCAGAGGTCACACCCGCCCGCCCCCCCCCCCCCCCCCCACACACACACATACACACTCCGCAGGTGAGAAGAAGCTGCTGGCAAGCTCTGCTAGACCCAGAGGGGGGCAGTTGCATGTTGGAGTGGGGAATGGGCTGCCGTAAGCATCCTGTTCACCAGTGCCCTGAGACTTCAGCATTTCACGTTCCACACAATTTTGCAACTAAAGCACATCCAGCAGACAGCACGCTCCTTCCATCTCGCCCTGTTCGCAGCTCACTGGTCTTCACGGCACCTCTGGGGCCTGCAGAACGAGGTGGTTAGGCGTGCGCATGGGCTAAGGGCCCGCCTGGGACCAGGACTCCTTCCGGGGACAGCAATGACACAGGCAACGCTTGGGGCACAAGGGTCACATTCTGACGGGAGGAAAGAGGGGCCTCCAACAAAAGATGACACAGCTGTCTGGGGATGGCACAGGCTCCCCACGTGGTTCGGTTGACTCGAGACATGAGAAGAGGCGGCATCGAGCGCTCTGGCACAGCTCGGTGCTCAGTGCTTCACCTGCGCATCTCCCTGGAGGCCCTGGAGACACACCTGCATTATCTGTTTTGCAGAAAACGAGGCCTTGAATGTCTACGCAGTTTGGTTAAGGCTATGCAGCTCATGAGAGCCAGCGATGAATCCGGCGCCCGGCTCTGTCTCCGGACCACGGTGCTCAGCCTGTGCTCACGGCCCAGGTGCCCTGGCAGAGCGAGCTGGGGGGAGAGGGGCAGAGAAAGGGGTCCTGAAACCCATAGTTCTTGTTTCTTTAAAATCCTATTTCTGTTCCAAATATATTCCAAGATGTGCACATTTCAGGACGAGCACACATGCACAGTCACAGTCATGGCAGGGCTGGGAAGACATCTGTGACCATCCGAACAAACACTGAGAGGCTGCAAGTGCAAGATGACCCCACGCTGCACCCAGTGTGTCCCAGGGGAGGAAGAGGGCGAAGGCCGCCAGCCTTTCCCGGGATAATATTGGCTGCTCCAGACTGGGTCTTCAGACAGTCATTTTGCTGAGTTCAGTTTCTTTCCTCGCCATTCCCCAAGCTGCTGGCCTTGCCCCCCTGGGGCTTGGATTAGGGCGTCGGGCAGAGGGGGAGAGGAGCGGGAGTGGAGACCCAGTTCCAACCACCACTGTCAGCCCCTCTCTCCCTTCAGGATGACTTACAGAATCTGGGTTCCTTTCTCCAGTTTGGAGATTAGAGGTATTCTCTAGAAATGGCATTGTCACAAATCACAATCAGAACCTAAAGCAGGGGATCCGGAATGATGGGTTGTCTGTCCGAGGCTGCCCCCAGCTCACAGACCCCCTCCCCTGGTGCCCTAGGATGGCCAGGTGGTGGGGAGTGGAGGGCAGCCTTGATTTCAGCCCTCACTATGCAGAACACAATAAGAAACGTGGCCCTGACGCAGCCTAGTCTCGTTCCCAGAGTGTTCTCCGGGACTGAAAGCAGAAAGCTGCAGACAGTCTCACCCAGCTTACAGGGAAAGAGTGACATCCTGAGAACTCCTTTCCAAGTGTTATTGAATTACTTAAATCCTGCAGCTTAGCCTGGACAGACTCAATTAAAAGGAGTTTTAGGGAAACTTCAGAACCATGAAAGAAAGGCCTAAAGCCACATTCAAAAAGAGATGAGGAAAGGATGGAGGAGCAGCCTTCTGTGGTTCCTAATGGCCTCCCAGTCCCTGGGCGGCCGGGCGATGTGTTTGTCAGTGAGGTCCACGTGTCTTCTCTTCCCATGAACCCCTTTTTCCTGAGCAAGCAACGCCCTGCTCCTCCGAAGGGCTGAGTGTGTGGGGTCCATTGACTGTATCTAAGAAGTTGCCAAAGGGCATTCAGATATGATTTCTTTAATCAAAATAACTGTCTCTAGAAAGCCTGATTGGGTTAACTATTTTGGTTTTTAATCCAAACAACTGTTTGACAGTTGCGACCATTTAAACACACCCAGGAGCACAGGGGCGCCCCTTTCCTCAGAGCACCGCCATGCTATGTGATGCAGGCTTTATGGTGCGTCCCCTGAAAAACACACACTTTGGGTGCAACCTAGGTTCTTTAGACTCTTCCGGGCTCTTTACCAGGGAGCTTTTCACAAGCTTCTCTGTTGGGAAGGCAGCTGCTTGCCCCAGGCCGTGGGCACTTGTGCACACACTTCTTGGCCGGCGTGGGAACACAGATGGCAGCTTCACCCAGTTGTGCAGAAGGTGGTCAACAACCCAAGCAGTGTCCATTCAAAATATCTTCAAAAACCATAAACACCACTACTTCCACCCAGCCCCCCGCTTGCCCTGTGCTGGCTGTACATTGTTAGCAACATTATGTTGCCATTGGCAAAACTCCAAACTGAATTCAGAGAAGTTATGAATGCAATTTGGGTCTTGCATTTGAAGAATACGCATATTGCCAGTACATGAGTTGACACCGTGGGCCTGCTCTGGGGCGCAGAGCAGCGTGTGGTGAGGCACGGAGCAGTCCTCGTGGGGAGCGCAGGCTAGCAACCTCAGGCAAGCCCGCACGCACACACACTCGGGCATCTCCAGCCCAGGCAGGAGGCCTTCCCGGGGAGTCTGGGAAACACCGCCTGGAACTCAGCCTGCAGCACAGGGAGGTGCGGTGGCCGTGGCGATTGCGTCAGCAGAACAAGTGGGAAGTGATCAAGGCATCACTTTTTTCCTACCAGTGCCATAGTTGTGCAGCCATGACACCTGGGAGGAAAGGACTGAAAACCAACGGGTATCATACATATAAATACGTGTTTTCTGTTGCTACTTGACAAATGACCCCAAACTTGGTGTCCTGAAGTAGCACACACTTTAGCTCACACCTCTGTACATCTCAAGTCCTGGTGGCTGGACTGGCTTCTCTACTCTGGTTTTCATAAGTCCAAAATCAAGGAGTCATCAGGGCTGTGTTCCTTCCTGGAGACTTCCTGGTTGAGTTTCCAAGCTCATTCCGGTTTGGGGCTGAATTCAGTTCCTTACAGATGTAGACCTAGTCCCAGTCTCCTCCCCAGCTGCTGCTGCTGCTCTCTCCTCCAGAGGCGCCTGCATCCTCTTCACGCTCACACACTGCCCGCCCCGCCCCACAGTGATGGGGCTCCTCTCACACTTGGAATCTCTCCTGTCCTGTCCCCTTTTAGAGTTCATGTGATTAGATTTGGGCCCAGGTGGATCACCCAGCTAATCTCTCTTCTTTATTTTTTTATTTTTTATTTTTTTTAAATATATTTTATTGATTTTTTTACAGAGAGGAAAGGAGTGGGATAGAGAGTGAGAAACATTGATTCAGCTGCCTCTTGCACACTCCCCACTGGGGATATGCCTGCAACCAAGGTACATGCCCTTGACCGGAATCGAACTTGGGACCCTTCAGTCCATAGGCCGATGCTCTATCCACTGAGCCAAACCAGTTAGGGCTAATCTCTCTTCTTTAAAGTTTGTAATCTTAATTACATCTGCAAAGTCCCTTTTCCCAGGTGACATGACATATTCACAGGTTCCAGGGATTAGGATATGGACATTTTGGGGAGCCCATTAGGTGGCCTGCCACAATGTCTATATACTTTTATATCCTGAAAAGCGTTGTAGCTGAGCCCTGGTGGGGTCTGCATTGCAATCTGACTGACTGAGTAAAATTTAATTAATGTTTTATCAGTTACCTATTGCTGCATAACAAATTACCCCCAAATTTAGCAGCTTAAAATGACAAGCCTTCCAGGAGTCAGCAGTCAGATACAGCTAGTTGAGTGCCTCTAGTCCAAGGTCAACTGAAGGGTCTTAGTTGATTTGGGGGCTGAAGATCTACTTCCAAGTTTGTCACCTGCTGGCAGCCTCAGAAAGTTCGCCTCCACGTTGAGTGAGTGATCTGAAAGAGCCAGACCCGAGAGCAGCGGAGTGAGTGCAGGAGAGAGGGGAGCCTGCATGGAGCCGCATCTTCCTTCTTTTGCAACCTCCCTCCCATGTTTCAGTGCACACGTCAGTGGTGTGCATGCACTCACAGAGCGGTGTGTGGCTCTCCAGAACTTTCTCATCTTGCAAACCAGTACTCCATACTCACTGAGCACCTCTCCGCCCCTCCCCCAGCCCCTGGCAGCCACCACCCATTCTCTGTCTTTTGAATTTGACCACTCTAGGGATGTCACATAAATGGAATCTGACATTATCTATTTTTGTTTTGTTCCTGGATTATTTCACATAGTGTAATGTCTTCAGGTTCATCCATAGTACAGGTGCGATTTCCTATAGCAGTTAAAGCTGAATAATGTCCCATGGTATGTGGACCATCATCTCTTTTTCACCTGTCCATCTGTTAATGGGCATCTGGGTGCTTCCATCCCTTGGGTTTTGTGAATAATGCTGCTGTGAGTACAGATGTGCAAATATCTTTGCAAGGTCCTGCTTCTAATTCTTTGGAATATATACCCAGGCCTGGGACTGCTGTAAGTTCTATTTTTAATTTTGGGGGACCCGCCATACTGTTTCCACAGCTGCTGCACCATTTTACATTCCAACCAAGCGTGCCACCGCGTGCCTTACAGTTACTCTGCATTGTCACCACCATTGTTATTTTCTGTTTTCTTTTTTCCTTCAATAGTGGCGACATAGTGGTGTGAGGTCGTACCTCACTGAGGTTTGGTCTGCGTCACTTATGATTAGGGATGTTGAGCGTCTCTCACGGGGCTATTAGCCATCTGTATAGTTTGTTCTTTAGATGGAAGTCACAGTCTTTCGAAAACTTGTTATCGGAAGGAATATCCCATCACTTCTGTTGTATTCTGCTCGTTAGACGTGAGTCGGAAAGTGCAGTCCATGGTCACCTGGAGCCAGCGTCAGGAGGCAGGGCTCGAGGGGCCGTTGAGGGGCTGCTGGCCACAGATGGCACCCAGGCCCACAGGAAGGGCTCAGCTCGCAGGGTACCAAGGAGCTTTTCATAAACTTCCCTTTGGAGTAGAATCACTTGGGAGGCTCATTAAAAACAAAGTTTTAGGTTCCTCCCCTGTAGGTGCCAAATCAGTGGGTCTTCGTTATGTCCCAGGTATCTGTTTTTAAAAAAACTATCCAGGGATTATTTCTTATTATTAAGGTACTAGAGGCCTGGGGCATAAATTCGTGCATGGGGGGAGGGGGGAGAACCATGGGAGGTTGGCCGCCGGCCCCCAAGGAAGGAGCCGGCCCTTGGACCCTCTGGGAAAGGGGCCGCATCTGTCACCACCCATTCCTGGTTCCCTGTCCCAGCCAGCGCCCGAGGGCTCTGGCGGGGTCGGGAGAGCAGGCGATGGTCGCCGGGCCAGGCATGGAAGGAATGGATGCTGATGCTGCTGTCGGCACCCCACCACCATGTAGTTCCCTGCCTCCCCCCCTCCTCCTTCCCTCGCCACCATGCTACCACTGCAGCGCGTGGGTGGCCCCCAGGGAAGGGAGAGGATGGGAGCAAGACAAACCCTTGTATTGAGGGCTGACTTTCAATAGATTGCAGCAAGGGCACTGCTCTGCTACATACAAAACCCTGACCCAGAAGCAGATCTCTACCAATGGTTTAGCACCAGGGGCCAATGGGGGCTGGCCGGCTAGAGGGAGGAGCTGTGGGAGATTGGCTGTGGGAGGGCACTGACCACCAGGGGGGCAGCTCCTGCATTGAGCATCTGCCCCCTGATGGTCAGTGTGTGTTATAGTGACCAGTCATTCCACTGTTTGGTCGATTTGCATATTAGGCTTTTATTATATAGGATAGATAAGTTATATACCAGAAAATCCACCCCTTTAAAGTGTGCAATTCAGTGGTTTTTAATATATTCACAAAATTGTGCAAACATTCCCCCTTTCTGAGGACATTTCATCACCCTAAAGGAACCCTGCCCATGAGCAGGCACTCTGCATTCCTATCTCCCTCCAAACCCTAACAACCACTGATTGACTCTCTGTCTCCATGGATTTACCAATTCTGGATATTTCATAAGTGGAATAGTACAATCATGGCCTTTTGTGTCTGGATATTTTCAATTAGCCTAATCTTTTCAAGGTTCATCCCTGTAGTAGCCTGTGTCAATGCTTCATTTCTTTTTATGGCTGAGTAATATTTCATTGCATGGACAGACCATACATGTTGTTTATCCACTCATTTGTTGATGGGCCCAGCAGATTCTTATCATTAGGGAAACTTGAGAAAGGCTGCACACTAAGTTTACAGGGATAGCAAAAGCAGTTTGGATGCCTGTAAGAATGCAGCTTTTTAAGCCCAACCCAGACTCCTGAATTATAATCGGGTGAAGCTCAGGAGTCCGTGTTTCAAACAGGCTTCCCAGAAGACTCTCACACCCGAAACCAGGCTTGGAGCAGAATCACAGTCAGGTGGGCAGCGGGAAGCATCATGCCCTCCGTGAACAAAGGTCACCTCTCAACAGCTTTTTGTGGTAATGTGATGAGATGGCAGGTCCATGGTTAGCAACAAGACTCTGATGAAAAACCTGCGAAGTTTCATGAACACAAAATCTTGAGATACATGGAGAAGGTGGGCAAGGACAGTGCCTCTTCCTGTTTGTGTTCTGTTTGATCACTCTGTAGACCCTGCCTGCTGGCCAGGCCCTGTCCCCCTACCAGCTTCTTCTGATATAAGAACATAACTAAGTAGATGCAGTGTCATAAATTCTTAGAGGGAAAAAGTACTTAGGAGCTTATCTTGTCCAATGGCTCCCAAACACAGCTCATCCTCCAATCAACTTTCAGGATTCACTTTTAAATCTTGCTTCCACAATCCTAGAAGTGTAGATTTGGTAGCTCTGGGACGCTGAAATCTGTGGCTTTGCAAGCTCTCCAAGGACATCTGATGGTTGGCCAGACTTGATGACCACCTGTCCAACACCCACATTTTCCAGAGTAGGATCTGACCCAAGGTCAGACAAGTCCAGGGAAGAATGCTGCCAGGAACTTAGTCTCCGAAATCCTCACCGATGTTCTGTGAAGCTTGTGTTATGAAGACATTTCCCACTGGAGTAAGAAACAGAAGTGATTTGAGAATCTGCTTGGAACCCTGGGGGACTAGCCTGCATGCGGACAGGGTCTCAGGCCACCCCACGGTGTGCTTGTTGGCTGGCCCTATACACTGAGCAAGTAAACGATGAATGAAATTGTCATCCCCAGTTAATGCCATTTCGAACCAGCAGCCATTAATATTCCAGTTCAGGCTGTATCTCCTGGTAGTTTATCATTAAGATTTAGAAATTAGAAAATTTGGGCTTTAGCCATTGCATAAATATGGATAAAACGCTCAGTCACATATATTTACCCTACACCTGGAAATAACAACTTTGCAGCTCAGTGGTTCTGGGTATTAGAATCACTTAGGAGTGTTTAAAAATATACCCTTGCCCAGCCCTGACCCTCAAAACCTCAAGAAATAGAATCTATGATGAGAGCCCTAGGCTCAGGTATCCTATCTAATAAAAAGGTAATATGCAAATTGACCATCACTCCAACACACAAGATGGCTGCCCCCATGTGGTCAAAGATGGCCACCCCCATGTGGACAGAAGATGGCCAGCAGGGGAAGGCAGTTGGGAGGGACCAGGCCTGCAAGGGAGGGCAGTTGGGGGCAATCAGGTCTGCAGGGGAGGGCAGTTGGGAGGGACCAGGCCTGCAGGGGAAAGCAGTTGGGGGGGACCAGGCCGGCAGGGGAGGGCAGTTATGGGCAATCAGGCTGGCAAGGGAGCAGATAAGCATCGATCAGGCTGGCAGGGGAGTGGTTAGGGGGTGATCAGACTGTCAGGCAGAAGCAGTTAGGGGCAATCAGGCAGGCAGGCAGGTGAGCGGTTGGGAGCCAGAAGTCCTGGATTGTGAGGGGAATGTCCGACTGCCCGTTTAGGCCCGATCTGAGTGGGATTGGGCCTAAACAGGCAGTTGGACATCCCTCAAGGGGTCCCAAATTGGAGATGGTGCAGGCTGGGCCGCCCCCCCCCCCCCCCCCCCGTGCACAAATTTCATGCACCGGGCCTCTAGTTTTAAAATAAAGCTCCCCAAGTTATTCTGATGTATAGCCATGTTAATAATCACTATTCTAGTTCTTTAAGATGTCTAATAAAATGACAATAATTAGAAAACTGTGAGTTTTGCATTATATTCCTGGAAAGGATTTTTACTCTGAATGGGCTCACGAGAATCTCGTCCTGTGGTCCTGTAATCTGGAGTTGGAGGAGGTGACATGTGTGTGTTGAGTTAGAACTGACGAAGTGCTTTCTTTCTTTTTTTTTTTTTTTGACGAAATGCTTTCACACACATTCACTACCCAGGGGCTACTTCCTACGTGTCTGTCTTACATTTTCTGCCAGGAATTCAAGATGCTGGATTCTCCTGACCTTTATCAAAAGGACTCCATTAACAAGGACTTCTTTTTAGAATTTTAAATAAGGCAAAGAGAAAAATGTCGGAAATCAGGGCAGAAATATTTTCCACCAGAAAACTGTGATATAGGTAATGACTCCAGGACTTCTTGAACATTGTATGTTAGGACTGGGTTAAGGTCAGTCTCAGAGGGCCCGAGACCCTTGGGGCTGAAGCAATGATGACAAAGGAATCATGGAAAACATGGAAATTCTAGACCAGTGCTTTCAAATTCTAAAGTGCTCTGGAACCAGCTGGAGCTCCTGTTAGATGCAGATTCTGCCTCAGCAGGTCAGGGCTGGTCATAAGATCCTGAGCCTTTGACAAGCTCCCGGGGACACAGGCTCCCAGATCACATTCTGAGTAGAATGATTCTACAGTCAGGGACAGGCCATTGGAAATATGTCAGGAGATCTGTTTTCCCCTGGAATTCTGCCACAAAGTCGCCATGAGACTTTAGAGAAGTCCTTCACCTTCAACTCTAAAAATCTTCAGTTTCTCATCACCCAAATGAGGCTGGGCTTTGTCTAGATCTGAGATGACAAACAACGAACCCTGTGACTGCTTCCCAGCTGCTGTGGGAAGATGGGGGACCCTGGAGGCAGGAAGGGCATGACTTCCAGTCTTACAGCCCAGGAGATAAATGCAAGCAGTGTCTTCAGGAAACACCTAGTTAACTGTTATTGTCATCTATTCAGATGGTGACCTGGTACCTCTTCCTTCTGGATTGCCAAAGCAATTACTTTTAGAGTCCCTCTGGGAATCGGTATGTTTTGATGAAGAAAGAAGTTGCCATAGTGAAAGAGGCAGTGACAGAAGAGCCAGGTCCACAGAAAGATGCCAGAGGGTGGCAAGGGTCCAGCAAGAGACTGGCCGGCAGCCCCAGAGGCCCCCTTGACCCACCTCACCAGGCCCTCGGGTGATCTCTGAGGCCTTGGTCTTCTTGGGTTCAGCTTCAGTTCCTGGACCTACAGCAAAGAGCGCTGTCTGTCCCAACCAGCAGGAGAAAGGAGGCCGCTGTCCTCTCTCAGGCCCAGCCTCCTCTGAGCCCTGACTCCATGGGTGGTGCTGGGCGTGAGCTCCCAGGACTTCTGGGTGGACCACTGGTCTCACTGCCTAGAGGTGTCCTTCAGCATCTCCTAGTCGCATGGGAGAGGGTCTGTGTGAGGCATACAAGTGCTGCCAGTAGGAGGCCACCTGTGGGCAGGATTCATCAATGAGCTCCTCTTGCAGAAGCCTTGGGGGTTGTGTGGTGGGCAATGCTGTCAGATTGTCAAGGTTAAGAAAGATATTCCCAGAGGGAAAAAAAGTATATTCTTAGACATGGACAGTGTGCAAGGCCCTCATTTAAGCAGCATAACACTGCAACTTTCGTACTATCGGTCTCATTTCACAGGTGAGGACAGGGAGGCTGACAGGTCAACAAAACTCACAGCTGAAGTCAGATGACCTGACATTCAGTTCCCGGCACCTGACCCATGACGCGGCGCCCGCCTCTGGGCCTCTCAGGAGCGGAGCGCTCCGCCCTCTGCCCTCCAGCCCCTGTGCGAGGGCACATGAAGCACCTCCAGTGGTTCCTGGGAGAGAAGCCCGGGGCCTGGCCCTGGTTCCCAGGTGGCAAGATGACCTCGGGTCCTGAGTTACAAGCAGGTCACACAGAAGGTGCCTGCGGCTCGGACATGGACCCCTCGTGTGGGGCTGGTTCCTTCTGGATACAAATGCAGATGCCCGGCAGCTACCCGGCGTGCACCCCCAACCCTGACGTCAGTTCAGTGCAAGTGGGTTCGAGTGTTACACCTGCCAGGCAGCAAGGCAGGGGCCGAGAGACAGACGCAGGCGACAGGCAGTTCAGGCCCTGGCTCCGGGACTGACCTGGTTGGGAAGGGGCCAGGGAGCCGGTCACAAGCAAGACCTTTCATATTTAAGGAGAATGATGAAGAGGGCCTTGGAGTGCCCTGGCAGCAGGCACCGGCTCTCAGCAGGCACTTAGAGGGCCAGGTGGATTGGGTGAAACTCAATCCATCTTCCCTCCCTAGAACCCTCCCCAAAGCCGACAGCTTTGCCCCTTGGAGCCCGGCTGCCCGGCCTCCCCCTTAAAGAAACACTCTCTCACTAGGCTTGTCATGAACTCCCTGCCACTCGCTAGCTGCTTATGTGCTGAGCCCCTTTAGGTCTGGGCAGAAAAGCCGCAGGCATGCACACATGTGTGCACAGGAGCACACGCACAGCCTGCGCACCACAGCTCCTGCTCCACACCCTCCCCCAGACCAAGCCCCATGGCTGGGGTTTCCTTCGGAGCCGGCCCTGGAGATGCCGTTAATATCATGGATTTTAAAACCAGTCCCTTGTTCTTAGGGGAATACGCTTAGGGACTAACAGGGTGGATCTGGGTGGTAGGACTGTGGGGCTATGTCTTTCCTTCTTCTTTTTTAAAAATGTATTTTTATTTAGTAGCTTTTCCATAATGAGCATGAACCACCTGTGTAATAAATTATTTTTTAAAACGAAGATGAGACTTCCTTTTCCACACTACAACTGTTTCTAATTCTCATTTATCCTAGAAGGGAAGGAGGCATGTGTTGTCTTTGAGGCTTGGTGGCAGGATGGTCTGATGGCAAGGGCACTAGCCTGGGAGCTACAGCACCCAAGTTTAGTTCCCAGCCTTCCAGAACTTTCTAATGTGGGGACATTGGACAAGTGGTCTACCCTCGCTGAGCCTTCACTTTTTTGTCTGCAGCACAATGCAGCAATAGCACCCGGAAGATGATGAAATGGATACACAAATGTCAAGTGGGATCATCATTATAATTCACACAACTGAAAATTGGCCTTTGCCCTGGCTGGTGCTCAGTGGTTAGAGTGTTGGCCCACAGACTAATGGGTCGTGGGTTCAATTCCTGGGCAAGGGCATGTACTTCAGTTGCAGGTTCCCAGCCATAGTCAGGGCTTGTGCAGGAAAAAACAAATCTATGTGTCTCTCTCACATCGATGTTTCTCTCTCTCTCCCCCTCCCTCTCTCTCCTCCCTTCCTTTCACTCTCTCTCTAGAAATCAATGGAAAAATATCCTCAGGTGAGGATGAACAACAACAAAAAAAGGAAATTGGCCAACTTCATGTTCATGTAGAAAGAAGAGAACATGGTGGTTCTGGGACTCGCACATGGTCAGCCTCGCTGGAGCCTGGGGTACGGGCCAGGCTCCCACGACCCCAGTGGTTCTCACGTTTTGATAGTCATGCCCTTGGATGACCCTCCCCCAGCTGACCTCTGTAACCAGTAGGTGTTGCAGAAATGACAGCTTAGACTTCTGAGGCTGGGCCAGGAAGGACACGGGCTCTGCCTCACCGCTGGGATCATGCAATCTGGAGGAAGCTAGCTACCACGCCACGGGCTCCTGTGACCTCGCGGAGCACCAGCCTGCCAGCCATGCGTGAGTCACCTGGAAGCCGTCTCCGCCCAACTTCAGGTAACTGCGTTTTCAGGCCACATCTTGACTGCAGACTCTTGAGCAAACCCAGGCGCAGCCACCAGCTAAGTTACTCCCTGCCTCCTGACCTACAGAAACTGTGTGAGAATCAGCATTCCTTGTCACCTCCAGCTTCTCAGTTGTGAGATCTCCATGCAACACGAGGCTGGCAGACCTGCTGCCGGCAGCCGCGGGGGAGGTGAGGGATCCACATGGCTCTGGGAAGAGCCACTCATTCCGAGCCAATTCCCTTTCCTTTCCGATGAGGTCACCAGGCCTGTGGGTGGAGGAGGGGATGAGCAGGAAGCGGCCTCTCCAACCTCAGGAGGCCTTTAATTGAATACCACAGGCCGCTCATCAGCGTGCGGAGGCCGGAGTGTGGCAGGGGTTCATGGATTCGGTCTCTGGAGAATGGATTTGGGAGCTCATCCAAGCCTGGAAGGAGGGGAAGGCAAATGCACAGCAATAGCAGTTAACGCTCCACTGGTACTCCCCAACTCACACCTACACGCCCCAGGCTCCGGGGATTCAGGAGCCACCCTTTCCTTCAATAACCAGGACAGCAGTCTCAGGCTGTACTGCAGCGCTTTGAAAATTCTCCCTCATAAACACCACAGATTTCCAGAAGACCTCCCTTCTGTGGTCAGTATGGCTGCAGCCATGGTCACTGCTGTTCCCTGGTCCTTAACAGTCCTGTCTGCTCTTGAGACTGCTCATGGCCCTGCCCTCTGCTGCCGGACAGTTCGCTGCCTGGGTGACTGAGAGGCCTGGGCACAGGCTGGCCCAAGGCTGTGGAGACAGGAGGGGCTCCCAGTCCCGCAGGACAGAAGCCTCAGCAGCGGGCAGAGCTCTCTTCGGCCTGCAGGGCACCTCCTACTCCCCCTTGACCCCCACAACTGCTCTGCTGAGCACCGCCCCCCTGGTGTTTTCTCCCCCTCTCCTCTCAGTCTCTCCTTGCTTTGCTTTCCCAGGGGCCCTCGCTTCCTTTCACAGCCTGGCCATCCCCAGTCAGATACCTGTCAGCTTTGCACACAGTCTACTTGCCTCTGTCTGCCTGTCACTTCCCCACAGGGTGGCACAGACATGGTTTCACAGTGGGCATTGTCCCGGCGAGACGCCCACATTGAACCCCAGCTCTCCCTTCCTATCCCTGCTCCCAGGTGACAAAACCGAGTTCCGGGGGGGTGAGGGTTGTTGGACAAGGATCAGGGTGAGTAGGAGAGACCTGGGGTAACTTCCGGGCCTCTTCCAGGAGAGAAGGAGGCTGGAGGGGGCGGCCCAGGGGCCTGCAGAGCTGACGGAGCCCCTCTGAGCCCAAGAGGAGGGAGTGCATGTAGCTACTTCCCAGAAGGCTCACACTCAGGTCATTCTGACCTGGAGGCGAGGGAGGGCAAGGTCACAGCCTCTGGAGATCATTTCTGGCTCGATGCTTCACTGGCGAGCCCTGGTGTGGGCCCAGCTCCCTGCATGTGCTCCCTTTCCATGAGATTTTGCCACCTGTACTGCTGTGAGCCCAGTTTGATGTCATTTCCCTCCTAGTAAGTTCTTGACCAGCAAACATCCATTTCTCCACCTGACTGGGATTTTTTTTGCGGGTTGAGGAGTCACAAAACCATGTTGCATTTCACTGCAATAGTTTTCTTCTCTTTTAAAGAGAGTATTTGTAAGGTCTTTTCTTCTGGTCATAAAAGTAATGTACATGCTCATTGCAAAAGAATCAGGAAAACATAGAAATCTGAAAGAGGAAAATAAAAATTATACATAATGCCACACCCATAAAAAAATTTAAAAACTGTAGTGCGATTCTTTGTCTTTTCCTCATGTATATGATAATCCTATCTAATAAAGAGGGAATATGCTAATTGACCATCACTCCGTCACAAAGATGGCTGCACCCACAGCTGAGGCCAAGTTCCCATAAGGAGCCTTAACGAGCAATCAGCAGGGACCTGAGGCTACGCCCTCCCCTGCCCCCGTGGGGCTTGACAGGGGGCCTCAGGCCGTGCCCCCCACCTGGCAGAGCTTGACAGGGGACTTCAGGCCACACCCCCCCACCTGGCAGGGCTTGACGGGGGACCTCAAGGTGCGCTTCCCCTCCTGGTGCTGGGCTAGGGGACCTCAGGCTTCTCCCCTTGCCCCAGCACCAGGCCAGGGGACTTCAGGCCACGCCCCCCACCTGGCAGGGCTTGATAGGGGACCTCAGGCCATGCCCCCCACCTGGCAGGGCTTGACAGGGGACCTCAAGGTGCGCTTCCCATCCTGGTGCTGGGCTAGGGGACCTCAGGCTGCTCCCCCGCCTTAGCACCAGGCCGGGGGACCTCAGGCTGTGCCCCCCACCCAGCGGGGCTTGATGGGGGACCTCAAGGTGCACCCCCAGTGCTGGGTCGGGGGACCTCAGGCCAAGCCTCCAGCCAGCGGGGCTTGACGGGGGACCTGAGGCTACGACCCCTGCCCATGGGGCTTGACAGGGGACCTGAGGCTACGCCCCCTGCCTGGCAGGGCTTGACAAGGGTGGGACTGGCCGGGTCTGGATCTAGCCCAATGGGGGAAGGGGGGCGGCTGGGTCTGGGTCTCATGTGATTTTGAGGTGCATGTGGGTGGGTGGGGACTTGACTCTGGATCCTGTGGTGAGCCCCAGACTCTGACAGGGCACTCTGAAGGTTTTCATATACATTTTACTAATTTTCTTTCATCTCTGACACTTCTATTATAGAGAAAGGGCAGATAGCAATATTAAATTATTTCCTCTAATTAATCCCCTTTTAATGTGCGCCGGGCCACTAGTTTTTATCATAATTGTTTCAAATGATAAACATTTTAAGATTTCTATTTAAGAGTGGGTGAGAAGGAGTATACATTCTGGCTTTTATGAAAAACATGAGTTTTAATAATAGCTTATACTTACTGAATACCGACAGTGCTCCAGTGTTCTAGATGCATTGCCTTCCTGAATCCTCACTGCAGCCCCCTGAGGAGATGCCACCCTGTGCCTGTCTCACAGGTGGGGAAGCAGAGATCCAAGAACTTCAGCAGCATGCCCAAGGACAGTGAGCTTACAGTACGGTTGGGTGAATTTGAACAAAGATGTTTTTGTATCTATATACTGGCCTATTAACCTCTTAGTGTATTTAGAGCTAGCCTCCTAGCAATAGCCACACAGCTGGAAATGCCACAATGGATATACTAGCATCCTTCTCATTTAATGGGGAATATTTTATTTTTTATTTATTTATATTTTTTGTTAATCTTCACCGGGGGATATTTTCCATTGATTTTTAGAGAGAGTGGAGGAGAGGGAGAGAGACACAAAGAGAAACATATCAATTGGTTGCCTCCTGCACACACCTGATCCAGCTTGCAACTGAGGCATGTGCCCTTGACCAGAATCAAACCCGTCAGTCCACAGGCCAAAGCTCTATCCACTGACCAAGCCAGCTACACATATTCATAAAACAAAGCATGGTCCGTTCTGACCTCCTGTAGCACTTTGCTTTTGAAAAATACAGGGAGGCAGGAGAAGTGAAGAAAAGGCGAGAGGCGCACCAGCCGGCTCCTTTCCTGCCAGCCTGGGCCAGTCAGCGCTCGATGCCACTTACTCCTCCAGGCAGAGGGGCAGCTGGGTGCCAGGGCTGTGCTGGTGCATGGGAGTGCTCTTCTTCGCACAGGCAGTCACTGAGCACCGAGGGCGTTTCTCTCAGGCCAGGGCGAGGCACAGACCCCAAATGTAACCTGATAAAACCAGCACCCATGGGTTCAGCCCACGTGGTGAGGTGATGTTATAATTAAAACACACAGAGAGAATCAGAAAATACAGTAAGACATTATTTCCAAAGAATAGCTCACAATGTTACCCTGGTTAAGGAGTGTATTCCATTAAGGTGCTTTGATTGCAAGCAACAGAAACTGACTCTGGTTCATCTAGGCCAAAAAGATAATTTCTTGGATGGATATTGGAGAGTACACTAGAGCAAAGAGAGGCAAAGGACTCAGGTTGGACCAACCAGGCACCGAATCTCCAGAAGATTCTTGGCAGCAGCAAACACTCAAAATCTCACCCAGCTGCCTTGGCTGGAACGAGAAAGCTCCAACTCTTCTCTATTTTGTGCCTGAATCAATGACTTAGAGTTCAGAGTGCAGCCTCATTGGCCTGCCGGAAACCAATTCCAGCATGTAATAATTACAAGAGTTTCATCAAAAGGTTGGTGAAGCTTGGGTGGCTCAACAAGGACTGAGCCACATATGTAATTACCTGTTGGAACGGCTGGAGGGCATCTCCCCCAAACCTTAATAGGACATTTCCCCAAACCTAAAGATTTGTATATAGGATTGTTAACTGCTAGACAGCTCAGGGCATCTTAAATCTGCATGTTATTGCCTCCTGTTGGCCCAACACCTGAACAGCTGTAGGCTATTCCCCAATCTCTGTAAACCCTACCCTTTGAAGTGTATGTCTCCACCTTGCCTTAGGACAGATTGTGTTAATAAATAGCATGGAGTCCTTAGACAAGGGGTAGCTCCTTTAGCTGAAGATCCTCTGACCCCCAATGCCTTTCAAAATTATCTTTCATCTTTGGACTCCTTCTTAATCTACACGTAGCTCCTTTCTCCAGATTGCTGCAACCTTTGTAACGCTGGGACAAGAACCCCGGCATTGGCCTTGTGGGGACATGCACTGTGGAGGTAGGTGCCTGCCCTCACTCCATCAGGCAGCATGGAGAGCTCAGCAGAAGAGGGACTAGAGGCTGGGCAGCCGACAAACAATGGGCATCCTTGCGTCTC
Organism: Plecotus auritus; assembly: GCF_963455305.1. NCBI lineage: Eukaryota > Metazoa > Chordata > Mammalia > Chiroptera > Vespertilionidae > Plecotus > Plecotus auritus. The sequence continues at coordinate 117,744,319 of NC_137773.1, read as the reverse complement.
GTGAGAGTGGTGAGAAACGAATAAAGACAGGGGTTGTGTCGATACATAAACCCCTCTTCTCTTCCAGCCATTTCTTCCACAGACTTTCTCTCTCCAGTTACATAGAACCTCCCCCTTTGCTTTGCAAAACGTGGTCTGTGGAACATGAGCATCTGCATCCCCTGAGAGCTTGTTAGAAATGGTCTCAGGCTCCTGATGTATCAGAATCTGCATCTTTTTTAAAATTACTTTTTTATTGATCAGAGAGGAAGGGAGAGGGAGAGAGAGAGAAACATCAATGATAAGAGAGAACCATTGATCAGCTGCCTCCTGCATGCCCCCTACTGGGGATCGAGCCTGCAACCTGGGCAGGTGCCCTTGACCAGAATTGAATCTGGAACCTTTCAGTCCGCAGGCCGACACTCTATCCACTGAGCCAAACCGGCTGGGGCAGAATCTGCATCTTAACAAGATTCCTGGATGGTTCCAATGCTTATTAGGTTTGAGAATCCCTCATTGATACACTTTTCCCCTCCCTCCTCTCTCCATTTCTTAAAAAAATTTTTTTTATTGATTTCAGAGTGGAAGGGAGAGAGATAGAAACATCAATGATGGGAGAATCATTGATTTGCTGCCTCCTGCAGGCCCCCCACTGAGGATGGAGCCCGCAACCCAGGCATGTGCCCTGACTGGGGATTGAACCCAGGACCCTTTAGTCCAGAGACTGATGATGCTCTATCCATTGAGCCACACCAGTCAGGGCTTCCATTTCTTTATAACACTGATATCTATCTCACCAACCTGAGTGAACCCTCTTGTCGGCCCGACGAGGACAGGGCTGCCACCTACCAGGTGCCCCAGGTGGGACGAGAGAAGAGGGAACACTCACAGGCTAATGGCTCCTGTTCACTGGGCTCAGCAGACACAGCCCCACTGGGCAGAGCTCTTGGCCCAGAGGCAGGGGGCAGGGAGTGCAGACCTGTGGAGGGCTTCCCAGGGTGTGACCTGGGCTCAGGGCTGAGTTGGCACAGCCTACCTGGTGAGGACCCCAGAGGCAGGGGGAAGAATGGGAAGTCACATTTTACTGGGCTGCACACATACGTTTGGGGGGCCAGTGGTACTTCGAGTGCCACGCAGAGGGAAAGGGTATAAACAGTCCCAGGGTGCTCCTGGGCCACCTGCCTTCTACTCAGAGAAAAAAACAGGAGTTGGAGAGAAGGGCAGCAGGGAGTGCGGGGGGGATGGGAGTGCGGGGGGATGGGAATGCAGGGGGATGGGAATGCAGGGGGATGGGAGTGCAGGGGGATGGGGGTGCAGGGGGATGGGAATGCAAGGGGATGGGAGTGCAGGGGGATGGGAGTGCAGGGGGATGGGGAGTGCAGGGGGATGGGAGTGCAGGGGAATGGGGAGTGCAGGGGGATGGGAGTGCGGGGGGATGGGAGTGCAGGGGGATGGGAGTGCAAGGGGATGGGGAGTGCAGGGGGATAAGGAGTGCAAGGGGATGGGAGTGCGGGGGGATGGGAATGCAGGGGGATGGGAGTGCAGGGGGATGGGGGTGCAGGGGGATGGGAATGCAAGGGGATGGGAGTGCAGGGGGATGGGAGTGCAGGGGGATGGGGAGTGCAGGGGGATGGGAGTGCAGGGGAATGGGGAGTGCAGGGGGATGGGAGTGCGGGGGGATGGGAGTGCAGGGGGATGGGAGTGCAAGGGGATGGGGAGTGCAGGGGGATAAGGAGTGCAAGGGGATGGGGGTGCAGGGGTATGGGGGTGCAGGGGATGGGGGTGCAGGGGATGGGGGTGCAGGGAGATGGAGGGTGCAGGGGGATGGGGGTCATGGGGTAGGGGTACAGGGCGATGGGGAGTGCAGGGGGATGGGAGTGCAGGGAGATAAGGAGTGCAAGGGGATGGGGGTGCAGGGGGATGGGGGTGCAGGGGATGGGGGTGCAGGGGGATGGAGGGTGCAGGGGGATGGGGGTCAGGGGGTAGGGATACAGGGCGATGGGGAGTGCAGGGAGATGGGAGTGCAGGGGGATGGGGTGCAGGGGATGGGAGGTGCAGGCCCAATGGGGAGAGCAGGCTGATGCAGTGAGGAGCTTTGTATGCAAAGTTTTGAAAGCCCCAGCGTCCAGGTACTGACCGTTGGCCTCTCCTATATTGGTCTTCATCCAGGTGAAGCGGGCAGGGATTCCCCAGGCAGCAGGGTCCTGGGAGTCATTTCTCAGACACTCGGGGCAGGGCAGCCGCCTGGCTGGAGGCAGCCTAGGAGGGAGGCCCAGCAACGGTGGTCACAGCTGGGCCTGCTGGGTGGCAGCTGTGGGTTGGCTGCAGTGGAGACGGGGACAGATGGGGGCACTGTCTGCCTCATGGGCAGGGGCAGCTGACCGGAGGCCTCACTGACCACAGGGCGGGACTCCGAGGCTGACTTTGAGGATGTCAGGGGAGAAGCCGAGCCAAAGAGGAGGACAGGCCCTAGGGGCCTGGGAAAACACCGGGAGAGGCCAGTCACACTGCTCTGCCAGTGGTCATGGGGCCCGGTGTGAAGGGGACCCCAAACCCTTTGGACCGGGCTGTCTGGAGGTTCCTGGTTCCGATGCTTCTGCTAACAGTTCCTGTGGCAGAGGGATGTGATGTAAGGACACTCCAACCCAGCTCCTGGGGCCCTTCAGCTGAGTGAAGGCTGAACCCCGCCCACGCCTTCCTCTTTGACTTCCTCAGGACTCATAGGCCTCAGAATATCCCCCTCCTCCTCCATCCCAGCCCTCTCCCAAACAGGGCTCAGATCCAGGGGCTCCGCTGGGACCCTCAGTCCTGTGGAGTTGTTGATGAGTTAATGGTTTGGAAAGCTCTTTAAAAGACACACTCACGCAAGAGTAGGATTTACATTTCTTTGACATTTTCCAGTTTCAAAAGCCATTTGCAAATGCCAGTACTCCTGAGTTTTATTTCTGATACTTGTACCTACAAAAGAAGGCACTCCTCATAAAAAAAAAAAAAAGCTTTGAAGCCATGGGCTTCAAGAAGGGAAAACTGAAGATGCAGAAAATAACAATGAGGGAATAAATAAGCAAGTTGGGTGTGAAGTAGCCCAGCCAGCAGCCACCTCCCCAGGTCTTCACGGTGCAGCACCGTGTCCTGCTGCGCCCCCCTCCCTGCCCCTCCCCAGCACTTCACCTGCATCGTCTCAAATTAGAGGACCGCCAAGCCAGCGCTTCCCAAGCAGGGACTCCCGCTCGCCCCCAGGGGAGTTGGGCAATGTCTGCAGACATTTTGGTTGTCACACTGGGTGGGATGGGTCTATCATCGACATCTAGTGGGTAGAGGTCGGAGATACCGCTAAGCGTCCTGTGACAATCCTGTGCCCACAGCACGTCTATCCGTCGTGTCGAGGTAGAAACCCTCCACTAGGAGATAAGGACGATCGCTCACCTCATTTTACAGGTGAAAAGACACGTTCAGGGAGATACTTCGGTTTATGATCAAACATAACCAGCACATAACCAGAGAGACACTTCTGTTTATGATCAAACATAACCAGAACAAGAGTGGAAACAAGAGAGAAAACTTGTCCAGTATTTGAAATGAGCTAAGAGTAGAAGGAAAAGGGAAGCCATTCACTTTGTGTTTGTCCATAATTTTCCGTTTCAGGACACAATGAAGCAGTTTCTGTGCAGGCTGTGCCACCCAAACCCTTCAACGAGGCCTGGGAGCACAGCTCCCGCTCCCCCTGCTCCCCGCCCCACAGCGTCTGTCTCCTCCTGCACCTGCAGGGCCTTGGCCCAGCCCTGTGGAAGAAAATGCCCTTTCGCCTTCCGCCTTCTGAAGCACAATCTGCGGCTGGAGGGATGGTCTCTCTGGGCAAAACCTCAGAACCATCCCAAATGCTGGCTAACAGCCTGGAGTAGGAACCAGGCCAAAAGGAATTAAAAAGAGGAGACTCCTTCATAAGGACTGTGATGAAAAAATGCTCATGATATTTGGAGTGAAAAAGCCAAGTATAAAACTGTACATTGATGACGACTTTTAAAAACTTTGCATTTTGGATGTTCCTTCCAGAGTGAACATGTGTGGCTTTTATCAGGAACAAGCAAGTGTTACTGTAACAGGAATGTTTCTAAATTCCCACATAACAGGTGGGATGAATGATGTCTGCTAGGAGGCGTGAACAAAAGGCTCATAGCTTTTTTTTTTACAAAATAGGTCTTTATCAATTTTAGAGAGAGAGGAACATTTTGCCCGCAACCTGGGCATGTGCCCTGGCCCAGCCGAACCGCAACCTCCGGATGCACAGGAGGACGCCCAGCCAGGCTGCACCGCTGGCCAGAGCGGCTCCTGAGCGAGAGCTGACTACATCGGAAACGGTCCCCTGCAGGGTGGACAGGCTACGCAAGTTGCAGGCATTTTGCTACAACAGAATAAATACTGCAGAGCAGAGAGAAGGAGCAGGCGGCCTGCAGCTGTGGGACACGAGTGACACGCAGCCAGGGAAAGCGGGCGGACAAAGGACCTCGTGCTGAAGTACGTTCTGTATGTGAAGCTCAAAGCCAGCAGAGTGAGTCTGTGGGGATGTGGCTGCCTGGGAGAGGCACAGGGAGCTGGGCTGGCCTCCCTCCTGTGCAGGCCCCTCGGCAGAACAAGAGCCCTGAGGGGCCTTGGGGATCCTGGCCCATACATGTCAGGCCGTGCGGGGGCTTCCTACGGGGAAAGTGTGTTGCCTTGCTGCTTCCCAGCTCAGAGCTGAGCCCCAGGCTCACTGTCCAGGGAAGGAGAAAGGTCTTTTCAGCTGAGGAGGCCATTGGTCAGTATTGTCTCCAAGGGGAAGGGTCTTGACCTCTGCAGAGAGACAATGGCCTTGAAAGCCAGACTCAATGAAGGGGCAGGTATTTCTCAGCTACGCCGTGCCTACAAGTGCAGGCTGAATGCTCTAGGAGGGCTTCCCAACCGAGGGCCTCTACAACCCCCAAGAGACTTGGACCCCCTGCTCTTGGTCCCCTCCGGCCTGGCAGAATCTGGGGAGCCTTTTCTCTGTGTGCTACCATGGGAACAGCGGGGGTGGAGGGAAGAGGCGGAGGGGCGTGGAGCACTCTGGTCACTGAGTTCTGTCATTCTCAGGAGCGTCCCAACCTGCTCGTGCCACCCTGGATGATGGTGGGAAGAGAAGGAAAACCTGAAGGCCGTTGATAAAGTCAGATATCTTTGGAGAAAAGGTTTAGAAACATCGAGAAAATGATGGGAAGTTCTCACACATCAGAGGACCTGGACCACACCTAGGGCCCAGTGCGAGGAGGTGTCAGCCCCGGGGACTGCCTCTTGCTTAAAGCCCAGTGTCCCTCCAGCCAGGGAGGTGGCTTACAGGTGGCAGCAGGAGTGTGATGAGGCTCCGCCTAGGATCAGGCCCCACAAGCTTCCACAGGCAAAGAAGACAAGCCAGGAGCAAAGAACTTGGACTCTGGGTGCCGCCAGGGTCTGTATCAGCCCCCAGGATGCCTTTGTGCAGAGGAAAAGCTTCTGACACACACAGCCCCATGGGTTCATGGCTTGGCTAGCAAAGCATTGGCTAGATTTCCACTCCTCTGAGCAAATCACGACCCCACACCTGTTAGAGATGCTAGGAAAATTTGGGTGGGCCAATTGCCCTATAGCTGTCTTCTAATCCAGGTAGCAGCTAAGACCAATCAATTCCTTAGAGGGTGGGCCAACAGCCCTTGATCCCCTTCCACTGCCTACTTGTCCCCCACAGGCCATAGTTCCCTACTCAGAGGTGAGAGGGGTCTGCAGTGATGAGCCAGGGAGACAGGGCTCAGAACTCAGCCCCTGTCCCTCTATTCATTCATGTAACAACTGAGCAACCTGGGAGGCTGCTTAAATGACTAGGTTGCATGAAATCACATTCCCCTTTACTATCTAGCTGGGCCGAGATCCGCAAGTAAAAGGATCTATCACTAAAATACTTAAGAAGCTACGTTTTTATTTTATTGTATTTGTTTTGCATTTCCAAGAGGTGCAGGCCTCCCACAGAGGGAGGGCTGAGAGTGGTGGCTGGTGTTGCAGGATGGCCCTGGGTTTGGCTGATCCCGCATCATTATTAGTAGCACTTTTGTTCACTCAGGGTGCCTCCCTCCCTGAGGGCGGTAAGATGTGTGCTCCGCTACAGCAGGTGGTCTGGTGAGTGGCGCCCTTCTTGCGGGGGAGCACCCACAAAGGGCCCATGTGGTGCTAGGACTTAGAGGGAGGAGAGCCCCTCTGGACCGGGGACTCCGGCAGGAAGAGGAATGAACTCAGGCTTGAGGGAGAGGGAAGAACTAGCCTTCTACACAGGAAGGCTGGTTCTGCACTAATCACCTTCCGAGGCATAACCAATTACTGCAAAACATGGCAGCTTTACACAAAAATAAATGCATCTCACCCGCATCCAATGGGCAGGACCTGAGCGTGGCCTCGCTGGTGGTCCTATCAGGGAGCAGTCAGTGACTGGCTGGCTGCCATCCAGGAAGGCTTGTCTGGAGCAGCAGATCTGCTGCCGTGATTGCCATGGTCTCCTCACACAGACCCAGGCCCAGGCCTGCGTAGGGTGCTCACACACAGACCCAGGCCCAACCTGCGTGGGGTCCTCACACACAGACCCAGGCCCAGGCCTGCGTGGGGTCCTCACACACAGACCCAGGCCCAACCTGCGTGGGGTCCTCACACACTGACCCAGCCCAGGCCTGCGTAGGGTGCTCACACACAGACCCAGGCCCAACCTGTGTGGGGTCCTCACACACAGACCCAGGCCCAGGCCTGCGTGGGGTCCTCACACACTGACCGAGGCCCAGGCCTGCGTGGGGTCCTCACACAAGACCCAGGCCCAGGCCTGCGTGGGGTCCTCACACACTGACCCAGGCCCAGGCCTGCGTGGGGTCCTCACACACTGACCCAGGCCCAGGCCTGCGTGGGGTCCTCACACAAGACCCAGGCCCAACCTGCGTGGGATCCTCACACACTGACCCAGGCCCAACCTGCGTGGGGTCCTCACACACTGACCCAGCCCAGGCCTGCGTAGGGTGCTCACACACAGACCCAGGCCCAACCTGCGTGGGGTCCTCACACACAGACCCAGGCCCAGGCCTGCGTGGGGTCCTCACACACAGACCCAGGCCCAACCTGCGTGGGGTCCTCACACACTGACCCAGCCCAGGCCTGCGTAGGGTGCTCACACACAGACCCAGGCCCAACCTGCGTGGGGTCCTCACACACAGACCCAGGCCCAGGCCTGCGTGGGGTCCTCACACACTGACCCAGGCCCAACCTGTGTGGGGTCCTCACACACTGACCCAGGCCCAGGCCTGCGTGGGGTCCTCACACACAGACCCAGGCCCAGGCCTGCCTGGGGTCCTCACACACTGACCCAGGCCCAGGCCTGCCTGGGGTCCTCACACACAGACCCAGGCCCAGGCCTGCGTGGGGTCCTCACACACAGACCCAGGCCCAGGCCTGCGTGGGGTCCTCACACACTGACCCAGGCCCAGGCCTGCGTGGGGTCCTCACACAGGTGATGCAAGAGGGGAGAGTAGAAACTGCAGTGACTCTGATGACTTAGCCTGAAAGTCCCACTCCATCGTCCCTGCAATATTTTACTGGTTCCATGAGCCAGCCCTCTGTAAACACGTGAACAACAAGAGGTAAGGGAAGTGGGGCCCCCTGGGAGACTGCCAACAGCGGGCACGCGGCACAGAGGCCGTGCGGAGCACGCTGGGCACACCAGTGCCTGGGCAGCTGTCCAGGAAGTCTACTGCCTCCCACCATCCCTAGCTTGAGGTCCCACCAGCCGCCGCCCAGTCGTCAGGACTGCAGGGCATGGTTCTGAGGAACGGGAAACTTCAGCCCTGCCCATTGCTGAATGCGAGAGCAAAGCTGGTCTTGGCCAAGCAGCGCAGTTGGTCAGAGCTTCATCCTGGTACACCAAGGTTGCGGGTTCGAGCCCTGGCCAGGGCAAGGGCACATACAAGAATGACCGGTGAATGCAGAAATAAGCAGGACAACGATGGGTGCTTCTCTCTCCAAAGTTAATACATTTAAGAGAAGAGCAATGCTGGGAGCATTTGCTCTTGTGGCAGGAGAAACACCCTGCCTGTAACGCGCTCTGTGCCTTACCTAGGCTGATGGTCACCACTTTTCAAAGGTACATCCAGGAAAAAAACACCAAAAAACAGTCTGAAAAGTCATTCTTCTTTCTACTTAAGGACATTTTTCTCATTTAAAAAATGGTGTGCCACGTATAATTTTTAAAAGATTGGAAAGCATTTAAAAGATATACTCTTCATAGAGCTCTTCCAGCACCGGGCTCTCCTGCCACGCGTGCGCAGGAGTCTGTCCCGAAGGTGCCATCAGCTGCCTGGGCCCAGGGCCGCTGTGCACTGCTGCCCGGTGTCTGGGGAACTTGAAGCTGGTTAGGGTGAGGCTTGGATGTGTGGGTTTTGGAGTCACAACTGACCTTGGTTTTACTCTGAGATCCTAGTAACACTAGCCTTGTTCTAAATTTTTCTCCATCCTTAGCTAGTGTGTCAGGTACCTGCTATCCTTGTTTTAAAGCGTTCCTGCCAGAAATGGCTCTCATGTCCTTTTAAAGAAAGTTCCTCCAGGCTCCACAGTTATTGTTGATAATTCCCCGAGGACAATGATGCTCCTGCCAGGCACAGCCTGCCCACATGGACCGTCCATTCTGGTGGACAGCGGAGGAGAGCGCAGCAGGTCTCAAACGATGCTTTGTCCAGTGTGGTCATCTCATCGTAACCCTTACAAGGAGCACACTGATTCCCGCGCAGAGCGTGGCTAGCCCAGGTCTGCGGGTTTTCTCCGGCCTCCGGCTCCTCCCACGTCCCAGAGCTCCGCCCACTAGGTTGGCTGGCCTGTCTCCCAGTCCCCGGTGAGGGCTGCGCTGGAGGGGCGCCCTGTCCCGGGTGCCCTAGCTGCTGGGACAGGCTCCGCCACTGCAACCCCGACCAGGAGTAAGCGGTTGGCAAAGAAGTCTCTCATTCGTGTTTATTCATCTTCCTGAAATATGTGTATAGCTCACATTTATTTCAATGTCAACTATTAGAAGTATTTGTGGTTTTATTAAGATTTGGTTGTGTTTTTGTGATCAGAAATATGTGACAGTAACTTAACTCTTGTTTATATCAAGCAGGCTATGGTACAATTGGTTTCTTATCCATTGTTTTGTTTACAGTCAGTTGCCAAGAACCTACCAATAACAGTAAGTCAGAGCTCACTCTGCTGCTGGAATCACTCACTGAGACTGTCTGCAGGAAGCGCCGGTCTGCCCATGTCCCTAGGTGCTTTAGAACTGACTTGAAGGAAGACGGGATCAAGACATTAGAACAGCACATAAACACCATGCCTCGTAGCCAGAATCATTTTACATCTTATATCTCCTTATGTCCCTCTTTTTCTTTTTCCCATTTTGATGACAAATATATGATGCCAACTATTTGAGCCAATAAGAATACACCATTTTCCATGTTAACCCCCCCCCCCCCATATGGGGAGTGTTCCCTCTGTGCCAGGCACAGGGCTCCTGCGGTCTCAATGGGATCACACAACCCGACTGTGGGGGAGTCCTCTGTTCATTCCCATTTCACAGATGAGGAGACTGCTGTTCTGAAAGGTCATGCACACACTCCAGGCCACCCAGGCAGGAAGTGGCAGACCCCTGTGGGTCTGAAACTCTCAGCCACCGCTGTGTGGGTGCCAGTTCCAACTTTCGGCTTTCAGTTGCTCTTGGAATCTATTTTGACATCAGCCAGGACTGAACTTTAGTTGTAGCTCCTATGACCTGAAATGGCGAACAAAATAGAGGAACAAAAAAACAGCTTGAACCTGCTCAGACCCTGCACGAGGCGAGGAGTGGAGTCAGCGGGAACAAGAAGCCAGCTGGACTCAGCGACTCCCCAAGCAAGGTTGTGGTGGGTGGGGGGGGGGGGGGGGGGAAGGGGTGAACCCACTTAATTGGATGATTATTTCAATTATCTAATTAAGAAAGATTATAGCTGAACACAGAGGAAGAGAGTCTCCAAAGTGATTTTAAAAAGGTTGCCTAGTGGCTGGCCTTGGTGGGATGGAGGACAATAGCTTCCAGGAGCCCTCCCCTTGGCCTCCTCCCTCCCTGTGGGCAGCTGTCTTCTCTCTTAGTTGAAACTTGAGACACCTGTGGCCGAGTGGCGGGCTTTTTCTTTCGCCCCTTCTTTGCCCACCTCCCTCCTTTCTTTCCTTTCCTCTTATCTTATTCGTCTTGTACCAGGTCAGCAAACAGAAAACTGCAGATTTCCTTATCATTTACACAGAGGTCACCAACCTGCCGACTCTGCCTCAGGTCGGGCCCACACACTTAAAAAATAAATTAATCACCAATATTTAAAAGTCCAAGATTTCACATGAAAGTCCAGATCTCGGGCTGCATTTGAAAAGTCCTGTCTGACAACAGAGTCCACCGTGTCAGAGCTCAGATTCAAAACGTCTCACCCGTGCCTGCCGTGCTGCCCGCGGGCCCGCCTGCCCTTGTGCTCTCCAGTCCCCGGGTCTCCTGCCCTCTGTCTCCTTGACACTGAGGGGAAGGTCGCCTGCTGTTTGTCATCACACTTGCCTGCCCCTTACAATAAAGAGGAGAGAGATGTGTCCTCAGCTGTGGCATTGGGCTCTCAGTCACATGACCCGCCTGGCCCACTCGCTCTGGCCTGCTGATCCTTGACTGAGGGAGTGCGGAGACTTTATTCTCTAATGCAGCCAGTACTGGGTGAGGGACTTCATGATGAACACAGTGTGCAGAGCTATGAGGACTGGGCTATGGCGCAGAGAGTTCCAGGTTCAATGCTGACTTGATTACTTACCAGCTGTATGACCTGCTCCATTTTCTGATTTCTAAATGAGGAAATTTAGAAATTATCTAAATACAGTCATTTACTACATAATGATGTTTGAGTCATCGATGAACTGAATATACAACGGTGGTCTCACAAGAGCATAATGGAGCTAGAAATGCCTATCACCTGGTGACGTTGTAGCTGTGGTAATGTCACGCACAACAGGGACAGGTGCAGCCCGCAGCCCGCAACCCGCAGCCCTGCACAGCACGCGGCACTTGCTGACACGACTGTCCCGGTTTCTGTGCTCACTGCTGCCATTTTCGTCGTGTAAAACAGCGCGTGTTACTCAGGCAGCAGCCCGTCCATCTCGTGTGCACATGTGTCTGGATTGCACCGTCTCCTCTTGTGCTGGAACCCTCTCGTGTGGTTGTGTAGTTACATGCTACACAGGCTTGCAGCCCAGGAGCAATAGGCTGCACGTGTGGCTGGGCGCGCGGCGGGCAAGGCCGTCCCGGCTTGTGTGGGTGCGCTATGTGTGTTCACGTGACAGCAGCATCCCCTAATGACACGTTTCTCAGAGTGCATCTCTGTAGTTAAGCAGTGTGTGACTGTATCCAAATCGTCACACTATCTGTTTCCCTTACAATATAGTTGTAAGCTTTATAATGAAGATTCAACAAGAAAACGCAATAAAGGGCCTATCCCAGCGCTTGCTGTATGGTAAACAATACATGGCAGTTCAGGGAACAGTGTCAGCTCTCACCCTATAATCCACCCATAACACACACAGATAACTGGGCTATGCACCCATGTGTGCTATCCCACTCAGTCCTCAGAGACCCCTAGACAGTGACTAGCACTGTCCCCATTTTACAGACGTGGGCACTGTCCCTCAGACATTGGATTCTGTCTTAAGGACCCAGGTTGGGTGGGAGGTAAGATCTGCACACAAAATAGATAAGAGGGTCAAGTGGCAAATGTGCTCTCCCAAGCAGGTGGGGGGAGGGTGCAAATCGGCATCGTCTATGAGAGGGAGAGATCACTTTTTGTTGAGAAGAGCGCTTCCCACATTTTAATGTGCATACAACTCACCTGGAGATTTTGTGAAACTTATGTTCTAGTTGAGAGAATCTGGAGAGAAGCCAAGACTGGCCTTCCAACCAGGCCCGAGGCAGTGGCAGACCACGCACCACACTTCGAAAAGCAAGTTAGTCGGAAGTTAGCTTTGGCATGTGGGACAAGGTCCTAGGAGCCAGTCACGTGAAGTGCCCCATTTCGCTGACCAGAGTGACTGGCTCAGGCACAGGCCTGGCAGCCAACCCTGGCCAGGTACAGTCTTCCCCGGGACCTGGAGGCCCTCTGTTTTGTTTTTTTAGGGCCAATAAGTGGGGATGAAGGGCCCAGGGGTGCCTCTAGCCAGGGCAACTCACAGGCCCCGAGGAGGCCTGTGGAGGAGAGAAGAAGCATGGAATATTTGCATCCCTGAAGCTAGCTCCGTCTCTGGTCTTCCCAGTACAGGAGCAAGAATAATTCTTTTCCTCATGAGTTGAGTGGGTTTTATCACTTCCAACTCACAAAGTCCTGAGTAAATATTAGTATTAAACTAAATGTTAGTGTTAGTAATCAGTTCATTTGGTATGTATCCCTGCTTAACAATGATCCCAAAACTTCCCTGCTTAAGACAAGGCACATGCACAATCTCCACAGTTTCTGGGAATCGGGAATGTGAGGGGAGGTAGCGCTGCAGCTCTGGCCGGTTCCCACGTGAGGCTGCAGCCATGACGTCGGCCAGGTCCTGAGTCTCCTAAAGACTTGGCCATGCCTGAGAAACCACTCACTGCTGCGCAGGCAGCCCTCGGCGCCAAGCTGGTGAGCGGCCTCAGGCCTCCCCAGGAGGCCTCCCCCAGGTCCTATTGAGAGTCCTCAAAGCATAAGGCTGAATCCAGGGAGGGAGAACCAGGTAATTATCTATTTTTTATGACCCAACCTCTGATTCTATTCATCAGAAGCGAGTCACTGAGTGCAGCCCATATTGTAGGGGAAGAGAATTGCCCTGTCTTTGGCAGGGAGAAATGGCAAAGACTTTGTGGACATATTTGCAGACATGTTTTAAACCACAGCAATTGGCATGCCACATGGCTGGTTAACTGTAGAACCAAAATCCAGATTCTTGTCCTGGATTTGTCACCAATAAACTGTGTGGCCCTGAGCAGGTCATTCTATGTCTCTGAGTCTTTGTTTCCTCATCTGCCAAATGAGGAGGTTGTATTTGATCTCTGTTATCTTAAATCCTATGGGTGTTTATGCCAAACACCTGCAAGGTCACACATGCTGTAGGAGCCTAATCATCTTTGCCTTCTGCTGGGCCTCTGATTTGCTAAAAAATGACTCTTGTACATGAGGAACCAGGATTTTCTTTAAACTGTGAACATAGCTTGTCTCATATTGCAATCTCGCAACCTCATGGAGCAGGACTTGACTTAACTAGTCATCTCATTAAACAAATCCAACCACATGTGAATCCTGAGGAACATGTGTCTTTAAAGAGGGCCACTTGGGAGAAGCTCCCCCAACACTGCTGCGAAATGAAGTCACGCTTCAGGTGGCGTGACTCAGTGGGGACGCGGGATGACCAGCCCTGTGATGAGCCAATGGCCGCCATATTGGAGGGAAGTGGATCTTAATACTATTAACCTTGATAATGGTAATACTTTTGTTGAGTGCTTTTGGTTTGCAGGGACTGTGCTAAATATGCCTTCAGAGAGGAAGGGGAAGGGAGAGAGATAGAAACATCAATGATGAGAGAGAATCACTGATCGGCTGCCTCCTGCACACTCCCCACTGGGGATGGAGCCCGCAACCTGGGCAGGTGCCCTGACCGGGAATGAAACTGTGACCTCCTGGTTTATAGGTCGACGCTCAACCACTGAGCTGCACTGGCCAGACCCTTTTCTCTCTTTTTCCCACAACAAACTCATGAAGAAGGCACCATTAGCACCATTTCATGGATGATCATGGATGAGGAATGGAGGGTACGAAGAGTAGCACTGATGAAATTACCACCTGAGGTCCAGCTGAGGAGGAGGCTTGTATGGAGGAAGGACAGGAAACACCTGGGACGGGTGGGGAGGGCAAGGCCGTGGGGGCCTGACCAGCTGGAAGGAGGTGCTGACCAGCTGGAAGGGGGGGCTGACCAGCTGAAAGGTGGGGCCTGACCAGCTGGAAGCGGGGGCTGACCAGCTGAAAGGAGGGGGGTGCTGACCAGCTGGAAGGGGGGGCTGACCAGCTGGAAGGAGGGGGGGCTGACCAGCTGAAAGGTGGGGGCTGACCAGCTGGAAGGGGGGGCTGACCAGTTTGGAGGGGGGGGCTGACCAGCTGGAAGGGGGGGGATGCTTCCCTGAGAAGATAGAGGCCTGGAACCCAGGTTGGGCCCAGCACCGGGAGCAGGGCCGCGTCACATGCAGCGTGAAAGGTGGCGGGGCTGCTGGCCGCTGGAGTCTGGAGCTGGTCAGACCTGAAGCTGCAGGGTTTTGTTTGGTTTGTTTGGTTGTTTTAAAACCCAGAGCCCAGGATTTTCATTTACAGCAACCCCCTTCAGTGGAGGGAGGCGGTGCGGGCTGAGGGCCTAAGGCGAGGCTGGGGTGGGAGCACTGGGGCAGAGTGGAAAAGGGGCAGCAGGGGACCTGCATTTGGTCCCACCCACCGCCCAAACCAAAATGGCCATTTTTTCCTGAGAGGCCCGGCCCCTCCCGGGACCACAGCTCAGGAAAGGAACTCCCCACCCTTGGCGATACCCCCACTCGTCCTCAGGAGCCGCCTGCATCTGGAGCTTTGCAGAGGAGATGGCTGGAGGCCAAGCCTCGGGTTGAGCAGTCTCAGGAGCGGCAGCCACTGGTGCGGGTGGGCCGACTGCCCGCTCCCCGGACACTGTCTGGCCTCCCCTCCCAGGAGAGCGGATAGGAACTCAGGTTTCCAACTGACCCCAAGGGGCTGCATAGGAGGGTCTGCCAACCGAGGGCAGAGCCACGTCCTGGGTCACTCTCGGAGGAACGGCTCTGGGACAGGGAACATTCCTCACTTTCCCTGAATCTGAATGGCGTCTCCCCCTCACCTGAGACCAAGGGCCTAGATTCCCAGCTCTGCCTAAAGCCCTTTCAGAAACAGGCTTTTGAGTGATTAAGGCTGACACCTGACTGGCAGGCAGGTGGAGGTGGAGGCAGAGCCTGGGGAGCCTGGAAAGGATGCTGACCCATCACTGGGCCCCGACCTGCTAAGGAACCACCCTTCAGTGCAGCTTGGCCCCTCCCGCATGTGGCCAAGTCCTGAGGAGACATGCAAGTGGTAGCGGGCTTGAAGCTCCAAACAGGTGCTGAGAGCCAGAGGAGGGCAGTGCTGACTGTGGGGCGGCCTGAGTGCCCGGGGAGCCCAGGGTGAGCAGACAGAGCAGCTGGCATCACTCATTGGAAGAGTAGGATCCACAGAGAGCGCCCAGGAGGCACTGAGCTCTGCCGAGACCAACGCCACTTCACTTTCTTATCTTCTGTATCTCTCTTATTGATTGATTTGTTATTACTTTAGTTTTCTTTCATAGATCGACTTCTTCATTTCCTTTTCTTATCCTATTTTTTATTAGTTCTGCTTTCTCTTAATTTTTCCTTTTCTTATTTTTTGTCTATCTGCTTTCTCCTCTATTTTCCTTTATATAATTACTAGTGACCCAGTGCATGGATTCGTGCACATTGAAAGCAAATTAATTAGAAGGTGGCCAGCAGGGCAGGACTGGGTGAGACGGGTGGGAAATGCCCTGGAGCCAACCTCCCATGGTCCCTCCCCTGCTGGCCAAACCTGGGGTGGCGCCATGGCTCGAAGGGCATCTGCAGAGTGAACAGGGTCCCTCCAGCAGGAGGGGTCCCTTGGCCTGGCCTGCGGGGATTGAGCCAAAACTGGCTCTCTGACATCCCCCAAAGGGTCCTGGAGTGCAAGAGGGCACTCTGCAAAGTGCTGTCATACAGGGTGTGGAATGCAAACACAAGTGTGCAATAAACCAGATTCGGGGCGACAGTGCCCCAGCAACAACATAACCCACGGCCACAAGAAATCGGGCTCTCTCCTCTCTGGTTTCTGGATGCGTCACCCAAGAACCATCACTGCAGCTCGGCAGGTCCTGCGTTGAGCGTCTGCCCCCTGGTGGTCAGAGTGTGTCATAGCTACCGTTCAGATGAACACTTAGCATATTAGCCTTTTACACATATAGTAGAGGCCTGGTGCATGAAATTCGTGCATGGGAGGGGGGGTCCCTCAGCCTGGCCTGCACCCTCTCCAATCCGGGACCCCTCAGGACTGCTGGCTCCTAACCACTCACCTGCCTGCTGGCCTGATCCTTTTAACTGCTCTCCCCTGCCAGCCTGATCCCCCTAACTGCTCTCCCCTGATGGTCTGATCCCCCTAACTGCTCTCCCCTGCCTGCGTGATTGCCTCTAACTGCCTCTGCCTCAGCCCCACCACCATGGCTTTGTCCAGAAGGACGTCCAGAAGGTCGTTTGGAAGATGTTCAGTCTAATTAGCATATTACCCTTTTATTAGTATAGATGCCACCTTGTCCTAAAAATGCAGGTTGTTCCCAGGTTTTCCTATTGTGGAAGGGGAGCCCACAGTAGCATCCTGGGTTCTGACCAGGGCTTATGCGCTTGTGCTTTATCTCAGCAGATGTGATTCCTAGTAGAAGACTCTTGGATGTACCTTGACCATTTCTATCGATTTTGCCAAATTATCCTCCAAAAATGTTGAACCACTTTAAACTCCCAGCAGCAACCATGCATGTGCCCTCTGTCCTACTTTGATGCCAATATCATTGATCTCCCCCTAGAAGCTTCCCTCCCCTCAGCCGGGACTGCTTGGTACTTGAGCCAACCTCACTGTTCAGCTGGGGACTTTGTCCCGAGATAGAATTATGGAGGAGGAAAAATAGGTTTCCTCTACCTTTCTGAGTTCTTAGTGGAGGCCCTTGTAATGAAAGACAGATTACCAAGAGAAAAACAAAAGTTCACTAACATGTGTACCTCATGTATATGTGGGAGATCCCAGGGGAAAATGGATAACTCTCCAAGGTGGCTTAGAATCCAGATTTAAATACCTTCTTCCTAGGGAAAGGGGACGGGAGATGTAGGCTTCTTAGAGGAGAGTAAATGATTTTTAGGAATGATGAATGGAGGTGAGGGGAGGTAGTTGTAACAAAGATTGGGTGTTATGTCAACTTCCAGTCTCCTGTCCTGTGACAGGAGTCAGTCTTCGCTGGCTGATGACACTTCTCCTGTCAAGGGGACCTATGACATTTACGCTCCTTTAGGGGGGGTCTGATTTTAGGCAGATCAGGAGACTTCAGTGAAAGCCTCTCCTTGCATTTGCTGATTTTTAAGCATCTGCAGCTCAGGATCATCAATATAACAACACGGCATATGTTGGGGTGGCATGTTCTCTGACCTTCAGAATAAACCCAACAAAAGCTTGTTTCCTCTCTTAGATGATTTTCCACGGTAGCATTATTCCCTGGAGATGGTATTCTGACCAGACCTTCCTAGGAGTGGTCATAAAATACCCTGTGCTTGTAGAAAGGTGTGGGTCACATCACTAAATAAATCAGGGTCAGTTTTATCATCTTGTGGAAAGGGAGGTAAAGTTATGATAGTTTATCTCCCTTTCCACAGGTTTCCTGCAGGTTTGTGTCTCCGTTGCGGCCCCAGCGGCCCTAGTACCACTGTGGCCATGGGGCTTTGGGCTGCTGGGTGCCGGGCCCCCCTGTGGGCTTGTGTCTCTGCTCCTCCGGTCCCCATGGCAGTGGCGACAAAGCAGCCCTCCGTGGGTGGGGTAGGGTGGAAAGCCTGTGTCGTCACCATGGCAACAATGTAAGCATCCTGGCCCAGTAGCCACCATCTTTGTCACAGAGTGATGGTCAATTTGCATATTCCCTCCTTATTGGATGTGGGCTCTTCCATCTTTGTTGTGGAGTTACGGTCAATTTGCATATTCCCTCTTTGTTATATAGGATGAGAGGCCCAGTGCACGAAATCTGTGCATGGGGGTGTGTGTCCCTCAGCCCAGCCTGCACCCTCTCCAATCTGGGACCCCTTGGGGAATGTCCGACTTCTGATTTAGGCATGATCCCACAGGGATCGGGCCTAAACCAGCAGTCAGACATCCCTCTCAGAATCCAGGACTGCTGGCTCCTAACCGCTCGCCTGCCTGCCTGCCTGATTGACGCCTGACTACTCCCCTGCCGGCCTGATTGCCCACAACTGCCCTCACCTGCCAGCACGATCACCCCCAACTGTCTTCCCCTGCCAACCTGATCGCCCCAAACTGCCCTCCCCTGCTGGCCTGGTCACCCCCAACTGCCCTCCCCTGCTGGCCTGGTTGCCCCCAACTGAACTCCCCTGCAGGCCTGGTTGCCCCCAAGTGCCCTCCCCTTCTGGCTCAGTTGCTCCCAACTGCCCTCCCCTGCCAGCCATCTTATGGTGGCCATCTTGTGGTGGCCATCTTGGGATGATGTTGTGTGAGGGTGTGACACCACCTAGGCTTTTATTACATAGGACATTTTCTACCTCTTTTCTTTTATACCATTTCCTTCCCCTATTCTTTTTTTAAAATATATTTTTATTGATTTCAGAAAAGAAGGAAGAGGGAAAGAGAGATAGAAACATCAATGATGAGAGAGAATCATTGATTGGCTGCCTCCTGCACACCACCCTGGGACTCGAGCCCATAAGCCGGGCATGTGTCTTGACTGGGAATTAAACTGTGACCTCCTGGTTCATAGGTCAACACTCAACCACTGAGCCATGTCAGCTGGGCATCCTTTACCTATTCTTTATTCTTATTTTCTTTCTATTATCTCTGCCCTTTCATATTCCTCTTTCTTCCCTTTTTTTCTCCTCATCTTTCCTTTTCTTCTGTTATGATTCTCTTTACACCTTCCTAATTCTCTCTTCTTTTGTGGTTGCTTTTGTTGTTGTTGTAGGGGTCCTGTATATGTTGTCGTTTTGTTTCTATTTTGTTGTGTTTTGTTTTATTCTGCCAACACCAGCACAACAGTTCTCATGATGTGGTCAGGGTGAGCCTCACAGTCAGCCAGCCTGAGAGGAGATTCCTCACACAAATGGGACAACAGCATTCAGGACCCAGTTACAAGTGAGAGCCCAAGTAATTCACACAAGGGTTGTTCCTAGAGCACCCAGCTCATGGTGTCTAAGAGACTGCACCACTGGGTCAGATAAAACACTTACTCCATGAAGACTGGGAGACATAGCAATTTGCTCTAATATACAAAAACAAATACAAAGGGACATAAAAAGTGGGAGACAAAGAAACAACCCCCAAATGAAGAAAAAGGAGTAAACTCCAGAAAGAGAGCTAAACGAAATGGAGGCAAGCAATTTGTCAGATATAGAGTTCAAAGAAATGGTTATAAGGTTGCTCAAGGAACTTAGTTAGAATTTCAAGAAACTCAGTGGAAATTACAACAGCATGAAACATGAAATAGAAAGCACAACTAAGAATTAATTGGAAATGAGGAATAACATATCTGACATCAATGGCACACTGAAAGGAATCAAAAGTAGGTTAAATGAGGCAAAAGATCAAATCAGTGACTTGGAGGACAATGTAGAAAAAAACACCCAATTAGACAGCGAAAAGAAAAAAGAATTAAAAAGCAAGAGAATGATTTAAGGGAACTTTGGGACAACATGAAATATAACAACATTCACATCATAAAGATGCCAGAAGGAAAAGAAAGTGAGCAAATAATAGAGAACCTATTTTTAAAAATGATGACAGAAAACTTCCTTAACCTGAAGAAGGAAAAAGTCACACAAGTTCTGGTAGCACAGAGAATTCCAATCAAGATGAACCCAAAGAGACCCAATCCAAGACACATCATAAGCAAAATGTCAAACATTAAAGACTAAGAATATTAAAGGCAGCAAGAGAAAGACAGAAAGTTACCTATAAGGGAGTACCCATTAGAATGTCAGCTGATTTCTCAACAGAAATACTTCAGGCCAGAAGGGCTTGACATGAAGTACTCAAAATATTGAAAAACAAGGACCTGAATCCAAGACTACTCTATCCAGCAAGGCTAATATTTCTAATTGAAGGGGAAATAAAGAGCTTCCCAGACCAGAAAAGGCTAAAGGAGTACATGACCACCAAACCAGCATTGCAGGAAATGTTAAAGGGACTGCTCTAAGAATAAGAAGAAATTGAGAGGGAGAAGGACATAGGTATAAAGAAAAAAAATGGCAGTAAGTAAGTACCTATCAATAATGTAAATGGATTAAATGTTCCAATCAAAAGACAGAGTAGCTGAATGTATAAGAAAACATGACCCATGTATATGCTGTCTACAAGAGACCCACCTCAGAACAAAAGATTCACACAGGATGAGAGTGAAGGGTTGGAAAAAAATTCTGTGCAAATGGAAATGAAAAAAAAAGCTGGGGTAGCCATACTTATATCTGACAAAATAGACTTCAAAGCAAAGTCCATAAAAAGAGACAAAGATGGCTATTCCATAATATGAAAGGAATCAATACAACAAGAGGATATAACCTTGGTAAATATGTATGCACAAAACATAACAGCATCCAAATATATAACAAATTCTCAGAGAACCTTAAGATAGCAATACAGTCATAGTAGGGGACTTCAATACCTTCACTGGATAGATCTTCAAGACAAAAAATCAACAAGGAAACAGTGAGCCTAAATGATACAATAGATCAGATGGAATTAATTGACATTTTCAGAATATTCCACCCCAAAGCTGCAGAATAGACATTCTTCTCAATTGCACATGGAATGTTCTCAAAGACAGACCACATGTTAGGACACAAAAAAAGTCTCTACAGTTCAGAGGATTGAAATTATATCAAGCATCTTCTTGGATCACAATGGCATGAAACTAGAAATCAATCACAATAAAAACACTCAAACATTCAAACACATGGAGGCTAAATAGCATGTTATTAAACAATGAATGGGTTACCAATGAAATCAAGGAAGAAATAAAAAACATCCTGGAAACAAATGAAAATGAATATACAACAACCCCAAACCTCTGGGACACAGCAAAAGCAGTCCTGAGAGGGAAGTTCATAGCATTACAGGCCTACCTCAAAAAACAAGAAAACTTCTGATAAACTATCTAACCCTACAACTAAAAAATTAGAAAGAGAACAACAAGAAAAGCCCAGAGTAAGTAGAAGGAAGAAAATAATAAAGATCAGAGCAGAAATAAATGATATCGAGACTAAAAAGACCCAACAATACAAAAGACCAATAAATCCAAGAGCTGATTCTTTGAAAAGATAAACGAGTTTGATGAACCTTTAACCAGACTCATCAAGAAATAAAGAGAGAGGACCCAAATAAGTAAAATCAGAAACAAAAGCTGTGAAGTTACAACTGACACCACAGATATACAAAGTGTAACAAAATACTATGAACAACTATATGCCAACAAGCTGGATAACCTAGATGAAATAGACAAATTCCTAGAAACATACAACCTTCCAAAACTGAATCAGGAAGAATCAGAAAATCTGAATAGGCCAATAACAACTGACAAAATTGAAGCAGTAATTAAAAAACACTCCAGGAAACAAAATCCCTGGTCTAGATGGCTTCACATGGGAGTTTTACTATCCTCCTCCTATCCTCCTCAAACTTTTAAAAAAATCCAAGAGTAAGGAACACTTCCAAGCTCTTTTTATGAGGTCAGCATTATCCTAATTCCAAAACCAGATAAAGACAAGACAAAGAAAGAGAATTACAGGGCAATATCCCTGATGAACACAGATACTAAAATCCTCAACAAAATATTAGCAAATTGGATGCAGCAATACATTACCAAGTGGGATTTATTCTAAAGATGCAAGGCTGGTACAATATTCACAAATCAATAAACATGATACATCACATAAAACAAATTGAAAGACAAAAATCACATGATCATAGCAATTGATGCAGAAAAAGCACTTGACAAAATCCAACACCCTTTTTTGATAAAAACTCTCAGCAAAGTGGGAATAAAGGGATCATATTTCAACACAATAAAGGCCATATATGACAAACTTACAGCCAACATCATACTCAATGGGCAAATCACCACTCTTACTAAAGGTAGTATTGGAAGTCCTAGCCACAGTGATCAAGCAAGAAGAAAAAAAAAAGGCATTCAAATTGGAAAAAAGGAAGTAAAATTGTCATTATTTGCAGATGACATGATATTGTACAGTGGTTGGCAAACTCATTAGTCAACAGAGCCAAATATCAACAGTACAACGATGGAAATTTCTTTTGAGAGCCGAAAACTGACTTCTGCGCATGGGCCACGAAGTTTCGATCGCATTGTACGTGCGTGCCCGCATGTGGTATTTTGTGGAAGAGCCACACTCAAGGGGCCAAAGAGCCACATGTGGCTCGCGAGCCGCAGTTTGCCGACCACTGATATTGTATATAGAAAACCCTAAGGAATTCACCAAAAAACTACTAGATTTAAAAAATGAATTCAGCAATGTAGCAGGATACAGAATTAACACCCAGAAATCTATGGTATTTTTATACACCAATAATGATCTCTCAGAAAGAGAAACTAAAAAAAAATTTAAAAAAATCCCATTTACCATTGAAGCAAAACAATTAAGATACTTAGGAATAAACTTTACCAAGGTGGTAAAAGGACTATACTCTGAAAACTATTGGACTTTGATAAAAGAGAAAGAAAAAGACATAAACAAGTGGAAGAAAATACCGTGTTCATGCATTGGTAGAATTAACATCATTAAAATGTGAATGCTACCCAAAGTAATCTATAGATTCAATGCAATCCCTATTAAAATACCAACAGCATATTTCACAGATCTAGAACAAACACTCCAAAAATTTATGTGGAAACAAAAAAGACCTTGAATAGCCCCAGTAATCTTGAGAAAGAAGAACAAATTTGGAGGGATCACAATACCAGATATCAAGTTATATTACAAAACCACTGTAATCAAAACAGCCTGGTTTGGGCACAAGAACAGGCATATAGAACAATGAAACAGAACAGAGAATCCAGAAATTGACCCAAACCATTATGCTCCATTAATATTTGACAAAGGAAGCAAGAGCATACAATGGAGTAAAGACTGTCTCTTCAACACATGATGTTGGGAAAATTGGACACGTACATGCAAAAAAAATGAAACTAGACCACAAATTTACACCATACACAAGAATAAATTCAAAATGGATAAAAGACATAAATGTAAGCCATGAAACCATAAAAATCCTAGAAGAAAACATAGGCAGCAAAATTTTCGACATCTCTCATAGCAATATGTTTGTGGATACATCTCCTAGGGCAAAGGAAACTAAGGAGAAAATAAACAAATGGGACTACATCAAAATAAAAGCTTCTGCACAGCAAAAGAAACCATCAACAAAATGAAAAGGGAGCCCACTGTATGAGAGAACATATTTGGCAATGACACATCTGATAAAGGGTTAACATCCAAAATACATAAGGAACTTGGTGGCAGGGCAAAGAACAACTTCTGGGTGACCGGCAGGAAGGTAGGGAGGGAGAGAGTGTGAGAAAGTGAGGGAGCGAAAGAGGAGAGTGTAGACGTGTGTGGTGTGTGTGTGTATGAGCTAGGGACAGTTAGAGTCTGCAGGTCTTCCAAGGGGCTGCCAAACCACGCAGTCTTAGACAGTGGAGCCCCACGCACAAAGCGGACACTTCTGGGTGGCCAGTGCGGGCACAGAGACCACACCATCTTGAGAAACAGAGCTGCTTGAGACTAGGATCCTGGCCTCAGCACCACCCAGTTGTGTCTCAGATGCAAACCAGGACCCTGCAGCCGCTGGGGACAAAGACCTGTGACCACAGCTTCAGACCAACTGACAAGAATCCAGACATCCCAGCCGCATATTTCTGTGGGTCAAAGAGCCTATCCTCCTCCCTGCAGGCTTGGGGATAGTGCCATAGTAACTGATAGACTCGCCCCTCACACAGGCTGCAGCGCCCCTACGGGAATTTGAGCTTGGGAGCGTGCGCACGCGTGCATGAACCGCAGAGCTACTACGGGAATTTGAGCACAGAGACTGGAATCTGCTCCCCTCAATGCAATCGGGCGACCAAACCCGAAGCCCACTCAGGGCGGCACTGCCACCTGACTTCGGTTCTGGGCAAGCGCACATGGAAGCCTGTTTTCCGCAGTGCACACGGAAGTCTGTTTTCCACAGCGCAAGCATGCCACAGTGCTACTGTGCAACCCAGTCCCCCATGGTGACCGGGACCCAGATTCTCCCAGCGGGAGGCAGCACTGAGCACCACTGACTTGACTCTGTTTCTTATCACGTGTGCCTGGGATCCCTGACTCACAGTTCATTCACACTAAGAGCCAGTGACTCCAATTCTTGGTGCATGCACACACAGGGACCCTGATTCTCAGCAAGAAGCTGCACAAGGCAACAGAGACTCTGATACTCGATTCTTGGTGCAGACATAGGGAAACTCTGACTCCTGGCACGCGCTAGAGGACTCTGATTTGTGGCACATGCCAACAGCGTGGTGCAGGTGGGGTCCCTGATTCTAGGTGCACACACGAGACCACACTAAAAGCTGGTAACACTGGCCCTGGGCAAGCCTAGTTACCACCAACCCACGGCAGCCACACATCTTAGTATCAGAGCACATCAGTGACACTTGGGTGGTGCGAAGCTCCCACAGCACATGGCCCAGCTCCACGCAACTCGAAGTTTGAACCTTCTGGTGATAGTCAGAATGGGGAGATAACACAATCCCCAGAGGAAAGAAAATGAGGGGTCGCCAAGAAAGGAAATTGAAGCATCCAACATGACTGAAAAAGAATTCAGAGTAATGGTTGTGGAATTTATACATCGGATGGATGAGAAAATCAACAACCTATGCAAGAATCAGGAAGAAATGAAAAGTGATATAGCTACAATCAAAAACACCGTGGAAAGTTTCAACAGCAGACTAGAAGAAGCAGAGGACCAATTTAGTGCATTAGAAGATAAGGTAGAAAAACAAGCTCAATCTGAACAGCAACTGGAGAAAAAAATTAAAAAGCAGGAAGAGAGCCTAAGGGAGCTTTGGGACAACATGAAACGAAGTAACATACATATAATAGGGCTGCCAGAAGGACAAGAAGAGCAGCAAGGATTAGAAAATCTATTTGAAGAAATAATGACAGAAAACTTCAAGGATATGGGAAAGAAAAAAGTTACACAAGTACAAAGAGTTCCAAGTAAGATCAATCCCAAAAGACCCACACCTAGACATGTCATAATTTCAATGGCAAATATTAATGACAAAGAGAGAATCTTAAAGTCAGCAAGAGAGAGACAGAGAGTTACCTACAAAGGATCCCCCATCAGATTATCAAATGATTTCTCAACAGAAACACATCAAGCTAGAAAGGAATGGAAGGAGGTATACAAAGTGTTGCAAAGCAAAGGACTGAATCCAAGAATACTCTATCTAGCAAGACTATCAATCAAAATTGAAGGGGAAATAAGGAGCTTAGCAGACAAAAAAAGGCTAAGGGAGTTTATCACCACCAAACCAGCTATGGAAGAAATGCTAAAGGGAATGCTGTAAAAAGAAGAAATAAAAAGGTAAGAAGGAACACAGGCACAAAAATAGATATGACTACAAACAAGTACCTTTCAGTAATAACTTTAAACGTAAACGGACTAAATGCTCCAATCAAAAGACATTGAGTGGCTGAATGGATAAAAAAACATGACCCATATATATGCTGTCTACAAGATACCCAACTCAGAACAAGAGACTCACACAGACTGAAAGTGAAGGGATGGAAAAATATCTTTCAGGCAAATGGAAGTGAAAAAAAAGCTGGGGTAACAATACAAAATAGACCTCAAAGTGAATGCCATAACAAGAGATAAGGAAGGCCACTTCTTAATACTGAAGGGATCAATACAACAACAGGATATAACCCTGATGAACATATATGCACCCAACACAGGAGCACCCAAATACATAACAAAACTCCTGGAAGATATCAAGGGAGAGACCGACAACAATACAGCATAGTAGGGGACTTTAATCCACCACTGACATCACTGGATAAATCCTCTAGACAAAAAATCAGGAAAGACACAGCAATCCTAAATGACCCACTAGATCAGATGGACTTAACTGACATCTTCAGAACATTTTGCCCCAAAGCCACAGAATATACGTTCTTCTCAAGTGCACATGGGACATTTTCAAAAATAGACCACATATTGGGTCACAAGCAAAGTCTCTGCAAATTCAAGAAGATTGAAATCATACCAAGCATCTTCTCAGACCACAATGCCATAAAATTAGAAATAAACTACAATAAAAACAATCCAAAAATCTCAAACACTTGGAAGCTGAATAGCATGCTATTAAATAAAGACTGGGTTACCAATGAGATCAAAGAAGAAATTAAAAGCATCCTGGAAACTAATGACAACAAAAACACAACAATCCCAAAATCTATGGAACACAATGAAAGCAGTCCTAAGAGGGAAGTTTATAGCTCTACAGGCCTACCTCAAAAAACAAGAAAAAATGGTAGTAAATCATCTAACTCTACAACTCAAAGAATTAGAAAGAAAGCAACAAGAAAAGCCCAGAGTGAGCAGAAGGAAGGATATAATAAAGATCAGAACAGAAATAAATGACATAGAGACCAAAAAAAAAAACACCCAATACAAAAGATCAATGAAACCAAGAGCTGGTTCTTTGAAAGGATAAACAAGATTGATGAACCTCTAGCCAGGCTCACCAAGAAGCAAACAGAGAGGACTCAAATAAACAAAATCAGAAATGAGAGAGGCGAAATAACAACAGACCCCACAGAAATACAAAGGATTGTTAAAAAATACTATGAGCAACTCTACTCCAACAAACTAGACAACCTGGAGGAAATGGACATATTCCTAGAAAAATACAACCTTCCAAAACTCAATCGGGAAGATTCTAAAAATCTCAATAGGCCGATAACTATGGAAGAAATTGAAGCAATCATCAAAAAGCTCCCAGCAAACAAAAGCCCGGGGCCAGTTGGCTTCACAGCGGAGTTATACCAAACATTCAAGGAAGAACTAAAACCTATCCTCCTCAGACTATTCCAAGAAATTCAAGAGGAAGGAACACTTCCAAGCTCCTTCTATGAAGCCAGCATCACCCTAATACCAAAACCAGAAAAAGACAACACAATGAAAGAGAATTACAGGCCAATATCCCTCATGAACATAGATGCCAAAATCCTCAACAAAATTCTAGCAAATCAGTTCCAGCAGTACATCAGAAACATCAAACACCATGACCAAGTAGGATTTATGCCAGGAATGCAAGGATGGTACAATATCCGCAAATCAATAAACGTGATACATCACATAAACAAATTGAGAGAAAAAATCACATAATCATATCAATTGATGCAGAAAAAGCATTTGACAAAATCCAACACCCTTTCTTGATAAAAACTCTCAACATGTGGGAATAGAAGGATCATACCTCAACATAATAAAATCCATATATGATAAACCCACAGCCAACATCATACTCAATGGACAAAAACTAAAACCATTTCCCCTAAGAACAGGAAGAAGACAGGGATGCCCACTCTCACCACTCCTGTTTGACATAGTACTGGAAGTACTAGCCATTGCGATCAGACAAGAAGAAGAGATAAAAGGCGTCCAAATTGGAAAAGAAGAAGTAAAACTGTCCTTATTCGCAGATGACATGATATTGTACATAAAAATCCCTAAAGACTCTATCAAAAAAACTATTAGACTTAATAAATGAATTTGGCAATGTAGCAGGATACAAATTAATGCCAAGAAACCTATGGTATTTCTTTACACTAATAGTGAACTTACAGAAAGAGAGACTAAAAAAGCAATCCCATTTACCATTGCACCAAAAAAATTAAGATACCTAGGAATAACCTTAACTAAGGAGGTAAAAGACCTATAGGTGGAAAACTACACGACACTGAAAAAAAGAAATAGAGGAAGACATAAACAGATGGAAGAACATACCGTGTTCATGGATTGGTAGAATCAACATCATCAAAATGTCCATACTGCCCAAAGCAATCTATAGATTCAATGCACTCCCCATTAAAATACCAACGGCATATTTCACAGACCTACAACGACTTTCCAAAAATTCATCTGGAATAAAAAAAGACCCCAAATAGCTACAGCAATCCTGAGAAAGAAGAACAAAGTAGGTGGGATCTCAATACCAGATATCAAGCTGTATTACAAAGCCACTGTTCTTAAAACAGCCTGGTTCTGGCACAAGAACAGACATATAGATCAGTGGAATTGAATAGAGAACCCAGATATCGACCCAAACCACTATGCCCAATTTATATTTGACAAAGGAGGCATGACCATACAATGGAGTCAAGACAGTCTCTTCAACAAATGGTATTGGGAAAATTGGACAGATACATGCAAAAAAAATAAAACTAGACCAACAACTTACACCATACACAAAAATAAACTCAAAATGGACAAAGGACTTAAACATAAGATGGGAAACCATAAAAATACTAGAGGAATCCACAGGCAGCGAAATCTCAGACATATGCCGAAGCAATTTCTTCACTGATACTGCTCCTAGGGTAATGGAAACAAAAGAGAAAGTAAACAAATGGGACTACATCAAAAAAAAGCTTTTGCACAGCAAATGAGACCATCAACAAAACAATAAGAAAGCCCACTGCATGTGAGAACATATTTGCTAATATCATCACCGATAAGGGTTTAATCTCCAACATTTACAGGGAACTCATACAACTTAACAAAAGGAAGATAAACAATCCAATCAAAAAATGGGCAATGGATCTAAATAGACACTTTTCGAAGGAGGACAGAAGGAAGGCCAAGAGACATATGAAAACATGCTCAAAGTCACTAATTATCTGAGAGACGCAAATCAAAACGACAATGCGGTATCATCTCACACCTGTCAGAATGGCTATCATCAACA
Source organism: Plecotus auritus (assembly GCF_963455305.1). Lineage (NCBI taxonomy): Eukaryota > Metazoa > Chordata > Mammalia > Chiroptera > Vespertilionidae > Plecotus > Plecotus auritus. Next base: position 117,715,426 of record NC_137773.1, on the reverse strand, counting down.
AACGACAAGTGTTGGCGAGGATGAGGAGAGAAAGGAACTCTTTTGCACCGCTGGTGGGAATGCAGACTGGTGCAGCCACTGAGGAGAACAGTATGGAGTTTCCTCAAAAAACTAAAAATGGAACTCTCATTTGACCCTGCGATCCCACTTCTAGGAATATACCCCAAGAAGCTAGAAACACCAATCAGAAAGGATATATGCACCCCTATGTTCATAGCAGCACAATTAACCATAGCTAAGATTTGGAAACAACCTAAGTGCCCATCAGCAGATGAGTGGATTAAAAAACTGTGGTACATCTACACAATGGAATACTATGCTGTGGTAAAAAAGAAGGAGTTCCTAACATTTGCAACAGCATGGATGGAACTGGAGAGCATTATGCTAAGTGAAATAAGCCAGTCAGAGAAAGATAAATACTACTTGATCTCACTCATTTATGGAATATAATGAACAACATAAACTGATGAACAGGGACAGATCCAGAGACAGAGAAGCATCGATCAGACTGTCAAACCTCAGAGGGAAGGTAGGGGAGGGTGGGGGAAAGGAGGAAAGATCAACCAAAGGAATTGCATGCATGAATATAAGCCTAACCAATGGACACGAACACCAGGGGGGTGAGGGCATGAGTGGGGGCGGTTTGGGGGGTTAATGGAGAGATGAGGACACATATGTAATACCTTAATCAATAAAGAAATAAAAAAAAACTTCTGCATTTGCTAATGATGTGTTAGTTTATTTGGACCAACTCTCCTTCAGGAAACAACTAAACTTCCTGAATAAATGGAGCATTTTACAAGCACTTAAGAGTGAATTCTATAGTAAGACATTATTAAAGGAAAAACAAGAACCCAAAGAGAGAAGTAGAGCTTAATTTGAACTTTTGTTTTGATGGCCTTGTGGGATAAGGCAGGCCAATATCAAAAGGGCGATCTAATTGGAGACCCTCTCTGCAATAACAGGGACCTTAAAGCCCTGCACCCTTGGGGAAAGTGGGCCACAAGTAACCTAGGCCTTCCGTGTTGGATTTGCAGCCAGGATTCACGGTGTTTGGTGTCCCAGCACCATAAACCTTGAACCTGGTTTAAGGTTCTCCACAGGCCCCTGGCGAATGCAAACACACATCCTCTCTGGAGGAAGGTGCCTTCATTCTAGTTGTCAAATCATTGCTAATCTTTCCGATACAATGAGCAGCATAAAATCAAAGATAACCAGGAATAAAAAGAAACAAGTCACCATGAATAAGAACAGCAGAAACAGCAGCCAGCAGAAATAGTCCTGCTAAGACATTCAATATACTATCAGACAAAGTATAAGGCCACCATGCTTACTATGCTTATGGTCATAGAGGACAAGGTCAAGGATATCTACACGGGGAAGGAAATGACCAAGTTACCCAGTCGCTCGCCAGATTTGTATGGAACCACAAAAGACCAGGAATCGCCAAAGCAGTCCTGAGACAAAGAACAAAGCCACACGAGCTGGTTTCAACGTATACTACAGAGCTATGATAATCAAAACATCATGGTATTGGCAGAGAAACAGACACACAGACCAACAGAACAGAATTGAGAGTCCAGAAATAAAACCACATGTACATGGACAAATAATTTTTGAAAAAGGAGCCACAAATTCACAAAAAGAAAGCTCTTTAATAAATGGTGTTGGGAGGATTGGAAAGCCACATGCAAAAGAATGAAACTAACTACTGTTTTTCCCTTTGTAGCACAATGAATTAAAAATGAATCAGCTTGGCCGGCGTGGCTCAATGATTGAGCTTCGACCTGTGAACCAGGAGGTCACAGTTGGTTCGATTCCTGGTCAGGGTACATGCCCGGATTGAGGGCTTGATCCCCAGTGTGGGGCGTGCAGGAAGCAGCCGATCAATGATTCTCTCTCATCATTGATATTTCTATCTCTCTCTCTCCCTCTCCCTTCCCCTCTCTGAAAATAAAAATATATTTTAAAAAATGAATCAAAGACCTAAATATAAGATCTGAAACATAAAGTACATAGAAGAAAACAGGTACTAAACTTATGGACCTTGGTCATAGAGGACATTTTATAAATTTGACCCTAAAGACAAGGGAAGTAAAGGCACAAATAAATTAAAGGGACTACATCAAACTAAAAAGCTTCTGTACAGCAAAAGAAACCGACAACAAAACAAAAGGGCAACCAACTAAAGGGGAGATGATATTTGCAAGCAAGATCTCAGACAAGGGATTAATATCCAAAATATATAAAGAACTCATAAAACTCAACACCAAACAAACACTCCAGTTAAAAAATGAGCAGAGGCCCTGAACAGACACTTCTCCCAAGAAGACATACACATGGTCATCAAATATATGAAAAGATGTTCAACTCAAAACTACAATGAGACACCACCTCACACCTTACAGAATGGCTATTCTCAACAAGATAGGTAATAAGTGTTGGAGAGATTGTGAAGAAAAAATGAACCCTCATTCACTCCTGGTGAGAAATAAATTGTTACAGCCATGATGGAAAACCGTCTGGTGGTTTCTCAAAAACTAAAAATAGAGTTACCATATGACTCAGCAATCCCTCTTCTGTGTATTCACCCAAAACCCTCAAAAACATGTATTCACAAAGACATATATGTACCCCTATGTTCACTGCAGCATTATTTCACGGTGACCAAGACATGTAGACAAGCAAGGTGTCCTGCGATAGAGGACTGGGTACAGAAGATGTGGTACATATACACAATGCAATACTGCTCAGCTGTAAGAAAAAAGTGTAATATCACCATTGGCAACAACACGGATGGACCTTGAAAAGTCCAAGTGAAGTAAGCCAGTCAGTAAAAGCCAAGAACCATAGGTTTCACTCATATGTGGGATATAAACCTGACACACAGACAGAGGACAGTACGGTGGTTCCCAGAGGGAAGGGGTTGGGGGTGGCAGGAAAGGGGCCAAAACTATGGTGACAGAAGATGCTCTGACTTGGGTGGTGGGTGCACAATGCAGTGTACAGCTAATGTACCACAGCAGTGTACACTTGAAACCTGTACGACCCTACTGACCAGAGTCACCCCAATAAATTTAATTTTTTAAAATATATTTTATTGATTTTTTACAGAGAGGAAGGGAGAGGGATAGAGAGTTAGAAACATCGATGAGAGAGAAACATCAATCAGCTGCCTCCTGCACACCCCCTACTGGGGATGTGCCTGCAACCAAGGTACATGCCCTTGACCGGAATCGAACCCGGGACCCTTCAGTCTGCAGGCCGACGCTCTATCCACTGAGCCAAACCGGTTAGGGCCACCCCAATAAATTTAATTTAAAAATAATCGAATGGAACTTTTAGTAAAAAAAAATACAAAGCGATATCAAAGAAAAACTTTATTTTAGAGACAAAAGTATATTCCATCAAGGAAACTTCTTGGGAACAAGAATAAGACATACTAACAGGAAGATTTTAGGTTTCAAGAAAGAAAGAACCCAACTAAATGTGGCTAAACGGTGACGGCTAGGCACTCTCTTACCTAAGGAGAGATGGAGCAGCGGGCTGGCAGGGACTGTGTCTGTGCTGAAATGGTGTAATCCAGACCCTGTCTCTGCATCTTTCCTCACCACACGCCTCGTGTGCTGGCTTTCTGCCTTAGACTTGCTCCGTGTGATTGCAGGGCAGCTGCAGCAGCCACAGCGGTCATCTATGTTATCACATTCAGAGGCAGAGACTGCAGAGCCGGGCCGGGCTCAGTGGTTGAGCCTCAACCCATGAGCCAGGAGGTGGCTAGCTCATTCCTGGTCAGGTCGCGAGCTCAGTCCCCAGTAGGGGGCGTGCAGGAGGCAGCGCTCAGTGGTTGTCTCATAATTGATGTTTCTATCTCTCTCTCCCCTCCCTCCTCTCTGAAATCAATAAAGAGGTGTGTTTTTTAAGGCAGAAATAAAGGGGGCTTTCCCTGTGCATCTCTTCAGGAAAAAAGCCTTTCCTAAAATTAACTCCCCCAGACTTCCCTTCATGTCTAACAGGACAGGAATAGGTCACCTACGCCAGCTGCAAGGCAAGATGGGAAAGTGAGTTGCACTTTCAGCCTCTGAAGTGGGAGGTGGACTCTACAGCCAGGGAGCGAGGGAGGCAGTGGCTGCAGAGCCAGCAGCCTGGGTTCTGTGTGGGGCACTTAGAGGGGATGCGGGAGAGGAGATGCGGATTCTAAGCCGGAAGTACAGTCTTCAGGGGCTCTACGCTCTTTCTACACCAGGTGCCCACTTTTGGAACCATTGTCCACGTCATCCACCCGCTTTAATCCACTCTCTTAAGATAGCTGAAACCAGTTATTTTATGATGAAAGAGGGTCAAAAGCAATTCATCCAATAATTTATTGTGTTTTTTTTTTTAATATATTTTATTGATATTTCACAGAAAGGAAGGGAGAGGGATAGAAAGCTAGAAACATCGATGAGAGAGAAACATCGATCAGCTGCCTCCTGCACACCTCCCACTGAGGATGTGCCCGCAGCCAAGGTACATGCCCTTGACCGGAATCGAACCCGGGACCTTTCAGTCCGCAGGCCGACGCTCTATCCATTGAGCCAAACCGGTTTCGGCGATTCATCCAATAATTTAAATTAGTTGTCTGCATCACCGCTCCCATTAGAAGCACCGATGCAATGATGGCATTTTGGACTCTGTTAGTTTGAGGAAGGGGAGGCGGCAAGATGAGAATCTGGGGCAGTGAGGTGGGGAGATGCCACCCAGCGACCTGGGATTATACACATGATCAGCCTCTGAGTTCCCCACGGCCTGATACCACCCCAGTACCAAGGTCTCCGAGGCAGGGTGGGTAGTCCTGACTCCAAAGCTGACTGGCTTGAGAGAAGATACTGCCTCTCTTGACTCCATTTTATTCATCTGGAAAACAATAAAGACTCGCTCAATGATCTCTAAAGCCCCTACTTGTTTTAAATAATAGCAAAACCCTAATCAAAATGAAAAAGTAATAATAATTACAAGTAGAAGTCAAAAGAAACTTCAGCAATGCTGTTGGGATCCCCCACCCCCAGCCCCATCCCTGCTGACAGGTGCTTCTCTCTGGCTATTGGCGTTATTTTCTCTCCAGGGCAGCGGAAAGGAGGGCGGAGAGAGGTGGACAAAGTGGGATAGAGGAAGGGTGAGAGCAAAGGACAGAGAAAGGGCCTCTCTTCCAGTATGTACATATAAAATCTTAAGAAAGGCCCTTGCTTTATTGGCCGGGCATGGGGAATGGTGAGGAATAGATAGTACTGTGATTGGCATCTCCACTAGAGCCACAGAAAAGAGAAGATGCTGTCAACAGGAGATGGAGTTTTGTCCTGGGCAGACAAAAAGAAAAGAGGGGAAAGGATGGCTGCATAGTCCAATTCACCCCATTTATAATGATAAAGAAATTGAGGCCCAGAGAAGTGAAGTGACTTACCCAGAATGCACAGCAAGTAACTGTCACAGCCAGATTCAATCTCAGGCCTGAGGCCCAGGCTCCTTCCACTGTGCCTTGTGCATCCTTGTAACCACACAACCAGATTCTTTCCTTTAAATGAGGTTCGCTGTCTTGATTTAGATCAAGAAATAACTTTCATTTACTTTGAGGTCACCTTTTATTACTGGAAAACTTGTCTAATTAACCACCAAGTCAACAAGCAGGCAGCGCACAGATGCGGGCGGGGCGGTCACTGAGAAGGTTTTTGCCAACAGCATCTTTAGTTCACACTTTGAAGAAGAAATAGCACAGAGGGGAACTGGGCCGGGGTCTCCAGTGGTCATAATGGCCGTAGTTCCCACACATGCCCCACTTCTCTGGGAAAAGGAAGAATGTGATGATGAGTGGTGGGTTTTTTTTTGTTTGTTTGTTTGTTTTGTTTTTCTTTTTAAATATATTTTATTGATTTTTTATAGAGAGGAAAGGAGAGGGATAGAGAGTTAGAAACATCGATGAGAGAGAAACATCGATCAGCTGCCTCCTGCACACCTCCTACTGGGGATGTGCCCACAACCAAGGTACGTGCCCTTGACCGGAATCGAACCTGGGACCTTTCAGTCTGCAGGCTGACGCTCTATCCACTAAGCCAAACCGGTTTCAGCGAGTGGTGGGTTTTTAACGAAGACACTGCCCACTCCTGGAGCCAGACGTGTGCTATAAAGGGTGGGACACTGGCTTGTAATTGAAAGGTTCGGGGTGGGCCGGGATCGTGCACCCATGACATGAGGCCATAATATATCAAAAGAGATTTTATTCCGGGCACATGGGTGCAGGTGGGCTGAGACTGAGAAAGGCATCAGTGAAGAGAGCAGGGAGATAGGTTGCCGGAAACCGATCATTGTCCCACTAATAGATGTGGAAATGCTCTGAAAGGTTGGAGCTAATCACTCATTGTTTAGTTGAGACATTGGTAGTTGAAGCAGCCTCCACCTGTTACTCCTATGTAAATTTCTGTTATTGGAATTTCCTGCCTAAAGGTTATGGGCGTATCCCATAGTCTCAATAAAAGGGATTGCAAGGCCAGAGCAAGGGGAGTCCTCCCACTAGAGGTGGGCTCCCGCCTGGCCCCCCATTTTTCCAAATTAATACTTTTCTAGTCTCTCTCTTCATTTGTGTGCGGCCTTCTCCAGAAACCGGACCCTGAGTGGGCCCTGAACCACGCGGGACGTGAAAGGGGTTCCCACATCTGGCGCCTTCAACGCGGGACTTCTGGAGGAGAAGGTATTTTTCGCCTAAGAGCGAAGGAAGGAAAAAAATTACACCGAGAAAAAGGTGTGGAAATTCACTGAAAAAAGGTGAGGGAAATTCACCAGAAAAGGTGTGGATATTCACCAGAAAAAGGTGAGGGAAATTCACCGGAAAAAGGTGAGGAAAATTCACCGAGAAAAGGTGAGGGAAATTCACCGGAAAAAGGTGAGGAAAATTCACCGAGAAAAGGTGAGGGAAATTCACCGCACGCAAAGCCCACGGACTAACTGCAGAGTCGCGAACTGTAAGTAGGGTGGGAACGTCTTTTTCAGCCAGGCTAATGGGGAAGAATTAGGTTATAAAATAATGTGGCTTCTTGTTCAAATTAAAATCTTAATTGGTATTTGGAATTTAAAATCTGTAATAAGAAAAGAAACTCCACTGCTGAAACCACCTCTGGTGCGGAGAAATTCAAAGGTGGCAGGAGAGGGCAGGGCTATCCGCTCTCCCGCAATGAGATCACTTAAGGTTTCTTTTAAAAATTATAAAAGAACCCGCAGGGAAATGCAAATCATGGCCAAATTGGGTGCTAGTTATTACTTTGGAAAGCGAAAAAGAAAGAAAAAATTTAAGATCTATCTTTTAGGCATGAAAAGAAATTCGGCCAGATCTGTTGCTGAAACTTCCCCTGAAGTAAGCAGGACGTGGGGGAAGGGAGACACGTGGAGATCCAATATGGAAGCCCACTCTCCCAGTATGCTAATTTAAAGTTTCCTTTCTCGCCATGAAAAAGTCTTAAAAATTTAGAAATGTGTCTGGAATTTCTGTGCTTGTGGGGAGAGAACCTAGCTATAAGACAGAATGCGCGCATGGTCCGATTTCGGACATTTAGATTGTCTTCAGCTGGAATCTCTCTGCAAAAGCTATAGAAAATGAGAAACCCAGAACTGGTTCTTTTTCCTAAGAAAAATGGCGAAAAAGTCTTCTTGAAAGAAATTCAAGCTAATTCCAGCAACAGTAGTTTTTCAAATGCTAATGAACCTTGTTAAAAATTAACTTTTAAGGCCTAGGAGAAAATAAGTAAATTTGTCTCTGTTATAGAATTTATCCAAAGTGAATGCTTGAAAATAATTATAATTGACTCTAGAATCTCAAAGAAATTGTTGAAATATAGATAAATAATGTATTAATTATAAAGAGCTAAGTAGCCCAGGTAACTGGCTATGCCCTTTGTTAATGGAGGAAGGGGTAGACGCCCTTCCCCCAGCAGACAGGTAATCTAGTTTCCTGCCAGGAACCATCTTTGAAAAATGTGGTAATTTACATTAGAATAAACCAAACCCGGTTTTACAGAGCTACTGGCAAATAAAAAGTAAAGTTTAAATTTGCCTCATAAAAAACCTAGAGGACAGAATTGAATCTATTAATTGATTATGTCTTGTATTTTTCTTAAAAATGTCAAGTGTTATTAATCTAGGAAATACTAAATATATTTGACTTGCCAGCTTTAAAAGTTCAAAGTGCAAATTAAATTGGGAGAAATTATATAGTTGTGGTAATTAAATGTCTAAAGTATAAGAACTTATTTTTGAGAAAATAAAATGTTGTGTTTTCTCTAATAATTAGGAATTCAAAATAAGTTGCTTATTATTGGTCTAATTAAAAGAGGATTAATTCAAATTTTTCTAGGCAAAAACTAGTTTAAAATCTAATTGATATCTTAAGATAATTATAAAAAGTATTATAATCTTTAAATCATATATGGATATATATATATTTGATGGTTTTTTTTCCATGTTAAAATTTCAAGGCTTTAACAGAGATGATTCTTGGAAAACTCCAAGGGCCCGGAGTAATACAAGAAATTTATTCTCTCTTCTTAAAGGAAATCTTTTTAAATTTAACAGATCTAATATACTTGAAATAGCATGGAAAAACTTATCAAATAAAAATTAATAAATATATTTTAAATGTTATGAAGGTTTTGTCCTCTAAGAAGGACAAAATGAAGTAACTAAATATTTCTTATAATCCAACAGCAGAATTTAAAATGACAAAAAGCCCATAGCCGCCTGCATTCTTAATTAAGCTAAGAGGCGGGGCAACATTTGCTGCTTGTGAATCAGACATAAACATTTACTAAATTTGCTTTGCTTTTTAAATGAAGATACCTACTTTAATTACTTAAATAAATTAGCTTTTTAAATTATAATCAAGGTTTTCAGCTAAATGAAAAGCCAATATTTTTATAAACAATTCTAATAAAGACCAGAAACAGCTAGTGAGATTTTTGTTTGTCAGCAATATAAATTTGACTGTCTTTTAAAAGAATGGATTAGACAGCCACCATGATGGCCACATGGCTTGCTGGTCTCCTTGGAAGCCATAGGGGCCAACCCTTTCCTTTGGAATAAGACAATGTCTTTGTAAGCAATTTGATTTAAGTATTCTAAGAAAGTTACTGAAGGCTTCCCATGATCCCTCTGTATATGCAAATTAGCTAATTGGGATACTCTTAAAAAATAAAATTCCAGCTTAATAGAAAGGGAGAAATTTGAAAATTTTGAAATCTCTTTCACTGGTATTTACAGGATATACTGAGGATTGTTATTAAAATATTAAATCTAATCTGTACTAGTGGTCACCATAACCTTAAGAGAAATTGTTTCATGTGACAAAGATTTTTAAATGAAACTCTCTGTAGCCTGAAAATTATTTTGGAAGGAAATAAAGAGGTTTCCTTCAAATATCATATGGATTGTAATTGATAACCAATGCATTAGACCTCAGAAGGTGGAGATGAGAAAAGATTCCTTTATTAACTTTTGGTCAAGAATATGTTTGTATATTTTCAGAAAACAACTCCAAGACCATGTGGACTCCTGCAACAGAGAGGAATTGTGACAGGTCTGCTCCAACCATGAAGACAAGAGGAGAAACAGTCTAGAGATGGAAGACGCTGCAGTCGGCAGCTGTGCGTCGCTGCAGGTTGCCCAGGACCAAACCAGAGAGGGTCGGACCTGCACTGCCACCATCCAGATATCATTGCTGACGTATACACATAAGGAACTGTTTGACACTGAAAGGGACTCACAACTGTTTGACACTGAAACTGGGACTCAGAACTGTTGGACATTGAAATTGGGACTCAAACATTTTTTTTTCTCTCATACATTTATTTCTAGTTTGCAGATGCAAGATTTTCTTTTAAGGAAAGAAACGGGGGAGATGCCGGAAACCGATCATTGTCCCACTAATAGATGTGGAAATGCTCTGAAAGGTTGGAGCTAATCACTCATTGTTTAGTTGAGACATTGGTAGTTGAAGCAGCCTCCACCTGTTACTCCTATGTAAATTTCTGTTATTGGAATTTCCTGCCTAAAGGTTATGGGCGTATCCCATAGTCTCAATAAAAGGGATTGCAAGGCCAGAGCAAGGGGTAGTCCTCCCACTAGAGGTGGGCTCCCACCTGGCCCCCCAATATTTCCAAATTAATACTTTTCTAGTCTCTCTCTTCATTTGTGTGTGGCCTTCTCCAGAAACCGGACCCTGAGTGGGCCCTGAACCACGCGGGACGTGAAAGGGGTTCCCACAATAGGTTTTTATTAATCCTTGCTGGCTGCAAGCCGCTCTGCTGACGTGGGTGTCCGGTCCGTCCTTGGCTCTTCCCATGCCAGGTGTCTCCTGGTGACCTGACCTATGCTGTGCTCAAGGCTGCAAGCTTTCTGCAAAATCTCTGCTAAGCACAGTAAGTCTTTCTCTGCCTGTTTTATCCTCTTTAATCCTTTCAGTAATGAGAGGAAAAGCTCTGATTGTGCTGAAGACAGAGAGCCTCTTACCACAGAGCTGTCAGAGGCAGAGGGGTGGCTTGCCTGCTCCTGGCATCAGCTGCTCACTAAATAAATATCCACCCCCCCCTTATTGCTGAACATCTATTAACCCACACCATCTCCAGTCTTCAAAACTGCCCCTGCTGTGCCCAGTGCCCTCAGAGCCACCTCTTGCCCTTGTCAACAAAGCCAGCCCCTGGCTTGGCCTTTCTGGTGACCGAGACAGTGTGAGCAGGCGGAAAGGGAGCCCAGAGCAGGGCCGGCCCTGGCTCTGGAAGAAGAAAGGGAACAGTCCTAGTGTAACCCACAACTGTGCATATTTAGTTAAAATAAGGAGGGGGGCTTATTTGCCCAGATTGCTCTTGCATCTCTGGGTAGATGTGGGAAATTTCATCAAGTAGCCCCAGAATTGTTGGTGTAAGTGCATGTGTGCATGGGTGGTGGCACGGTGGAGACCACAGGGTGGTCAGACTCTATTGTTTCAATAATAATCAGAGTTATTAATTACTGAGCACTATCATAGCCAGGTGTTCCACAGGCAGGGACTTCTCCCCAAAGCAGAGCCTGAGACAAGAATCTGGGTGCTGGAGGTTTCCTTAGGAGGTGATCTCAGGAAGCAAGAGGAGGGAGTAGAGAGGAGAAAGGGAAAGGGCAAATGTGAATGTGGGCCAGTCACTGACATCTCCGCTGTGGGCTGACAGCCGACTCCTGCGAGACCTCCAGTGCCATGCCTGCCCCGAGGAGCAGGGCTGCTGGGCACCCAAGGTCCAGGTTCCGGGCCTCGGGTGGGGTTGCTCCTGGCACAGAAGCTCAAGGCCTCAGAGAGGCCGTGTGCCTTGAGCCGGTGCCCAGCCTGCCTGCACCCGCCTCCCCAGCTGCAGCTGGGACAGACCGGCGACACCAGCGTTGCTAGGAATCCTCACCACAGGATGAGGAGGGCGACTTGACCCCCCATTTCACACACAAGGAACTGGAGGCCCAGGTCAGCTGGCTGGCAAGTGGCAAAATCGAACAGCAGCCTCAGGGCTGTCAGACAGCTGGGCTGTCTGTCCTTCTTGCCGACACCTCACGCGCTCAGGGTGGGTCTCAAAGAGAAACACCTTTCCGAGCTCCTGGGATATGTCAGACAATGTTATTTCACTGTCCTTGATGGATGACCTTGAACAACAGGAGACCTGAGGGGGACCCCAAAGTGGGGGGAGGGTCAGCCTGCTCCTCTGGGCCTCTTAACTTCCGGTTATCAGAACTGCCCAGCATCACCCTTCACCCCAAAAGGCTCCTTCCTTGGTGTTGTTCAAAATCGAATCCAAAATTCCAGGACCAGGACAGAGAAGCAGCACAGCTCCCAGAGCTGGAACGGACCAGCCCTGCGGGGAGGACTCGGCCCACATCCATTCCTGTCCACAGCCCTGCCTTGGGCATCGGGCCTTGCTCACCTCCCTCAGCGAGGGACTCGCCACTGTGTACACAGTCTATTGCAGACAACTCCAGCTGTTTTCTCCCAAAGGGTTTTCTGAGAAACTAATCTGCAAAGGTGCCCTGGGGATCGGAAATGATTGGTGGATAAATATGGTTGGAAAACACTGCTTGTGATATTATCTGCTTAGAGTCATACCACAGTAGTCTAGTCTGAGCTCTAAGAAATATAACCATTGAGACAATTGTTTAACGTTGCTTAACGATAATTTCTCAAATTTACTTGACTAAAAACACTTTCTTTAAGAATCATCTGCCTACAGAATTGTATACCAGGAACCTATGTAATATGATTAACCAATGTCACACCAATAGATTCAATTAAAAAAGAATGATCTACCAACATCCCTCATACCCCGGATATCTCAGAAGTGCTGGGTCAACAAGTCTTTCTGGGGTGGGAATCTCTCTTTCTGAAGGTCCCACCTTCCGACTTCATCGCTCAGCGCTGGGGCACGAAGTACAACCCGGCCCCTCCACAGGTCCTAACAACAAAGCCCGAGTCTCGCCACGCGGTCACCTAGCGCACGTGCTGAGTGCTTCCCCCAGGTCACTCTCAGATGGCATTCAATGGATGAAGAAACCGAGGCTCAGAGCAGCTAAGTGGTGTGTCAGCTGGTGGTGGCAGAGGGAGGGCAAGCCCAGTGCTGAATCTGATCTTTAGGAAAACACGGAGTGTTGGCACATGAAGTTTTCAGGTAATGTCGTCCATGTTGTGCTGGTGCTGCTACTCTCATTGCCAGTATCTGACGTGGAGGAGATGTGCCGACCTCTCCTGAGCCTTGTGTCATCGTCTGTTCACTGGATTACATACGCTTAATGCTTTTCCATGTTCGCATTCTGTTTCTTTCCCACACATTCCTCCATCGTGTGTAAACTAGTATGTCTCGCCTTTTCTAGTTGAAATCAATCTTCCATTTGCTGTTTCCACAGAAGGACTATTCTCAAACTCTGTCTAAATCCTCTGAAATATGATGGAAATGAATTCTTCAAAAAGGCCGGTGAGGGAAGGCAGCAGGAGCCGGGAGGACCATCAGAGCAATGAGGATCTCCCAGCCCAGGGAGCACAAACACAGCCCCAGCAGCACCTGGCCAGCCCGCTGCATTTGATAACAAGGTTTTGTTGAACACAGGCACACGCATTCCTCTATGTATTGTCTATAGCTGCTGTTAGCACTGTAACAACAGAGTGTAGTAGTTATGGAAGAGCCCTAACACATTTATTATGTGGCCTTTACAGAAGAATTTACCAACTCCTGCTCCACCGTGGAGGCTAGAAAGGGGGCTGGAGAGGCTTTTGATGATGAGATGTGTCCTTTATTGCTGTCTGGATGCTCCTGGAAAGAGTCCTGGGGCCCAGACTTCCTAAACACTTGCAAGTAAGGAAGATAGGGCTCCCCACTGATGCTGAGCTCTAAATCTATCTATGACGGCTGCGAGCTGAGCTGTGTGAAGTCCCGTGGCAGCCATGGTATCACGCTAAGGCTAGGTATGCGAGGCTCTCAGTGGATCAAGGTATTGGCCTGTCTAGAGAGACTAGTCAGCAAAATGGGGCTTGGCCAGCCTTCCCAAGAGGGCGGAGGGAGCAGCCCAGGGATGACGGCACTTGTGATGCTGGGGGTAACAGCAGCCCCTCAAGGCAGCTCTGCAAGATGCCTCCTGGTAAACTTGACTCCACCCACCGAGGAGAGTGAGCGTGAGCCTCACTGGCCAGCCCTCAGGCTTTAAGCGAGGCGCGACGACCACCTCCTGTGAGCGCAGGCACACAGCTTGTCTCTTGTGACTGGCATTGCACTCAGCATAAGTCCTCAGGGCTCATCCACGGTGCACCACGTGCCAGAACTGCCTTCCTGTTTAAGGCTGAGGAATATCCCGTTGTGTGTTTATGTCACATTGTGTTTACCCACCTGTTGATGGATGTTTGGCCGCTGTGATTAAAGTTGGTTAAGTCAGATAGAGGGGAAAAATGGCGGTGGAATAGACAGACGTGTTCCGAGCCTTGTCCCGGAGCAGAAAGAAAGATCAGCTGAGAGTCGCACGAGGAGTGTTTGTTGGCAAGTTGGGGGACAGCTGAACTCCAGAAGAAGGTGGGGGACTGCTAGACGGGGTTCCCCTGACCTGGCAGCCCCCACTGCAGCTGGGTCCCCTCCCAGAGCTGCGGGCTTGGACGTGGAGTCTGCGCCATCTGGAACCGGAAAGTGGAGCTTATTGGAAGCCTGAGAATCCACAACTGCAGCACTCACTGAACAGCTGCGAGCCCCAGAACACCGGTCCCCAATTGGCGCAAACACACGGGTTCAGAGGAGCTCTACACTCCACCACGGAAAGGTCAGATTTCGCCTGGGATAAGGTGAGGTCTCTGGTCCCGGCGGGAGAGAGGAACGTGCGTTTTGCGGGAGCTGGAAGATCAGGGAAGTCTGTGCCTAGAAAAATCCACAGCTGTTGGGGCTGGCGTGATCTGTGAATGTGGAAGGGGGTCCTCAGAGCTGCTAACAGAAGGGCTCTCTAAAAAGCAACCCATTTTGATCTGACGTGCAGGGACACCCTAAGAATTTCAGGGGTGTGCCGGCTGCCTAGACTTACGCGCAGCCCCGGAGTTCGCACACTTGGGCTTTTTCCTCTTCAAATCCTTGCTTCTGATTACTAAGCCCAATACATAGGATCACCCAGTTGGGGACACCCTGGGAGACTGCAGGGGAAAGTTGTTTTTCTGGAACCTGGGGATCGGAGCGGGGAGTGACCATCGGAGAACCAGCTCTGAGGCAGCCCACTCCCACAAACCAGTAGTGAGTGCCACAGGGAAAGAAGGCTCTAACACTGCCTAGAGAGGCCATAGATAGACCCGGAAGTCAATCCAGAAACACTGCCACCCAGGGGCTGAATCACAAATTGACTCTTGTGTAATCAAAAATAAAGGAATACGAGAAATTAAGGCACACCACCTGCTTAAAATCAGGACTGGCTTACAACACTAAAGAGCAGTGGAACGCAGGGAACTGCAATACTGTCCTGACTGAGAAACAGGCATGCCAAACAGAACAACAGAGGAAGTGAATGACCTTCATTACTCCACATTTTATTTTTATTTTTTATTTTCATTTTTTGCATCTTTTACTCAAGAAACTATTTTTTTCTTTTTTCCTCACTTGATTTTACCTTTTTAATTATTACATTTTTATTTTCAATCCGTATTATTACTACTGCTATTTTATGTTTTTTTTTTTAAGTGTCATTTTATTTTCTCTTCATTTTATTTTGGGATTAGTGTTCTACATTCTATTTTTATCTTTCCTTTAGCATCGTTTTACTCTATCTCAACTCTACCTTTATGCCATCACTCTCTTCCTAACCTTCCCCTTTTTGGTGTCCTGTTTATCTTACCCCTTTCCTGCTTTAGATTTTCCCTATTCTTTCTGTTTACCCCTTGTTAAAATTTCACCTTAATTACATATCTAATCTCCAATCCCCTGCTCCAAGTCCATACACACCTCTCTCTTTGCTGTCTTAACTATCCAAAAAATTGTTTTTCTCTCTGTCCTTTTGTTATTGTTCGCTTGAATGTAGATTATATCGAATTTTTATGCTTTTTTGTGAGATTGTTTTGCTTATTCTTCTTTTATTTTTTTGTTTGTTTTGTGCTTCTGTTTTCCCTTGCCTCACTCAATATTAGTTGGTGTAGTAGTTTGTATTAATCCCCAGGTACTTGTTGCTGGCATTTGCTGGGATTAGTGAATGTTCTATTGGAGTTTTATCCCCAATATATATAGTCTGTTCCCCTTTCTCTCTTAGTCTCTTTCTTGTCTCTCTTACTTTATTTTTCCCTTTTCCCAATTTCATTTTGACACTCCTTTTTTTTTCTTCTTTCTTTCTTTTTCCTCTTCTTCTTTCTCTCCTATCCCCTAATTTGCCTTTCTCTGGTGGTCACCTTTATTGGAGGTTATTAATATCGTGAATACATTTCTGTTCAGTGCCTTGTGTGTTGTACCTGGTAGTGCTGTATTTTGTGCCTTTAAATCAACACAGGAGAGAGAGAACTACATAACCAGACACCCAGAGAAGAGAGACCATGGGGAGACAAAGAAACAGCCCGCATATGAAAGAAAAGCAGGCATCACCAGAAAAGGAAGTAAACGAAATGGAGGCAAGCAACCTTCCAGAAAAAGAATTCAGAGAAATGGTCATAAGGTGGCTGAAAAGAATGGAAGACAAATTCGACAATATGAGCAAGAACCAAGAGGAAATGAAAAATGACATTGCTGCTGTAAAGAACTCAATAGAAAGCATCAAGAGTAGAGCAGAAGAAGCAGAGGACCGCATCAGTGAGCTAGAAGACAAGATGGGAAAAAATACCCAAGTAGAGCAACTTCTAGAAAAAAAAATTAAAAGGCAGGAGGAGAGCCTAAGGGAACTTTGGGACAACACGAAACAAAACAACATCCGCATAATAGGGGTTCCAGAAGGAAAGGAAGCTGAGCAAGGAATAGAAAACCTCTTTGAAGAAATAATGACAGAAAATTTCCCTGATATAGGGAAGAAAAAACCCACACAAATCCAAGAAGCTCACAGAGTCCTGAGCAAAATGAACCCCAAAAGACCGACGCCAAGGCACATTATAATTAAATTGGCAAACACAAACGACAAAGTAAGAATCTTAAAAGCGGCCAGAGAGAGACAGAAAGTTACCTACAAAGGAACCCCCATCAGACTAGCAACTGATTTCTCAACAGAAATTCATCAGGCCAGAAGGGAAGGGAATTAAATATACAAAGTCATGCAAAGGAAGGGTCTGAATCCAAGAATACTGTACCCAGCAAGGCTATCAATAAAAATTGAAGGTGAAATCAGGAGCTTCACAGACAAAAAAGGACTAAGGGAATTTATTACCACCAAACCAGCAATGCAAGAAATGCTAAAGGGTCTGCTGTAAAAAAAAAAAAAAAGAAAGAAATAGTAAGCGAAGAAGGAACACAGGGGTAAATAATTGGAATGGCGACAAATAAGTACCTATCAATAATAACTTTAAATGTAAATGGATTAAATGCCCCAATCAAAAGACATAGGGTAACGGATTGGATTAGAAAACATGACCCATATATCTGCTGTCTACAAGAAACCCACCTCAGAAAAAAAGACGCACACAGACTGAGGGTGAAGGGATGGAAAAAGGTTTTCCAGGCAAATGGAACTGAAAAAAAAGCTGGGGTAGCAATACATATATCTGACAAATTAGATCTCAAAGTGAAGGACATAAAAAGAGATAAGGAAGGCCACTTCATAATACTAAAGGGAGCAATCCAACAAGAAGAAATAACTCTGGTAAACATATACACACCCAATAGAGGAGCACCCAAATACATAAAAAAACTCCTGGAGGATATCAAGGGAGAGATTGACAGCAATACAATCATAGTAGGAAACTTTAATACCCCACTATCACCATTGGACAAATCCTCTAGACAAAAAATCAGCAAAGAAACATCAATCCTAAATGACTCACTAGACCAGATGGAATTAATTGACATCTTCAGAACATTTCACCCCAAAGCCACAGAATATACATTCTTCTCAAGTGCACATGGGTCATTTTCAAAGATAGACCATATGTTCGGTCATAGGCAAAGTCTCTTCAAATTCAAGAAGATAGAAATCATATCAAGCATCTTCTCAGACCACAGTGGCATAAAACTGGAAATCAACTACAATAAAAACAACCCAAAGAAATCAAACACATGGAGACTAAACAGCATGCTATTAAACCATGACTGGGTTACCAGAGAGATCAAAGAAGAAATAAAAAACATCATGACAACAAATGACAATGAAAATACAACAATCCAAAATCTATGGGACATAGCAAAAGCAGTATTGAGAGGGAAGTTCATAGCTCTACAAGCCTACTGCAAAAAACAAGAAACAATAGTAATAAATTACCTAACCCAACAACTCAAAGAGTTGGAAAAAGAGCAACAAGAAAAGCCCAGTGTACGCAGAAGGAAGGAAATAATAAAGATCAGAGTGGAGATAAATGACATAGAGACCAAAGAAACAATACAAAAGATCAACAAAACCAAGAGCTGGTTCTTTGAAAGGATAAACAAGATTGATGAACCTCTAGCCATGCTCACCAAGAAGCAAAGAGAGAGGACTCAAATAAACAAAATCAGAATTGAAAGAGGTGAAATAACAACAGATCCCACCAAAATACAAAGGATTGTTAAAAATACTACAAACAACTCTATTCCAACAAACTGGACAACCTGGAGGAAATGGACATATTCCTAGAAAAATACAACCTTCCAAAACTCAATCACGAAGAATCTAAACAGCTCAATATGCCAGTCACTATGGAAGAAATTGAAGCAGTCATCAAAGAGCTCCCAGCAAACAAAAGCCCGGGGCCAGACGGCTTCACAGGAGAGTTTTACCAAACATTCAAGGAAGAACTAAACCCTATCCTCCTCAGACTATTCCAAAAAATTCAAGAGGAAGGAACACTTCCAAGCTCTTTCTATGAAGCCAGCATCACCCTAATACCAAAACCAGATAAAGACAACACAATGAAGGAGAATTACAGGCTAATATCCCTCATGAATGTAGATGCCAAAGTCCTCAACAAAATTCTAGCAAATCGGATCCAGCAGTACATCAGAAAGATCATACACCATGACCAAGTAGGGTTTATCCCAGGAATGCAAGGATGGTACAATATCCGCAAATCAATAAACGTGATACATCACATAAACAAATTGAGAGATAAAAATCACATAGTCATATCAATTGATGCAGAAAAAGCATTTGACAAAATCCAACACCCTTTCTTGATAAAAACTCTCAACATGTGGGAATAGAAGGATCATACCTCAACATAATAAAAGCCATATATGATAAACCCACAGCTAACATCATACTCAATGGGCAAAAACTAAAACCATTTCCCCTAAGAACAGGAAGAAGACAGGGATGCCCACTCTCACCACTCCTGTTTGACATATTACTGGAAGTATTAGCCATTGCAATTAGACAAGAAGAAGAAATAAAAGGCATCCAAATCGGAAAAGAAGAAGTAAAGCTGTCCTTATTTGCAGATGACATGATATTGTACATAAAAAACCGGAAAGACTCCATCAAAAAACTAACAGACTTAATAAATGAATTCGGCAATGTAGCAGGATACAAAATTAATGCCAAGAAATCTATGGCATTTCTATACACCAACAGTGAACTTACAGAAAGAGAGACTAAAAAAGCAATGCCATTTTCCATCACACCAAAAAAATTAAGATACCTAGGAATAAACCTAACCAAGGAGGTAAAAGACCTATACGCAGAAAACTACAGGACACTGAAAAAAGAGATAGAGAAAGACATAAACAGATGGAAGAACATACCATGGATTGGTAGAATCAACATCATTAAAATGTCCATACTACTCAAAGTAATCTATAGATTCAATGCACTCCCCATTAACATACCAACGGCATATTTCACAGACCTAGAAAGAACTCTCCAAAAATTCATCTGGAATAAAAAAAGACCCCGAATAGCCACAGCAATCCTGAGAAAGAAGAATAAAGTAGGAGGGATCTCAATACCAGATTTCAAGCTGTATTACAAAGCCACTGTCCTCAAAACAGCCTGGTGCTGGCACAAGAACAGACATATTTATCAATGGAATAGAATAGAGAATCCAGATATCGACCCAAACCAATATGCGCAATTAATATTTGACAAAGGAGGCATGAGCATGCAATGGAGTCAAGACAGTCTCTTCAATAAATGGTGTTGGGAAAATTGGACAGATACATGCAAAAAAATGAAACTAGATCACCAACTTACACCATACACAAAAATAAACTCAAAATGGATACAGGACTTAAATATAAGACGGGAAACCATAAAAATACTAGAGGAATCCACAGGCAGCAAAATCTCAGACATATGCCAAAAGAACTTTTTCACTGATACTGCCCCTAGGGCAATGGAAGCCAAAGAGAAAATAAACAAATGGGACTACATCAAAATAAAAAGCTTTTGCACAGCAAAAGAAACCATCAACAAAACAAGAAACCCCACTGTATGGGAGAACATATTTGCAAATGTTATCACTGATAAAGGTTTAATCTCCAACATCTACAGGCAGCTTATACAACTTAATAAAAGGAAGATAAATGATCCAATAAAAAAATGGGCAACGGACCTAAATAGACACTTTTCGAAAGAAGACAGAAGGAAGGCCAAGAGACACATGAAAACATGCTCAAAGTCACTAATTATCCAAGAGATGCAAATCAAAACGACAATGCAGTACCATCTCACACCTGTCAGAATGGCTATCATTAACAAATCAACAAACGACAAGTGTTGGCGAGGATGTGGAGAAAAAGGAACCCTCGTGCACTGCTGGTGGGAATGCAGACTGGTGCAGCCACTGTGGAGAACAGTATGCAGTTTCCTCAAAAAACTGAAAATGGAACTCCCATTTGACCCAGTAATCCCACTCCTAGGAATATATCCTAAGAAACTAGAAACACCAATCAGAAAGGATATATGCACCACTATGTTCATAGCAGCACAATTTACAATAGCTAAGATTTGGAAACAGCCTAGGTGCCCGTCAGCAGATGACTGGATCAGAAAACTATGGTACATCTACACAATGGAATACTATGCTGCCATAAAAAAGAAGGAATTACTACCATTTGTAGGCACCTGGATGGAATTAGAGAACATCATGCTAAGTGAAATAAGCCAGTCAATGAAAGAAAAATACCACATGATCTCACTCATTTGGGGATAATGAAAAACATTATAAACTGAAGAACAAAAAGATAGATACAGAGGCAGTAAAGCATCAAACAGACTGTCAAATTACAGCAGTAAAGTTAGGGAGAGGTGGGGGAAATAAGAGATCAACTGAAGGACTTATATGCATGCATATAAGAGTAACCAATGGATGCAAAACTTTGGGGGGTGAGGGCACGTATGGGAGTGGGGTGGGGGGGGCAATGGTAAGATATGTACACATATAATACCTTAATAAAAAAAAAGACTCAAAAAAAAAATAAAGTTGGTTGTCAGTTTTAAAGTTGCTATTCCCCATCCCCACCCCCAGGGATTTGGTAACTGGCGTCACACCTTGACTATCAGTTCTTGTATCTGTATTCAATGGTCACTATGATGCCCACCTCCTCAGATTTATTACAGGTGGATTTAGAGACACAGGTGAGGTTTATGGTACAATTTAATCCTAGTAAGATCCCAGAGGCCTCACAGCTGTCACAGGGTTTGTCTAACTGGGCACCAGAAGATAATCCCCTTTTCCTGGACGGGGAGCAGCTTCACTGTGTCATGAGAAGTGGGAGGACAGCCAGGAGTGGGTGCCCGGGTCACTGCACACTCCCCTGTATTCTCTTCGGTGCATTCTACAGTCCACTGTGGTCTTGTATTGCTTCCCTAACTTACAGTTATGCATGAGTAAATCCCCTTCTGAAAAAAGGTCAACAACTTCTTTCCTATGAAGGGCCATGTGTTAGGTTTTGTGGCCACCTGGTCTCTTCCACAAGGACCCACTCACCCTTGTAGTGTCTGAGCCATCACGGACAAGAAAGAAACCAATGGGTGTGGCTCTGTCCCAGCCAAATCTTGTTGACACTAAAATTTGAAATTTGTGAAATACATGCTTTTTCAATCATTAGTAAAAACCATTCATAGCTTACAAACTGTATAAAAACATTTGCCCCACCAGCCACAGTTCGCAAACCCCTGCTCTAAATGAATATAGCTTACGGAAGGTAAAAGGTCCCCTTTAAGTTTGG
This sequence comes from Plecotus auritus, assembly GCF_963455305.1. Taxonomy (NCBI): domain Eukaryota; kingdom Metazoa; phylum Chordata; class Mammalia; order Chiroptera; family Vespertilionidae; genus Plecotus; species Plecotus auritus. Next base: position 117,693,620 of record NC_137773.1, on the reverse strand, counting down.
CACCAACTCCAACCATTTCCATGCCTTTTCCTATTGTTATTTATTTGTTTATTGCATTTTATTATGGAACTTTCAGACATATATAAAGCAGAGGGAATCCTATCTAATAAAGAGGGAATATGCTAATTGACCATCACTCCATCACAAAGATGGCTGCACCCACAGCTGAGGCCAAGTTCCCATAAGGAGCCTTAATGAGCAATCAGCAGGGACCTGAGGTTATGCCCTCCCCCACCCCCATGGGGCTTGATAGGGGACTTCAGGCCGCGCCCCTCACCCAGTGGGGCTTGATGGGGGACCTAAAGGTGCTCTTCCCGTCCTGGTGCTTGGCTAGGGGACCTCAGGCTGCTCCCCCCACCCCAGTACCAGGCAGGGGGACCTCAGGCCGCGCCCCCCACCAGGTGGGGCTTGACAGGGGACCTCAGGCCGTGCCCACCCACCCAGTGGGACTTGACGGGGGATCTCAAGATGCACCCCCAGTGCTGGGTTGGGGGAACTCAGGCCATGCCCCCACCCAGCGGGACTTGATGGGGGACCTGAGGCTGTGCCCCCCTGCCAGTGGGGCTTGACAGGGGACCTGAGGCTGCGCCCCCCTCCCGGTGCTGGGCCCGGGGACCTGAGGCTGCGCCTCCCCACTTGGCGGGGCTTGACAGGGGACCTCAGGCCGTGTCCCCCACCTGGCAGGGTTTGACAGAGGACCTCAAGGCACGACCCCCATCCCGGTCTGGGCTGGGGGACCTCAGGCCATGCCCCGCGTCCTGGCATCAGGCCAGGAGACCTGAGGCTGCACCCCCTGCCCGGCAGGGCTTGACAAGGGTGGGACTGGCTGGGTCTGGATCTAGCCCAATGGGGGCAGGGGCCGGCCAGGTCTGTGTCTCACGTGATTTTGAGGTGCATGTGGGTGGGCAGGGACTTGACTCTGGGTCCCGTGGTGAGCCCCAGATTCTGACAGGAGGAAGGTTTTCAACATTTTACTAATTTTCTTTCATCTCTGACACTTCTATTATAGAGAAAGGGCAAATAGCAATATTAAATTATTTCCTCTAATTAATCCCCTTTTAATGTGCACGAATTTCGTGCACCGAGTCAATAGCAATATAATAATGCCCACCCCCATCACCCAGTTTCAACAATGATCAACTCCTGTCTAATCATGTTATATCTATTGCCACCCACCCATTCCCAGCTTCCCTCATTATTCAAAGCAAATCCCAGACATCACATTTTATTCACAAATATTTTAGTATACATTTCTGAAGACAATGCTTACATTTAAAAAATCATCACAGCTAAACTAAATAAACATTTTAATTTTAACATGCTAAAGCAGAATTTAAAAAAATCCTTATGTAACTAAGCATCACCAATGACATGGGAAGTCACTATAAGTACAGTGGCTTAAAGCGTGGGTGTAACCAGCCGCCAGTCCGCGAGGTGACCTGGGGAAGGCGCTGGGCCCTGTGCCTCTGCTTCCTACCTGTGCAACGTGAGTGTCAGACGTTTGCAACAACCTGCTGGACCTGGAGCACATCAGGCTCCGTCAGAAAAAGCCAAGCACCACACGATTTCACTCACATGTGGGATATAAAACTGCAACTCCTGGACACAAACAGCATTGTGGGGGTGCCAGTGGGCAGGGGTGGGGAGAAGGACATAAGTTGACGGAGAAGATCTGACTCTGGGTGGTGGGCTTGTAGCATAGAAACCCACATCTGAAACCTGTATGTCCATGTTGACCAATGTCACCCCAATCCATGTAATAAAACAACATTAAAAATATTACGAAGTTATCATTATAAAAGAAAGTACGTGCCCCGTGATGTTCCCGGGAGAATAGGGGAGCTGATTCCTACAATGTGCTTGGCAGGCCCGCCCACAGGCAGGCAGCCTCCTGTTAGCCCTGCACCTGCGCCCGCTTTTCTCCGGGCACCGGCCTTGGAGTAAAGGGGTGAAAAGGGGTGAGTTAGGGTCGGTCTACGGGGTCTCGCGGGCGCGGAAAGCAGGGAACGGCGCCAGCAACCACATAGGGAGGAACGGCACAGTCGAGGTCGGGCTGGTTAGGGGCTCCCTCCTTTCTCAGCCCCTCTCTCCGCAGTCCCCCCATTTGCCACCCTTACTCCAGGCCTGTGCCCTGTGCTCTGTGCTGGCTGCAGCCCCGCCGGGCTGGGTGTCTGGGCACTCGCGGTTTGAGAATGCGTCAGTGGCTGGTCTTGGACCAGAGGTGAAGCGTCCGCCCTTGGCTTAGAGTGGGGTGAGGAGCCCTGGTCACAGAGCACGGGGCGGGGCGGGGGGTGGAGGCGGGGCGGGGGGTGGAGGCGGGGCGGGGGTGGAGGCGGGGCGGGGGGTGGAGGCGGGGCGGGGGGGAAGGCGGGGCGGGGCGGGGCGGGGCGGGGCGGGGGGAGGCGGGCTAGTTAACAAGCCCGGTAGCAGCGGCTGGAAGCAGCCGCAGTTTATTTCTGGGTCACAAACACGAGCAGCAGGAGGGGCCAGGGGTCTGGCTCTCTGAAGCCCAGGCTGTGCCGCAGCCACCGCAGAACCAGGTTCTGGAGAGAAGCCCCGGCTCCCGCTGTGGGCGCCGAGCCCCCTGCCGCCCCCGGGAGCCCAGGCCGGCGGGCTGTCCGTGAGGGCGGGGCTGCGCCTGCACTGCCCCGGAGCGGCGCCCTCGGACACCACGGAGGCCGCGGCGTGCAGTTATCATTCTATGCCCCCCCCCCCCTTTTTATGATTTTAGAGAGAGGAAGGGATAGAGAAACATCAATTGAGAGAGAAACGTCGTTTGGTTGCCTCCCATCCTCGCCCCGAACGGGGTCGAAACTGCAACCCAGGCGAGTGCCCTGACGAGGAAGGGACCCGCCACCTTCTGCTGCGCAGATGACGCTCCGGCCAACGAGCCCGGCGGGCCGTTCCCTTCCGCCGCCCCGCCCTGCCCTGCCCTGGACAGGAAGGCCCCGTCGGTGAAACGCCCTCGCGCCTGGACCACGGTGCTCACCTGAAGGTGAGCCAGCCCCGACTCCCGGGCTTTCCCGTGGCCCCGTTTAGCGTCCCCTGGTCACTGGGACCATCGAGGGCCTCCGCAGGCTCCGCCCACTCTCTGCAGGTGAGCGGGTTGGGCTGAGAACGGCCCTGACCAACGGTGCACGCGAAGGAAGTGTTGCCTGGCTGGTGGTGGCGCTGCTGCCCAGGCCAGACTCACTCCCCCGCCACACCTTCCTCTAGGACTCACCCTGTTTTCCATGCACAACCTCTCCAGTGTCTCTCATCCAAGTTGTTAGTGCTTTAACGTAAGGCAGCCCCTGGCCTACAGCCTAGAGCAGCCGGCGCCGTCTTAGGAAGCCAGAAGCCACCGTCTGGGGGCTCCGCTGTACACTCTTGGACAGATGTGCAAAAAATACCACTAAAAAGTCTGTTAACCCACTTCACTGACTTCTGGAGCCCCATTTCTGCAGATGAAGGTGACGATGTGACCTCGACAATTGGAGGTCATTCTTCTGGCTTAAAATGGTCTCTTTAAGGTCCAGCTTTTAAGGGGGTGGTTTCTCTCATCTTGAGAGGTTTCCATGCTTTATATTCTCTCTCTCAAGATGGCACCTGTGAACACCCAGATGTTCATCAGGGCATATGGATAAACTGACCTTGGTGGCCCAGGAAGACGTGCTGAAGGCCTTGGCAGCGGTGTTGACGGGGTCTGCACCCTATTTGCATGGCGGGTCTGTACGTGTGCACTGGGTAGCGGGCTTAGGATTTGTACGTGTGTGTGTGTGTGTGTGTGTGTGTGTGTGTGTGTGTGTTACAGCACAAACAACGAAACACCGATGGCACCTGAACATGGGGCTGCTGACGGCTTCACTGGTGCTGGGAGAGGGGCGGCTGGGTGGGAATCCTTCGAGGGTGGCTCCTGTCGAATCCGGGAGAGTCCCTCGCAGGTGTCTGCAGAGGGTGTCTGGTCCTCCTGCCCCAGGAGAGCCACCACGCAGCGTCCTCCGCCTGCACCTCCAGGCTGAGCCCCTCATTTCTCTGCAGCTTCTGGCTCAGGCCTCGGAGCATCTCAGCTCCTCTCTCTGGGTGAGACCCAGGCCCTAGGGACAGGGCTGCCTGGCCGCAGGCCTTTCTGCTCCCCTGGCCTGGCATCCATGCCCACGGGAGCCTCCTACAGGAGGGCTGTTTATTCTTCCTGTGTCTGTCAACCACTGCCTGTGACATTTCCTCCCTGGGGCCAGCTCCCTCCTGTTTTCTGCAACAATCGTAGGACAAGGGCTACAGCTAAAAAAAAACTGCACTGAGCCCAGCCGGCTGGCTCAATGGTTGAGTGTCGACCTATGAACCAGGAGGTCAGGGTTCGATTCCAGATCAAGGACAAAGGCCCAGGTTGCAGGCTCGATCCCCAGTGTGGGGCATGCGGGAGGCAGCCGATCAATGATTCTCTCCCATCATTGATGTTTCTATCTCTCTCTCTCTCCCTCTCCCTTCCTCTCTGAAATCAATAAAAATATTTTTTTAAAACCTGCATTGACATCCATGAAAGTAAGGTACATTGGGAGGTATTTAAACATTATACCCACCACTTTTGATTTCCTTTATGCAGTCTGATTTCTTTTCATCATGTGATTTCAATTACCTGAATCAGTGTGGCTGGAATAGAATCTCAGTATTTTCACATGAAGCAGGTCAGAATGATCACTCCAGGCTCTAAACGGGACATGCTCTCATTGTGTGGCCCTGAGCACCGGGTACAGTAGCTTCTGGCTCTGCCCAGACACAGCACCCGGAAGTGCCACTGGCCCGTCACATGACCATCAAACACCCCAACACACCCAAGGCACTGGATGTTTATTTTAAAGACTAGAGTCCCAGTGCATGAAATTCACCATATAGGCATGGGTTTATTTCTGGGCTCTCTATTCTGTTCCATTCATCTATATGTCTGTTTTTTAAAAAAATATTTTTATTGATTTTTTACAGAGAGGAAGGGAGAGAGATAGAGTTAGAAATATCAATGAGAGAAAAACATCGATCAGCCACCTCCTACACACCCCCTACTGGGGATGTGCCCACAACCAAGGTACATGCCCTTGACCGGAATCAAACCTGGGACCCTTCAGTCCACAGGCCAACGCTCTATCCACTGAGCCAAACTGGTTAGGGCTATATATGTGTTTTAAGCCAGTACCATGCTGTGTTTCTTTTTTTTTTTAATTTATCTTTATTGTTGAAAGTATTACAGATGTATACCTTTTCCCAACCTTGGCCCCCTCCCCCACACCTGCTCCCTCCTCAGGCCTTCGCTACACTGTTGTCTGTTAATGCCATGCTATTTTTATGACTGCATGTCTGCGAGTGCCATGCGGTTTTTATGACTACACTAGAGGCCCAGTGCACGAAATTCGTGCACGGGGAAGAGGGGTGTCCCTCAGCCCAGCCTGCACCCTCTCCAATCTGGGACCCCTCAAAGGATGTCCAACTGCCTGTTTAGGCCCGATCCTGGTAGGACATGCCTCTCATAATCCAGGACTGCTGGCTCCCAACTGCTCGCCTGCCTGCCTTCCTGATTGCGCCTAACCACTTCTGCCTGCCAGCCTGATCACCCCCTAACCACTTCCCTGCCAGCCTGATTGATGCCTAACTGCTCCCCTGCCAGCCTGTTTGCCCCTAACTGCCCTCCCCTGCCGGCCTGGTCACCCCTAATTGCCCTCCCCTGCAGGCCTGGTCCCTCTCAACTGCCCTACGCTGCTGGCCTGATAGCCCACAACTGCCCTCCCCTGCAGGCCTGGTCCCTCCTCCCAACTGCCCTCCCTTGCTGGCAATCTTGTGGTGGCCATCTTGTGTCCACATGGGGGCAGGATCTTTGACCACATGGGGGCAGCCATCTTGTGTGTTGGAGTGATGGTCAATCTGCATATTACTCTTTTATTAGATAGGATGTCTGTGAGTGCCATGCGGTTTTCATGACTGCATGTCTGCGAGCGCCATGCGGTTTTCATGACTGCATGTCTATGGTGCCAGGCTGTTTTCATGACTGCAGCCTGTAGTGTAGCTTGATATCAGAGAGAGTGATACCACCAACATTGTTTTTCTTTCTGAACATTACTCCAGTTATTTGGGGACTTTTGTGGTTTTATATAATTTTAGGATTATCAGCTCTAATTCTATGAAATATGCCATTAGTATCTTGATAGGAGTTGAACTGAATCTGTATATTGGGTAATATAGACATTTTAACAATACTAATTCTTCCAATTCGTGAGAATGTTATATGCTTCCATTTATTTGTATCTTCTTCAATGTCTTATAGTTTTCCAAGTACAGGTCTTTTACCACCTTGGTTAAATATATTCTTAGGTGTTTTTTATGCAATTGTAAATGAAATTGTTTTCTTAATTTCTCTTTTTCATGGCTTGTTCTTGGTGTATAAAAATGCACCTGATTTCTGAATATTAATTTTGTATTCTTCTACTTTACTGAATTCATTTATTAGTTCTAACAACTTTTTGGTGGATAATTTAGTGTTTTCTACATATAGTATCATGTTATCACCAAATAATGAAAGTTTTACTACTTCTTTTCCATTTGGATGTCTTCTATTTCTTCTTCTTCTCTGATTGCTGTGGCTAGGACTTCTAGGACTATGCTGAATAACAGTGGTGAATGTGGACATTCTTTTCTTGTTCCTGATCTTAAGGAAAATACTTTTAACTCTTCATTGTTGATATGATGTTAGCTGTGGGTTTATTATACATGGCCTTTATTATGCTGAGGTATGTTCCTTCTATTTCCACTTTGCTGAGAGTTTTATCATAAATGGATATTGGATTTTTACTGCATCTATTGATATGATCATGTGATTTTTATCCTTTATTTGGTTTATGTAGTATATCACATGAATTGATTTGCAAATATTGAACCAACCTTACATTTCAGGAACAAATCCCACTTAATTCGGTTTGCTAATATTTTGTTGAGGATTTTTGCATCTATGTTCATCAGAGATATTGGCTTACAATTTTTTTGTAGTGTCTTTTTTCTGATTTTGGAATCAGCATAATGGCTGGCCTCAAAAAATGAAATAAAAAAAACTGAGGTAGCAATAGTAAAGAAGCCTTGCTGTCTCTTTAATTTTTTGAAAAAGATGTGTTAATTCTTCTTTGAATAGTAAAATTACCATGTAAAAGCATCTGGTCCAAGCCTTTTGTTTGTTGAGAATTTTTTAATTACTAATTCGATTTTGTTAGTAGTTATCAAGTCTGTCCAGATTTTCTCTTTCTTTTTGATTCAATCTTAGAAGATTGTATATTTCTAGGAATTTATCCATTTCTTCCAAGTTTTCCAATCTGTTGGCATATAATTGTAGTATTTTTTTTTATAATCCTTTGTATTTCTGTGGTGTCAGTTGTTATTCCTCTTTCATTTCTGATTTTATCTATTTGGGACCTCTTTCTGTTTTTCTGAATGAGTCTGCTTAAAGGTTTTCCAATTTCATTAACTTTTCAAAGAACCAAATCTTGGTTTCACTGATCTTTTGTATTTTAAAAACTCCATTTCATTTATTTCCACTCTGATCTTTATTATTTCTTTTCTTTTACTCACTTTGTACTTTGTTCTTCTTTTTCTAGTTCCTTTAGTATGAGATTAGTTTGTTTATTTGAGGTTTTTCTTTTTTTCTTCTTGAGATATGCCTGTACTCCTATGAATTTCTATCTTAAGACTGCATTGGTTTTGTTTCATCGATTTTGAGTAATTGTGTTTTCATTTTCACTTTTTTTCAGGGTATATTTTGATATCTTTCTTGATCTCATTGTTAACCATTCATTGTTTAGTACATATTATTTAGTCTCCATGTGTTTGTGTGTTTTCTAGTTTTTTTTTCTTGTAATTGATTTCTAGTTTTATACCACTGTGATCAGAAAGAATGGTTGATATGACTTTAATCTTCTTAAATTTACTGAGTCTTGTTGTGTTCCCCAACATGTGGTCTATCCTAGAAAGTATTCCATGTGCACTTGAAAAAAATGTATATTCTGCTACTTTGGGTTGAAATGCTTTGAAAATATTAATTAAATCAATCTGGTCTAATGTGTCATTTAAGGCTGCTGTTTCCTTATTGATTTTCTGCCTGGATGATCTATCCTTTGACATCAATGGGTGTTAAAGTCCCCTGCTATTACTGTTTTACTGTCAATCTCTTTATGTCTGCTAATATTTCCTTTGTATGTTAAGTGCTACTATGTTTAGTATATAAATGTGAGGATATTTTCCCATTCCTTTAGATAGAATGGGAGAGACGGGAGAGAGAGAGAGGGAAACATCGAGGTGAGAGAGACACATTGATTGTTGCCTCACACACATGCCGGGGATCAATCCTGCAACCAAGGTATGTGCCCTTGTCTCAGAATCAAACCTGCGACCCTTTGGTGTCAGATGCTCTAACCACTGAGCACCAGCCAAGGCCACCCATTGTCTTTTGGTTTGGAGAATTTAATCTATTTATATTTAAAGGGTTTATTGATATGTATGTTGTTATTACTATTTTGCTTTCTGATTCTATTTTGTTTTCATAGTTCTCTCTTTTTTAAAATATATTTTTATTGATTTCAGAGAGGAAGGGAGAGGGAGAGAGAGCTAGAAATATCAATGATGAGAGAGAATCATTGACTGGCTGCCTGCATGTCCCCCACCGGAGATTGAGCCCACAATCCAAGCATGTGCCATGACGGGAATCGAACCGTGACCTCCTGGGTCATAGGTTGATGTTCAAACACTGAGCCACACTGGCTGGGCTAGTTCTCTTTCTCTCTTGTATGTTGATGACTTTTTATAGTGTGTTTGAATTCTTTTCTCTTTGTTCCTTGTATATCACTTTTAGATTTATGATTACCATATTTTTCATTTATACCAACTACTAGAGGCCCTGTGCATGAATTCATGCACGGGTGAAGTCCGGCCAGGCTGCCCCAATGGGGGCCCATCTGGCCAGGCTGGTAGGGGGCAGGGGCTGCAGGTGATTGGCTGGCCGGCCCCATCCCTGATCAGGGTGTTGGGGGCCTATTGGGGACTGGGCCAGCCAGTGGGCTGGTGATTGGGACCCGGATCAGGCTGGTTGGCTGCCACAGTGCATGTCATAGCCATTGGTCACTCTTGTCGTTCTGATTGTTCCGCCGTTCCGGTTGCTGGGCTTTTATATATATAGATGTTTAGAGCAGACTATTTTAAGCTGATGTTCACTTAAATTTGAACACATTCTAAAATCACTACATTTTTCACTCAACTGCTCCAAGTTTGTTTTTCTTCTTTTTTACTTCTTTTGTGTGTTTGTGTGTATCCCTTGACTTACTGTTGTAATTACACATGATCTTTGTACTTTTGCCTTTTAACCTTTCTACTAGTTTTAGTGTTGGTTATCTGCTACTTTTATTATGTGTTTGCCTTTGTCAGTAAGAATTGTTTTCTTTGCCATATTTTTCATATTCATAGTTTTGATCTTTATTATCCTCCTCTTCTGTTTTTGTTTTTGTTTTTCTTCCTCATAAGGACATCCCTTTAACATTCTTGTAAAGGTGTGGTGGTGATGAAGTTCTTCAACTTTTTCTTGCCTGGAAAAGTCTTTATCTCTCCTTCAGTTCCAAATGATAGCCTTGCTGGGTAGAGTAATCTTGGTTGTAGGTCCTTACTATTCATCACTTTGAATATTTCATGCCCATCCCTTCTGGTCTGCAAAGTTTCTATTAAGAAATCAACTGACAGTCTTAGGGGAGCTTCCTTGTAGGTAACTAACTGATTTTCTCTTGCTGCTTTTAACATTCTCTTTGTCTTTAACCTTTGGTATTTTAATTATGATGTGTCATGGTGTGGGCCTCTTTGGGTTCATACTGTTTGGCACTCTCAGTGCTGCCTGAAATGGTAAGTCTTTTTTCCTCACTAGGTTAGGGAAATTTTCAGTCATTATTTTTCAAATAGGTTTTCTATTAATTAATTAATTTATTTATTTATGTATTTATTTATTTATTTATTTTTAATTGTCTAAAGTTTTACATATGTCTCCTTTTTCCCCGATTGACACCCCCAGCCCTTCCCACCCCAGGCAAGCCCCTACTGCCCCAGTGTCTGTGTCCATTGGTTATGCCAATATGCATGCATACAGTCCTTTGGTTGCTATCTAACCCCCCCCCCCGCCACCTCCTCTGCCATTTGTCTCTGAATCTATTTTTGTTCATCAAATTATGTTGATCACTAGAGGCCCAGTGAATGAAATTCGTGCATGGGGGTAAGGGGGGGGGTGTTGTCTCTCAGCCCGGCCTGTCCCCTCTCCAATCTAGGACCCCTCGAGGGATGTCTGACTGCCGTTTTAGGCCTGATCCTGCAGGGATCAGAACTAAACCGACAGTCAGACATCCCTCTCACAATCTGGGACTGCTGGATCCTAACCACTTGCCTGCCTGCCTGCCTGATTGCCCCTAACTGCCCTCCACTGCCAACTTGGTCTCCCCCAACTGCCCTCCCTGCTGGCCTGATCTCACCCCCAACTGCCCTCCCTGCTGGCCTGATATCACCCCCAACAGCCCTCCCCTGCCAGCCTGGTCATCCCCAACTGCCCTCCCCTGCCTGCCTGGTTGCCCCTAACTGCCCTCTCATGCCAGCCTGGTTGCCTCTAACTGCCCTCACCTGCAGGCCTGGTCCTCCTCAACTGACCTCCCCTGCAGGCCTTGTCCCCCCTCAACAGCCCTCTCCTGCAGGCCCAATCACCCCCAACTGCCCTCCCCTGCTGGTTTCTTTGCCCCCCAACTGCCCTCCCCTGCTGGTTTGTTTGCCCCCCAACTGCCCTCCCCTGCCAGCCTGGTTGCCCCCAACTGCCCTCTCCTGCCGGCCTGGTTGTCCCCAACTGCCCTCCCCTGCAGGCCTGGTCTCCAGGAACTGCCCTCCCCTGCCAGCCAGGTCACCCCTAACTGCCTTCCCCTGCCAGCCTGTTCACCCCTAACTGCCCTCAACTGTAGGCCTGCCCCCCCCCAACTGCCCTCCCCTGTTGGCTTGGTTGCCCCTCCAACTGCCCTCCCCTGCCAGCCTGATTGCCCACAACTGCCCTCCCCTGCTGGCCATCTTGTGGTGGCCACATTGTGATGATGTCGCGGTGGCCATCTTGTGACGACGTTGCGTGAGGGTGTCACGCAACGCCACCTAGGCTTTTATTATATGGGACTAGAGGCCCGGTGCATGAAATTTGTGCATGGGGGGGCTCCCCTTAGCCCAGCCTGCACCCTCTCCAATCTGGGACCCCTCGGGGGATGTCCGACTGCTGGTTTAGATCGGGCCTAAACCGGGACCACTGGCTCCTAACTGCTCACCTGCCTGCCTGCCTGATCGCCCCTAACTGCCCCCCCTGCTGACCTGGTCACCCCCAACTACCCCCCCTACTGGCCTGGTTGCCCCCAACTGCCACCCCTCCCCACCAGCCTGGTCACCCCTAACTGCTCCCCCACTGACCTGGTTGCCCCTTACTACCCCTCCTGCCAGCCTGGTCACCCCCAACTGTCCTTCCGCTGGCCTGGTTGCCCCTAACTTCCCCCCCCCCTTGCTGGCCTAGTTGCCCCTTACTGTCCCCCATGCTGGCCTGGTCACCCCAACTTCCCCTCCTGCCACTGGCCTGGTCACCCCTCACTGCCCCCCTCCACCAGGCTGGTCGCCCCTCACTAAAACCCCTGCTGGCCTGGTCGCCCCATGCAGCCTGTTTGGTCGTTCGTTCAGTTGCGATGGTCGCTTAGGCTTTTATATAGATAGATTATATCCCACATATGAGTGAGATCATGTGATATCTATCTTTCTCTGACTGGCTTATTTCACTTAGCATAATGCTCTCCAGTTCCATCCATGCTGCTGCAAATGGTAAAATTTCCTTATTTTTTATAGCAGCATAGTATTCCATTGTGTAGATTTACCACAGTTTTTTAATACACTCATCTGCTGATGGGCACTTAGGTTGTTTCCAAATCTTAGCTATGGTGAATTGTGCTGCTTTGAACATAGGGGTGCATATATCCTTTCTGATTTGTGTTTCTGGTTTCTTGGGATATATTCCTAGAAGTGGGATCACTGGGTCAAATGGGAGTTCCATTTTTAACTTTTTGAGGAAACTCCATACTGTCTTCCACAGTGGCTGCACCAGTCTGCATTCCCACCAGCAGTGCACGAGAGTTCTTTTTTCTCTGCATCCTCGCCAGCACTTGTTTGTTGATTTGTTGATAATAGCCATTCTGACAGATGTGAGATGGTACCTCATTTTTGCTTTGATTTGCATCTCTCAATGATTAGTGACTTTGAGCATGTTTTCATATGTCTCTCAGCCTTCTGTACGTCCTCTTTCAAAAAGTGTCTACTTAGGTCCTTTGCCCATTTTTTGATTGGATAGTTTATCTTCCTTTTGTTAAGTTGTATGAGTTTTCTGTAAATTCTGGAGATTAAACCCTTATCAGAGATAACATTGGCAAATATGTTCTCCCATGCAGTGGGCTTTCTTGTTGTTTTGATGATTGTTATTTTAGCTGTGAAGAAGCTTTTTATTTTGATGTAGTCCCATTTGTTTATTTTCTCCTCAGTCTCCCTTGCCCTAGGAGCTGTGTCAGTAAAGATATTGCTATGACATATGTGTGCCATTTTGCTGCCTATGGAGTCATGTAGGATTTTTATGGTTTCCTGTCTTACATTTAAGTCCAGTCTCTTCATGAACCCGCCATACCCCTTTCCCCCTGAGAATTATCAGTCCACTCCCTTTCTATGCCCCTGATTCTATTATATTCACCAGATTATTCTGTTCCTCAGGTTTTTAATTCACTTGATTTTTAGGTTCACTTGTTGATAGATATGTATTTGTTGTTCATAATTTTTATCTTTACTTTTTTCTTCTTCCTCTTCTTTAAGAATACCTTTCAGCATTTCATATAATACTGGTTTGGTGGTGATGAACTCCTTTAGCCTTTTTTTTTTTTATCTGTGAAGCTCTTTATCTGCCCTTCAATTCTGAATGATAGCTTTGCTGGGTAGAGTAATCTTGGTTGTAGGTTCTTGCTATTCATCACATTGAAAATTTCTTGCCACTCCCGTTTGGCCTGCATAGTTTCTGTTGAGAAATCAGCTGACAGTCGTATGGGTGCTCCCTTGTAGGTAACTGTTTTTCTCTTGCTGCTTTTAATATTCTCTCTTTGTCTTTTGCTCTTGGCATTTTAATTATGATGTGTCTTGGTGTGGTCCTCTTTGGATTCCTTTTGTTTGGGGTTCTCTGTGCTTCCTGGACTTGTAAGTCTATTTCTTTCACCAGGTGGGGGAAGTTTTTGATCATTATTTCTTCAAATAGGTTTTCAGTGTCTTGCTCTCTCTCTTCTTCTGGCACCCCCATAATTCTGATTCAAATAGGTTTTCAGTGTCTTGCTCTCTCTCTTCTTCTGGCACCCCCATAATTCTGATGTTGGTACGCTTGAAGTTGTCCCAGAGTCTTCTTACACTATCTTCAACTTTTTGGATTTTTTTTTTTTTTGCTTTTTGCTTTTTCAGTTGAGTGTTTTTTGCTTCTTTGTATTTCAATTCTTTGACTTGATTTTTGTGTTCCTCTAGTCTGTTTTTGGGTCTCTGTATAATATTTTTTATTTCAGTCAGTGTATGTTTAATTTCTAGTTGGTCCTTTTTCATATCTTCGAGGGTCTCGTTATATTTATCGGCCTTTTCTAGGATATTCTTGAAAAGCCTTATAACCGTGGTTTTGAATTCTATATCCAGTCGTTTGTTTTCCTCCATTTCTTTTGTTTGTGATCTGTTTCTTCGTCTCCCCATTTTTCACTGCTTCCCTGAGTTGGTAGAGTAGCTTTGTGTACTAGGTTTCCTATATGGCCCAGTGGGTCGGCCTCCCCAGTTAACCTGAGGTGGACACTCTTGGTGCACCCCTTTGTGGACTGTGTGTACAGCCTTATTGTAATTAAGTCTTGATTGTTGTTGGTATCACTGGGAAGAATTGACCTCCAGGCCAGTTGGCTGTAAGGATCAGCTGTGTCTATGCTGGGAGAAGTTTGGTGCTGGAGACAGCCTTATAGGATTAGACTTGCCAAATTGCAATAGCCTCTGTGCTCAGCTTGGATGGGGTGGAGTCTCAGTCTTGGCTTCCCGTCAGCCTTGCCCTTGCGCGCATGTGCGCGCCTTCAGACCTCTGCCTTCCCCGGCTCCCTAGTCTCCGCCCGAGAGTCCAGACTCCCCCCACAAGAGCGTGGGTCCCCAGGGGCTTGCCTGGAACTGGGGTTCAGTGCAGTCAGAACTGGGGCTCAGTGCAGTCAGGAGCCTCCAACTCCCTTCCACTAGGGAAAGCCTGTGGCAACCTCCACAGCCTTTGTGCGCACTGGCACGCGCGCGCCTTCAGACTTCTGCCTTCCCCAGCTCCCGAGTCTCCGCCCGAGAGTCCAGACTCCCTCCGTAAGAGTATGGGTCCCCAGGGGCTTGCCCGGAACTGGGGTTCAGTGCAGTCAGAACTGGGGTTCAGTGCGGTCGGGGGCTTCCTTCCCCCTTCTGCCAGAGAAAGTCAACCAGGCTCTCAGCCGCCCTTCCTCTCTGCGTGCACAAAGACCCTTTGTCGTACCTCCAATTCTCTGTGAGCTTTTCTCTTTCCTTCTAGTTGTAGAATTTTCACTCAGCCAGCTTTCCTGTGGTTCTGGATGGTGTCCGTTCTGTCTTTTAGTTGTAGTTTTGAAATTGTTGTGTGAGGCAGCAGTTTAGGTGCTTACCTATGCCGCCATCTTGGTTTCTCCTCCTGGGCAAACTTTTTGACTCGAGGGCCACAATGGGTTCTTAAACTGGACCGGTGGGCCGGAACAAAAGCATGGATGGAGTGTTTGTGTGAACTAATATAAATTCAAAGTAAAGGAGCAGAGGGGAGAGCAAGAGAACCAGATAGAACAGCCGGATCCGGCCCGTGGGCCGTAGTTTGCCCACGGCTGTTCTAGATCTTGGAAATATGCCGTTGGTATTTTAATGGGGATTGCATTGAATCTGTAGCTTTGGGTAGTATGGACATTTTAATGATGTTGATTCTACCAATCCATGAACATGGTATGCTCTTCCATTTGTTTATGCCTTCCTCTATTTCTTTTTTCTGAGTACAGGTCTTTTCCCTCCTTAGTTAAGTTTATTCTTAGATATCTTATTTTTTTGGGTGCAATGGTATATGGGATTGCTTTTTAAGTTTCTCTTTCTGTGAGTTCATTATTGGTGTATAAAAAGGCCATAGATTTCTGGGTGTTAATTTTGTATCCTGCTACATTGCCGAATTCATTTATTAGGTCTAGTAGTTTTTTTCATGGAGTCTTTGGGGTTTTCTATGTACAGTATCATGTCATCTGAGAATAAGGACAGTTTTACTTCTTCTTTTCCTATTTGGATGCTTTTTACTTCTTCTTCTTGTCTGATTGCTATGGCTAGTACTTCCTAGTACTATATCGAACAGGAGTGGTGAGAGTGGGCATCCCTGTCTTGTTCCCTTTCTTAGGGGAAATGAGTTTAGTTTTTGCCCACTGAGTATGATGTTGGCTGTAGGTTTGTCATATAAGGCTTTTATTATGTTGAGGTATGATCCCTCTGTTCCCACTTTGCTGAGAGTTTTTATCAAGAAGGGGTGTTGGATTTTGTCAAATGCTTTTTCTGCATCAATTGATATGATTATGTGATTTTTGTCTCTCAATTTGTTTATACAATGTATCACATTTATTGATTTGCGAATGTTGTACCACCCTTGCATCCCTGGAATAAATCCTACTTGGTCATGGTGTATGATCTTTCTGATGTACTGCTGGATCCTATTTGCTAGAATTTTGTTGAGGATTTTAGCATCTATGTTCATCAAGGATATTGGCCTGTAGTTATCTTTTTTTGTGGTGTCTTTATCTTGTTTTGGAATTAGCATAATGCTGGCTTCATATAAAGAGCTTGGAAGTGTGCCTTCCTCTTGAATTTTTTGGAATAGTCTGAGGAGGATAGGTTTTAGTTCTTCTTTGAATGATTGGTAGAAATCCCCTGTAAAGCAGTCTGAACAGATCTTTTGTTTGCTGGAAGATTTTTGATCACTGCTTCAATTTCTACGGTGGTTATCGGCCTATTCGGGTTTTTTGATTTTTCCTGATTGAGTTTTGGGAGCTTGTATTTTTTCTAAGAATATGTCCATTTCGTCTAGGTTGTCCATTTTGTTGGAATAGAGTTGTTCATGGTATTTTTTCATAATCCTTTGTTTTTCTGTGGGACCAATTGTTACTTCACCTCTTTCATTTCTGATTTTGTTTATTTGGGTCCTCTCTCTTTGCTTCTTGGTGAACCTGGCTAGAGGTTCGTCGATCTTGTTTATCCTTTAAAAGAACCAGCTCTTCCCGCTCATCTCTCCTTATTCTGATCCCTAGTTTCCACAAAAACCACCTTCCTCTGCAGTCTCGGTCAGTGTTTTTAATTGGAAGATCCTATGTACTGAGCTTAGCAAGCAAAAGCAAGGAAGTGAAAAAGACAAAGGAACCACATGACTCACGTCTTTCTCCCCCTGGCACTGTGCAGCCGGTATAGAAGTTCAGGCTGCCTTTCTGGGTGCAGTCTCCCATGGCTGTGGGCTTAGATCTAGTGTCCCCCTCTGCCAGCAGCCTTGTGGACACCCTTCCACATTCTAGGGCTACACTGACCCTAAGGGCTGCGGATTTGGTGGAGCTCAGTCTCCCGCTGAGACTCTAGTCCCTGCTCTGCATGTTTCTCCCTCCAGCCTGGATGCCAGATCTCACCTATAATGAATGATCTGTTGTATGGGGGCCTTGACTGAGCAAGATTTGCTTTAGTGGGGCTGTGGTGCCTGCTGAGTCATTTCTTGGGTGTGTCATTTGTGGAACTAATTGGGTGGTGTGGTGTAGTCTGAAGCTGGCCACCAGATATGTTCATTCTGGGGCCTCTTGGAAAGGGCTCTGGTGCAGGCCAAGTTCAGCTGCTGCCTGAGCCTGGTTGAGGGCACCTGGTAAAAGCCAGAAAACGATGTGCATTTTGGAGCTGCCTGTCCTAACCTTGGAGGGCCCTGGGAGAGGCTATGCTGTTAAATGAGGTCAGTTGCCACTAATTCTGTGCTTGGGGCTTCTCAGCAAGAGGCACAGGACATGCTGTGGCCAGCTGCTGCTAGTTTGAGTATTTGGACCTTTGAAAGATTCCAGAAAATGTTGTTTGTGGGCCAAGGTGGCTGCTTGTGTGAAATAAGCTGGGGCTGGGTTAGAGAGTTTAGTGGGGAGGGATCTCAGTTACCACCTGGGTGGGGTGAACATTGTTAACGGGTTAATAGAGACACGGAGACTCAGATTTGGTGCCCTTCTGCCCCTGCTGGGGTGGGGAGTGTGGCTCAACAAGGAAACAATGGAGCCTGCCAGCAATTCTGTTCCAGAGAGAGCTGTTCTTTCTGCTCTCACCCCGAATCCAGACAATTCAGTTCCTCGTTGTACGTCCTTGGCATTTTTCAGGCTGCTGTCCCTTCATTGGAGCTTAGGGAGAGTGCTTATGAGTAAGTGACTCTCCTGAATCCACAGCAGCCCTCCCTCTTACCTGGATAGAGTCCCCACTAATTTTACAGCCATAAGCTGTAGGGGCTCCTCTTCCCAGCACTGGTGCTTTGGACTGGGGAGTTCGTTTGGGGCTGGACCCCTCACTTTTCAGGGGAACCTCTATAGCTAAGGTATCCTTCCTGATTCTTACATGCCACACAGAGGTGTGGGACCAGCACATTTGGAGTCTTCACCCCTCTACCAGTCTCAATGTGGCTTCTTCTTTATGATCTCAGCTATAGGAGTTCTATTCAGCTAGTCTTCAGGTGGTTCCCAAGGGTGGTTGTTCTATAATTTAGTTGTCATTTTGGTGTGGTTATGGGAGGAGGTGAGCACAGCGTCTGCCTATTCAACTATTTTGACTGTAAGTTCTAAGATTAAATTTAAAATACCATTTCCTCCATTGTATATGCACATTCCCAGTCTCAATAGCCACATGTGGCTACCATTTTGGATAACTCAGATATGGGATATTCCTATTATTGCTGGAAGTTCTATGGGACAGTGTTATTCTGGAGCATTCTTATTTAACTTTTTCATTTTGTACCTGAATTGAAATGATCTTTGCAATGCTTATACTTCATTTTCAGATTAAAGAGATACTTTCCTAAAAATTGTTTGAAGTAAATACATTTGCCACTAAAAGAAACAGGGCATTTTCCAGAAATTACTGATTCCAGTTCTAGAGAAAGAATGTACAAGATAATTCTGGACATTGAATTATATCAGAAAGCTACTAAATACTACTGGGGTCACGGCAAAAAGACTCAGTAGCTAATGATGGGATGTTGAGCATCATTAAGAATAACCATGGAAGACTGAACCTCATTGCATAAGCAAAAATTCATGAGTCCGTAAACCACAAAGCACTAACAAATTTTAAAAACTTCTCAGTCCCTTAGGAAGCTTATAAGGAAACAGTTCTTTATTCTGAAAATGGTTCAGCAAAGAGGAAGAGTCTAGCATTTGTCTTTCTTTCTTATAGGAGCTGTGTTTTGGAGCAACCATAATAGCTGAGGAGGAAACATTTCATCTCCAGAAGTATTCTAGCTAGTCAACAAAAAAGAAAACCTAATTGGAGTATTGCATTTTGAAAACCTTTTTGAAATAATGGAATAAGCAGATGATCATCGATGTCTGCTAACATCAGAGAGAGAGAACCAGGCATGCTGGGCCGCCTGCTGTATGAACATGCACCTTTAAAGTCAAATTCACCTGAATAGGACCAAGCCTCAGGGTCTAGCAACTGGGCATCAGGAATTGCAGGGTGAAGAGCATGTTAAGTGACACCACTGGGATGAAGCCAGCAAATCCAGACCTTGGGACACTTTACAGGATAAAGAAGAAAAACACAGACAAAGTGGGAACCTATAGATTAAAAGAAATTTAAGGGACATAGCAACCAAATGCAACAAGTACACCTTGTTTGGATCCTGATGTAAACAAATCAATCACAAAAGAGAGAAGAGTGGCAGAAAATTAAACACACAGGATATTAAGTGATTGTTACAGATTTTTAAAGTGTATTACAGTTATGTCTTTTGTAAAGATTTCTTATCTTTCAGAGACATTTATTGAAATACACAGATAAAATGACATAATGCTGAGATTTACTCAAAATAACCCTGAGGGAAGGCAGGAGGTGAGGGGGGAGGTGATACTGGCCAGGTGTTGGAGATCGCTATGGCTGGGTTTGCTGTGTGTGAGTTAAATTTTTCACAATAAAACGTCACCTTTTTTATTTAGTCTCTGTCTTCCCTAGGTCCATCCTATGATCTTTTAAAAGAAATTCCCCAGTTTTGCATTTTCCTTGACAAGTGGAGGGGTTAGGAATGAATATTCTGAGGGAAAACTCAGAAAATACCTTGGGCTATTTCACTAGAAATCATAGCAGCAAGACTTCCTAAAGGGCAACTGAATCCCAGAGCCTCATTATCTGCTGAGGTTTCCCCCTTCTCAGGGACCCTAATCCATCAAACATACTGTCATTCAAATAATACGAAAAATCACAGCATTCCAGAAATTGGCAGGTCAACTAAGGGGGGCTTTGATGTGCAAGGGGGAGTTTCTCCTCCTCCCCCTCCTCCTCCCCTTTTTATTCTTCTTTACAAAAACGTAAGAAACTTCTGGATGACTCTGGGCAGCCTCCTCTGCCTCTCGCTCACCTTGCACGGTGAGTCAGGGTCAGCAGCTCAAGCCTCAGGCTGGAAGGAGGCTTCTTCCATTGGCCGGCTTCTGGCCACAGGTGAGCTGTTTTCTAAGAACGGGTCTTTCAAAAGGTTCAAAGGTCTCCGCACATAGGAAACTCAGCTCCTGACTTTCTCTCTTGGCAGTTTCTCCCAGAAGCCTGGCCTCCTCTCTGCCTCCTCCTTAGGAAATTGCATCACACGTGAGTGGGGCTTTGGGATGACCCCCAAGGAGTCAGCAGGGATTGGGGCTGGCACTTTTAGGTCACACTCCTGCGGATAGTCTCACGGTCTCTCAAGGATGGTGTGCAGACTGCTGGTTGTCACCCTCTCCAGCCCATCCTCCCCACTTTTCAATGTAGAGACTGCCCAGGTAAAGACCACATTTCCTAACCCCTTGCCGTTTGGTGTGACCAATGGGCTGGAAAGATCAATACTGGTACCAATCTGGATCTTGTCCTAGGAAAAAAATGGACGAGTGCCATATGGTGAGAACAGAGCTCTGACCAGCCCTGAATTGCCACCTCTGAGACATGAGAAATTAATTGTACTCGGTATAAACCACCATAACTTGGACTCTCTTTGTGTGGCAACTTACCCTGTCTCTTAACAAATAGGGATGGTGTCAACCACTGAGTGTTAGTACCGATTTAACACCTACAGGAATCCCTAATTTGGGGTGCAGTGAAGGAGAAAACTTTATTCAGTGCAAATAGCTCAATTGTAATACAGCAAGGCTGTGGATCAGCATGGCTATGGAAAAGCTCAATACTGAAGCCGCATACCTGCGAGGTGACCCCGGGGAGAGGAGACCCCTTACCAAGCTAGACTGCTTCACTTCACTCCGGTGTACTCAGCCCAGTTCCAGCCAGGGAAACCCCGTCTTTACCTTCCTCTATCTCTTTTTTCAGTGTCATGTAGTTTTCCACCTATAGGTCTTTTACCTCCCTAGTTTAGTTTATTCCTGGTATCTTAATTTTTTTGGTGCGATGGTAAATGGGATTGATTTTTTAGTCTCTCTTTCTGTACGTTCAATATTGGTGTATAGAAATGCCATAGATTTCTTGACATTCATTTTGTATCCTGCTACATTGCTGAATTCATTTATTAAGTCTAATAATTTTTTGATGTAGTCTTTAGAGTTGTTCATAGTATTTTTTAACAATCCTTTGTATTTCAGTGGGGTCTGTTGTTATTCCACCTCTTTCATTTCTGATTTTGTTTATTTGGGTCCTCTCTCTGCTTCTTGGTGAGCCTGGCTGGAGGTTCATTGATCTTGTTTATCCTTTCAAAGAACCAGCTCTTGGTTTCATTGATCTTTTGTATTGTTTTTTTTTTGTTTCAATGTCGTTTATCTCCACTCTGATCTTTATTATTTCCTTCCTTCTGCTTACACTGGGCTTTTCTTATTGCTCTCTTTCTAACTCTTTGAATTGTAGGGTTAGGTAATTTATTTCCATTGTTTCTTACTTTTTGCAGTAGGCTTGTAGAGCTATGAACTTCCCTCTCAAGACTGCTTTCGCAGTGTCCCATAGATTTTGGATTGTTGTGTTTTCATTGTCATTTGTTGCCACGATGTTTTTTATTTCTTCCTTGATCTCTCTGGTAACCCAGTCATTGTTTAATAGCATGCTCTTTAGTCTCCATGTGTTTGATTTTTTTGGATTGTTTTTATTGTAGTTGATTTCCAGTTTTATGCCACTGTGATCTGAGAAGATGCTTGATATGATTTCTATCTTCTTGAATTTGAAGAGACTTTGCCTATGACCGAACATATGGTCTATCTTTGAAAATGACCCATGTGCACTTGAGAAGAATGTATATTCTGTGGCTTTGGAGTGAAATATTCTGAAGGTGTCAATTAATTCCATCTGAACTAGTGAGTCATTTAGGATTGATGTTTCTTTGCTGATTTTTTGTCTAGAGGATTTGTCCAATGGTGATAGTGGGGTATTAAAGTTTCCTACTATGATTGTATTGCTGTCAATTTCTCCTTTGATATCTTCCAGGAGTTTTTTTTATGTATTTGGGGTGTTCCTGTATTGGGTGCATATATGTTTACCAGAGTTATTTCTTCTTGTTGGATTGCTCCCTTTAGTATTATGAAGTGGCCTTCCTTATCTCTTGTTATGTCTTTCACTTTGAGATCTAATTTGTCAGATATAAGTTTTGCTACCCCAGCTTTCTTTTCATTTCCATTCGCCTGAAAAACCTTTTTCCATCCCTTCACCCTCAGTCTGTGTGCATCTTTTTTTCTGAGGTGGTTCTCTTGTAGACAGCAGATATATGGGTCATGTTTTCTAATCCAATCCGTTACCCTATGACTTTTGATTGGGGCATTTAATCCATTTACATTTAAAGTTATTATTGATAGGTACTTACTTGTTGCCATTTTTATTCTTTACCCCTGTGTTCCTTCTTCGCTTCCTATTTCTTTTTTTTACAGCAGACCCTTTAGCATTTCTTGCATTGCTGGTTTGGTGGTAATAAATTCCCTTAGTCCTTTTTTGTCTGTGAAGCTCCTGATTTCACCTTCAATTTTTATTGATAGCCTTGCTGGGTACAGTATTCTTGGATTCAGACCCTTCCTTTGCATGACTTTGTATATTTCATTCCCTTCCCTTCTGCCCTGATGAGTTTCTGTTGAGAAATCAGTTGCTAGTCTGATGGGGGTTCCTTTGTAGGTAACTTTCTGTCTCTCTCTGGCCGCTTTTAAGATTCTTACTTTGTCGTTTGTGTTTGCCAATTTAATTATAATGTGCCTTGGTGTCGGTGTTTTAGGGTTCATTTTGCTCGGGATTCTGTAAGCTTCTTGGATTTGTGTGGATTTTTTCTTCCCTATATCAGAGAAGTTTTCTGTCATTATTTCTCCTCTCCTTCTGGAACCCCTATTATGTGGATGTTGTTTTGTTTCGTGTTGTCCCAAAGTTCCCTTAGGCTCTTCTCCTGCCTTTTAATTTTTTTTTCTAGAAGTTGCTCTACTTGGGTATTTTTTCCCATCTTGTCTTCTAGCTCACTGATGCGGTCCTCTGCTTCTTCTAGTCTACTCTTGATGCTTTCTATTGAGTTCTTTACAGCAGCGATGTCATTTTTCATTTCTTCTTGGTTCTTCTTCATTTCCTCTTGGTTCTTACTCATATTGTCAAATTTTTCTTCCATTCTGTTCAGCCACCTTATGACCATTTCTCTGAATTCTTTCTCAAGCAGGTTGCTTGCCTCCATTTCGTTTACTTCCTTTTCTGGTGATGCCTGCTTTTCTTTTATATGCGGGCTGTTTCTTTGTCTCCCCATGGTCTCTGCTTCTCCGGGTGTCTGGCTATGTAGTTCTCTCTCTCCTGTGTTGATTTAAAGGCACAGAATACAACACAACCAATACCACACACAAGGCACTGAACAGAAATGTATTCACAATATTAATAACTCCAAATAAAGGTGACCACCAGAGAAAGGCAAATTAGGGGATAGGAGAGAAAGAAGAGAGGGGGGAAAAAGAAGAAGAAAAAAATAAAGGAGTGCCAAAATGAAATTGGGAAAAGGAAAAATAAAGTAAGAGAGAAAAGAAAGAGAAGAAGAAAATGGGAACAAACTGTATATATGGGGGAAAACTCCAATAGAACAGCCACTAATCCCAGCAAATGCCAGCAACAAGTACCTGGAGATGAATACAAACTACAAACAACAATTAATATCAAGTGAGGTGAGGAAAAACAGATGCAAAAAAAACAAACAAAAGCAAAGCAAAGAAGAAAACAAACCAAAAAAGAATAAGCAATAGAATCTCACAAACAAGCATTAAAAAATGATATAATCAACATTTGAGCAAACAACAAGAACAAAAGGACAGAGAGAAAACAATTTTTGGATAGTGAAGACAGAGAAGAGAGAGGTGTGTATGAACTCGGAGCAGGGGATTGGAAATTAGATATATAAGTAGGGTGAAATTTTAACAGCGGGTAAAAAGAAAGAATAGGGAAAATCTAAAGCAGGAAAAGGGTAAGAGAAACAGGACAACAAAAGGGCAAAAGTTAGGAAGAGAGTGATGGCATAAAGATAGAGTTGAGATAGAGTAGAATGATGCTAAAGGAAAGATACAAATAGAATGTAGAACACTAATCTCAAAGTCAAATAAAGAGAAAATAAAATGACTTTTTTTTAAAAAAAGGTAAAATAGAAGTAGTAACAATGCTGATTGAAAATAAAAATGTAATAATTAAAAAGGTAAAATCAAGTGAGGAAAAAATTAGTTTCTTAAGTAAAAGATGAAAAATAAAAAAATAATAAATAATTAAAAAAATAAAATAAAATGTGCAGTAGTGAAGGCCATTCACTTCCTCTATTGTTCTGTTTGGCACACCTGTTTCCCAGTCAGGACAGTATTGCAGTTCCCTGCGTTCCACTACCCTTCAGTGTTGTAAGCCAGTTCTGATTTTTAAGCAGGCGGTGTGTCTTAATTTCTTGTATTCCTTAATTTGTGATTAAACAAGAGTCAATTTGTGATTCAGCCCCTGGGTGGCAGTGTTTCTGGGTTGACTTCCGGGTCTATGGGTCCTTTCTAGCCTCTGCTTTAGATCCGGCTTTCCCTATGGCACTCAATACTGGTTTGTGGGAGTGGGCTGCCCCAGAGCTGGTTCTCTGATGGTCACTCCCTGCTCTGATCCCCATGTTCCAGAAACACAACTTTCTCCTGCAGTCTCCCCAACTGGGTGATCCTATGTATTGGGCTCAGTAATCAGAAACAAGGATTCAAAGAGGAGAAAGTGCAAGTGTGCAAACTTTGGGCTTGCTCATAAGCCTGTGCAATCCCCTTTTCCCCCTTGTGTCCAAACAGCTGGCACACTCCCAGAGTTTTTAGGCTGTCATTCTGCATCAGATCAAAATGGGTTGCTTTTTAGAGACCCCTCTGTTAGCAGCTCTGAGGACCCCCTTCCACATTCACGGATCACGCCAGTCCCAACAGCCACAGATTTTTCTAGGCTCAGACTTCCCCCAATCCTCCAGCTCCCGCAGTGCACGCGTTTTTCTGTCCTGCCAGGACCAGAGACCTCACCTTATCCCAGGTGAAATCTGACCTTTCTGTGGTGGAGTGTAGAGCTCCTCTGAACCCGTGTGTTTGCGCCAATTGGGGACCGGTGCTCTGGGGTTCACAGCTGTTCAGTGGGTGCCGCAGTTGTAGATTTTCAGGTTTCTAATAACATCCACTTTCCCCTTCAAGATGGCGTGGTCTCCGTGTCCAAGCCAGTGGCTCTGGGAGGGAACCCAGCAGTAGTGGGGGCTGCCCGGTCAGGGGAACCCTGTCCAGCAGTCCTCCACCTTCTCCTGGAGTATAGCTGTACCTTAACTCTCCAACAGACACTCCTCGTGCAACCCTCAGCTGTTCTTTCTATCTGCTCCGGGACAAGGCTCGGGACACATCTTTCTATTCCGCTGCCATTTTGGTTCTACATCTGCTGATGTTCTTCTTCATCCAATTCTTAATCTTATTTTCACTATATAAGCTCAGCCTCTACAGATTCTGCCCCAATCTTCTTTGCTGGGTGTGTGGTTTTTTTTTTTGTTGTTGTTGTTGTTGTTTTGTTTTGTTTGTTTATCTATTGGTTCTGTGGTGTCTTACCCCCACATACATATATATATGTTCTCCTTTTTATTCCTTTATCTTTTATCCCTTATCTTTTTCTCTCTCTTCCATAGCATTTGTGCTCTCTTTGCCCTAACTCTCTTTGCTCAGGTGGTCACTTATATTGGGGTTATTGGTGTCGTGTGTACATTTGTGCTTAGTTCCCTCTGTGTTGTGTCTTTTTGAGGTGAATTTTATCCTGTCTGGTCAAGGGGCTTGAGAGCAAGCCACATAACCAGACACCTGGAGAGGAAACTCCATCCACGAACGAGTCAATAACACCCCAGACCCAAATATAGAGGCAGGAAGAATGTGGCAGTGAGGGAAAGAGCATGAGTGAGTGAGGGAGTTAAAGAGGAGCGTGTGGTCAGGTAGAGTATGTGCGTGTGTGTGTGTGTGTATGTTAGAGAGTGAGTGAGGCACAGTTAGATCCCACAGATCCTTCAGGGGCAGGCTAATCAGGCTTGCCTAACTAGGCAGCTTCTGCTACCATTACAAACAGTACCAGGAGGCCAGCTTGTCCTTAGAGGCCTAGCTTTTTTGAAGGGGAGAGCTGCTGTAACTGGGTTCCCAGCCTCAACTCCACCCAGAGTGCCCTCAGATAACACCTGGGACTCTACAGCCACCCCTGCCAGGGACATGCTACCTAGGCTGTGATCCCACAGTCAACGAGGCTCCAGCCGCCCTGGGCACAGGCTCCTGTGAGTTCGGAAGCAGGCTCCCCTTTGACCGGCCCAACGCTTTATCCCAGGGCACTGCAACCACGTGAACAGCAGACACATGAGCAGCCTGCTCCTGTCCAAGGAGCAGCAGTCCCGCGAGCAGCCTGCCTCAGGCCTAAGAGCAGCAGCTTCACGTGGCCTGCCCCTGTCCAAGGAGCAGCAGCTGTGTGAGCAGCCAGTTCCCCTGTCTGAGGAGCAGCAACCATGCGAGCAGCTCACCCCATCCAAGGAGCAGCAGCCGCTTGAGCAGCCCACCCATTACTGAGGACCGGCAGCCCCATGCAGCTGGCCCCCTCTGAGGAGCAGCAGCTGCGCGCAGCCCACACCCATCACCTGTCCGAAGAGCAGCAGCTGTGCCGCATGAGCAGCCAGCTGCCTTCCAAGGAGCAGCAGCTGTGCAAGCAGCCCGCCCCCATCCAAGGAGCAGCAGTTGTGTGATCCGCCTGCCCTCATCTGAGGAGCAGCACCTATGTGAGCAGCCCACCCCCTTCTGAGGAGCAACAGACACACGAGCTGCCAGCCCACATCTGAGGAGCAGCAGCTGTATGAGCAACCCTCCCACATCCAAGGAGCAGCAGCTGTGTGAGCCGTCCACCCCCTTCTGAGGAGCAGCAGCCACACAAGCAGCCTCCCCCCATCTGAAGAGCAGCAGCCACATAAGCAGATTGCTCATGTCCAAGGAGCAGCAGCCCTGTGCAGTCCGCACTGGTCCGAGGTGCAGCACCTCCACGCAGCCTGCACCTGTCCGATGAGAAGGAGCCGGGTGAGAGGCCCATCCCTGTCCGAGGAGCATCAAAAGCACGAGCAGCTCATTCCCACACGAGGAGCAGCAGCTGCATGAGCAGACCACCCCCCATCTGAAGAGAAGCAGCTGCATGAGCAACCCACACCCATACAAGTAGCAGCAGCCCTGCAAGCAACCCACCCCTGTCCAAGGAGTGGCGGCATCATGAGTAGCCCATCCCATCTGAGGAACAGCAGCAGCACGCAGCCAGCCCCCATCTAAAGAACAGCAGCCACGTGAGCAATCTGCCCCTGTCCGAGGAGCAGCAGCCACGTGAGCAGCTGGCCCCCATCCAAGGACAGCGGACACGAGCAACCCGTCCCCATCCGAGGAGCAGCAACCTCATAATCAGCCCACCCCCGTCCAAGGAACAGCAGCTATAGGAGCAGCCTCACCCACTAGCCAGAGGAGGCACCACTGCTGCGAACAGCACCCACCAGAAGAGCCGCTGCCAACTGAGAAGCAGCTGCTACTGTAACTGGCCGAGGAGCAACCGCAGCCAGAGAAGCCACTGCCACCCAAGGAGCAGCCCCTGCACAGCTCAACATCTAGATCAGTCGGTGAGATGAAAAATGGGTAGACAAAGATACTCCCAAAGGAAAGAAAAGGAGGAATTGCCAGAAAAGCAGCTAAGTGAAACCGAGGCATGCAATATGTCAGAAAAAGAATTCAGAATAAGGGTCATAGAGTTCATAAACAAGATGGAAGAAAAAATCAACACCTTATGTAAGAATCAAGAAGAAATGGATAAAAAAATCAACAACTTATGTGAGAATCAAGAAGAAATGAAGAGTGATATAGCTGAAATAAAAAAAAAAACACACCATGGAAAGTTTCAACGGTGTACTAGGAGAAGCAGAGGACCGAATTAGTGAACTAGAAGACAGGGAAGAAAACACAGCCAAACTGAATGGCAACTGGAGAAAAAAAATTAAAAGACAGGAGGAGAGCCTAAGGGAGCTATGGGACAACATGAAACGAAGCAGCATACGAATAATAGGGGTGCCAGAACAACAGGAAGAGGAACAAGGGTTAGAAGAACTATTTGAAGAAATAATGTCAGAAAACTTCCCTGATGTGACAAAGAAAAAAGTCACACAAGCACAGAGAGTCCCAAACAGGATGAACCCAAAAAGACCCACACCAAGACACATCATAATTATGATGGCAAATATTCAGGACAAAGAGAGAATCTTAAAGGCTGCAAGAGAGAAACAGAAAGTTACATACAAGGGAACTCCCATTAGATTATCAAATGATTTTTCAACAGAAACACATCAGGCCAGAAAAGAAGGGAAGGAAATTTACAAAGTGATGCAAACCAAGGGACTGAATCCAAGAATACTCTATCCATCAAGGTTATCATTCAAAATTGAAGGGGAAATAGGAGCTTCACAGACATAAAAATGCTAAGGGAGTTTATCACTACCAAGCCAGCAATGCAAGAGATGCTAAAGGGACTGGTGTAAAAGGAAGAAATTAAAAGGGTAAGAAGGAACACAGACACAAAAAATAAAAATGGCTACAAATAAGTTCCTTTCAATAATAACTTCAAACGTAAATGGACTAAATACTTCAATCAAAAGACATCGAGTGGCTGAATGGATAAAAAAACATGACCCATATATATGCTGTCTACAAGAGACCCACCTCAGAAAAAGGGACTCATACAAACTGAGAGTGAAGGGATGGAAAAACATCTTTCAGGCAAATGGAAATGAAAAAAAAAAAAAAGCTGGGGTAGCAGTACTTATTTCTGACAAAATAGACCTCAAAGTAAAGGCCATAACAAGAGATAAGAAAGGCCACTTCATAATAATAAAGGGATCGATACAACAAGAGGATATATCCCTGATAAACATATATGAACCCAATGCAGGAGCATCCAAATACATAAAAAAAACTCCTGGAAGATATCAAGGGAGAGATCGACAACAATACAATCATAGTAGGGGACTTTAATACACCACTGACATCACTGGATAAATCCTCTAGACAAAAAATCAGCAAAGAAAGAGCAATTCTAAATGACTCACTAGATCAGATAGACCTAATTGACATCTTCAGAGCATTTCACCCCAAAGCCATGGAATATATGTTCTTCTCAAGTGCACATGGGACATTTTCAAAAATAGACCACATATTGGGTCACAAGCAAAGTATCTCCAAATTCAAAAAACTGAAATTATATCAAGCATTTTCTCAGACCACAATGGCATAATATTAGAAATAAACTACAATAAAAACATTCAAAAAAATTCAAACACTTGGAAGCTGAATAGCATGCTATTAAACAATGATTGGGTTATCAATGAGATCAAAGAAGAAATTAAAAACATCCTGGAGACTAATGACAATAAAAACACAACAATGCAAATACTATGGGACACAATGAAAGCAGTCCTAAGAGGGAAGTTTATAGCTCTACAGGTCTACCTCAAAAAAACAAGAAAAAAATGGTAATAAGTCATCTAACTCAACAACTCAAAGAATTAGAAAGAGAGCAACAAGAAAAGCCCACAGCGAGGAGAAGGAAGGAAATATTAAAGATCAGAGCAGAAATGAATGACATAGAGACCAAAATAACAATACAAAAGATCAATGAAAACAAGAGCTGGTTCTTTGAAAGGATAAACAAGATGGATGAACCTCTAGCCAGGCTCACCAAGAAGCAAAGAGAGAGGACTCAGATAAACAAAATCAGAAATGAGAGAGGCGAAATAACAACAGACCCCACAGAAATACAAAGGATTGTTAAAAAATACTATGAACAACTCTATTCTAACAAACTAGACAACCTGGAGGAAATGGACACATTCCTAGAAAAACTCAACCTTCCAAAACTTACTCAGGAAGGTATTAAAAATCTCAATAGGCTGATAAGTATGGAAGAAATTGAAGCAGTCATCAAAAAGCTTCCAGCAAACAAAAGCCCAGGGCCAGATGGCTTCACAGGGGAATTATACCAAACATTCAAGGAAGAACTAAAACCTATCCTCCTCAGACTATTCCAAAAAATTCGAGAGGAAGGAACACTTCCAAGCTCCTTCTATGAAGCCAGCATCGCCCTAATACCAAAACCAGAAAAAGACAACACAATGAAAGAGAATTACAGACCAATATCCCTCATGAACATAGATGCCAAAATCCTCAACAAAATTCTAGCAAATTGGATCCAGCAGTACATCAGAAAGATCATACACCATGACCAAGTAGGATTTATCCCAGAAATGCAAGGATGGTACAATATCCGCAAATCAATAAACGTGATACATCACATAAACAAATTGAGAGATAAAAATCACATAGTCATATCAATTGATGCAGAAAAAGCATTTGACAAAATCCAACACCCTTTCTTGATAAAAACTCTCAACAAGGTGGGAATAGAAGGATCATACCTCAACATAATAAAAGCCATATAGGACAACCCACAGCCAACATCATACTCAATGGGCAAAAACTAAAACCATTTCCCCTAAGAACAGGAACAAGACAGGGATGCCCACTCTCACCACTCCTGTTCAACATAGTGCTGGAAGTACTAGCCATTGCAATCAGACAAGAAGAAGAAATAAAAGGCGTCCAAATTGGAAAAGAAGAAGTAAAACTGTCTTTATTTGCAGATGACATGATACTATACATAGAAAACCCTAAAGACTACATCAAAAAATTATTAGACTTAATAAATGAATTCAGCAATGTAGCAGGATACAAAATGAATGTCAAGAAATCTATGGCATTTCTATACACTAATAGTGAACTTACAGAAAGAGAGACTAAAAAATCAATCCCATTTACCATCGCACCAAAAAAATTAAGATACTAGGAATAACATTAACTAAGGAGGTAAAAGACCTACAGGTGGAAAACTACATGACACTAAAAACAGAGATAGAGGAAGACATAAACAGATGGAAGAACATAACATGTTCATGGATTGGTAGAATCAACATCTTCAAAATGTCCACACTACCCAAAGCAATCTATAAATTCAATGCACTTCCCATTAAAATACCAACGGCATATTTCACAGACCTAGAATGAACTTTCCAAAAATTCATCTGGAATAAAAAAAGACCCCAAATAGCTACAGCAATCCTGAGAAAGAACAAAGTAAGTGGGATCTCAATACCAGATATCAAGCTGTATTACAAAGCCACTGTTCTTAAAACAGCCTGGTACTGGCACAAGAACAGATATATAGATCAATGGAATAGAATAGAGAACCCAGAAATTGACCCAAACCACTATGCCCAATTTATATTTGACAAAGGAGGCATGAGCATACAATGGAGTCAAGACAGTCTCTTTAATAAGTGGTGTTGGGAAAATTGGACAGATACATGCAAAAAAATGAAACTAGACCACCAACTTACACCATACACAAAAATAAACTCAGAATGGATCAAGGACTGAAACATATGACGGGAAACCATAAAAATACTAGAGGAATCCACAGGCAGCAAAATCTCAGACATATGCCGAAGGAACTTCTTCACTGATACTGCCCCTAGGGCAATGGAAACTAAAGAGAAAATAAACAAATGGGACTACATCAAAATAAAAAGCTTTTGCACAGCAAAGGAGACCATCAATAAAACAACAAGAAAGCCCACTGCATGGGAGAACATATTTCCCAATGATATCAACAATAAGGGTTTAATCTCCAACATTTACAGGGAACTCATGCAGCTTAACAAAAAGAAGATAAATAACCCAATCAAAAAATGGGCAACTGATCTAAATAGACACTTTTCGAAAGAAGACAGAAGGAAGGCCAAGAGACATGAAAACCTGCTCAAAGTCACTAATTATCCGAGAGATGCAAATCAAAACAATGCGGTACTATCTCACACCTGTCAGAATGGCTATTATGAACAAGTCAACAAATGACAAGTGCTGGTGAGAATGTGGAGAAAAAGGAACCCTCGTGTACTTCTCGTGGGGATGCAGACTGGTGCAGCCACTGTGGAGAACAGTATGGAGTTTCCTCAAAAAACTAAAAATGGAACTCCCATTTGACCCAGTGATCCCACTCCTAGGAATATATCCCAAGAAACTAGAAACACCAATCAGAAAGGATATATGCACCCCTATGTTCATAGCAGCACAATTCACCATAGCTAAGATTAGGAAACAGCCTAAGTGCCCATCAGCAGATGAGTGTATTAAAAAACTGTGGTACATCTACACAATGGAATACTACGCTGCAGTAAAAAAGGAGTTCTTACCATTTGCAACAACATGGATGGAGATGACGAGTATTATGCTAAGTGAAATAAGCCAAGCAGAGAAAGATAAATATCACATGATCTCACTCATTTGTGGAATATAATGAACAACATAAACTGATGAACAAAAATAGATCCAGAGACAGAGAAACATCAATCAGAATGTCAAAGCTCAGGGAAGGTAGGGGACAGTGGGGGTAAAGGGGAGAGATCAACCAAAGGACTTATATGCATGCATATAAGCCTAATCAATGGACACAGACCACAGGGTGGTGGGGCATGATGGGTGGTGGGCGGTAATGAGGGAATAAGGACACATATGTAATACCTTAATCAATAAAGAAATTTAAAAAAGAGACAAGGTAGGAAAAAACACCCAATCAGAGCAGTAATTGTAAAATAAAAAATAAAAAAAGGCAGGAGGAGAA
The DNA here is from genome assembly GCF_963455305.1 of Plecotus auritus. Classification (NCBI taxonomy): domain Eukaryota; kingdom Metazoa; phylum Chordata; class Mammalia; order Chiroptera; family Vespertilionidae; genus Plecotus; species Plecotus auritus. The sequence continues at coordinate 117,661,082 of NC_137773.1, read as the reverse complement.
TGTAAGGGATCTTTGGGACCACATAAAACAAAATGACATTTGCATAAGAGAGGTACTAGAAAGAGAAGCTGAACTAGGAATAGAGAACATGTTTGAAGAAATAATGAGAAAAAGAGAAAAATATTTCCTGACCTGGTAAAGAAAAATGTCATACAATTCCAGAAAACACAGACAGTCACAATCAAGATGAACCCAAATAAACCCACACCGACACACATCATCATTAAAATGGCAAACATTAAAGTCAAAGAAAGAATCTTAAAGGCTTACAAGGGAAACAGAAAGTTACCTACAAGGAAGCTCCCATTAGAGCAGCCGTGGGCAAACTATGGCCCGTGGGCCGGATCTGGCCCGTTCCGCTGTTCTATCCGGCCCGCGGAGCCAAAAGAGCGGAGGGTTCTCTTGCTTTCCCCTCCGCTCCTTCACCAGCAGCAGTGTTAACATGGCAACGTCGGGAAACACGGCCGCAGCTCCTTCTTCTGAGTGGACGGATTTATATCCACCCATTCAGTAGAAGGAACAACCTCTCAATTTTCCAGAGGCTCCTTGTAATGCCCGCGGACGCGTCCCCTGACATCACCCTGGGAATGCGTAGACACGTTATCGTGGTGATGTAGGGAGACACGCCCCTGGAGAGCACAGTATCAGAGCATTAGCTAAAAAGGAGACCAACAACACTGTTCCCACTGAAGTTGATGTTTTAAAGACCAAAAACCTTTCAACCCAGTCTACATTGCCATCTACATCTATGTCCTGGGCATAATTTGGAAGTTGCACTAAAGAAAATGTTTAATTTACTGTTTACGCATTTTGTTCTTCTCTATTTGTTTTAGTTTTAAATTATTTTATTATATTTAAGTTTAATTTGAAAGACTTTTGTACCTTTCCTTTGTTAGGCAATTTTATTTTGCCTTTGCCATCTTCAATATAAGGTATGTTATTGTGCTATGATTCCTCCATTTTTTGAAGTTTCAAATTATAATAATTAGTGCTTATATTCTTCTTGTTAAAATGTTTGAAATGAATAAAACTATTGAAATTAAAAAAAAAAAGACTGTACCCTTTTATGTAATGATGTTTACTTTGAATTTATATTAGTTCACACAAACACTCCATCCATGCTTTTGTTCTGGCCCTCCGGTCCAGTTTAAGAACCCATTGTGGCCCTCGAGTCAAAAAGTTTGCCCACCCCTGCATTAGAGTATCAGCTGATTTCTCAATAGAAACACTTCAGCCAGAAGGGAGTGGCATGAAGTATACAAAGTAATGAAAAGCAAGGGACTGAATCCAAGAATACTCTATTCAGCAAGGCAACCATTCAAAATTGAAGGTGAAATTAGGAGCTTTGTAGACAAAAAAAGGCTAAAAGAGTTTATTACCACCAAGCCTGCAATGCAATAAATGCTAAAGGGACTGTTGTGAAAAGAAGCAGAAAGAGAAAGAGAGCGAGAGGAATACAGGCATAAAGAATAAAAATAGAAACAAATAAGTACCTATCAATAATAACTGCTGCAGTCTTTTCAAAGCAAAGATTCAGGAATCTGGAGAAGGGCTGCACATAAATGAATAAAGACTAGACAAGAAATATAAATTTGGAAGGCACTGAGGGAGCCAGATGGAAACGTAGCTCTAGTGACTAAGCTCCCCAAATCTCTGGACCCAGGGCTTTTTATTAGCACATTTTTCCCTTTAGCAAAGCAGATATACACATCAAAGGTAAGGTTTGGTAAACAATAAAGGACTATCAGGCTAGGGGAATTGCCCTTCAGCCCTGCTGAAAATGTCCATCAGACTTCTAACGAACTTCTCGCATTTATTATGCTAACTACTGTGCTTAGCCTCCAGCAATAACCTTTAATGTAAATGGATTAAATGCTCCAATCAAAAGACATAGGGTAGCTGAATAGATAAGAAAACATGGCCCATATATACAAGAGATCCACCTCAGAACAAAGGACTCACAGAGAATGAAAGTGAAGGTATGGAAAAAAAATTCCCATGCAAATGGAAATGAAAAAAGCTGGGGTAGCAATAGCCATATCTGACAAAATAGACTTCAAAGTAAAGCCCATCACAAGAGACAAGGAAGGCCATTTCATAAACTAAAGGGATCGATACAACAAGAGGCTACAACCCTGGTAAACATATATGCACCCAGTATAGGAACACCTAAATATATAATAAAACTTCTGGAGGACTTAAAGGGAGAGCTAGACAGCAATACAGTCATAGTAGGGTGGTGTGAATGAGAACGAGTACAAGAAGAGAAGCTCAGTTCAAGGGCCCTGAAATCCGAATGCTCACACAGGCTCTCAAGACACACGTTCTTCCAAACTGGGAGGGGAGACACGAACCAAGAGGATTCTGGAAGCTTCTTGGAATTTTCTTCTCTGAAGAAAAGCCAGACACTGTTGCAGCATGTGAGCACCCCCTCCAGCCCACCACCCTGACCACAGTCCGACCTGCTAGCCCCAACCGCTGTCTGCAGGCCTGAGGAAGCCTAGCAGCCAAAGCTGACTCTTGGAGTGGGGGAACACCTGGGGTGGGGGCAAGAAGCAGCTGTGCTCAAGAGCTGAGGCAGATAGTACAGGAAGGGCTGAGAAACAGACTCATCAGGAGGCAGCCCCTGGTGAGGGGGTGACGCTCTGTACTGGCCTCTTGCCCATAAGCTTGTTGGCTAATGGAGCTATTGAGCTCCTCCCCCGCCCCACCCCACAGAACAGGATGGAGGTTTAGGTCTAATTCAAAGACCCTGATAGGCATAATCCCCACAGGCACAGCAGAGGACTCAGGAGTCCCACAGGTCAACCACACTGAGGGTGGCTCCTTGTCCTCCCTCCTGGGGCTGAGCGAGGACAGCCCGTCAGTCCTGCCTGTCACTTGCCTGCTCTGCTCCCACCTCACGCCCCTGCGGACACATTCCCTCCCGCCTCCCTCCCTCTCTTCTCACGGATGGATGGGTGGGAAACTCATTCTGGTGGCCTTGGTCTGTCACAGGCATTACATGAACCTGGGCAACCAGATTCTACAGCATAGCTCACCAGAGCTCTGCAGTCAGATGCAGGGAGCCCCAGTTACATATGAAGGGATCTTATTGCAATTTGGCTACCAGTGAAAAACAAATTCAATTCAAATCAGCTTAAAAAACAAAGAATGTGCTCAGGGTGTGGGGGGAGGGCAGTGAGAAGAGGAGGTGCACCTGCTCAGGGGCTCCACTATCTCATTAAGACTCCCTCTTTTTCTTCTTCTTCTTTTTTTTAAAGATTTAAAAATAGAATTTTAGAGAGAGTGGAAGAGGGCAAGAGAGAGAGAGAGAGAGAGAAACATCCATGTAAGAGCAAAGCATCAATCAGCTGCCTCCACGCCTCCTGCCAGAGGTTGAGCCCTCAGCCTGGGTATGTGCCCTGACCGAAACTGGACCCACAGCCTTTTGGTGCAAGGGACTATGGCCAACCACTGAGCAACACCAACCAGGGCGAGACTCACTATTTCTTTAGTTCTCACCTCTGCTTCCCTTTATTCCTGAGGGTGATTACCGCCATCAGCAGCTCCAGGCTTGCATGAGCCTCTGCCGTGTTTAACGTAAATGGAGCCTTTTATTTCTCTTAGATCAGGCAGGAGCCCTGGCAGCCTCCATTGCCAGGCCTGGTCACAGGCCTATTGCTGCCATCTGTCCTGCTGATGGACTGGTCGGGCCTGGGTTCTCTGTCCAGCCTGGACAGAGATTGGGCAAGGGCTGGGTGCTGTTATCAGAAGGACAGAGAATGAAGGCTGGGCCGGCAAAATCAACAAAGGCCTGCTACAATCTCTTTCTTCGTTTTGTTCTCCCCATCTCTGCCTTTCCCAAGGGAATGTGGTATAAAGCAGGATGTGAGCAGGCTGCTGCCTTGGCCCCAAACCACCTCCTTAACACCCTCAGCATCACCGTGCTCGTGGGACTAGCCAGGTGTTTGCCGCTTGGTTTCTCCTGTCCTCACTTCTTCCTATAACCTACGTGAAGGTCCTAACACACCTTTGCCAGCTTCTTCTCTAATTTGTAAAATAGCACTCAGCTTCCACAACGTCTGTCCAAAGGGGCGAGGACTGCCCCCCACATGGCCCCTGGGCACAAAGCATGATGCCAACGGCTTCTGGAAGCTCCTCCTACACAAAGCCTCCGGGAACCCCTCCGCTCCGTGATACACTGCTCGTGTTGCGACTTCTGAAGACACAAGGGAAAGTCAAGACCTAAATTCCAACTGACATTTGCCCTTCTCTGCTCAGAGCAAAGGCCACGATGCAGGGCTCCTAGTTGCTAAATTCTTCCAGCAATGCCTTCTAGCCTGCCCGGCCTGGCTCAGTGGCTGAGCGTCGACCTACGAACCAGGAGGTCACAGTTCAATTCCCTGTCAAGGAACATGCCCAAGTTGCAGGCTCAATCCCCAGGGTGGGGTATGCAGGAGGCAGCCCATCAATGATTCTCTCTCATCATTGATGTTTCTATCTCTCTCTCTCCCTCTCCCTTCCTCTCTGAAATAAAAAAAAAAGTAATGCTTTCTATCTATCCTAAAGAAATTAATTATGCAAATATACAGAACACAAACTACAAGCATATTAATTCCTATGTCATCTATAACGGAAAAGAGTTGAAAACCATCTAAATATCCAACCACACAGGATTGTTTAAACAACTGATTCCTACAGGATTTACACAGCTTTTATGTAGAAATACTGTGCAGCCAATACAAATACTGCAGAGGAATATTGAATGATGTGAGCAAATGGGGTATGTTACTAAGTGAAAACAGAGTAAAATTCTACTTTTAATTTTAAAAATTGCACATACAATTTTTTAAGAGTGGAGCCCTGAGACAATAGGATTAGTTCCTTATGAGAAGAGACGCCAGGCAGCAGCCTCCACCCCACCAATTTGAGGACAGTGAGAAGGTGGCCTACGTGCCAGGAGGAATGCTCTCACCACACCCAGCACCTGGGACTTGCAGCCTCAGCGTGTGAGAAAAGGGATTTCTGTGGTGAGGCTTCATGCAGCAGCCTGAGCAGAATAGTACACACATCACAGACGGCCCTCACAGTGTTCACAGGGCTTATCTCTGTGAGTAAGGTTACTGGTGGCTTTACACGTCTCCATTTTATTTTTCTGTTTTCCAAACTTTGTTAAAATAAGCAAGTATTATTTTTATAAATGCACAAAATCAATGCCATATTTATGTATGTCAATTTTAGTTACTTATGGGTATTAAAAATTTAGTACATGTTCAATAAAGAAATTGGTGGTTTTATGTTCTTTTTGCTAGCCTGTATTTTCCAAAATTTCTACAGTGAATATATATTGATTTCATCTTTAAAGAAGTATTATCTAAAAGGTTTCCCCTTGCACACTAGATGATCCATGAGGAATTCCCAAGGCGTGTGTAAGAGAGAGAGAGAGAGAGAGAGAGAGAGAGAGAGAGAGATCTTAGGATTCTTTCATTCAACAAAATTCAATTGACAGCTCACTGCAGGTCAGGTGCTGAGCTGTATTTTTTTTCTTTGCTGCTGCATTAGTGTTCTGTTATTGTGTAACACTATTACCACAAACGCAGCCACTTAAAGTAACACATTTATTTTTTCCAGTTTCCATGTGTCAGGAGTCCTGGCGTGGCTTAGCTGGGTCCAATCAAAATGTCAGCAGGGCTGCCGTCTCCTTAGAGGTTCGACTGGGGAAGGCGCTGCTTTCAAGCTCCTTCAGGTTGTTGGCAGAAATCGGTCTCTGGTGGTTGAGGGCTGAAGGTTTGAGTTTCTTGCTGACTGTCGGGCAGGGGGCCATCCTCCACTCCTAGAGGACACCACGGGATGTGCTCTTCCTACATGGACCCCAGCATGGCACTGCCGCCTTCACAGCCCGCACATGGGGGCAGAGGCTGAGCCATGTCCCATGCCCATGTCCTGCACAGTGAGCACGCGTGTTCTGTCACCCACTGCAGTCTATGGGTGAGAAGCAAGTCTAAGTTTCTCATCCAGAAGGGCATAACCCCGGGGACCATCTACACATCTGTCACAGAACCTGAGTTTAACTTTATTTGACACATTTAAAAAAATAAAACAATGGAAGATTTCATATATATATATATATATATATATATATATATATATATATATATATATTTTTTTTTTTTTTCTGTCCTGGAGACTTCTTTTCACAGGGCTTTAATTCTCTCTCCTTTTGGTATTTTTTGAGACTTTCACTCATATTCTATTTGTCTTGCTATGTAAAATGTTCAATGAAGTATAACCACGCCTGCAGAAAAGACAACTAATCATAAGTGTGTACCGTTTGATGACTTTTCATACAGCAATGACACCCACATCACCAGCCTCCAGATCAAGAGTCAGCACATTGGGTCCTGGAAGCCCACCCCCAAGGGTGTCCCCTTTCCTCGCAGGGCCTCCCTCTTCTTCCTCCGACGTTTCCTGCCTACAGAGCCCACTTAGGAACTTGTCCCAGAGTAGAGCTTTTCAGGCTTAGGAATAGGACCTGGTCAGCCAACTAGGACAGAAAAAGAGCCTCTGGGGAGAAACCAAGATGGCAGCATAGGTAAACACCTAAACTACTGCCTTGCACAACAATTTCAAAACTACAACTAAAAGACAAAACGGACATCATCCAGAACCACAGGAAGGCTGTCTGAGTGGAAATTCTACAACTGGAAGGAAAGAGAAAAGCACACTGAGACTCAGAAGAGCTGCAGGAGGCAGAGGTACTGAAAAACGCACGGGGAGAGGACTGGCAACTGAGTGCGCAGCTGGCTTTCTCAAGCGGGAGGGAGACAAAAGCTCCCGACTGTGCTGAACTCCAGTTCTGGGTGAGACTCTGGGGACCCAGACTCATACAGGGTGAAACTGGACTGTCAGGAAAGAGAAAAGCACACTGAGACTCAGAGGAACTGAGGAAGGCAGAGGTACCGAGGCGTGCGTGCGGAGAGGGCGGGCAACTGAGTACGCGGCTGGCTTTCTCAAGCGGGAGGGAGACAAAAGCTCCCAACTGCACTGAACTCCAGTTCCGGGCGAGACTCTGGAGACCCAGACTCATTCAGGGAGAAACTGGACTGTCTGGCAACGGGCGGAACTCGAGGGTGGCTTTCTCTCAGAGGTGCTTGCAGTGATTACCACGGGACACTGAGACACAGGGGACTATTAGGGCAGGGCTGATGGGAAACCAATGCTGTCTGCTCTGCCCTGAGATTCTGCCCCATCCAAGCTGAGCACAGAGGCTTTTGCAAGTCTCCTCCAATAAGGGTGTCTCCAGCACAGAAGTTCTCCCAGCATAGACACAGCTGATCCTCACAGCCAATTGGCCTGGAGGTCAATTCCTCCCAGTGATACCAACAACAATCAAGGCTTAACTACAACAAGACTGTGCACACAGCCCACAAAGAATTTTCTAGAAAAGGCCGATAAATTTAGTGAGACCCTCGAGGATATGAAAAAGGACCAACTAGAAATTAAGCATACACTGAACTGGAGTTCAGTGCAATCGGGAGCTTTTGTCTCCCTCCCGCTTGAGAAAGCCAGCCGCGTACTCAGTTGCCCGCCCTCTCCGCGCACACGCCTCAGTACCACAAAGGGGTGCACCAAGAGTGTCCACCTCAGGTAACTGGGGAGGCTGAGCCACTGGGCCCTATAGGACACCTAGCACACAAAGCCACTCTATCAACTCAGGGAAGCAGCCAAAATGCAGAGACAAAGAAACAGATCACAAATTAAAGAAGTGGAGGAAAGTAAACGACTGGATATAGAGTTAAAAAAACCACGGTTATAAGGTTTTTCAAGAATTTTCTAGAAAAGGCCGATAAATTTAGCAAGACTCTCGAGGATATGAAAAAGGACCAACTAGAAATTAAGCATACACTGAATGAAATAAAAAATATTATACAGAGACCTAAAAGCAGACTAGAGGATCTCAAGAATCAAGTCAAAGATTTGAAATACAAAGAAGCAAAAAACACTCAACTGGAAAAGCAAAAAGAAAAAAGAATCCAAAAATATGAAGATAGTGTAGGGAGCCTCTGGGACAACTTCAAGCGTACCAACATCCGAATTATGGGGGTGCCAGAAGAAGAAAGAGAGCAAGACACTGAAAACCTATTTGAAGAAATAATGACCGAAAACTTTCCCCACCTGGTGAAAGAAATAGACTTACAAGTCCAGGAAGCACAGAGAACCCCAAACAAAAGGAATCCAAAGAGGACCACACCAAGACACATCATAATTAAAATGCCAAGAGCAAAAGACAAAGAGAGAATATTAAAAGCAGCAAGAGAAAAACAGTTAGTTACCTACAAGGGAGCACCCATACGACTGTCAGCTGATTTCTCAACAGAAACTATGCAGGCCAGACAGGAGTGGCAAGAAATATTCAAAGTGATGAATAGCAAGAACCTACAACCAAGATTACTCTACCCAGCAAAGCTATCATTCAGAATTGAAGGTCAGATAAAGAGCTTCACAGATAAGAAAAAGCTAAAGGAGTTCATCACCGCCAAACCAGTATTATATGAAATGCTGAAAGGTATTCTTTAAGAAAAGGAAGAAGAAAAAGGTAAATATAAAAATTATGAACAACAAATACATATCTATCAACAAGTGAATCTAAAAATCAAGTGAATAAAAACATTTGATGAACAGAATAATCTGGTGAATATAATAGAATCAGGGGCATAGAAAGGGAGTGGACTGACAATTCTCGGGGGGAAAGGGGTGTGGAGGGTGCGGGAAGAGACTGGACAAAAATCGTACACCTATGGATGAGGACAGTGGGGGGGGCGGGGAGTAAGGGCGGGGGGTGGGAACCGGGTGGAGAGGAGCTATGGGGGAAAAAAGAGGAACAATTGTAATAATCTGAACAATAAAGATTTATTAAATTAAAAAAAAAGAAAAGAAAAAGAGCCTCTGGCCAGACCCGGTGCTCACGGAAACAAGGCTTGGATCCAGTAGAAGGCCCGGGATGCGCAGCTGATGCAAGGAAAAGACTGTGTTCAAGGGAATCGAAGGTGAGAAAGTGAAAGCTGCCTTTAGGTGCTCTTTGCTCCTTGAAATAAATCTCTGCTTTCAGATTCAAATGAATTGCTCCCCAGGGAAGTGCCAAACCCCTGAAGGTGGGCTGCGAAGCTCGAAGCTCGGAAGCTCACATTTCCAAGGCAGGAAAGGGAGTTTTCCTGCCCCAGGGCCTCCCAGTCCTGGCCAGGCCACAGCTCCCCACTCAGGCCAGCACCTAAGTATGCATTCCTGAACAATGCAGTCTTGTGCTTTTGAAAATCTCTCTATTAAAAGGCTAACAGACATCCAGCAAGCAGCACACACTTAAGATTTGGTTTTTGAGGCAGATGTTACTACTGGACTTGTCAGGTGGGGGCGGTAAGACCCAGAGGGGTGAGGCTGGCTGGTCCCACACCCACCAAGGAGGCTGGCCCCAGGTTTCTGGCCCAGTTCCTGGGCCAAGGAGCCCTGTGGTGGGTTCGTGGTGGCCCCAAGCGAGTCTGGGGAGGTGGGGGGAGATGAGGCTGGGGAGGCAGGGGAGAGGGGGGACTTGCTGGCTGGCAGGAGATTGGCTTCAGGTGATGGCACACAATACAGTGTACAGATGATGTATATAGAACTGTACCCCTAATGCCTATATAATTTTATTAACCAACTAGAGGCCCGGTGCATGAAATTCATACACAGGAGGTGGTGGGGGGGTGTCTCTCAGCCCAGCCTGCACCCTCTCCAATCTGGGACATCCCTCGCACAATCCAGGACTGCTGGCTCCCAACCACTCGCCTGCCTGCCTGCCTGATTGTCCCTAACGGCTTCTGCCTGCCAGCCTGATCACCCCTAACCACTCCCCGGCCAGCCTGATCGATGTCTAACTGCTCCCCTGCTGGCCTGATTGCCCCTAACTGCCCTCCCTTGCCAGCCTGGTCACCCCTAACTGCCCTCCCCTGCAGGCCTGGCCCCCCCAACTGCCCTCCCCTGCAGGCCTGGGACCCCCCCCTTCTGTCCTCCCCTGAAGGCCTGATCACCCCAACTGCCCTCCCCTGCTGGCCATCTTGTGGTGGCCATCTTGTGTCTACATGAGGGTGGCCATCTTGTGTGTTGGAGTGATGGTCAATTTGCATATTACCTCTTTATTATATAGGATACATTTAATGTTAAAAAAAGAAATAAACTTACGTCTGGGCTTTTTTCAGACTTCCACATCAGAGCAAAGTGGATGTCATCAGGCCTCTTGTCTCTCTTCATGTCCCTTTGGCCTCCTGGCCCTCCCAGCCCTCCATGCAGCCAGGTGTGGACCCAGGACCAGAGGAGACGCCGGGAGGACTGGTCGGTCCTGGTTCTCCTAGGTAACATGGGATAAGAATTATTATGGCTTCACTAACAATGAACATGTGAAATGCTTGGGACATGGAGGTTCTCTCTGTTTAAGGTGACCTCACAGAGGCAGGGCACAGCCGTGGGCTTGGATCCTGGATGCTCCCTGTCCTGCTGGGGGCCTTGGTGGGGGTCTTTCCCTCCTGACCCTCCTCGGCTTCTTGCTCCACAGGGTCCGCAGCCCCAGTGACTCCTGGGGGCATGGGTGTTGCAGAAGACCAGAGAAAAACCGAGCAACACTTTAGAGAAAAGGAGTTATACTGTTTATTATGCCGGTGGACTCAGCAGAATAACTTCCCAAGTTGAGCAAAGTAACATTCAGGGAGCTTCTCTTTTATATCTTGCTGGTGTCTTTGTTCCTCAAATATGGATTATGCTTCTGGTCCTTTTCGCAGCTTTGCAAGAAGGCCCCAGGTGTTGGGAGTCTCCAAACCATATCTAATGGCCTGGCCTGGCGCCAGCACTAATAACCCCCACTCTGGGGCTGTGCACTGTTCATAGTTTTATGGCCTCTGTGAAACGTGAGCATTTAGATAACAGGTCCTGCAAGACCAGTTTCCAGAAAGAGGTAGTGACTTAATTATAGGTTATCAAGAATGCACACTGGGTTTGCTGGCACAGATTCAGATTGCTAGCCCCCAAATATCAGGGTTACATTGGAATTAGCCTTTTAGCCTTCTCACGGGGAGAACCCAGGGACCGCAGGGGGCACAGCAGGTGCCTGGTATGGGAGGGCTTCCAACGGGTGAGCAATTTCCATCGATAAAAATACGACTACACAGGAGGGGGTGAGCCTTGTAAAACCCCCACGTGTGTGTGTGCCAGGCCTTCATGGTGCAGCATCCAGCAGCTGTGGTGACAGGACCCACTGACCACCCCAGGCCCTGACCCCACAGCAGAGCGGAGGCAGTGCCAAGCGCCTGGTGAAACGGGGATAGGGGTAGGGGTGAGGTGGTGAGGGTGGGCGGCGGGGGGGAGCAGGAGACAGGTGGCTCCTCCCCACTTGCAATGGCCCCAGGGAACCCCCTTGGCCGGGAGACCCCTAGAGCAGGGAGGAGGGAAGCAGGGCCTCTGGGCTGTGTTCACAAAGAGCAGGGTCACCTCCTCACCACACCCAGGGCGCAGCTCCTCTCTGGGCACCTGGCACCTGGGCACCTAGCAGCTCCTCTCTGGGCACCTGGCCGTTGGCCTCCACTCCTGTCCAGGGCTAGCCTCCACCGCAGGCTCTGCACCCTTCCCTGTGGCCAGGCTGTGAGGGGAGACACTTCTCCAAGAGGCCTGGGTTGGGGAAGGGGGTGTCAGGTCAAGATGCAGGGGCCCCTCAGGAACCTCAGTCCAAATTCTCAGACGAATGGGGAGGGGGCACTACCTCCTCTGCTCTTCCTGCCCTCGCCCTGCTCACTCTTTTCCTTTCCACTTTTGCTTTTGCTTTCCTGCCTTGCCCTTCCCTCCCGCCCCTCCTGCCCTTCCTCCTTCTCCTGGGGTCATAGTTACCTCTCCCAGGAGGAGTCTATTCTCTGAAGGTTCTGGAGGCTGGAAGTCTGCAGTTGGGTGCCTGCAGACTTGGTCCCTTGCCTTTCTCCTGGGGTCTGGGTGCCAATGGACACATCACTCCAACCCTGGCCTGGGCCTCCCACGGCCTCCCCTGTGTCTCCATGTGTCAGTCTCCCTCCCTTGTCAGGGATAAGGACACCAGCCATTGGATTTAGGGTTTAGGTTCCACCCGAAACCCAGGACCGTCTCATGTTTAGATCCTTAACTTAAATATATCTGCAAAGACCCTTTTAAAAAAATAAGGTATATTCTGAGGTTCTTGGTGCATATGTTTTCTTGGGGGGAGGGCACTATTTAACCACCCGAATTCTTTCTCCCTTTTCTCTCCACCCTCCTTTCTATGTTTCCATCCCTCTTCCTCTCCCTCCCTTCTCTTGCATCACCCTCCCTCTCCTTCTCCCTCTCCTTCCTCCCCTCCCTGCCACCCTCTCTCCCTCCACTGCCTTCTTTCATAAAACTTCTGTTTTGCATCCTCATCACTTCACCTGTCCTGACTATAACCTCACAAGAACTTACAGAGCTGGTGCCAGCAACAGCTAGTCTGGAATCTGTAGTGCATCCTGGGGGAAAGGTTTCCTCTCTCAGCTGGTCAGGCAGGGCCATGGGGCAAGGTTACTTACCAGGCAGTGAGCTCCGGGGACAGGCAGGATGGCCAGTCCGGGACGCAGTGCCCTGCAGGACTCCAGGTGAACGGCCCCACTGTACCTGCAAGCAGGACTCCTGCCGGACTGCTGGCCACGGGGCCTCAAGCTTCAGTCCCTTTCTCTGCTGATCCAATAACTCCACTTGGTCGGGGCCGAGACTCAGTGCCATGAAGCAGTTTTTCTAACTTGCTTGATAATGAGGATCACATTGGGGAAGAGGGTGTTTGTTAAAAATGTAGATTATCATCCCTAACCGGTTTGGCTCAGTGGGTAGAACGTCGGCCTGTGGACTGAAATGTCCCAGGTTCGATTCTGGTCAAGGGCATGTACCTTGGTTGCAGGCACATCCCCAATAGGAGGTGTGCAGGAGGCAGCTGATCGATGTTTCTGACTCTCTATCCCTCTCCCTTCCTCTCTGTAAAAAATCAATAAAATATATATTAAAAAAGGGGGCAATTTAAAAAAATGTAGATTATCAGACTCCTCTAGAATTTTTATTTTAACAAATACTCTAGGACAGTGGTCGGCAAACCGCGGCTCGCGAGCCACATGCGACCAACACCCCCACTTCTTCTAACGCCACTTCTTCAAAATAGACTCGCCCAGGCCGAAAACCGACTTCTGCGCATGGCCACGAAGTTTCAGTCGCACTGTACGTACGCGCCCGCACGTGGTATTTTCTGGAAGAGCCACACTCAAAGGGCCAAAGAGTCGCATGTGGCTCACGAGCTGCGGTTTGCCGACCACTGCTCTAGGAGATTCTTTTTTTCTTTTTTTTTTTTTGAAATTAAATAATCACTCTTTATTGAAAATAAATAGCCCTTACTTACAGGAAAATAGGAAAGTAAACTTTTTGCCTCCTGGCCTCTGAGACAGAAACCACATTCAGAACATGTTCATTTACAAAAGAAAGATTTGTAGATTATCAAAACCGAAATTTAGGAATTTCAATATATTGTTTCTCTGAAAAATAACAACTAAAAGAAATAATTCATGTCAAAGGTCACAGGTTAGAAAACCGATTTTTCTTGAGGCTCATTTTGGCAAACCCTCCAGGTCTCCCCAAATCTTCCCGCTGAAAGGCCACGTCCCGAGAAGGGTCCTCCCTGCCCTCCTGCTGTGACGCTGCTCCCCGCAGGGCTGGGCCCTCGCCTGAGAGGACAGCAGCCACACTGCTCTCGTTTCCACAGACGAACTACCTGGCTCAGCGGTTGCTCTGGAGCAGCAGAGGGCTCAGTACCTTCTCCAGGGTCTTCCGGATTCACAGTGTGCTCAGAGGGCTCCAGAAAGGTTTCTGTTAGCAAGCCCCAATGCCCGCCACGGGGCTTGCAGCCTTGAATGCCACAAAGGCTGCTTCCCATGCCCTCTACGCTGCCAATGTCCCAATTAAACAGCGTTACAAATACTGTGAGAAGTATTAGGCTAGTGAAAAGCTAAGAAAAGGGCCACAAAGTTGTTCATACCTCCCCTCCTTACCCCAAATACAAACACACAAAAGAACCCTTTTTATAAATTCAAGTTCATCATCTGAGAGGTTGAAGCCTCTAGCGATTCTTCCAGCTGCAGGGCACACTGACTGTATGCTTCCAGGTGTTTTCTCCAGATTTCAATGTAGTGTGGCTCTTCTGTCGTGGGAGAAGCTGGGGGGCCGCCTTCTGTGGAGCCGCTGGGGCCCTGCGCAGGCTCCTGATGTGTAGTCTCGAGCATCGTCTTGTATGCCTCCCGCGCCACCATTGTCATCTTGTGGAACTGGTCCTGGGCCCCATTGTAGCTGAAGATGCCCACCACACTGACAGGAACAGCTTTGTTCAAACTGTGCCCCAGAGCCTTGCGGTTGAGAGCAAACACAAAGGGAATGTTCTGTAATCGATGATGGTGTGCAGGGTGTCGTCCAATCCACCTTTCGACTGTATCTTCTCACAGTTGGGAGAGATGATGACGCACTTCAGCTTTCTGAGTGTCAGGTGTTTGAGCACTTCCCTCAGCCCCAGCACAAGCCGGCATTTGGTCTTGGCCTTGACGGGATCTTTCTGGTACATACGGTCTTGGAAACGGACCAGCTCTTTCAGCGGCTCCATAACACAGGTGTCGACCTCTTTACTGAGCACCTGGATGCAGTAATCCCTGAATCTCCGGCTGAGGATCTTGGGGCAGCTGGCACCTTCGGGAGCCAGGGAGCAGGTCTCTGCCTCCTTATGGATCTCAGCTCCCAGCGGCTCTTCTGATTGGCTCTCTCCCTCAGGAGAGGACCACATGGATGCTTCTGCTCCCCCCGGAGAGTCACAGAAAAGCAAGTCACAGCACAGCACCTGTGGGGCTGGGGGCTCCCCCTGCTCCAGAGCCAGGTCGTCACCACTCTCTACATCTTGCACATCGTCACCAGCGAAAGCTGGGCTCACACATTTTCCCGGAGACGCTGCTGCTTTCTCTCCTCCCGTTCTTTCAAAATGATCTTCTTCAATGATGTCAGCTTCTTGGCTCTGGGGACCTCCCTCTGCTCCCCCTTCTTCATCAGGAGAGTGCTGGAGTCCAAGGGGTTGTGCGGGGTCTTCACCTGGCTGAAACAGTGGCCCTTCTTCCCCGACGTGGCCTCTTTGGAGAGAACGGGAACTGCTCTGACTGAAAACACCACTGGTTTGGAGGACTGCTTTGCATTCTGGGAGTGCTGCTTCTTTTCCAGTGCTGTCAGTATTCCCCCCAAATCCAACTGTACTGGAGTTTGACTCCACTTTTAAAATTATTCTTTTTAGTTGAGTGGACAATGGGTTTCTCTCTGTTGTAGGAAGGATCCGAAGATAAAACTTGAGAAGATGATTTGCTACCATTTTTAGGATCTGCTGATGAAACAACCATCTTTATGTATATCACAGAAGTAACAATTCTAGGGGCTGGTGATGATTCTGTAGGTAACGTCTGATGGACAGCATAACCCATTGGCGTCCAGGATAACTCTCCTGTACCTGGAAAAAAAATTGTAGCAGCATTATCAGTTACAGAGTCAGTTGGCTTATTATTTTTCACCACTATTTCACCCCCTGCTAACCCGGGAGCGGGTTTCACCACTTCTCTCCCAAGGCGGGTGTCTGTGGAGGCGGAGTGCAGAGGCCCCCACTTGGGCTGTTTTGGTGTCTCTGGTATCTCCCTGTTCTCTGCACCCCGCAGTTTAGGAAAATCCAACCCGGTAAATTCAAACGCAGGTTTGGAGGCAGGTCCACACTTTTCAATGATTCTAGATTTCCTGTCTGTTCGTTTATGATAACCATCTGATTTCAAATTAGAGTCAGCACGAAAGGACAATGTGAGCCTCCATCAGCCTTTTTAACAGCAAACTTTTGCTCATCATATGTTTTTTTCTTAAACAGAGCTTTCATGTCTTGTGAGAGAAGGCACATGTGCTCACACTGTGGCTTCTTCTGGAAACCTTGGTAACGACTGGGTTGGTTGTAATCATACTGGGAGCCAGGCATTGGGCAAATATTATGTGCAGACTCCAGGGTGTAAGGAGAAGGGGTGTATGGATGAAGAGCCATCTCAGAAGATAAATACTGATGTGGAAATGTTGAAGGTCTAAAGGCCATATCTTCAGGATAGAGTGTCTGCTCAGGCACTGGTAGTTCCTGAACACAAGGATAGTACGTGGCTGCACAGCTAGAGAACATGGGTATTTCTGAAGACTCTAACCATGCCACACTGAGCCCAGAAAATTTGGGGACAAATGGTTTGACATCTGCTGACAACTTGATGCCCTCGCCCGCAGACTCCTGCAGCTCCTCCGACACCATGGCCCACGGCTCGGAGGCGGCCTGGCCCCGTTGGCCAGCAGCCGCCCAGTCAGCTGGCCGGACTAGAGCTGAGCCTCTAGGAGATTCTTATAGTCAGAAAAATGTAGACAATATCACCATAGGGTTCAGTGTTCTTTCAATGTCAAATATTGTTACGTTGATCCTCAAATGTTTGTCCCCTAACTACACATTTCTCTGAAGTACAAGCTACTGGAGACAGAGCCCAGTCAAACATGCTACCTGCCAGTGTGGTTGCCACTCTTCCGGCCTTGACCCTGGGCTGCATGATTCTCTAGGCTCACACTCACCTGTGAGGTGGGTTTGTTGTGAAGATTAAAGACAACGATGAATATAAGGGAGACTTTGGAGTGTGTCCTCTGTGGATGGCCTCTCACGGGCCAGCTCCTAAAGCTGCGCATGCAGAGCAGCCCTGGCAGAACCCCTCAGGCTGGGGCTGCTGCTGCACCTGGCCAAGAAGCTGAGAGAACTGAACAGAGTTGAGACTCTTTGAAAAAAGAGAAAGAATAGCAGCAACCAACAGTATCTGCCACATCTTCTTAGGGACATTGCTCAGCAGTGTTTTACTTAAATTTTGTTGTAGAAATTCTCAAATACACAACCAAAGTAGAGAAAATAGTACAAAAAACACCATATACACATTACCCAACTTCAACAACCATCTTCTGCCATTCTTGTTTCCTCTCTCTCCCTTCCTCATCACCCCAACTCTGGAGCTCCTAAAGTAATTGTTTCACTTTAACCAAAATTGATGAGAAGGTACAGAGGTTCCCCAAGTCCCCTACTATCAACATCTCCACCAGATGGTGCATTTGCTACAGTTGATGAACCTACAGGGACACATCATTAGATTTGCACAAAGGTGTAATCTATATATATAAAAAGGCAGTGACCATGACGACCGAAACGACCATTCAGCCGGTCACCATGTGATGCTAGCATAGATGCATAGACACAGGTAAAGTCTATGAGTGAACTAAGAATGAACAAGACAAATGCTTGCCTTCACGGAGCTCGCACTGTAAGAAGGTTAGGTCAGGGATGAGAACTCAAAATTGCCACCAGCACAGACCTGAGGTGCCGCTTCTCAGAGTGGCCAGAGATACACCCGGTAGCAGACTGGGGGCGTAACTGAAGGGGTGATGGCAACTTGAAGGTGGGGCCATTCTGGATTTCCCAGAGGAGCCAATGGCTGCCTAGGAGGCAGAGCTTTTGACGTTGACTGGCATAGAAACCAACCAATCAGAACCAAATCTGGGTGAACTGTGAAGGCAGAATCTAAGGTGGGGGCTGAGGAGGGGTTTTAAGGGCAACAGCTGTTTGGTATAAGGTGTAAAAAAGCAGTTCAATTTTTTAATAACCAGTTTGGCAATATAGTGCATATGGCTGGCTATCAGTCCAGATATAGGGATTATGTATTTTTGTCTGCCAAGAGCATCTCCTCCTGCTGAAAAAAGCTCCCCCCCCCCCCATTTAAGCAATCCTATCCTATATAATCTATCTATAATAATAAAAGAATAATATGCTAATTAGACCAGGTTGACCAGCCATCTTCTGTACATCTGACTTCCTTCCAGACAAAGCAATGGTGGTGGAGGCTGAGGCAGAGACAGTTAGGGGCAATCAGGCCAGCACAGGAGAGCAGTTAGGGGCGAGATCAGGCTGGCAGGGGAGGGCATTTGGGGGCGAGATCAGGCCAGCCAGGGAGGGCAGTTGGAGGTGACCAGGCAAGCAGGGGAGGGCAGTTGGGGCTGACAAGGCCTGCAGGGGAGGGCAGTTGGGGGCAACCAGGCTGGCAGGGGAGGGACATTGGGGGTGACCAGGCCAGCAGGGGAGAGCCATTGGGGGCAACCAGGCCTGCAGGGGAGAGCAATTGGGGGCAACCAGGCTGTCAGGAGAGGGCCATTGGGGGCAGCCAGGCCAGCAGGGGAGGGCAGTTGGGGGGGACCAGGCCAGCAGGGGAGGGCAGTTGGGGGGGACCAGGCCTGCAGGGGAGGGCAGTTGGGGGCATTAGGCAGGCAGGCAGGTGAGTGGTTAGGAGCCAGTGGTCCTAGATTGTGAGAGGGATGTCCGACTGCCAGTTTAGGCCTGATCTGGCAGTTGGACATCCCCCAAGGGGTCCCGGATTGGAGAGGATGCAGGCTGGGCTGAAGGGACACTCCCTGTGCATGAATTTCATACATCGGGCCTCTAGTCTATATAATAGAAGCCTAAGCGACCGTTATGGTGGTAAGACCAGAATGACCGGTAGCTATGATGCACACTGACCATCAGGGGCAGATGCTCAATGCAGGAGCTGCCCCCTGGTGGTCAGTGAGCTCCCACATGGGGAGAAGCCACTCAGCCAGAAGCTGGGTTCATGGCTGGCGAGTGTAGCGGCAGTGGCAGGAGCCTTTCCTGACTTTGTGGTAGCACTAAGGAGCAGTGAGCGGAGAGGTAAGGAGTGAGCGGGCAGGTGGCAAGGAGCAAGGGATCCTGGATTGCAAGAGGGCTGTCTGACTGCCGGCTTAGGCCCAATATCGGGCCTCAGCCGGCAGTCAAGCATGACCCCAAGGGGTCCCGGACTGGAAGAGGGCATAGGCTGGGCTGAGGGAACTCCCCCCCTCCAGTGCATGTATTTCATGCACCGGGCCTCTAGTGACATATAATTGTGTCCCTTTAAAATTCTGCAGACTTAGCCTGGCATTACTGTATGAGCTCCAATGTGACACGTGGAAGTCTGGGCACCACTGGAAAGGAGTGTTGCCACAAACACTGAGCCTGAGTTAGGCCACGCTCTGGAGCTCCCAGGAACTGCAGGGACTGGGAATATATTCAGCATCCCCACCAGGACACACTCAGTGTGCAATGTGGTACACTCTACAGAACAGGTAACCCAGGTTTTCTTTTTTCAACTAATAAATAGCATAAAAAAGGAGGGGAAACCATTACAAATTCAAACAAACTTAAGAGCCCTATCAACCAAATGCATTGTGGGTTTTGCAAGAGAAATATATTTCGTGATTTGAACAAACCAACCATAAAGATATGTTTTTGAGGTGTTTTGGGGGAAATTGAACAGGGTTGGGGGATTCGATGGTAACAGAGGACTATTATTAGTTGGGGGGTGTTATAATGGCACTGTGGTCTCAGTAGCATTCCTTTTGCCATCAGCATGCAAGGACAGACTTTGTTGTCATTTCAAGACTTTGAGCCCATCTGGGCTATAGCAGGTAATTGCTGATTATTGCATAACTCACTCAGCGTCACTGGGCCTCAGTATTTTCACCTGCAAAATGTGGAGGTTGGAAGGGATTTTACCTACAGCCCCTACTTTCCACCCCCACCTTAATAATTTAATCCCAATGTCATTTCGATCCTTCTTCATGGGCACCATCCTCAGATCCAATAGGTCTACTATGCTAATCTCATGGTTTAGACAAACCATGCTTCTATTATGTATCACAATAACTTCATTACTTTCAGAAACAACATTACTGATTCCCATTTAGTTTGTGAGCCACTCTGAGATTCTTAACTTACCCTTCCCCCAAGAGCCTGCCTCTGCTCAGCCTGGATCCAGGGAATGACATTCCTCTCTGTGAAATGCCTTTCTGATCCCTACCTCCCCACTTTCCTTATTTGTTGATGTTATTTTAGTTAATAAGCCCCATTTATTATTCAAACTAGTGACATGGTGCACAAAATTCGTGCACAGTGGGGGGTTCCCTCAGCCCAGCCTGCCCCCTCTCACAGACTGGGAGCCCTCAGGAGATGTGCTACTGATGGCTCCCCCATGGGGAGCGGGCCTCAGCTGCAGTCTGGCCACCCTCTGTGGGAGGTGACCGGGCTGATCAAGGGAAGGAGCCAGTCCCATCACCCCACTGCTGCAGCCACTGCCAGTCACCGCAGCCGCCAAGGTGTTTTCATCAACATGGACTCCAGTCCCTTCACCATGAAAAAATGACAACTTTCTTTAGGCATTTTCAAGATGTGTCTTTCATAGGATATGACATTTCTTTCTTTTTTTTTTTTTTTTTATCCTCACCTGAGGATATGTTTCCATAGATTTTTAGAGAGCATAGAAGAGAGAGGGAAAGACAGAGAGAAACATCAATGTGAGAGGGACACTTTGATTGGTTGCTTCCTGCATGAGCCCTGACCTGGGCCCCGGCCAGGGAGGAGCCTGTAACCTAGGTACATGCCCTTGATCAGAATCGAACCCGGACCCTGCGGTCAGCAGGCCGAGGCTCTATCCACTGAGCAAAACCAGCTAGGGCAGGATATGACATTCCTTAGCCCCTCCAGTAGCGGCCCTTTGTTTTTTCCTCCAGGAGTGTGGTGGAAAAACCCTAGATCACCTTATTGGATTCTTATAACCCAAATTACCAAGAACACTGCAAGTGGCAGCATACAGGGAGCTTAGCCAATGAGCTGTCAGAAAAGGTATTTACTCTCGAACTGGTTTGGCTCATTGGATAAACCGTGGGCCTGCAGACTGAAGGGTCCCAGGTTTGATTCCTGTTAAGGGCATGTACCTTGGTTGGAGGCACATCCCCAGTGGGGAGTGTGCAGGAGGCAGCTAATCGATGTTTCTCTCTCATTGATGTTTCCAACTGTCTATTCCTCTCCCCTCTTCTCTGTAAAAAAAAATCAATAAAATATATATATTTTAAAAATGGTGTTTCCTCTGCAGCTCATGAGGCCCCTGCGTTGTGTCCACTGGGCTAGGGGGGTGTGCCCGCCACCCAGTGGTGGCCACTGGTGTCTCCGCACACCCCAGAGACCAGCAGCCAGCCTCCCCGTCATGGGTGCTGGGCTGGGGGGCATGCAGGGACCCCTGGGCCACGTGTGGCAGCAGCCTCCGGGGTCTCTGCATGCCCCAGAGGCCAACAACTAGGCCCCTGTTGTCGGTGCCAGGCTGGTGGCATAGACCTCCATCGCTTGGCGCTGGAGCATGTGCAAACGGCTGGGGGCAGGGTGGGAACATTCCTGTCTCCGAATGCCCCCAAGGCCAGCAGCCAGCCCCATCGTGGGCGCCGGGCTGGGGGGCATGCAGGGACCCCTGGGCTGTGCACGGCAGCAGCTACTGGGGTCTCCACACACTCCAGAGGCCAGCAGCCAGCCCCTTGTCATGGGCGCTGGGCTGGGGGCGTGGACCTGAACTGCTGCTTGCCATCCCCAGCCGCTTGGCGGTTGCACCCATAGTCCCGGAGTGTCTGGGGGGTGTTCTGGGACCCCTGATGCTCAGGGCCTAAGTGCGGGCCTACAGGCTAGGAGCGGCCTGGGTCCCGAGGATGTTCCTGGGACCCAGGCCGCTCGGCACCTGCATATGCAAATTAACCACAATCTTTGTTGGGTTAATTTGCATACTCGCTCCTGATTGGCTGGTGGGTGTGGCTGGTGGGCATAGTGTAGGTACGGTCAATTTGCATGTTTCTCTTTTATTAGATAGGATAGCTGATGTCACTCTAACTCAAGATTGGTAGATCCCAGATGACTCTGGTAACCACCAACACACAATATCAAAAATGCCTTCCAATTCCATAGAGTAGCTCAATCTTTTAAAGACCATTTCAGATTATGGCCTCCCTTTATATTCATAGTCATCCTAGATTAGAGTTGACAAGATAGGCATTCTTATTACCATTTCACTGATTGAGTAAGTAAGGTTATGAGGAAGTAAAATGAGAACTCAATTAAGAGTCAGGTGTTTGGGTTACTAGCAGCAGATGGCCTTGGTTCACAGCTTGGCCTCTCCTGGGCACCTCCAGGCCCAGTACAAGTAGCAGCCATCTGCAGATTGCTTTGTAACTCATACCTGGTGGCCCCTAACAGAAGACAGGCAGTGGCTGACCTTGCCTTGTCCCTCCTGGGAGGCCCCAAAGCCAGCACACCCAGTAGACAGTTTCAGAACATGTCAAAGCACCACTCAACCACCTCCACAAGGGACACAATCAAGAGGCTGACTCAGCAGTCACCAGAACCCAGCTGAAGTAAGTCCTGCTCTATGGGGTGGGCTCTTGCACAGCTGATTCTCCAGAGTGGTTGGTCTCAGCCAGTCCTTGTAGGCAATAGACCGGGGTAAATCCCTCCCATTGATGTGCCAACAGCAATAAAAGCTCAACTACAATAGGAAAGTGTACACAACCCACCTGGGTGGAGAGGGCACACCTGGAGTGCCCAGCTTGGGTGATCAAGGAGGCTATGCCACTGGATCTGACAGAACACCTACTACATAAGGCCACTCTACCAAGCCCAAGAGATATAGAAGCTCTACCCAACACATAGAAACAAACACAGGGAGGCGGCCAAAATGAGGAGACAAAGAAACATGTCCCACATGAAATAACAGAACAAAACCCCAGGAAAAGGAATAAACAAAATGGAGATGAGCAATCTACTAGATGCAGAGTTCAAAACACTGGTTATAAGGATGCTCCATGAACTTAGTGAGAATTTCAACAGCATAAAGGGAATGGAAACCATAAAAAAGAACCAGTCAGAAATAAAGGATACACTAACTAAAATGAAGAATAACTATAGGGAATCAACAGTGGCCCCAACTAAACAGCTGGCACGCTTTCTGTGGCTTGCTGGCAGGACACAGGCAATGGTTGACTTTGCACCTCCCGGGAGGTCCCAGAGCCAGTGCACCTGGAGGACAGCTTCAGACCACACCAGATTACAACTTTACACATCCACAAACAACATACCCAAGGGGTAGACTCAGTGAACACCAAAGCCCCATTGAAGCAAGTCCTGGTCCATAGGGGTGTCTCCTGCACAGCAGCTCTTCTACTGTAGTCACAGCTGGTCCTCACAGCTAATTGGTCTGGAAGTCAATTTCTCCCAGTGATGCCAATAGCAATAAAGGCTCAACTACAACAGGACAGTGCACACAGTCCACACAGGGGCTCACCTAGAGTGCCCTGCTCAGGTGACTGGAGAGGCTGAGCTGCTGGGCCATACAGGACACCTTCTACACAAAGCCACTCTACCAATTCCAGGAGACATAGCAGCTCTACCTAATACATAGAAACAAACACAGGGACGCAGCCATAATGCTGGTGGTTCTTGACCCAGCATCTAGAAAGGTTCAGCCATCTGGAGAAGGGGCTGTGCATAAATTAATCAAGAGTCCAGAGACAAAACATAATTTTGAAAGGCATATTGGGGAGTCAGAGAAAGATGTAGCTAAAGGGACTAAGTTCTCCTCATCTCAGGACCCCTTGCTTTTTATTAACACAATTTGTCCTAAGGCGAGGTAGATATACACATTAAAGGGAAGGGTTTCTTATACACAGTCCATTGTCAGAATGGGGAATTGCCTGAAGCTGTTCAGGTGTTTGGCCAGTAGGAGGCAATAACATGTAGATTAAGATGCCCTGAGCTGTCTGGCAGCAAGCAATCATCCTTTTCAGGTTTTGGGAAATACCTTTAGCCATTCCCAACAGGTGATAACATATGTGACTCAGCCCTTGTTGAGTCCCCAAGTTCCATCAACCTTTCAATGAAACTCTTATAATTATGACATGCTGGAATTGGCTTCCGGCACAGCCAAAATGTGGAGACAAAGAAACATGTCACAAATGAAAGAACAGAAGAAATCCCCAGAAAAAGAATTCAATGAAATGGAAACAAGCAAACTACTAGATACAGAGTTCTAAACAATGGTTATAAGAATGCTCAAGGAACTTAATGAGAATTTCAAGGAAATTAGTGAAAACATCAACAACATAAAAAAGGACCAGTCAGAAATGAAGGGTACACTAACTGAAATGAAGAATAATTTATGGGGAATCAATAGTAAAGTACAGGATGCAGATAATCAAATCAGTAATTTGGAATGTGAGGAAGCAAAAAAACACCCAATCAGAAGAACAAAAAGAAAAAAGAATCCAAAAGTATGAAGATAGTGTAAGGAGACTCTGGGGCAACTTTAAGCATACCAACATTTGCATCATGGGTTACTGGAAGGAGAAGAGAGGGAGCAAGGAATTAAAAACTTATGTGAAAAAAATAATGACAGAAAACTTCCCCTACCTGGTGAAAGAAATAGACATACAAGTCCAGAAAGCACAGAGAGTCCCAAACAACAGGAACCCAAAGAGGCCCACACCAAGACACATCATAATTAAAATTCCAGGGGCAAAAGACAAAGAGAGAATCTTAAAAGCAGCAAGAGAAAAGCAGTTAGTTACCTACAAAGGAGTACCCATACGACTGTCAGCTGATTTCTCAACAGAAACTTTGCAGGCCAGAAGGAATGGCAAGAAATATTTAAAATGATGAAAAACAAGGACCTGCAACCAAGATTATTCTACCCAGCAAAGCTCTCATTCAGAATTGAAGGTCAGATAAAGAGATTCGAGATAAGAGAGAGCTATCTAAGCTGAGCTCCACTGGGCTTAGGCATCTGCAGCCACTGGTGAGCTGCCTGTGGCTGACTAGTCAGTGACAGTCTCACTCAACAGTTCATTCCCACACAATCATGAAATGTTGAAAGTTCTGATTTAAGAAGAAGAGAAAAAAATATGAATAATAAAACAGCAATAAATGCATAACTATCAACAATTAAATCTAAAAATAAAAATAAGTGAACAAGGAATCTAAAGGTCAAAATAAACTGATGAATAAAATAGAACCAGAGGCATGGAAACATGGACAAGATTGATGAGTCTCAGAGGGAAGGGGGTGGGGGGAGATTAACCAAAGAATTTATATGCACATATGCATTACCCATGGACACAGACAATAGGGTGGTGAAGCCTGGGGCGGGGCAGGATCTGGATGGAGAGGGGCAATGGGGGAGGGGGGAAAAGAAGAGGACATCTG
This sequence comes from Plecotus auritus, assembly GCF_963455305.1. Lineage (NCBI taxonomy): Eukaryota > Metazoa > Chordata > Mammalia > Chiroptera > Vespertilionidae > Plecotus > Plecotus auritus. The sequence goes on along the minus strand of NC_137773.1, from coordinate 117,635,878 downwards.
TAATACTCTCAATAATAAAGATTAAAAAAATAAAATGGTAACCAGGACCCATACTGCTAACCCCCTCTTCATCCTCCTGATCCTCCTTAGCCCCATCTATTTTGGGCAATTGTACTTACCTTCAGTCACACTACATAATTTCTTCTTTATTCTATTCATTCTTCACTGTCTCCCTGTGAGAGAATGTAAACTTCACAGGACAGAACTGTTCCTCCTTGTGCTCATGGCTATGCCCCAGTGTCCAGAGCAATGCCTGGTGCATAGGAAGCCCTCAGTACATATTCATGGAATGAATGAATGAATGAATGAATGATTGAATGAGCAAATGAATGAATGAATAAATTTTCGAAACTCCTGGAGGTAGGTAGAATTATAACACCATTTTACAGACAAGAAAATTAAAACAGAGAGGTTAAGTGACTTGCTGGAGGTCATAGAAGAGCCAGTCACTTGCACCAGGCCACACAGACAGCAGAGTCAGTTGCTGGGTTAGTGCAAAGGACCTGAAGCAAAAATTTGGGTAGATTTTCTAATTCTGTCCTTAAAAACAGATCTGGGGCCTGGCCAGCATGGCTCAGTGGTTGAGCATCAACCTATGAACCAGGAGGTCACTGTTCAATTCCCTGTCAGGGCACATGCCCAAGGTCCAGGCTTGATCCCCAGTGGGAGGCATGCAGGAGGCAGCCAATCAGTGATTCTCTATTATCATTGATGTTTCTCTCTCTCCCTTCTCTCTGAAATCAATAAAAATATATTTATTAAAAACAAACAAAAAACAGATCTAAGATCTGTACCCTAAGGTGCTAGAGCAAAAGATCAGGCTGATCCTAACCCTCTGGAGACTTCAAAGGCTTAATCTGTGTGTTGGATGGAGATGCTGTCCCCTGAGGTCGGCCACTGGAAATATACCAAGATCAACAAGCCACCGAGCACTTGGGGTTTAAACACTATGCCTTCATTGCTGCTCTCGCCTGTTCGTCAAACCAGGTCTGTGCACTACCCGGCTGAGCTCCCCGGGCCCCACTGGGCTCAGGCATCTGCAGCCGTGGACAGTCTCACTCAGGTCTGGCTTGCAGGCTGTCGGTGGGGGCTGGGGCATTGGTGCTGTCTTTCCTCGTCTAGCCGGCTCACTTGGGCTCATTCTCCTGAGAGCAGCACCATTTCCCAGGTTGGACTAGTCACTAGTGCAAGGGCAGCCACACCAGCAGCTGCAGGGATAGCACAGACTCAGGGCGGGGAACAGGCTGTGCTGCAATGAAGGGGACGTGGTGGCCATTTTTGAAAAACAGTTACAGCTTGACTTAAAATAACAGAAATGCACAATATAAAGCAATTGGGTCTCATCTATAATAATAAAAGCATAATATGCTAATTAGACTGGATGGCCTTCCAGATGACCTTCCACACGAAGCCAGGGCTGCAAGGGAAGCCCGGGTCCCAGGTGCCAGAGGGAAGCCAGTGCGGCGGCCGGTGAAAGGAAGGCTTACTCTTGCATGAATTTCGTGCATCAGGCCTCTAGTAATAAGTAATGAAGATTTAGGGAGAGGAGGTCGGTGAAAGGAAAAGGTTTCTATGCCAGAAAATTAGTTTATTCATTCTTTTAACAAATATTCAATGAGCATCTCCTGCTGGCCAGGTACTGTGCTGGCCTGGGAGTGAAATGGGAGACAGACCTGAGACCAGCCCCCCTGAGGCCTGTATTTTGGAGCAGTAGACAAATAAGGACACGCACCTTTAATTCATCACTGTCAGTGCTGTGTCACGGGAACTGTGGACTCCCAGGAGGGACACCTGGCAGTTTGGGGTGGGAGAAGGAACCAGGGATGCCTTCAGGGAATAAACCAAGGCAAGATTCAGGAAACTATACATGGTGAGCAGGAGTAGGAGCAGAGAAGAGCACTCGAGGCAGGGGAATAGCAGGTGCAGAATTCCAGAGACAAGAGGGTGTGCCGTGGTGACTTGAGATGGCTGGAGTGAAGGAAGGTGGGAGTTGAGAGAGGCAGATGGAGACACGTGCAGAGAAGCAAAGGAGCTGAGACGTCCTGTGGGGGCATTTTCATTAGTAGAGGTCACAGGAGCAGACTGGCATGTGAGAAACCACCTGCCCTGCTAGAGTGGAAGATGCAGGTGTTTTTAGCTGGGGTATGTGGGAAGGGTTAGGCAGGATGAAGTTCATAGAGCCCAGTTAGGCTGGTTGAGCAATCCAAGCACGAAATGAGAGAGGGACAGAACAGAGAGAGAAATATTTCAAAGGGAAAATCTCCAAGATGGGTAATTGCCACAAGGAGACAGAAAATTATAGAATATTGTCTGGGATTTCTGACTTCTGCCAGATAGATAGACAGAGAAGCTCAGCTAAAGGGACTCCCCTTAATTGAGCACAAAATTTGGTTCTAAGCTTCTCAGTAGCAAAGGCGAAGAGAAAACAGGATAAATGATGCATCTCAGTCTCCAACAGGAAGCCCAGGCAGGCACGATGAAACCGAACTTCCTCAGTGTCTACAGGGGGCCTATCGAGGGGATCCCCTAGAAAGGACCATGAACCAAACACAGACAAGGTCCTCGGCAATCATCTTCTAAAGGATGCAGAAATAGAGAGGAAACCAAGATGGCGGCATAGGTAAGCACCTAAACTGCTGCCTCGCACAACAATTTCAAAACTACAACTAAAAGACAGAACGGACACCATCCAGAACCACAGGAAAGCTGGCTGAGTGAAAATTCTACAACTAGAAGGAAAGAGAAAAGCTCACAGAGAATTGGAGGTACGACAAAGGGTCTTTGTGCGCGCGGAGAGGAAGGGCGGCTGAGAGCCTGGCTGACTTTCTCTGGTGGAAGGGGGAAGGAAGCCCCCGACCGCACTGAACCCCAGTTCTGACTGCACTGAACCCCAGTTCCGGGCAAGCCCCTGGGGACCCATGCTCTTACGGAGGGAGTCTGGATTCTCGGGCGGAGACTCGGGAGCCGGGGAAGGCAGAGGTCTGAAGGCGCGCACGTGCGCGCAAGGGCAAGGCTGACGGGAAGCCAAGACTGAGACTCCACCCCATCCAAGCTGAGCACAGAGGCTATTGCAATTTGGCAAGTCTAATCCTATAAGGCTGTCTCCAGCACCGAACTTCTCCCAGCATAGACACAGCTGATCCTTACAGCCAACTGGCCTGGAGATCAATTCTTCCCAGTGATACCAACAACAATCAAGACTTAATTACAACAAGGCTGTACACACAGTCCACAAAGGGGTGCACCAAGAGTGTCCACCTCAGGTTAACTGGGGAGGCCGACCCACTGGGCCATATAGGAAGTACACAAAGCTACTCTACCAACTCAGGGAAGCAGTGAAAAATGGGGAGACGAAGAAACAGATCACAAACAAAAGAAATGGAGGAAAACAAACGACTGGATATAGAATTCAAAACCATGGTTATAAGGCTTTTCAAGAATATCCTAGAAAAGGCCGATAAATATAACGAGACCCTCGAAGATATGAAAAAGGACCAACTAGAAATTAAACATAAACTGACTGAAATAAAAAATATTATACAGAGACCCAAAAACAGACTAGAGGAACACAAAAATCAAGTCAAAGAATTGAAATACAAAGAAGCAAAAAACACTCAACCGAAAAAGCAAAAACCAAAAAAAAAAAAAAATCCAAAAAGTTGAAGATGGTGTAAGAAGACTCTGGGACAACTTCAAGCATACCAACATCAGAATTACGGGGGTGCCAGAAGAAGAGAGAGAACAAAACACTGAAAACCTATTTGAAGAAATAATGATCGAAAACTTCCCCCACCTGGTGAAAGAAATAGACATACAAGTCCAGAAAGCACAGAGAGTCCCAAACAACAGGAACCCAAAGAGGCCCACACCAAGACACATCATAATTAAAATGCCAGGGGCAAAAGACAAAGAGAGAATATTAAAAGCAGCAAGAGAAAAACAGTTAGTTACCTACAAGGGAGCACCCATACAACTGTCAGCTGATTTCTCAACAGAAACTATGCAGGCCAGATGGGAGTGGCAAGAAATTTTCAATGTGATGAATAGCAAGAACCTACAACCAAGATTACTCTACCCAGCAAAGCTATCATTCAGAATTGAAGGGCAGATAAAGAGCTTCACAGATAAGAAAAAGCTAAAGGAGTTCATCACCACCAAACCAGTATTATATGAAATGCTGAAAGGTATTCTTAAAGAAGGGGAAGAAGAAAAAGGTAAATATAAAAATTATGAACAACAAATACATATCTATCAACAAGTGAACCTAAAAATCAAGTGAATTAAAAACCTGAGGAACAGAATAATCTGGTGAATATAATAGAATCAGGGGCATAGAAAGGGAGTGGGCTGATAATTCTCAGGGGGAAAGGGGTATGGGGGGTTCATGAAGAGACTGGACAAAAATCATACACCTATGGATGAGGACAGTGGTGGGGAGGTAAGGGCAGAAGATGGTGTGGGAACTGGGTGGAGGGGAGCTATGGGGGGAAAAAGGAGAAACAATTGTAATAATCTGAATAAAGATTTATTAAAATAAAAAAATAAAATAAAAAAATAAAGGATGCAGAAATGTTCTTTACAGGCCTGTTCTGTTTATTGACCACTGTTAAGACCCAAGAGTAAATTATTTTTGTTGTAGAGACTATAACAGATGTCCCCCATTAAGCCCCTCCTTCCCCCCATGCAACTGGCTCCTGCTCCACCCCAGTCCTTCAGTGCACTATTGTCTGTGTCCATGGACTATGCATATAAGTTCTTTGGTCAATCTCTTCCCAGCCCCCGCCGGCCCCACTTCCACCTGAGATTCGTCAGTTTGTTCCATGCTTCCATGTCTGTGGTCCTATTTTGTTTGTCAGTTTATTTTGTTCGTTAGATTCCATGTGTAAGTTAGAGCATACAAGTGATACTTGTCTTTCTCTGACTGGTTTATTTTTCTTAGCTTAGTAATCTCCAGGTCTGACCATGCTGACTCAAAGGGTAAGAGATCCTTTTTTGTTGCAGCTGCATAGTATTTCATGGTGTAAATGTACCACAGCTTTTTTATCCACTCATCTACTGATGGGCACTTGAGCTGTTTCCAGATCTTAGCTATTATAAATTATGCTGCTATGAACACAGGGGTGCATATATTCTTTCTGATTGGTGTTTCAGGTTTCTTAGGATATATTCCTAGAAGTGGGATCACTGGGTCAAATGGCAGTTCCATTTTTTATTTTTTGAGGAAACTCCATACTGTTTTCCACAGTGGCTGCACCAGTCTGCATTCCCACCAGCAGTGCACTAGTGTTCCCTTTTCCCCACATCCTCACCAGCACTTGTTGTTTATGGATTGATGGTAGCCATTCTGACAGGAGTGAGGTGATACTTCATTGTCATTTTAATTTGCATCTCTGATCACTAGTGACATTGAGCATTTTTTCATGTCTATTGGCCATCTGCATGTCCTCTTTGGAGAAGTCTATTCAGGCCCATTTTTAAATTGGGTTATTTGTCTTCCTTTTGTTGAGTTGTATGAGTTCTTTATATATATTTAGATATTAACCCCTTATCAGATGTATCATTGGCAAATATGCTCTCCCATGTAGTGGGCTCCCTTTCATTTTGTTGATGGTTTCTTTGCTGTGCAGAAGCTTTTTATTTCAATGTAGTCCCATTTGTTTATTTTTTCCTATATTTCCCTTGCCCTAGGAGATGTATCGGCAAAAATACTGCTACAAGAGATGTCTGAGATTTTACCACCTATGTTTTCTTCTAGAATTTTTATAGTTTCAAGACTTATATCTAAGTCTTCTATCCATGTTGAGTTCATTCTCATATGTGGTGCAGTGGGTGACCTGGTTCCATGTTTTGCGCACCAGGAGGAGTACATTAGATCACAGCTGTGAGGAGAAGCCAGAGCATGGCCTCTGGGTGTCGCACTCGCTAACGGGCTTCCGGATCCTGGCATCTAGAGGAGGGAGGGGTCAGATACCAATGGAAGGAACTTGCACTAATTTTATTTCATAAACTTAAAATTAAGAGTTCATGACCTTAGTGTGCAAATTAATGCCCCAGGATAATTTAAAGGAAAAAATACAGAAGCCCAATTCCAGCAAATACCATTAGCAACACAGTAACTTAGAATTTCATTTTTAAATGTTGAAGCAATTAGAATTCATTGTGGGTATTTTTTAATTACATTTTTCTCTGATTAGTAAAGTGACTCATGTTTATTATAGAAAATTTGGGGAAGTTCAGAGAAGTAGACAACAATAAAAGCCACCTCTAATCCCAGCAAAGATGACTGACTATGTTAGTATTGTGGCATATATATCTTTTCAATTGTTTTTCTGGGCCTACAAGTAAGTAAATATTTTTCTCCTTAAAAAGTTGGAATAAGGCTAAAAACTGTTTTATATGCTGCTTTAGTCATTCACCCTGGCAAGTGACAGAGGCCTTTGCTCTAAAGGTGCTTGTCCCAATGACCCGTCTTAATCTCTCAAACGGCACGACTATGGCCGCGGTGCAGCCTGCGTGTGGGTATTCGGCTTGTCCTCACCAACTTCCAGAAGGGAGAAGAGGGGCTGGTGGTGGGACAGTTCCTGCCCAGTGCCTGGCTGTGCCATTTACAGTAGCGATCGCGGGGCTGACACTTCAGCCCAGAGAGACGGGGGCCTCTGCTCCTTTCTTGGCTTTGCCGGGCAGATTTCCTCGGATCCGTTCTTCCTTCCCCTCCCGGGTAGTTCCTGGTAGATGGCGAAATGACCATAACGTTTCTCCATCAAGAGGTGATGTGGACTTCCGGGCTTGTGATTTGCTTTAACCCATGGAAGTGATACAGTGCATCAGCTCAGAGCCCAGGACGGAATAGGACTGGCACTTCTGCACGGTCTCTGCCTTCTCTCAGCACGCTCGAGCCAGCCTGCTGCATGACAGAAACCACAGGGAGAGGCCCAGGCATCCCAGCCGAACCCTCATGAACCAGCAGCATGGTGAGCCCAGCCATGTGCCCCAGGCCAGAGCTGAAATTGATGACTTAACAAGATTGAGAGCTTTTGAAAATGCATGAAAATTATTTCCCTTTTGCTTTCTTTCTTATACTAATAACTCTGCCTACGCTTACAGCTCCAGTGCTGGGCACACAGTAGGTGGTGCCTAAATGAAAACAATGGCATACATTGAGTTCTTACTGAAGGTTAAGTGCGCGGGCAGGCCAACTAGCCATCTCAGACAGCAATGAAAGACATTGAATTCATTCAAGGAGAAGAGGGTGGGAGATGGGGATATCCAAAGGGAAGGGCTACATAGAGAAAAAAGGGGCCTTGGAGACAGGTTCAGGGGTGAGCCTGGAGGAGCTGCCACTGTCCATTGCTCCCCTGGTTGCAAGTCTCATGGGGTCCATTATAAGTTGGGGATACGCTCCTGTGGGCGGATGGCAATGGTGGGGCATGCTCCTTGGAGGGAGAGCCCGCCCTGGTCCTCTGTCCCAAGCCTATTTCTCTCTCTCTCTCTCTCTCTCTCTTGCAGGTGGGAGTCTTGGGGCGGGGGGAGCTCAGGGGACAGTCTCATAGAATAGTCATCAGCTTCCAGCTGTGCTCTCAGGGTCCTGGTCTCACTGATTGGCTGGTGCCAGGGCAGAGGGTGGTTGTCAATGCAGCGGGTCCTGAGGCAGCCAAGGCTCACTTGTCTGGTTTGGCTGCTTCTCTGGGCCTGGGGCTGACATGCAGCTGAGGCCTCCATGTTGTCTCTAGGGAGGAGAGGTCAGGGAGTCCCTAGCGATATGCTCGGGAGGAAGGTCACCTGGGGGCGAGGTGCTTGTTTCCCCAGTTTTGCCCCTCACTGGGCATCTGGGGCTTCCTGCCCTGGGGAGTCTCTGTATCTGGCCATCGTCCTTGCTCCAGCGGTCTTAGTATGTACCTGGCACTAATCTACATGCTTTTATGTGGATTATATTATTTTGTGATAAACAGAATAATGTTTCCAACCCCACTCCACACCCCATGCCCTTTCAACAGAATGTCTACATCCTCATCCCCAGAACCTGTGGGATGTTGCTTTACATGCAAAGGAGCTTTGAAGATGTGATTGAGTTCAGGATCTAAAATGGAGAAATTATCCTGGACTATCTGGGTGAGTCCCAAGTAATTTCAAAGGCATTAAAATAGTGAGGCCAGAGGATCAAAGTCAGAGAAAGGAGGCCCTGGCCAGCAAGGCTCAGTGGTTAGAGTGTCGGCCTGCGCGCCAAAGGGTCGCAGGTTCCATTACTGGTCAAGGGCACATACCTGGGTTGCAGGTTCAATCCCGGGTCCCGATCCAGGTGCATGTGGGAGGCAACCAATCAATGTGCCTCTCTTACATAGATGTCTCTCTCTCTCCCTCCCTCCCTTTCTCCCTTGCACTCTCTCTAAAAAGCAATAGAAAAATAATCCTCTGGTGAGGATTAACAAAAACAAAACAAACAAAGTCAGAGAAAGGCGATGTGACCATGGAACTAGAGTTTGGAGGAAGCACCTCAGGGTGGAGGAAGGGGCTGAGCAAGGAATGCAGGTCCTCCAGAGGGTGGACGGGCAGGGAAATGGCCCTCCCCTGACACCTGCAGCCTGCAGACACCCTGATCTTTAGAACTTTACAAGGAGAAACGTGTCGTTTAACCACTGTGTGCATGTTCATTTGATACAGCAGCAGCAGGAAACGCATATAGACCTAATCCTCACAGTGGCTTATAAAGTAAGCACTAGTGTCATTTCCACTTGACATATGAGGAAACTGAGGTTAAACAGGTCAAGTAATTTACCCAGTTGCTAAGTGGCAGAACTGGATCAAACCTGGTCTCCTAAAATTTGCCCTGGAGCGCTGAGACCACACACGGATTCTGCCCCTAAAGCAGACTGATAACTAATACAGTCCGTGAGTTATTTTACAGGTACACCTGCCCAAGAATATTCAGTCCCTGGAACTCACATAACAGAACCTTTTGTAAAGTAAGAGTTCCTTCAACAAGGAAGACCCATGCCTAGACGGAGCATGGACAAGCAGAGCACTGAGCAAGCACCGCCAGGTTGCAATTCCTTTGTGCTTTCTCTTGCCTTGAAAGAGAAACCTGCTCTGCCCGCTCTGCCTCTGCCACCTGCCCTCCCAGGCCCTCGCAGCTCAGACCAGGTCAGGGACAGTTTCAGCAGTGCCTCTTGTCTCCCGCACGTCCACTCAGCAGTAAAAGCCTTTTCTTTTCTCAAAAGCCAGTGACATAGGTTGGGCTCCTATGGTGTCAGGCAGCGCCCTTGCTGGGTAGCAGTGCCTCCCAGGGGACAGGAGAGGAGCACTGGATATGGAGTCTAGACAGGAAGCACCTCTACGGAGAATGGAAAGGAGGAGTTGGACTCGGTGACTTCAAATGCCCCTTCCTCTTCTGATTTCCTGTGACTGTAAACATTGAATTGGCATATTTTAATGCCAGGTCCCCACTCAGAGGGGCGCCATCACGCCTAGAGATGGAGTCAGAAGAAATCTCTGGAAATGCAGTGTGGACCATGTCACACTAGGACTTCTGAGAAATATGAGGTTGTCAAAATCCCAGTAGATGGTGTGCAGCCCCTGACACCCACCGAGTGAGCAGGGCAGGTGCCTGGCCGCCTCCACCCCCAGCCTTTGGGTGGCAGCTCAGGGCTTGCCTGGACCCTGCCCAGCGCTGCGGTGTAATCTCATCTCCCTACCACAGCCACCGAGGCAGACGCTGATCGCTGATTGGCATGATAACCAGGACCTTGGCTCAGAGATTGAAGGAAAAGCTCCTCCCACTCTAGAGAGCATGGGCTCAAGCTGGAGGCTTGCAGCTGCTGTGGCCACGGTGCTGCAGGAGGAAGCCGGCGAGGATGAAGCTGCACCGCCAGAGGGCAGAGCTGAGGGCAGAGCTGAGGGCAGAGCTGAGGGCATAGCAGAGGAGCCGGCCAGGCCTTGGCTGAGCTCTTCCCCAGGCTGACCTGCCTCTGGACTTCAGGTATAACACCTTGTGGGTTAAGGTGGTGGGTGTTTTATTCTTATTTTTGCATGTGGAAACCCCTTTCACGTCCTGTGTGATCCAGGGTTCCAGTTCAGGGTTCGGGTTCTGGAGGAGGCCGCACACAAATGAAAGAGACTTAGAAAAATATTAATTTGGGAAATGGGAGCCAGGCGGTAGTCCAGCTCTACTGGGAGAACTACTGTCTATTGGAGGAGAAGCATCCAGGTCAGGGAATTTAAGATTCTAATCCAGCCTTGATTGCAATCCTCTGTGTGACTTTGAGAAAGTCAAAACTATCCTAACAGACACCAACCAGTGACCTCTAAGCAGCCTGTGTGAACAGCAGCAGTCACCTTCCCTGTGATTACTTCCAGGAGAACCTATGGCTCCTGGTCCTCTCTCCTCACATCTGTCGCCTTCCCTGGCATCAACCCCAGTTCCCTGTGTCTTTATCACTTGGTTTGCGCATGGTCAGCTCATTTTAGAGATGGTTTCCTACATCAGCACATATTTCTTTGCTTTCTGCTCTTCCCTTGATGTTCTTTTTTGTCTTCAATTTCTTTATCACGAATCAGGCTCCTCTGACCCACCAGTCTCAGTTCCGCTTGACACCCCTGCCTGGACCCACACACTGATGGTCAGCACCTCTGGGCCCAGCGCCTCTCAGAGCAGGACTGGGAAGGCCGGCCCCTGCCACTATGCACCGTCTGAGTGGTGAAATGGCCAGTGAAAGAGAGTGCTGCCCCACTATGCATACTGGGTGAAGGGCCAAGTAGGCCAGAGGCCAGGAGCGGGCCACTGCCCCAGACATAAGCAGGCAGAGGCAGCTGGCGAGCCCAGAGCTGTGAGAGGCAGCCAGCCAAAGAGAGAGGGCGAAAGGGGAACGTAAAGGTGAGGGGAGTTAGATTGAAACAAAGGCAGACAGGCAGGGCTCTAGTGGAAAAAAAAGGAAGGTAGAACACCACAGTTTGAGCAGTCTGACCACAGGAACCAACAAAGCAGAAATGACAGATGTTTCTGGACTCAAAGTGGGAGGCAAGGGATATGAGGGAGGGCCTGCAGTAAACAAGAGGTATGAACACACAGAAACAGGCAGAGTTCAGCACAGGAGCACATAGAGAACACACACAAACAGGGAGAGTTCAGCACAGGGACAGAGAGAGAACACACAGAAACAAGGAAAGTTCAGCACAGGGACAGAGAGTGAACACACAGAAAAAGGGAGAGTTCAGAACAGGGACAGAGAGAGAACACGCAGAAACAGGGAGAATTCAGCACAAGAACAGAGAGAGAACACAGAGAAACAGGGAGAGTTCAGCACAGGAACAGAGGGAGAACACACAGAACAGGGAGAGTTCAGCACAAGGACAGAGAGAGAACACAGAGAAATAGGCAGAGTTCAGCACAGGAGCAGAAAGAGAACACACAAAAACAGGGAGAGTTCAGCACAGGCACAGACAGAGAACACACAGAAACGGGGTGAGTTCAGCAAAGGAACAGAGAGAGAACACACAGTAATAGGGAGAGTTCAGCATAGAAACAGAGAGAGAACACACAGAAACAGGAGAGTTCAGCACAGGGACAGAGAGAAACAGGGAGAGTTCAGCACAGGAACAGAGAGAGAATACACAGAAACAGGAAAGTTCAGCATAGAAACAGAGAGAGAACACACAGAAACAGGAGAGTTCATCACAGGGACAGAGAGAGAACACACAGTAACAGGGAGAGTTCAGCATAGAAACAGAGAGAGAACACACATAAACAGGAGAGTTAAGAACAGGGACAGAGAGAGAACACACAGTAACAGGGAGAGTTCAGCACAGGGACAGAGAGAGAACACACAGAAACAGGAGAGTTCAGCACAGGGACAGAGAGAGAACACACAGAAACAAGGAGAGTTCAGCACAGGGACAGAGAGAGAACACACACAAACAGGGAGAGTTCAGCATAGAAACAGAGACAGAACACACAGAAACAGGGAGAGTTCAACACAGGGATAGAGAGAGAACACACAGAAACAGGGAGAGTTCAACACAGGGACAGAGAGAGAACACACACAAATAGGGAGAGTTCAGCATAGAAACAGAGAGAGAACACACAGAAACAGGGAGAGTTCAGCATAGAAACAGAGAAAGAAAAGACAGAAACAGAGAGAGTTCAGCATAGAAACAGAGAGAGAACACACAGAAACAGGAGAGTTCAGCACAGGGTCAGAGAGAGAACAAAGAGAAACAGGCAGAGTTCAGCACAGGAGGAAAGAGAACACACAGAAACAGGGAGAGTTCAGCACAGGGACAGAGAGAGAGCACACAAAACAGGGAGAGTTCAGCATAGAAACAGAGAGAGAACACACAGAAACAGGAAAGTTCAGCACAGGGACAGAGAGAGAACACACAGAAACTGAGAGAGTTTAGCACAGGGACAGAGAAAGAACACACACAAACAGGGAGAGTTCAGCACAGGAACAGAGAGAGAAACAGGGAGAGTTCAGCACAGGAACAGAGAGAGAACACACAGTAATAGGGATAGTTAAGAATAGAAACAGAGAGAGAACACACAGAAACAGGAGAGTTCAGCACAGGGACAGAGAGAGAACACACAGAAACAGGAGAGATCAGCATAGAAACAGATAGAGAACACACAGAAACAGGGAGAGTTCAGCAAAGGGACAGAGAGGACACACACAAACATGGAGAGTTCAGCAGAGAAACAGAGAGAAAACACAAAAACAGGGAGAGTTCAGCATAGAAACAGAGAGAGAACACACATAAACAGGAGAGTTCAGCACAGGGACAGAGAGAGAACACACAGAAACAGGGAGAGTTCAGCACAGGGACAGAGAGAGAACACACACAAACAGGGAGAGTTCAGCATAGAAACAGAGACAGAACACACAGAAACAGGGAGAGTTCAAAACAGGGATAGAGAGAGAACACTCAGAAACAGGGAGAGTTCAGCATAGAAACAGAGACAGAACACACAGAAACGGAGAGTTCAACACAGGGACAGAGAGAGAACACACAGAAACAGGGAGAGTTCAGCATAGAAACAGAGACAGAACACACAGAAACAGGAGAGTTCAACACAGGGACAGAGAGAGAACACACAGAAACAGGGAGAAATCAGCACAGGGACAGAGAGAGAACATACAGAAACAGGAGAGTTCAGCACAACGACAGAGAGAGAACACACAGAAACAGGGAGAGTTCAGCAAAGGGACAGAGAGGACACACACAAACATGGAGAGTTCAGCAGAGAAACAGAGAGAAAACACAAAAACAGGGAGAGTTCAGCATAGAAACAGAGAGAGAACACACATAAACAGGAGAGTTCAGCACAGGGACAGAGAGAGAACACACAGAAACAGAAAGAGTTCAGCACAGGGACAGAGAGAGAACACACACAAACAGGGAGAGTTCAGCATAGAAACAGAGACAGAACACACAGAAACAGGGAGAGTTCAAAACAGGGATAGAGAGAGAACACTCAGAAACAGGGAGAGTTCAGCATAGAAACAGAGAGAGAACACACAGAAACAGGGAGAGTTCAACACAGGGACAGAGAGAGAACACACACAAACAGGGACAGTTCAGCATAGAAACAGAGAGAGAACACACAGAAACAGGGAGAGTTCAGCATAGAAACAGAGAAAGAAAACACAGAAACAGGGAGAGTTCAGCATAGAAACAGAGAGAGAACACACAGAAACAGGAGAGTTCAGCACAGGGTCAGAGAGAGAACAAAGAGAAACAGGCAGAGTTCAGCACAGGAGGAAAGAGAACCCACAGAAACAGGGAGAGTTCAGCACAGGGACAGAGAGAGAGCACAAAGAAACAGGGAGAGTTCAGCACAGGGACAGAGAGTGAACACACAGAAACAGGGAGAGTTCAGAACAGGGACAGAGAGAGAACACACAGAAACAGGGAGAATTCAGCACAGGGACAGAGAGAGAACACAGAGAAACAGGGAGAGTTCAGCACAGGAACAGAGGGAGAACACACAGAACAGGGAGAGTTCAGCACAAGGACAGAGAGAGAACACAGAGAAATAGGTAGAGTTCAGCACAGGAGCAGAAAGAGAACACACAAAAACAAGGAGAGTTCAGCACAGGCACAGACAGAGAACACACAGAAACGGGGTGAGTTCAGCAAAGGAACAGAGAGAGAACACACAGTAATAGGGAGAGTTCAGCATAGAAACAGAGAGAGAACACACAGAAACAGGAGAGTTCAGCACAGGGACAGAGAGAAACAGGGAGAGTTCAGCACAGGAACAGAGAGAGAATACACAGAAACAGGAAAGTTCAGCATAGAAACAGAGAGAGAACACACAGAAACAGGAGAGTTCATCACAGGGACAGAGAGAGAACACACAGTAACAGGGAGAGTTCAGCATAGAAACAGAGAGAGAACACACATAAACAGGAGAGTTCAGCACAGGGACAGAGAGAGAACACACAGAAACAGGGAGAGTTCAGCACAGGGACAGAGAGAGAACACACACAAACAGGGAGAGTTCAGCATAGAAACAGAGACAGAACACACAGAAACAGGGAGAGTTCAAAACAGGGATAGAGAGAGAACACTCAGAAACAGGGAGAGTTCAGCATAGAAACAGAGAGAGAACACACAGAAACAGGGAGAGTTCAACACAGGGACAGAGAGAGAACACACACAAACAGGGACAGTTCAGCATAGAAACAGAGAGAGAACACACAGAAACAGGGAGAGTTCAGCATAGAAACAGAGAAAGAAAACACAGAAACAGGGAGAGTTCAGCATAGAAAGAGAGAGAGAACACACAGAAACAGGAGAGTTCAGCACAGGGTCAGAGAGAGAACAAAGAGAAACAGGCAGAGTTCAGCACAGGAGGAAAGAGAACCCACAGAAACAGGGAGAGTTCAGCACAGGGACAGAGAGAGAGCACACAAAACAGGGAGAGTTCACCATAGAAACAGAGACAGAACACACAGAAACAGGGAGAGTTCAACACAGGGACAGAGAGAGAACACAAAGAAACAGGGAGAGTTCAGCACAGGGACAGAGAGTGAACACACAGAAACAGGGAGAGTTCAGAACAGGGACAGAGAGAGAACACACAGAAACAGGGAGAATTCAGCACAGGGACAGAGAGAGAACACAGAGAAACAGGGAGAGTTCAGCATAGGAACAGAGGGAGAACACACAGAACAGGGAGAGTTCAGCACAAGGACAGAGAGAGAACACAGAGAAATAGGTAGAGTTCAGCACAGGAGCAGAAATAGAACACACAAAAACAGGGAGAGTTCAACACAGGCACAGACAGAGAACACACAGAAACGGGGTGAGTTCAGCAAAGGAACAGAGAGAGAACACACAGTAATAGGGAGAGTTCAGCATAGAAACAGAGAGAGAACACACAGAAACAGGAGAGTTCAGCACAGGGACAGAGAGAAACAGGGAGAGTTCAGCACAGGAACAGAGAGAGAATACGCAGAAACAGGAAAGTTCAGCATAGAAACAGAGAGAGAACACACAGAAACAGGAGAGTTCATCACAGGGACAGAGAGAGAACACACAGTAACAGGGAGAGTTCAGCATAGAAACAGAGAGAGAACACACATAAACAGGAGAGTTAAGAACAGGGACAGAGAGAGAACACACAGTAACAGGGAGAGTTCAGCACAGGGACAGAGAGAGAACACACAGAAACAGGGAGAGTTCAGCACAGGGACAGAGAGAGAACACACACAAACAGGGAGAGTTCAGCATAGAAACAGAGAAAGAAAACACAGAAACAGAGAGAGTTCAGCATAGAAACAGAGAGAGAACACACAGAAACAGGAGAGTTCAGCACAGGGACAGAGAGAGAACACACAGAAACAGGGAGAGTTCAGCACAGGGACAGAGAGAGAACACACACAAACAGGGAGAGTTCAGCATAGAAACAGAGACAGAACACACAGAAACAGGGAGAGTTCAACACAGGGATAGAGAGAGAACACTCAGAAACAGGGAGAGTTCAGCATAGAAACAGAGAGAGAACACACAGAAACAGGGAGAGTTCAACACAGGGACAGAGAGAGAACACACACAAACAGGGAGAGTTCAGCATAGAAACAGAGAGAGAACACACAGAAACAGGGAGAGTTCAGCATAGAAACAGAGAAAGAAAACACAGAAACAGAGAGAGTTCAGCATAGAAACAGAGAGAGAACACACAGAAACAGGGAGAGTTCAACACAGGGACAGAGAGAGAACACACACAAACAGGGACAGTTCAGCATAGAAACAGAGAGAGAACACACAGAAACAGGGAGAGTTCAGCATAGAAACAGAGAAAGAAAACACAGAAACAGGGAGAGTTCAGCATAGAAAGAGAGAGAGAACACACAGAAACAGGAGAGTTCAGCACAGGGTCAGAGAGAGAACAAAGAGAAACAGGCAGAGTTCAGCACAGGAGGAAAGAGAACCCACAGAAACAGGGAGAGTTCAGCACAGGGACAGAGAGAGAGCACACAAAACAGGGAGAGTTCACCATAGAAACAGAGACAGAACACACAGAAACAGGGAGAGTTCAACACAGGGACAGAGAGAGAACACAAAGAAACAGGGAGAGTTCAGCACAGGGACAGAGAGTGAACACACAGAAACAGGGAGAGTTCAGAACAGGGACAGAGAGAGAACACACAGAAACAGGGAGAATTCAGCACAGGGACAGAGAGAGAACACAGAGAAACAGGGAGAGTTCAGCATAGGAACAGAGGGAGAACACACAGAACAGGGAGAGTTCAGCACAAGGACAGAGAGAGAACACAGAGAAATAGGTAGAGTTCAGCACAGGAGCAGAAATAGAACACACAAAAACAGGGAGAGTTCAACACAGGCACAGACAGAGAACACACAGAAACGGGGTGAGTTCAGCAAAGGAACAGAGAGAGAACACACAGTAATAGGGAGAGTTCAGCATAGAAACAGAGAGAGAACACACAGAAACAGGAGAGTTCAGCACAGGGACAGAGAGAAACAGGGAGAGTTCAGCACAGGAACAGAGAGAGAATACACAGAAACAGGAGAGATCAGCATAGAAACAGATAGAGAACACACAGAAACAAGAGAGTTCAGCACAGGGACAGAGAGAGAACACACAGTAACAGGGAGAGTTCAGCATAGAAACAAAGGGAGAACACACAGAAACAGGAGAGTTCAGCACAGGGACAGAGAGAGAACACACAGTAACAGGGAGAGTTCAGCATAGAAACAGAGAGAGAACACACAGAAACAGGAGAGTTCAGACAGGGACAGAGAGAGAACACACAGAAACAGGGAGAGTTCAGCACAGGGACAGAGAGAGAACACACACAAACAGGGAGAGTTCAGCATAGAAACAGAGACAGAACACACAGAAACGGAGAGTTCAACACAGGGACAGAGAGAGAACACACAGAAACAGGGAGAGTTCAGCATAGAAACAGAGACAGAACACACAGAAACAGGAGAGTTCAACACAGGGACAGAGAGAGAACACACAGAAACA
Organism: Plecotus auritus; assembly: GCF_963455305.1. Classification (NCBI taxonomy): domain Eukaryota; kingdom Metazoa; phylum Chordata; class Mammalia; order Chiroptera; family Vespertilionidae; genus Plecotus; species Plecotus auritus. Next base: position 117,618,387 of record NC_137773.1, on the reverse strand, counting down.
GGGAGAATTCAGCACAGGGACAGAGAGAGAACATACAGAAACAGGAGAGTTCAGCACAAAGACAGAGAGAGAACACACAAAAACAGGGAGAGTTCAGCAAAGGGACAGAGAGGACACACACAAACATGGAGAGTTCAGCAGAGAAACCGAGAGAAAACACAAAAACAGGGAGAGTTCAGCATAGAAACAGAGAGAGAACACACATAAACAGGAGAGTTCAGCACAGGGACAGAGAGAGAACACACAGAAACAGGGAGAGTTCAGCACAGGGACAGAGAGAGAACACACAGAAACAGGAGAGTTCAGCACAGGGACAGAGAGAGAACACACAGAAACAGGGAGAGTTCAGCACAGGGACAGAGAGAGAACACACAGAAACAGGGAGAGTTCAGCACAGGAACAGGGAGAGGACACACAGAAACAGGAGAGTTCAGCATAGAAACAGAGAGAGAACACTCAGAAACAGGAGAGTTCAGCACAGGGACAGAGAGAACACACAGAAACAGGGAGAGTTCAGCACAGGGACAGAGAGAACACACACAAACAGAGAGAGTTCAGCACAGGAAAAGAGAGAGAACACACAGAAACAGGAGAGTTCAGCACAGGGACAGAGAGAACACACAGAAACAGGGAGAGTTCAGCACAGGGACAGAGAGAACACACACAAACAGAGAGAGTTCAGCACAGGAAAAGAAAGAGAACACACAGAAACTGGAGAGTTCAGCACAGGGACAGAGAGAGAACACACAGAACAGGTAGAGTTCAGCACAGGGACACAGAGAGAACACACAGAAACAGAGAGAGTTCAGCACAGGGACACAGAGAGAACACTCAGAAACAGGGAGAGTTCAGCATAGAAAGAGAGAGAGAACACATAGGAACAGGAAGAGTTCAGCACAGGGACAGAGAGAGAACACACAGAAACAAGGACAGTTCAGCACAGGGACAGAGAGAGAACAATCAGAAACAGGGAGAATTCAGCATAGAAAGAGAGACAGAACACACAGAAACAGGGTGAGTTCAACACAGGGACAGAGAGGGAACCCACAGAAACAGGGAGAGTTCAGCATAGAAACAGAGAGAGAACACACAGAAACAGGAGAGTTCAGCACAAAGAAAGAGAAAGAACACACAGAAACAGGGAGAGTTCAGCACAGGGACAGAGAGAGAACACGCAGAAACAGGGAGAATTCAGCATAGAAACACAGAGAGAACACACAGAAACAGGGAGAGTTCAGCATAGAAACAGAGACAGAACACACAGAAACAGGTAGAGTTCAGCACAGGGTCACAGAGAGAACACACAGAAACAGAGAGAGTTCAGCCTAGAAACAGAGAGAGAACACAAAGGAACAGGGAGAGTTCAGCACAGGGACAGAGAGAGAACACACAGAAACAGGGACAGTTCAGCACAGGGACAGAGAGAGAACACTCCGAAACAGGGAGAGTTCAGCATAGAAAAAGACAGAACACACAGAAACAGGGTGAGTTCAACACAGGGACAGAGAGAGAACCCACAGAAACAGGGAGAGTTCAGCATAGAAACAGAGAGAGAACACACAGAAACAGGAGAGTTCAGCACAGGGAAAGAGAAAGAACACACAGAAACAAGGAGAGTTCAGCACAGGGACAGAGAGAGAACACGCAGAAACAGGGAGAGTTCAGCATAGAAACACAGAGAGAACACACAGAAACAGGAGAGTTCAACACAGGGAAAGAGAAAGAACACACAGAAACAGGGAGAGTTCAGCACAGGGACAGAGAGAGAACACACAGAAACAGGGAGAGTTCAGCATAGAAACAGAGACAGAACACACAGAAACAGGTAGAGTTAAGCACAGGGACACAGAGAGAACACACAGAAACAGAGAGAGTTCAGCATAGAAACAGAGAGAGAACAAACAGAAACAGGGATAATTCAGCATAGAAACAGAGAGAGAACACACAGAAACAGGAGAGTTCAGCACATGGACACAGAGAGAACACACAGAAACAGGGAGAGTTCAGCATAGAAACACAGACAGAACACACAGAAACAGGGAGAGTTCAACACAGGGACAGAGAGAGAACACACAGAAACAGGGAGAGTTCAGCACAGGAACACAGAGAGTACACAGAGAAACAGGGAGAGTTCAGCACAGGGACAGAGAGAGAACACACAGAAACAGGTAGAGTTCAGCACAGGAACACAGAGAGAACACAGAGAAACAGGGTGAGTTTAGCACAGGGACAGAGAGAGAACACAGAGAAACAGGGAGAGTTCAGCATAGAAACAGAGAGAGAACTCACAGAAACAGGTAGAGTTCAGCACAGGGACAGAGAGAGAACACACAGAAACAGGGAGAATTTAGCACAGGGACACAGAGAGAACACACAGAAACAGGGAGAGTTCAGCACACGGACAGAGAGAGAGAACACACAGAAACAGGAGAGTTCAGCATAGAAACAGTGAGAGAACACACAGAAACAGGAGAGTTCAGCACAGGGACAGAGAGAGAACACACAGAAACAGGAGAGTTCAGCACAGGGACAGAGAGAGAACACACAGAAACAGGAGAGTTCAGCACAGGGACAGAGAGAGAACACACACAAACAGGGAGAGTTTAGCACAGGGACACAGAGAGAACACACAGAAACAGGGAGAGTTCAGCACACGGACAGAGAGAGAGAACACACAGAAACAGGAGAGTTCAGCATAGAAACAGCGAGAGAACACACAGAAACAGGAGAGTTCAGCACAGGGACAGAGAGTGAACACACAGAAACAGGAGAGTTCAGCACAGGGACAGAGAGAGAACACACAGAAACAGGGAGAGTTCAGCACAGGGACAGAGAGAGAACACACAGAAACAGGGAGAGTTCAGCACAGGAACAGGGAGAGAACACACAGAAACAGGAGAGTTCAGCATAGAAACAGAGAGAGAACACTCAGAAACAGGAGAGTTCAGCACAGGGACAGAGAGAACACACAGAAACAGGGAGAGTTCAGCACAGGGACAGAGAGAACACACACAAACAGAGAGAGTTCAGCACAGGAAAAGAGAGAGAACACACAGAAACAGGAGAGTTCAGCACAGGGACAGAGAGAACACACAGAAACAGGGAGAGTTCAGCACAGGGACAGAGAGAACACACACAAACAGAGAGAGTTCAGCACAGGAAAAGAAAGAGAACACACAGAAACTGGAGAGTTCAGCACAGGGACAGAGAGAGAACACACAGAACAGGTAGAGTTCAGCACAGGGACACAGAGAGAACACACAGAAACATAGAGAGTTCAGCACAGGGACACAGAGAGAACACTCAGAAACAGGGAGAGTTCAGCATAGAAAGAGAGAGAGAACACATAGGAACAGGAAGAGTTCAGCACAGGGACAGAGAGAGAACAATCAGAAACAGGGAGAATTCAGCATAGAAAGAGAGACAGAACACACAGAAACAGGGTGAGTTCAACACAGGGACAGAGAGGGAACCCACAGAAACAGGGAGAGTTCAGCATAGAAACAGAGAGAGAACACACAGAAACAGGAGAGTTCAGCACAAGGAAAGAGAAAGAACACACAGAAACAGGGAGAGTTCAGCACAGGGACAGAGAGAGAACACGCAGAAACAGGGAGAGTTCAGCATAGAAACACAGAGAGAACACACAGAAACAGGGAGAGTTCAGCATAGAAACAGAGACAGAACACACAGAAACAGGTAGAGTTCAGCACAGGGTCACAGAGAGAACACACAGAAACAGAGAGAGTTCAGCCTAGAAACAGAGAGAGAACAAAAAGTAACAGGGAGAGTTCAGCACAGGGACAGAGAGAGAACACACAGAAACAGGGACAGTTCAGCACAGGGACAGAGAGAGAACACTCCGAAACAGGGAGAGTTCAGCATAGAAAGAGAGACAGAACACACAGAAACAGGGTGAGTTCAACACAGGGACAGAGAGAGAACCCACAGAAACAGGGAGAGTTCAGCATAGAAACAGAGAGAGAACACACAGAAACAGGAGAGTTCAGCACAGGGAAAGAGAAAGAACACACAGAAACAAGGAGAGTTCAGCACAGGGACAGAGAGAGAACACGCAGAAACAGGGAGAGTTCAGCATAGAAACACAGAGAGAACACACAGAAACAGGAGAGTTCAACACAGGGAAAGAGAAAGAACACACAGAAACAGGGAGAGTTCAGCACAGGGACAGAGAGAGAACACACAGAAACAGGGAGAGTTCAGCATAGAAACAGAGACAGAACACACAGAAACAGGTAGAGTTTAACACAGGGACACAGAGAGAACACACAGAAACAGAGAGAGTTCAGCATAGAAACAGAGAGAGAACAAACAGAAACAGGGATAATTCAGCATAGAAACAGAGAGAGAACACACAGAAACAGGAGAGTTCAGCACATGGACAGAGAGAGAACACACAGAAACAGGGAGAGTTCAGCATAGAACACAGACAGAACACACAGAAACAGGGAGAGTTCAACACAGGGACAGAGAGAGAACACACAGAAACAGGGAGAGTTCAGCACAGGAACACAGAGAGAACACAGAGAAACAGGGAGAGTTCAGCACAGGGACAGAGAGAGAACACACAGAAACAGGTAGAGTTCAGCACAGGAACACAGAGAGAACACAGAGAAACAGGGTGAGTAGAGCACAGGGACAGAGAGAGAACACACAGAAACAGGGAGAGTTCAGCATAGAAACAGAGAGAGAACTCACAGAAACAGGTAGAGTTCAGCACAGGAACAGAGAGAGAACACACAGAAACAGGGAGAGTTTAGCACAGGGACACAGAGAGAACACACAGAAACAGGGAGAGTTCAGCACACGGACAGAGAGAGAGAACACACAGAAACAGGAGAGTTCAGCATAGAAACAGTGAGAGAACACACAGAAACAGGAGAGTTCAGCACAGGGACAGAGAGAGAACACACAGAAACAGGAGAGTTCAGCACAGGGACAGAGAGAGAACACACAGAAACAGGAGAGTTCAGCACAGGGACAGAGAGAGAACACACAGTAACAGGGAGAGTTCAGCACAGGGACAGAGAGAGAACACACAGAAACAGGAGAGTTCAGCACAGGGAAAGAGAAAGAACACACAGAAACAAGGAGAGTTCAGCACAGGGACAGAGAGAGAACACGCAGAAACAGGGACAGTTCAGCACAGGGACAGAGAGAGAACACTCCGAAACAGGGAGAGTTCAGCATAGAAAGAGAGACAGAACACACAGAAACAGGGTGAGTTCAACACAGGGACAGAGAGAGAACCCACAGAAACAGGGAGAGTTCAGCATAGAAACAGAGAGAGAACACACAGAAACAGGAGAGTTCAGCACAGGGAAAGAGAAAGAACACACAGAAACAGGGAGAGTTCAGCACAGGGACAGAGAGAGAACACACAGAAACAGGAGAGTTCAGCACAGGGACAGAGAGAGAACACACAGAAACAGGGAGAGTTCAGCACAGGGACAGAGAGAACACACAGTAACAGGGAGAGTTCAGCATAGAAACAGAGAGAGAACACACAGAAACAGGAGAGTTCAGCACAGGGACAGAGAGAGAACACACAGAAACAGGGAGAGTTCAGCACAGGGACAGAGAGAGAACACACAGAAACAGGGAGAGTTCAGCACAGGAACAGGGAGAGAACACACAGAAACAGGAGAGTTCAGCATAGAAACAGAGAGAGAACACTCAGAAACAGGAGAGTTCAGCACAGGGACAGAGAGAACACACAGAAACAGGGAGAGTTCAGCACAGGGACAGAGAGAACACACACAAACAGAGAGAGTTCAGCACAGGAAAAGAGAGAGAACACACAGAAACAGGAGAGTTCAGCACAGGGACAGAGAGAACACACAGAAACAGGGAGAGTTCAGCACAGGGACAGAGAGAACACACACAAACAGAGAGAGTTCAGCACAGGAAAAGAAAGAGAACACACAGAAACTGGAGAGTTCAGCACAGGGACAGAGAGAGAACACACAGAACAGGTAGAGTTCAGCACAGGGACACAGAGAGAACACACAGAAACATAGAGAGTTCAGCACAGGGACACAGAGAGAACACTCAGAAACAGGGAGAGTTCAGCATAGAAAGAGAGAGAGAACACATAGGAACAGGAAGAGTTCAGCACAGGGACAGAGAGAGAACACACAGAAACAAGGACAGTTCAGCACAGGGACAGAGAGAGAACAATCAGAAACAGGGAGAATTCAGCATAGAAAGAGAGACAGAACACACAGAAACAGGGTGAGTTCAACACAGGGACAGAGAGGGAACCCACAGAAACAGGGAGAGTTCAGCATAGAAACAGAGAGAGAACACACAGAAACAGGAGAGTTCAGCACAAGGAAAGAGAAAGAACACACAGAAACAGGGAGAGTTCATCACAGGGACAGAGAGAGAACACGCAGAAACAGGGAGAGTTCAGCATAGAAACACAGAGAGAACACACAGAAACAGGGAGAGTTCAGCATAGAAACAGAGACAGAACACACAGAAACAGGTAGAGTTCAGCACAGGGTCACAGAGAGAACACACAGAAACAGAGAGAGTTCAGCCTAGAAACAGAGAGAGAACAAAAAGGAACAGGGAGAGTTCAGCACAGGGACAGAGAGAGAACACACAGAAACAGGGACAGTTCAGCACAGGGACAGAGAGAGAACACTCCGAAACAGGGAGAGTTCAGCATAGAAAGAGAGACAGAACACACAGAAACAGGGTGAGTTCAACACAGGGACAGAGAGAGAACCCACAGAAACAGGGAGAGTTCAGCATAGAAACAGAGAGAGAACACACAGAAACAGGAGAGTTCAGCACAGGGAAAGAGAAAGAACACACAGAAACAAGGAGAGTTCAGCACAGGGACAGAGAGAGAACACGCAGAAACAGGGAGAGTTCAGCATAGAAACACAGAGAGAACACACAGAAACAGGAGAGTTCAACACAGGGAAAGAGAAAGAACACACAGAAACAGGGAGAGTTCAGCACAGGGACAGAGAGAGAACACACAGAAACAGGGAGAGTTCAGCATAGAAACAGAGACAGAACACACAGAAACAGGTAGAGTTTAACACAGGGACACAGAGAGAACACACAGAAACAGAGAGAGTTCAGCATAGAAACAGAGAGAGAACAAACAGAAACAGGGATAATTCAGCATAGAAACAGAGAGAGAACACACAGAAACAGGAGAGTTCAGCACATGGACAGAGAGAGAACACACAGAAACAGGGAGAGTTCAGCATAGAACACAGACAGAACACACAGAAACAGGGAGAGTTCAACACAGGGACAGAGAGAGAACACACAGAAACAGGGAGAGTTCAGCACAGGAACACAGAGAGAACACAGAGAAACAGGGAGAGTTCAGCACAGGGACAGAGAGAGAACACACAGAAACAGGTAGAGTTCAGCACAGGAACACAGAGAGAACACAGAGAAACAGGGTGAGTAGAGCACAGGGACAGAGAGAGAACACACAGAAACAGGGAGAGTTCAGCATAGAAACAGAGAGAGAACTCACAGAAACAGGTAGAGTTCAGCACAGGAACAGAGAGAGAACACACAGAAACAGGGAGAGTTTAGCACAGGGACACAGAGAGAACACACAGAAACAGGGAGAGTTCAGCACACGGACAGAGAGAGAGAACACACAGAAACAGGAGAGTTCAGCATAGAAACAGTGAGAGAACACACAGAAACAGGAGAGTTCAGCACAGGGACAGAGAGAGAACACACAGAAACAGGAGAGTTCAGCACAGGGACAGAGAGAGAACACACAGAAACAGGAGAGTTCAGCACAGGGACAGAGAGAGAACACACAGTAACAGGGAGAGTTCAGCACAGGGACAGAGAGAGAACACACAGAAACAGGAGAGTTCAGCACAGGGAAAGAGAAAGAACACACAGAAACAAGGAGAGTTCAGCACAGGGACAGAGAGAGAACACGCAGAAACAGGGACAGTTCAGCACAGGGACAGAGAGAGAACACTCCGAAACAGGGAGACTTCAGCATAGAAAGAGAGACAGAACACACAGAAACAGGGTGAGTTCAACACAGGGACAGAGAGAGAACCCACAGAAACAGGGAGAGTTCAGCATAGAAACAGAGAGAGAACACACAGAAACAGGAGAGTTCAGCACAGGGAAAGAGAAAGAACACACAGAAACAGGGAGAGTTCAGCACAGGGACAGAGAGAGAACACACAGAAACAGGAGAGTTCAGCACAGGGACAGAGAGAGAACACACAGAAACAGGGAGAGTTCAGCACAGGGACAGAGAGAACACACAGTAACAGGGAGAGTTCAGCATAGAAACAGAGAGAGAACACACAGAAACAGGAGAGTTCAGCACAGGGACAGAGAGAGAACACACAGAAACAGGGAGAGTTCAGCACAGGGACAGAGAGAGAACACACAGAAACAGGGAGAGTTCAGCACAGGAACAGGGAGAGAACACACAGAAACAGGAGAGTTCAGCATAGAAACAGAGAGAGAACACTCAGAAACAGGAGAGTTCAGCACAGGGACAGAGAGAACACACAGAAACAGGGAGAGTTCAGCACAGGGACAGAGAGAACACACACAAACAGAGAGAGTTCAGCACAGGAAAAGAGAGAGAACACACAGAAACAGGAGAGTTCAGCACAGGGACAGAGAGAACACACAGAAACAGGGAGAGTTCAGCACAGGGACAGAGAGAACACACACAAACAGAGAGAGTTCAGCACAGGAAAAGAAAGAGAACACACAGAAACTGGAGAGTTCAGCACAGGGACAGAGAGAGAACACACAGAACAGGTAGAGTTCAGCACAGGGACACAGAGAGAACACACAGAAACATAGAGAGTTCAGCACAGGGACACAGAGAGAACACTCAGAAACAGGGAGAGTTCAGCATAGAAAGAGAGAGAGAACACATAGGAACAGGAAGAGTTCAGCACAGGGACAGAGAGAGAACACACAGAAACAAGGACAGTTCAGCACAGGGACAGAGAGAGAACAATCAGAAACAGGGAGAATTCAGCATAGAAAGAGAGACAGAACACACAGAAACAGGGTGAGTTCAACACAGGGACAGAGAGGGAACCCACAGAAACAGGGAGAGTTCAGCATAGAAACAGAGAGAGAACACACAGAAACAGGAGAGTTCAGCACAAGGAAAGAGAAAGAACACACAGAAACAGGGAGAGTTCATCACAGGGACAGAGAGAGAACACGCAGAAACAGGGAGAGTTCAGCATAGAAACACAGAGAGAACACACAGAAACAGGGAGAGTTCAGCATAGAAACAGAGACAGAACACACAGAAACAGGTAGAGTTCAGCACAGGGTCACAGAGAGAACACACAGAAACAGAGAGATTTCAGCCTAGAAACAGAGAGAGAACAAAAAGGAACAGGGAGAGTTCAGCACAGGGACAGAGAGAGAACACACAGAAACAGGGACAGTTCAGCACAGGGACAGAGAGAGAACACTCCGAAACAGGGAGAGTTCAGCATAGAAAGAGAGACAGAACACACAGAAACAGGGTGAGTTCAACACAGGGACAGAGAGAGAACCCACAGAAACAGGGAGAGTTCAGCATAGAAACAGAGAGAGAACACACAGAAACAGGAGAGTTCAGCACAGGGAAAGAGAAAGAACACACAGAAACAAGGAGAGTTCAGCACAGGGACAGAGAGAGAACACGCAGAAACAGGGAGAGTTCAGCATAGAAACACAGAGAGAACACACAGAAACAGGAGAGTTCAACACAGGGAAAGAGAAAGAACACACAGAAACAGGGAGAGTTCAGCACAGGGACAGAGAGAGAACACACAGAAACAGGGAGAGTACAGCATAGAAACAGAGACAGAACACACAGAAACAGGTAGAGTTTAACACAGGGACACAGAGAGAACACACAGAAACAGAGAGAGTTCAGCATAGAAACAGAGAGAGAACAAACAGAAACAGGGATAATTCAGCATAGAAACAGAGAGAGAACACACAGAAACAGGAGAGTTCAGCACATGGACAGAGAGAGAACACACAGAAACAGGGAGAGTTCAGCATAGAAACACAGACAGAACACACAGAAACAGGGAGAGTTCAACACAGGGACAGAGAGAGAACACACAGAAACAGGGAGAGTTCAGCACAGGAACACAGAGAGAACACAGAGAAACAGGGTGAGTTCAGCACAGGGACAGAGAGAGAACACACAGAAACAGGGAGAGTTCAGCATAGAAACAGAGAGAGAACTCACAGAAACAGGTAGAGTTCAGCACAGGGACAGAGAGAGAACACACAGAAACAGGGAGAGTTTAGCACAGGGACACAGAGAGAACACACAGAAACAGGGAGAGTTCAGCACACAGACAGAGAGAGAGAACACACAGAAACAGGAGAGTTCAGCATAGAAACAGTGAGAGAACACACAGAAACAGGAGAGTTCAGCACAGGGACAGAGAGAGAACACACAGAAACAGGAGAGTTCAGCACAGGGACAGAGAGAGAACACACAGAAACAGGAGAGTTCAGCACAGGGACAGAGAGAGAACACACAGAAACAGGGAGAGTTTAGCACAGGGACACAGAGAGAACACACAGAAACAGGGAGAGTTCAGCACACGGACAGAGAGAGAGAACACACAGAAACAGGAGAGTTCAGCATAGAAACAGTGAGAGAACACACAGAAACAGGAGAGTTCAGCACAGGGACAGAGAGAGAACACACAGAAACAGGAGAGTTCAGCACAGGGACAGAGAGAGAACACACAGAAACAGGAGAGTTCAGCACAGGGACAGAGAGAGAACACACAGAAACAGGGAGAGTTCAGCACAGGGACAGAGAGAGAACACACACAAACAGGGAGAGTTCAGCACAGGAACAGAGAGAGAACACACAGAAACAGGAGAGTTCAGCACAGGGACAGAGAGAGAACACACAGAAACAGGAGAGTTCAGCACAGGGACAGAGAGAGAACACACAGAACAGGTAGAGTTCAGCACAGGGACACAGAGAGAACACACAGAAACAGGAGAGTTCAGCACAGGGACAGAGAGAGAACACACACAAACAGGGATAGTTCAGCATAGAAACAGGGAGAGAACAAACAGAAACAGGGATAGTTCAGCATAGAAACAGAGACAGAACACACAGAAACATGAGAGTTCAACACAGTGACAGAGAGAGAACCCACAGAAACAGGGAGAGTTCAGCATAGAAACAGAGAGAGAACACACAGAAACAGGAGAGTTCACCACAGGAATAGAGAGAGAACGAAGAGAAACAGGGAGAGTTCAGCACAGGAACAGAGAGAGAACACACAGAAACAGGAGAGTTCAGCATAGAAACAGAGAGAGAACACACAGAAACGGAGAGTTCAGCACAGGGACAGAGAGAGAACACACACAAACAGGGATAGTTCAGCATAGAAACAGGGAGAGAACAAACAGAAACAGGGATAGTTCAGCATAGAAACAGAGACAGAACACACAGAAACAGGGAGAGTTCAACACAGGGACAGAGAGAGAACCCAGAGAAACAGGAGAGTTCAGCATAGAAACAGAGAGAGAACACACAGAAACAGGAGAGTTCAGCACAGGGACAGAGAGAGAACACACACAAACAGGGAGAGTTCAGCACAGGAACAGAGAGAGAACACACAGAAACAGAGAGAGTTCAGCACAGGAAAAGAGAGAGAACACACAGAAACAGGAGAGTTCAGCACAGGGACAGAGAGAGAACACACAGAACAGGTAGAGTTCAGCACAGGGACACAGAGAGAACACACAGAAACAGAGAGAGTTCAGCACAGGGACACAGAGAGAACACTCAGAAACAGGGAGAGTTCAGCACAGAAAGAGAGAGAGAACACATAGGAACAGGAAGAGTTCAGCACAGGGACAGAGAGAGAACACACAGAAACAAGGACAGTTCAGCACAGGGACAGAGAGAGAACAATCAGAAACAGGGAGAATTCAGCATAGAAAGAGAGACAGAACACACAGAAACAGGGTGAGTTCAACACAGGGACAGAGAGGGAACCCACAGAAACAGGGAGAGTTCAGCATAGAAACAAAGAGAGAACACACAGAAACAGGAGAGTTCAGCACAGGGAAAGAGAAAGAACACACAGAAACAGGGAGAGTTCAGCACAGGGACAGAGAGAGAACACACAGAAACAGGGAGAGTTCAGCATAGAAACAGAGACAGAACACACAGAAACAGGTAGAGTTTAGCACAGGGACACAGAGAGAACACACAGAAACAGAGAGAGTTCAGCATAGAAACAGAGAGAGAACAAACAGAAACAGGGATAATTCAGCATAGAAACAGAGAGAGAACACACAGAAACAGGAGAGTTCAGCACATGGACAGAGAGAGAACACACAGAAACAGGGAGAGTTCAGCATAGAAACAGAGACAGAACACACAGAAACAGGGAGAGTTCAACACAGGGACTGAGAGAGAACACACAGAAACAGGGAGAGTTCAGCACAGGAACACAGAGAGAACACAGAGAAACAGGGAGAGTTCAGCACAGGGACAGAGAGAGAACACACAGAAACAGGTAGAGTTCAGCACAGGGACAGAGAGAGAACACACAGAAACAGGGAGAGTTCAGCACAGGAACACAGAGAGAACACAGAGAAACAGGGAGAGTTCAGCACAGGGACAGAGAGAGAACACACAGAAACAGGTAGAGTTCAGCACAGGAACACAGAGAGAACACAGAGAAACAGGGTGAGTTCAGCACAGGGACAGAGAGAGAACACACAGAAACAGGGAGAGTTCAGCATAGAAACAGAGAGAGAACTCACAGAAACAGGTAGAGTTCAGCACAGGGACAGAGAGAGAACACACAGAAACAGGAGAGTTCAGCACAGGGACAGAGAGAGAACACACAGAAACAGGAGAGTTCAGCACAGGGACAGAGAGAGAACACACAGAAACAGGAGAGTTCAGCACAGGGACAGAGAGAGAACACACAGAAACAGGGAGAGTTTAGCACAGGGACACAGAGAGAACACACAGAAACAGGGAGAGTTCAGCACACGGACAGAGAGAGAGAACACACAGAAACAGGAGAGTTCAGCATAGAAACAGTGAGAGAACACACAGAAACAGGAGAGTTCAGCACAGGGACAGAGAGAGAACACACAGAAACAGGAGAGTTCAGCACAGGGACAGAGAGAGAACACACAGAAACAGGAGAGTTCAGCACAGGGACAGAGAGAGAACACACAGAAACAGGGAGAGTTCAGCACAGGGACAGAGAGAGAACACACACAAACAGGGAGAGTTCAGCACAGGAACAGAGAGAGAACACACAGAAACAGGAGAGTTCAGCACAGGGACAGAGAGAGAACACACAGAAACAGGAGAGTTCAGCACAGGGACAGAGAGAGAACACACAGAACAGGTAGAGTTCAGCACAGGGACACAGAGAGAACACACAGAAACAGGAGAGTTCAGCACAGGGACAGAGAGAGAACACACACAAACAGGGATAGTTCAGCATAGAAACAGGGAGAGAACAAACAGAAACAGGGATAGTTCAGCATAGAAACAGAGACAGAACACACAGAAACATGAGAGTTCAACACAGTGACAGAGAGAGAACCCACAGAAACAGGGAGAGTTCAGCATAGAAACAGAGAGAGAACACACAGAAACAGGAGAGTTCACCACAGGAATAGAGAGAGAACGAAGAGAAACAGGGAGAGTTCAGCACAGGAACAGAGAGAGAACACACAGAAACAGGAGAGTTCAGCATAGAAACAGAGAGAGAACACACAGAAACGGAGAGTTCAGCACAGGGACAGAGAGAGAACACACACAAACAGGGATAGTTCAGCATAGAAACAGGGAGAGAACAAACAGAAACAGGGATAGTTCAGCATAGAAACAGAGACAGAACACACAGAAACAGGGAGAGTTCAACACAGGGACAGAGAGAGAACCCAGAGAAACAGGAGAGTTCAGCATAGAAACAGAGAGAGAACACACAGAAACAGGAGAGTTCAGCACAGGGACAGAGAGAGAACACACACAAACAGGGAGAGTTCAGCACAGGAACAGAGAGAGAACACACAGAAACAGAGAGAGTTCAGCACAGGAAAAGAGAGAGAACACACAGAAACAGGAGAGTTCAGCACAGGGACAGAGAGAGAACACACAGAACAGGTAGAGTTCAGCACAGGGACACAGAGAGAACACACAGAAACAGAGAGAGTTCAGCACAGGGACACAGAGAGAACACTCAGAAACAGGGAGAGTTCAGCACAGAAAGAGAGAGAGAACACATAGGAACAGGAAGAGTTCAGCACAGGGACAGAGAGAGAACACACAGAAACAAGGACAGTTCAGCACAGGGACAGAGAGAGAACAATCAGAAACAGGGAGAATTCAGCATAGAAAGAGAGACAGAACACACAGAAACAGGGTGAGTTCAACACAGGGACAGAGAGGGAACCCACAGAAACAGGGAGAGTTCAGCATAGAAACAGAGAGAGAACACACAGAAACAGGAGAGTTCAGCACAGGGAAAGAGAAAGAACACACAGAAACAGGGAGAGTTCAGCACAGGGACAGAGAGAGAACACACAGAAACAGGGAGAGTTCAGCATAGAAACAGAGACAGAACACACAGAAACAGGTAGAGTTTAGCACAGGGACACAGAGAGAACACACAGAAACAGAGAGAGTTCAGCATAGAAACAGAGAGAGAACAAACAGAAACAGGGATAATTCAGCATAGAAACAGAGAGAGAACACACAGAAACAGGAGAGTTCAGCACATGGACAGAGAGAGAACACACAGAAACAGGGAGAGTTCAGCATAGAAACAGAGACAGAACACACAGAAACAGGGAGAGTTCAACACAGGGACAGAGAGAGAACACACAGAAACAGGGAGAGTTCAGCACAGGAACACAGAGAGAACACAGAGAAACAGGGAGAGTTCAGCACAGGGACAGAGAGAGAACACACAGAAACAGGTAGAGTTCAGCACAGGAACACAGAGAGAACACAGAGAAACAGGGAGAGTTCAGCACAGGGACAGAGAGAGAACACACAGAAACAGGGAGAATTCAGCATAGAAACAGAGAGAGAACTCACAGAAACAGGTAGAGTTCAGCACAGGGACAGAGAGAGAACACACAGAAACAGGGAGAGTTTAGCACAGGGACACAGAGAGAACACACAGAAACAGGGAGAGTTCAGCACACGGACAGAGAGAGAGAACACACAGAAACAGGAGAATTCAGCATAGAAACAGTGAGAGAACACACAGAAACAGGAGAGTTCAGCACAGGGACAGAGAGAGAACACACAGAAACAGGAGAGTTCAGCACAGGGACAGAGAGAGAACACACAGAAACAGGAGAGTTCAGCACAGGGACAGAGAGAGAACACACAGAAACAGGGAGAGTTTAGCACAGGGACACAGAGAGAACACACAGAAACAGGGAGAGTTCAGCACACGGACAGAGAGAGAGAACACACAGAAACAGGAGAGTTCAGCATAGAAACAGTGAGAGAACACACTGAAACAGGAGAGTTCAGCACAGGGACAGAGAGAGAACACACAGAAACAGGAGAGTTCAGCACAGGGACAGAGAGAGAACACACAGAAACAGGAGAGTTCAGCACAGGGACAGAGAGAGAACACACAGAAACAGGAGAGTTCAGCACAGGGACAGAGAGAGAACAAAGAGAAACAGGGAGAGTTCAGCACAGGAACAGAGAGAGAACACACAGAAACAGGAGAGTTCAGCACAGGGACAGAGAGAGAACACACACAAACAGGGATAGTTCAGCATAGAAACAGGGAGAGAACAAACAGAAACAGGGATAGTTCAGCATAGAAACAGAGACAGAACACACAGAAACATGAGAGTTCAACACAGTGACAGAGAGAGAACCCACAGAAACAGGGAGAGTTCAGCATAGAAACAGAGAGAGAACACACAGAAACAGGAGAGTTCACCACAGGAATAGAGAGAGAACGAAGAGAAACAGGGAGAGTTCAGCACAGGAACAGAGAGAGAACACACAGAAACAGGAGAGTTCAGCATAGAAACAGAGAGAATACACACAGAAACGGAGAGTTCAGCACAGGGACAGAGAGAGAACACACACAAACAGGGATAGTTCAGCATAGAAACAGGGAGAGAACAAACAGAAACAGGGAGAGTTCAACGCAGGGACAGAGAGAGAACCCAGAGAAACAGGAGAGTTCAGCATAGAAACAGAGAGAGAACTCACAGAAACTGGGAGAGTTCAGCATAGAAACAGAGAGAGAACTCACAGAAACAGGTAGAGTTCAGCACAGGGACAGAGAGAGAACACACAGAAACAGGGAGAGTTTAGCACAGGGACACAGAGAGAACACACAGAAACAGGGAGAGTTTAGCACAGGGACACAGAGAGAACACACAGAAACAGGGAGAGTTTAGCACAGGGACACAGAAAGAACACACAGAAACAGGAGAGTTCAGCATAGAAACAGCGAGAGAACACACAGAAATAGGGAGAGTTCAGCACAGGGACAGAGAGAGAACACACAGAAACAGGGAGATTTCAGCACAGGGACAGAGAGAACACACAGAAACAGAAGAGTTCAGCACAGGGACAGAGAGAGAACACACAGAAACAGGGAGAGTTCAGCACAGGGACAGAGAGAGAACCCAGAAACAGGGAAAGTTCATGTCCGTTACTGGGAACCAATCAGGTGATCACAAGGGTGGACACGGAGCAGGTGAAGCAAATATATACCCTTGAGCACAAGGCTTTAAGGGGCTGCCTGCTATTGGGAGCCCTTCCCTTGCAGGGAGTCTGAATCTGCTTCTTGTAAATGTCCCACACTTTCCTTATACCTTGTGGTCCTTTTAGCTCCTCCTCGGAATCTGGTGACCCAACCCCGGGAAACATCTGGGCTCATGGTCCGGTTATCAAAGGGACCTGTCTCCAGCCTCAGCATTTCCCCTGAAGGGCGGAGATCTGGACCAGTTCCTTTCCTTTTCTGCGCCTGGCTTTAGGGATCTGGAGCCTGTTATTCACGCAGGAATTTCCGGGGCCAACATTTTCTGCTGAGGGTGTTCATAGTTGTTCATTTTATTACCGAAGGAGCATTGAAGAACTCAGGCCTCTCTGTGTTGAAGGTTCTTTCCAGCATGGCAGGTGTGATGCCAGAGGATTCACTCCAGAAATCCCAGTCACAGGTGCAGGTAATGGAAGTGGGTCACTCCGAGCTCTTCAGCTGCATGTCAATTTCACCATCGTCTGTGCATTTGGGTTGCACTTTTATCCTGTGTGGGGACTCAGGCACACTGGCTGGGGAGCACTCAGCTGGACTTGAGGAAGGAACGAAGACTTGATGCCAGGGCTCTTGAGCCAGGGAGAGATTTGATGCCAGGGTGGGGTGGGTACCTGAGCCGGGAGAGAGTGGGCGGAGGCCTGCCTACTGGGACTGGAGCCTGTTGGTGGGTCCGTTTGGAAGCACTGTGTGTAGAGAGGCAACGCGCTGGAGCTGAGGGTGGAGCTGAGCCTTCCCACCTTGGGCTGCAGGGAGGAGGGACGAAGGGGATGCACACAGCTGGGGCCGCCACAGGCCCCTCGGGCAGCAGCCTGGGCCTCAGCCTGTGGTGCGGGCCTGGGCGGGTCACTGGGGAACAGCCTTGCGCTGCAGCTAAGCTTGCTGTCGGGAGGGCTCGTGGGTTCCAGTGCAGCCTGTAAAAATTGGTGGAAACGCTCCCCCGTGCATTTCTTACCTATTGATGCACAACTAGGAATCAAAAACAGGTCACTGGGCTCCAGGAATCTGCATTTAACAAGTCCCAAAGTCGTTCTGGTCCTGGCAATCTGAGAAACTGCTGCCATTGGAATTGGCAGTCAGGAGCTCCAGCACAACTGGGTAAGTGCGTGGACAGTCTACCAAGGGCTGATGCAGACAAGGAGGAGCCCTTGTCACAGCTCTCTGTGCAGACAGATGCCCTGACAGCAGCTCCGGCCCAGCAGCTCCCTCTCCTGGTCAGAGCCCCACTCGCTTTTCAACCCAACCTTGCAGACAGCCACCCTGCCCTCAGAGCTGGCATGAGACTTGAGGCTGTTTGCCATCTTGCTCTCAGGCCACTGGTCCAGGAATCTGCTTGGTTCAGTCGGACACTGTTTTGGAAAGTCCTGGCAAGAAAGATTTCCCCTGCATGCACTGAGGGGAGCTGAGCATCACTAGTATTTATCCCACAATTGATGGAATGAAAGGGCACCTTGGTGGGCGGGAGGGCCCTTGACCACACTCAGCCTGGGAACCAGGTCCGACTCAAACACAGCCCTTGAGTGAGGAGCTGGGCAGAGGCACATGTCCCCCTGGATGGGGAGCAGGGTTCCGAGTGGCCCTCGTTAGTGCTGTGTGCTTCTTCTCCCAGGCTCTCAGGAACTTGCCAGGAGCCCTGAGTTCCCAGCCATTGTCTGGGTCTCTCTGGTCCTCTTTCCATGGGGCAGCTTCTGTCTGCTTCAGGCCCTGGGAGGGACCCCCACACAAGGGCTGCTGAGCAGCTGCTGGCATCCTTGTGCTTTGAGCTGGGTCACTACTGTCTTCCTCTTCATTTCCCTTAGGACTGTGACTTTAAGGAGCTGCCGCCTGAAGCATTATCCTATATAATAAAAGAGTAATATGCAAATTAACCATCACTCCACTACCCCCACAAGCCACGCCCACCAGCCAATCAGGAGTGAGTATTCAAATAAACCCAACCAAGATGGCTATGGCCACAGAGAGCAGGAGGGAGGCTTGGGTTTCCTCGGCGATGGAGGAAGCCAAGCTTTCCGCCTGCCCTTGCGGGCCTAGGCCTCCACTCAAGGCTACAAAGTTTCAATGATAGAAGATACATAAAACCAAACAGAAATGGCAGCAGCCATGGAGCTGGAAAGAGCAGGAGGCTAGGGTTGCCCACGGTGATGGAGGAAGCCAAGCTTTCCGCACACGCTGGCCAGCCCAGGCCTCCGCTTAAGGCTACAAAGTTTCAATTATAGAAGATACATAAATCCAAAAAGAAATGGCTGCCGCCACAGAGCAAGCAGAAGGCTTGGCTCTGCTCCAGGCTACAAAGTTTCAATTGTAGAAGATAAACCCCAGATACCAGGGCCTCTGCTTGGGTTGCCAGGAGGCGTGGCCGGCCTGCAAACCACCACAGGCCCCTCACCCAGGCTGCCTCACGCCCCAAGGGAACTCCCACTCTGATCCAGGACACCCTTCAGGGCAAACCAGCTGGCCCCCACCTGTGCACCAAGCCTCTATCCTATCTAATAAAAGAGTAATATGCAGATTGACCATCACTCCAACACACAAGATGGCTGCCCCCATGTGGTCAAAGATCCTGCCCCCATGTGGACACAAGATGGCCACCACAAGATGGCCAGCAGGGGAGGGCAGTTGGGAGGGACCAGGCCTGCAAGGGAGAGCAGTTAGGGGTGACCAGGCCTGCAGGGGAGGGCAGTTAGGGGTGACCAGGCCTGCAGGGGGGGGGCATTTGGGGGGGACCCAGGCCTGCAGGGGAGAGCAGTTAGGGGTGACCAGGCCTGCAGGGGAGGGCAGTTAGGGGCAAACAGGCTAGCAGGGGAGCAGTCAGGCATCAATCAGGCTGGCAGGGGAGTGGTTAGGGGGTGATCAGGCTGGCAGGCAGAAACAGTTAGGGGCAATCAGGAAGGCAGGCAGGCGAGCAGTTGAGAGCCAGCAGTCCTGGATTATGAGAGGGATGTCCAACTGCCCGTTACCGGGATCGGGCCTAAATGGGCAGTCGGTGGGATCGGGCCTAAACGGGCAGTTGGACATCCCTCGAGGGGTCCCAGATTGGAGAGGGTGCAGGCTGGGCTGAGGGACACCCCCCTCCCCCGTGCACGAATTTCGTGCACCGGGCCTCTAGTTTGTCCATAAAAGGGCAAGGAGCTGTGGCACAGCCCAGGAGCAGGCAAGGGTGTCAGGCCCAGCATTAGTAACTGCAGCAAGCTGCCCACAACACCTCGCCCACAAGGCCACCTGCACAGCCCAGGGGTCTGACCCCCCGGGGGAGGGCGGCAGTGGAGGGTGCACAGACCCTGGGCTCAGACCATCTCCCCACAGCTGTCTGTGCTTTTCATGCGCCAGGTTTTTATGAAACTTCAGAATCAGGGAAGCCTTTCCTCACGAGGGACACTCCCCCACCTTTCCCTCTGCGGCTCCTCTGCACCAACCATCTCTAAGATCACTGTAACCACAGGATTTTCTTTTCTTCCCTCCCATACTTAATCACGCTCCTTGTTTAAAAAAAAAAAAAAAAAAAAAGTCAGAAAATAAGCCTGCACCTAAGATGACTGTTAGCATCCTGAAATATTCTCTCCCCCACTCTGTGTATGTGTGTATGTGTGTGTGTGTGTACACGTAACTACTGACGTCTGGGTGATTCTGGTTGTGGCGTGTCCTGTGCACTGAGGTTGGGCAGCACCTGGCTTCTACACTTGCGACAACCAAATACGTCTCCAGACGCTGCCAATGTCCCGAGGGGCAGAATCACTCTTAGTTTAAATCACTGATTTTACACATATACAAACACACGATTTGTGAAATGGAATCATATTGCAAATACTGTCTTATCTTCTTTTTTAAAAAATTAATATGTTATGATCTCTCTCCATGTCAACGTGCTAGAAATTTGCAGCAGTTTGCAACGACTGGAGAGCTGTCCATCAGTTGGGCTCACACATGAAGTGATTTATACACCAGTCCCTCATTGTTGGCCTTTGTGTAAGAACTGAAATTACATTGCCCGCCCGCGCGGTGAGCTGTGTCTACAGCATGAGCTCCGTTAACAGCGATGGGAGGTCGACCAAACGCCGCCTCTCTCACCTCGGCTCCATCTGCAGAGCAGGGCACACAGGGAGGAAGGATGTAGCGCCAGAATGGGTGCTGTACCCAGCACAGGGAATGCACTCAGCAGAGGGCACAGCTGTGGTTAGCATCCTTGTTAGGACCACTATGTCCTGGTTTCTAAATGGCTGTCAGTGGCCGTCTCTCACATGAAGGCACGGAACATTAAATTCGTCCCTATTGTTGGACTTCTAGGTGGTTCCCGAATTCCCACGGTCATGAGTGACCCTGCGCTGATATCACCACGGTGCCCTCTGAGGTCCTGGGAAACCAGTAAAAGAGAATAAGCCAACTCACCTGTCCCAGCCTGGGATTTGTGAGACAAAAGACAAATGATTTTCCTTATAGCCTAGTTTTAGAAACATTTCTAAATGTTTGGCCCCACTCTCTCTGGCCCCTCAGGCCCTGCTGGGTTCGAACTTGCTGGTGCGGAGTCAAGGTGCTGACCGTGGGGCTCCCGGTTAAACCTCGGGGGCTTCCCCTGCTCTTAGGTCAAGTCCAGGCTCCCTGCTTCCTGTCCTGAGACCACTCCAGTGTTCTAGTCAAACACCTACAAAACTCCCTTTTTATTATTACTTTCTATTTGTGTTTAAGTTGTGGTTAACACAGTATTTGATGTATACAGTATGTGTGTGTGAAAACATATTCGTACAGTTTAAAGAGCAATAATAAAATGAATGCCCTGTATTACCACTAGGCCAAGAAACCGAACATTCTGTGTGTGCATGGAGCTTTCCTGGGGGCTATGGAGCAGAAGGGAAGGGGTCCTGGGAACACCCAGTCCTGCCTCTCAGGGGCCCGCAGCCTTGGGCACATTAGTTAACTAAGAGCTGGGTTCCTTGCCTTTGAAATGGAGAGATGGCTATGCAGGTTGAATAAGATACTTCCTTTGATACACCTTTGAGTCTGGTGTCTGGCACCAAGTAAGTGGCAGAGCACAATGGCTATTGTTTTTATTATGGTGGTGAGTTCCTGGACAGAGAATTCAGAATTCAGACTTTCCTGTCCTTGGCTGCGGCTTCACAGGCAGTTCCTGCACATGGGTCTCCTCGGGTGGAAAGTGAGAGCAGCATTTCACTAGAAACTGGCAGGCGTTCTTTCTCTCTATCTCAAAGGCTTATCAAAAGAAGCACCTCATGCAGCCTGCACAGCCATCTTTAAGCCAAGAAAAGTGGGTTATGACGAAGCAAGAATGTAATGCAAAGGCTCAGTAAATAGTGCCCTTAGCAGTCAGGGGTGGGCAAACTTTTTGACTAGAGGGCCACAATTGGTTCTTAAACTGGACCGGAGGGCCGGAACAAAAGCATGGATGGAGTGTTTGTGTGACCTAATATAAATTCAAAGTAAAGGAGCAGAGGGGAGAGCAAGAGAACCTTCCGCTCTTTAGGCTCCGCGGACTGGATAGAACAGCCGAAAGGGCCGGATCCGGCCCGCAGGCCGTAGTTTGCCCACGGCTGCCTTAGCTGGACCCTAGAAAAAGATCATGTGACTGGCCCAAGATCACGTGGCTAACAGGTAATAATCTGGTTAATAATGAGGCTATTTTAAGCACTCAATCTGGGGACCCTGTGCTATAAGCTGTGATTGTGGATGAAGTGGGAGAGTTCTGTGAAATATGCCTTTGGTATTTTAATGGGGAGTGCATAGAATCTATAGATTGCTTTGGGTAGTATGGACATTTTAATGATGTTGATTCTACCAATCCACGAAGATGGTATGTTCTTCCATCTGTTTATGTCTTCCTCTATCTCTTTTTTCAGTGTCCTGTAGTCCGCATATAGGTCTTTTATCTCCTTAGTTAAGTTTATTCCTAGGTATCTTAATTTTTTTGGTGTGATGGTAAATGGGATTGCTTTTTTAGTCTCTCTTTCTGTACGTTCACTATTGGTGTATAGAAATGCCATAGATTTCTTGACATTCATTTTGTATCCTGCTACATTGCTGAATTCATTTATTAAGTCTAATAGTTTTCTGATGGAGTCTTTCGGGTTTTTTATGTACAATATCATGTCATCTGCAAATAAGGACAGTTTTACTTCTTCTTTCCCAATTTGGATGTCTTTTATTTCTTCTTCTTGTCTAATTGCAATGGCTAATATTTCCAGTACTATGTTGAACAGGAGTGGTGAGAGTGGGCATCCCTGTCTTGTTCCTGTTCTTAGGTGAAATGGTTTTAGTTTTTGCCCATTGAGTATGATGTTAGCTGTGGGTTTATCATATATAGCTTTTATTATGTTGAGGTATGATCCTTCTATTCCCACCTTGTTGAGAGTTTTTATCAAGAAAGGGTGTTGGATTTTGTCAAATGCTTTTTCTGCATCAATTGATATGACTATGTGATTTTTATCTCTCAATTTGTTTATGTGATGTATCACGTTTATTGATTTGCAGATATTGTACCATCCTTGCATTCCTGGGATAAATCCTACTTGGTCATGGTGTATGATCTTTCTGATGTACTGCTGGATCTGATTTGCTAGAATTTTGTTGAGGATTTTGGCATCTATGTTCTTGAGGGATATTGGCCTGTAATTCTCTTTCATTGTGTTGTCTTTATCTGGTTTTGGTATTAGGATGATGCTGGCTTCATAGAAGGAGATTGGAAGTGTTCCTTCCTCTTGAATTTCTTGGAATAGTCTGAGGAGGATAGGTTTTAGTTCTTCCTTGAATGTTTGCTAAAACTCCCCTGTGAAGCCGCCTGGCCCCGGGCTTTTGTTTGGTGGAAGTTTTTGATGACTGCTTCAATTTCTTCCATAGTTATTGGCCTATTGAGATGTTTAGATTCTTCCTGATTGAATTTTGGAAGGTTGTATTTTTCTAGGAATATGTCCATTTCCTCCAGGTTGTCCAGTTTGTTGGAATAGAGTTGTTCATAGTATTTTTTAACAATCCTTTGTATTTCAGTGGGGTCTGTTGTTATTTCACCTCTTTCATTTCTGATTTTGTTTATTTGGGTCCTCTCTCTTTGCTTCTTGGTGAGCCTGGCTAGAGGTTCATCAATCTTGTTTATCCTTTCAAAGAACGGGCTCTTGGTTTTGTTGATCTTTTGTATTGTTTCTTTGGTCTCTATGTCATTTATCTCTGCTCTGATCTTTATTATTTCCTTCCTTCTTCTTACACTGGGCTTTTCTTGTTGCTCTCTTTCTAACTCTTTGAGTTGTAGGGTTAGGTAATTTATTACCATTGTTTCTTGTTTTTTTGCAGTAGGCTTGTAGAGCTATGAACTTCCCTCTCAAGACTGCTTTCGCTGTGTCCCATAGATTTTGGATTGTTGTGTTTTCATTGCTGTTTGTTGCCATGATGTTTTTTATTTCTTCTTTGATCTCTCTGGTAACCGAGTCATTGTTTAATAGCATGCTGTTTAGTCTCCATGTGTTTGATTTTTTTGGATTGTTTTTGTTGTAGTTGATTTCCAGTTTATGCCACTGTGATCTGAGAAGATGCTTGATATGATTTCTATCTTCCTGAATTTGAAAAGACTTTGCCTATGTCCCAACATATGGTCTATCTTTGAAAATGACCCATGTGCACTTGAGAAGAATGTATATTCTGTGGCTTTGGGGTAAAATGCTCTGAAGGTGTCAATTAAGTCCATCTGGTCTAGTGAGTCATTTAGGATTGATGTTTCTTTGCTGATTTTTTGTTTAGAGGATTTGTCCAATGGTGATAGTGGGGTATTAAAGTCTCCTACTATGATTGTATTGCTGTCAATCTCTCCCTTGATATCCTCCAGGAGTTTTTTTATGTATTTGGGTGCTCCTCTATTGGGTGTGTATATGTTTACCAGAGTTATTTCTTCTTGTTGGATTGCTCCCTTTAGTATTATGAAGTGGCCTTCCTTATCTCTTTTTATGTCCTTCACTTTGAGATCTAATTTGTCAGATATAAGTATTGCTACCCCAGCTTTTTTTTTTTTTTTTTCATTTCCATTCACCTGAAAAACCTTTTCCATCCCTTCACCCTCAGTCTGTGTGCATCTTTTTTTCTGAGGTGGGTTTCTTATAGACAGCAGATATATGGGCCGTGTTTTCTAATCCAATCCGTTACCCTATGTCTTTCGATTGGGGCATTTAATCCATTTACATTTAAAGTTATTATTGATAGGTACTTATTGTCGCCATTTTTATTCTTTACCCCTGTGTTCCTTCTTTGCTTCCTATTTCTTTTTTTTTACAGCAGACCCTTTAGCATTTCTTGCATTGCTGGTTTGGTGGTAATAAATTCCCTTAGTCCTTTTTTGTCTGTGAAACTCCTGATTTCACCTTCAATTTTGATTGATAGCCTTGTTGGGTACAGTATTTTTGGATTCAGACCCTTCCTTTGCATGACTTTGTATATTTCATTCCCTTCCCTTCCGCCCTAATGTGTTTCTGTTGAGAAATCAGTTGCTAGTCTGATGGGGGTTCCTTTGTAGGTAACTTTCTGTCTCTCTCTGGCCGCTTTTAAGATTCTTACTTTGTCGTTTGTGTTTGCCAATTTAATTATAATGTGTCTTGGTGTCAGTTTTTTAGGGTTCATTTTGCTTGGGATTCTGTGAGCTTCTTGGATTTGTGTGGGTTTTTTCTTCCCTATATCAGGGAAGTTTTCTGTCATTATTTCTTCAAACAGGTTTTCTATTCCTTGCTCAGTTTCCTCTCCTTCTGGAGCCCCTATTATGCGGATGTCATTTTATTTCGTGTTGTGTCAAAGTTTCCTTAGGCTCTCCTCCTGCTTTTTAATTTTTTTTTTCTAGAAGCTGATCTACTTGGGTATTTTTTCCTACCTTGTCTTCTAGCTCACTGATGTGGTCCTCTGCTTCTTCTGCTCTACTCTTGATGCTTTCTATTGAGTTCTTTACAGCAGTGATGTCATTTTTCATTTCTTCTTGGTTCTTCTTCATTTCCTCTTGGTTCTTACACATATTGTCAAATTTGTCTTCCATTCTGTTCAGCCACCTTATGACCATTTCTCTGAATTCTTTCTCTGACAAGTTGCTTGCCTCCATTTTGTTTACTTCCCTTTCTGGTGATGCCTGTTTTTCTTTCATATGCGGGCTGTTTCCTTGTCTCCCCATGGTCTCTCTTCTCCAGGTGTCTGGTTATGTAGTTCTCTCTCTCCTCTGTTGATTTAAAGGCACAAAATACAACACAATGAGGTACAACACACAAGGCACTGAACACAAATGTATTCATAACCCCAAATAAAGGTGAACACCAGAGAAAGGCAAATTAGAAGGTAGGAGAGAAAGAAGAAGAGAGAGAAAAAAAAGAAAGGAGTGCAAAAATGAAATTGGGGATAGGAAAAAAAAGTAATAGAGAGAAGAAAGAAAATAAGAAAGAAGAGGGGAACAAACTATATATATATATGGGGAGAAAACTCCAATAGAACAGCCACTAATCCCAGCAAATGCCAGCAACAAGTACCTAGAGATGAATACAAACTACAAACAACAACTAATATCAAGCGAGGTGAGGGAAAACAGAAGCAAAAACAAAACAAACAAACAAAAAAGAATAAGCAAAACTTCTCACAAACAAGCATAAAAAACGGTATAATCAACAATCAAGCAAACAATAACAAAAGGACAGAGAGAAAAACAATTTTTTGGATAGTGAAGACAGAGAAGTGAGAGGTGTGTGTGGACTTGGAGCAGGGGATTAGAAATTGGATATATAAGTAGGGTGACATTTTAACAGGAGGTAAAAAGAAAGAATAGGGAAAATCTAAAGCAGGAATAGGGTAAGAGAAACAGGACAACAAAAGGGCAAAAGTTAGGAAGAGAGTGATGGCATAAAGGTAAAGTTGAGATAGAGTAAAATGATGCTAAAGTAAATATGGAAATAGAATGTAGAACACTAATCCCAAAGTAAAATAAAGAAAAAATAAAATGACTTTTTTTAAAAAAGGCAAAATAGTAGTAGTAATAATACTGATTGAAAATAAAAATGTAATAATTAAAAAGGTAAAATCAAGTGAGAAAAAAAGAAAAAAATAGTTTCTTAAGGAAAAGATGAAAAAATAAAAAAATAAAAATGTGCAGTAGTGAAGGTCATTCACTTCCTCTACTGTTCTGTTCGGCACGCCTGATTCCTAGTCAGGACAGTATTGCAGTTCCCTGCGTTCCACTGCTCCTCAGTGTTGTAAGCCTGTCCTGATTTTTAAGCAGGCAGTGTGTCTTAATTTCTTGTATTCCTTTATTTGTGTTTACACAAGAGTCAATTTGTGATTCACCCCCTGGGTGGCAGTGTTTCAGGATTGACCTCCGGGTCTATAGGTCCTCTCTAGCTATTGCTTAGATCCTGCTTTCCCTGTGGCACTTAATACTGGTTTGTGTGGTGGGTTACCCCAGAGCTGGTTCTCTGATGGTTATTCCCCACTCTGATCCCCAAGTTCCAGAAAAACAACTTTCCCCTGCAGTCTCTTAGGGTGTCTTCAATTGGGTGATCCTATGTGAGCCAGCGTATGTGTGTGAACTCTGGGGCTGCCCGCAAGTCTGTGCAGTCTTTTTTTCCCTCTTGGGTCTAAGCAGCTGGCACACTTTAAAAAATTTTAGGCTGTCCTTTTGCAGCAGATCAAAATGGGTTGCTTTTTAGAGTTCCCTTCTGTTAGCAGCTCTGAGGACCCCCTTCCACATTCACAGATCATGCCAGCCCCAACAGCCACGGATTTTTCTAGGTGCAGACTTCCCCAGGTCCTCCAGTTCCCGCAGTGCACGCGTTTCTCTCTCCTGCTGGGACCAGAGACCTCACCTTATCCCATGTGAAATCTGACCTTTCCGTGGTGGAGTGTAGAGCTCCTCTGTGTTTGCGCCAATTGGGGACCCATGTTCTGGGGTTCATAGCTGTTCGGTGGGTGCCGTAGTTGTAGATTTTCAGGCTTCCGATAACATCCACTTTCCCCTTCAAGACGCGGTCTCCGCGTCTGAGCTGGTGGCTCCGGGAGGGAACCCAGCAGCAGTGGGGCTGCCCGGTCAGGGAAGCCCTGTCCAGCAGTCTCCCAACATCTCCTGGAGTATAGCTGTCCCTCAACTCACCAACAAACACTCCCCATGCAACCCTCAGCTGTTCTTTCTATCTGCTCCGGGACAAGGCTCGGGACACGGCTGTCTATTCTGCCGCTATTTTTTTGATCCTCCAGAGCTGCCATTCTTGAAAAACTGCCTTGCATGTCTTACTCATCAGACCTGTCTCTGGGCTTCTATTTTGACCATGAAGATGTGGCTCCTGAGAGCGTGAGCCTCTTCTTCCATGGGAGAAGAAGCCGAGGGCACTGAGCATCTCTTAAAATTGCAAAACCAGCACGGGGGGCCATATTCTCCTCCAGGATGTGCTGAAGCATCCCCAAGATGAGTGGACAAAACTCAGGACGCCATGGCAGCTGCCTTGGAAACCACCCTGGCCAAGTAAATAATTTGCAATTGACTCTTTATCTCAGGATCTGCTTCTGGGAAACCCCACCTAAGGCAGATGGACATCTGGCCTCCCAGTGACGACAGTCTCACCTAGAGAGAGAATACTTCCCTCCCAAAGTTTCATTTAGAAAAGTCTCATACCATAGGAAAATTAAAAGAATATATGTACTTTCAGTCAGTTTCACCAATTGATAGCACTTCCCCTTTGATTTATCTCATCTTCCTCTCTCTCCCTCTCTCCATATATATGGAGTCCCAAAAATGAATACACACTTTAACAGCTGATAGCTCAATTTTTAAAATGAAATATATTTAAAAAAACACTGCCTTTATAATTATTCAAAGTGTGTGTATACATTTTTTGGGACACCCTATATATATTTGTATAAATATTATAACTAGAGGTCTGGTGCATGAAATTCATGCACAGGTAGGGTCCCTAGGCCTGGCCGGTGATCAGGGCCGATCTATGGGGTGACAGGCAGGATGACTGGTGGGGTGATCAGGGGGCCCCCCGCTGGCACCTGCCTTGGCCAGCTTGGCACCACCTGCTTGCCAGACCCACCCCCCACTGCCACCACCGGTTGCCTCCCTCTGCGGGGTGACTGGCGGGGTGTTTGGGGGGCCCCACTGGTACCCACCTTGGCTGGCCTGAGGGCTGGGGGCAGCTCCTGCATTGAGCATCTGCCCCCTGGTGGTCAGTGCATATCATAGTGACCTGTCATTCCACCAGTCATTCTGCCATTTGGTCAATTTTCATATTAGGCTTTTATTATATAGGATTACACTAGAGGCCTGGCATACGGATTTGTGCACCAGTGGGGTCCCTCAGCCTGGCCTGCACCCTCTCACAATCCAACTGGCAATCCAACATCCCCTGAGGGGTGTAGTAGTATGCAAAGCGGCAGGCATCTGGGAGGAGTCTGAGCCTGGGCTGGGCGCCACACCACTCCCACTAATCCTGGCCCCACTGCGCCTGCCGCCACCGCTTGATAAGCTTGCTGAGTGGCGCTCCCACTGTGGGAGCTCACTGACCAGCAAGGGGCAGCTCCTGCATTGAGCATCTGACTCCTGGTGGTCAGTGTGTGTCATAGCGACCAGTTGCTTAGGCTTTTACTGGTGTGTGTGTGTATCTATCCTATCTAATAAAAGAATAATATGCAAATTAACCATCACTCCGCTACACCCACCAGCCATGCCCACCAGCCAATCAGGAGTGAGTATGCAAATAAACCCAACCAAGATGGCTACGGCCACAGAGAGCAGGAGGGAGGCTTGGGTTTCCCTGGCAATGGAGGAAGCCAAGCTTTCTGCCTGCCCTTGCGGGCCTAGGCCTCCACTCAAGGCTACAAAGTTTCAATGATAGAAGATACATAAACCCAAACAGAAATGGAGCTGGAAAGAGCAGGAGGCTAGGGTTGCCCCCGGCGATGGAAGAAGCCAAGCTTTCCACACACCCTGGCCAGCCAGGCCTCCGCTTAAGGCTACAAAGTTTCAATTATAGAAGATACATAAATCCCCAAAAAAACTGGCTGCTGCCACGGAGCAAGCAGAAGGCTTGACTCCGCTCCAGGCTACAAAGTTTCAATTGTAGAAGATAAATAAACCCCAGATACCAAGGCCTCCACTTGGGTGGCCAGGGGGTGTGGCTGGCCTGCAAACCACCACAGGCCCCTCGCCCAGGCTGCCCCACGCCCCAAAGAAACCCCCACCCTGATCCGGGACACCCTTCAGGGCAAATCAGCTGGCCCCCACCCGTGCACCAGGCCTCTAGCCTATCTAATAAAAGAGTAATATGCAGATTGACCATCACTCCAACACACAAGATGGCTGCCCCCATGTGGTCAAAGATCCTGCCCCCATGTGGACACAAGATGGCTGCCACAAGATGGCCAGCAGGGGAGGGCAGTTGGGAGGGACCAGGCCTGCAAGGGAGAGCAGTTAGGGGTGACCAGGCCTGCAGGGAGGGCAGTTAGGGGTGACCAGGCCTGCAGGGGGGGGGCAGTTGGGGGGGACCCAGGCCTGCAGGGGAGAGCAGTTAGGGGTGACCAGGCCTGCAGGGGAGGGCAGTTAGGGGTGACCAGGCCTGCAGGGGAGGGCAGTTAGGGGCAAACAGGCTGGCAGGGGAGCAGTCAGGCATCAATCAGGCTGGCAGGGGAGTGGTTAGGGGGTGATCAGGCTGGCAGGCAGAAGCGGTTAGGGGCAATCAGGAAGGCAGGCAGGCGAGCAGTTGAGAGCCAGCAGTCCTGGATTATGAGAGGGATGTCCAACTGCCCGTTACCGGGATCGGGCCTAAATGGGCAGTCGGTGGGATTGGACATCCCTCGAGGGGTCCCAGATTGGAGAGGGTGCAGGCTGGGATGAGGGACAACCCCCCCCCCCAGTGCACGAATTTTGTGCACCGGGCCTCTAGTATATATATATATATATATATATATATATATATATATATATATGCATTATGTTTTGATTTTATTATATTTTATGATGCATTATATTCAGGATATATATATATATATATACACTAGTGGCCCAGTGCACAAAATTCATTCACATTAAAAGAGGATTAGTTAGAGGAAATATTTTAATATTGCTATTTGCCCTTTCTCTATAATAGAAGTGTCAGAGATGAAAGAAAATTAGTAAAATGTATATGAAAATCTTCCTCCTGTCAGAGTCTGGGGTGCACCACGGGACCCAAGTCAAGTCCCCGCCTACCCACGTGCGCCTCAAAATTGCATGAGACCCAGACCCGGCCAGTGGCCCCCATAGGGCTAGATCCAGACTGGCTGGTCCCACCCTTGTCAAGCCCTGCTGAGTGGGGAGGCGCAGCCTCAGGTCACCTGGCCTAGCGCCAGGGTGGGAGTGCGGCCTGAGGTCCCCCAGCTTGAGCTGGGGTGGAGGGCTCGCCTTGAGGTTCCCTGTAAAGCCCACCAGGTGGGGGGCATGCCTTGAGGTCCCCCATCAAGCCCCACTGGGTGGGGGGTGGCGCAGCCTCAGGTCCCCCAGCTTGGTGCCGAAAGGGGGGTGAAGCCTCAGGTCCCCCGTCAAGCCCAGCTGGGTGGGGGATGCAGCCTGAGGTCCTCCGGCCCAGGGCAAGGGGAGCAGTCTGAGGTTCCCTGGCCTAGCACTGGGCCAGAGTGATGCACCTTGAGGTCTCCTGTCAAGCTCCGCCAGGCGGGTAGCGCGGCCTAAGGTCCCCCAGCTTGGCACCAAGGTGGGGGGGTGCAGCCTTAGGTCCCCTGGCCCGGTGCTAGGGCTGGGGAGCAGTCTGATGTCCCCTGTCAATCCCTGCTGGGCAGGAGTGTGGCCTGAGGTCCCCCTGGCCTGGCGCTGGGGCTGGGGGAGCAGCCTGAGGTTCCCTGTAAAGCCCTGCCAGGTAGGGGGCATGGCCTGAGGTCCCCCAGTCTGGTGTCTGGGTGGGGGGTGCAGCCTGATGTCCCCTGTCAATCCCTGCTGGGCGGGAGCACAGCCTGAGGTCCCCCAGCCTGTTGCCAAGGCAAGGAGCATGGCCTGAGGTCCACTGGCCCGGTGCCAGGGCGGGGGGTGTGGTCTGAGGTCCCCCAGACTGGTGACAGGGTGTGGAGTTGCAGCCTGAGGTCCCCTGTCAAGCCCCACGGGGGCGGGAGGGAGGCCGCAGCCTCAGGTCCCTGCTGATTGCTCATTAAGGCTCATTACAGGAACTCAGCCTCTGCTGAGGGTGCAGCCATCTTGTGTTATGGAAACCCCCCTCCGCTGTAGGCGCTGCCATCTTTGTGGCAGAGTGACAGTCAATTTGCATATTCCCTCTTTATTATATAGGACTAGAGGCCCAGTGTCACTCAGCCCGGCCTGCCCCCTCTCACAGTCCGGGAGCCCTCAGGGGTGAGAGGCGACCCAGTGATCAGGGGAAGGCAACGCCCCCATCACACCTCTGCTGCTGCCACTGCTGGCAGCGCAAGCCTCGGCCGGCCCTGGTTACCTGCACCTCGGGCCAGCCCTGGGTGGCTGGGGGGCTTAGGGGACTGGGCGCCACCATCTTGTGGCTGTGGGTGCTGCCATTTTTGAGGGTGGGGCAGTCAATTAGCATGTTCTCTCTTTATTGGCTGTGGGCGCCACCATCTTTGCGATGG
The DNA here is from genome assembly GCF_963455305.1 of Plecotus auritus. NCBI lineage: Eukaryota > Metazoa > Chordata > Mammalia > Chiroptera > Vespertilionidae > Plecotus > Plecotus auritus. Next base: position 117,585,979 of record NC_137773.1, on the reverse strand, counting down.
CTTGAGGGTCAATTAGCATATTAGCTCTTTATTAGATAGCTATCTAATAAAGAGCTAATATGCTAATTAGACCAGACGGTGGAATGACCTTTTGGAAAGACCAGTGGGCAGGGTTGCAGGGCCGTGGGGCTGCGAGGCAGCTGGGGCCGGGAGGCAGCTGGGGCTGCGTGGGCCGAGCCCCTGACACAAATTTTGTGCATCAGGCCTCTAGTGTGTATATATATATACTTTTTTGGTGGAAACATTTGTAGGACAAACATGCTTTTCTCTGTATGCAACTCTGATACATTCCTTAACTATCTGAAAGTAAGTTGCACACTTCATGAAATTGGCCTGTAAATCTTTTATCATGTGTCTACTAGAACCAGGTTTCTCCTAAATAACCAGAAATTCCATGATTACACCCAAGAAACTTAACACTGATTCAATAGTGCTGTCTATTATACAGGCCATATTCAAATCTCCACAAGTGGTGTCCCAATAACATGGTCCTTTGTGGTGTGGAACAATGCATCTTACACACCATACCACTAGTCCCTCCCCTCCCTGACCCTACCGTGCCCTCTGGACACAGCAAATAGCCTTTAAATTTAGGCTGGAAGGACAGAATGAGATGGATTCCTTAAGACGAGGAGGTGAAGAGGTTTTGGTCATCTGTTCCTAGCAGAGGAGCAGATACTATCACCGAGTGTGGGGCTTCCTGAGTCCAAGGCAAATAACTGAAGGCATAAACTGGACCCCCCACAAACCCCGCACCTTCATCCTTCAAGCCCTTTCCCAAAGGGCCCAGGCAGTGTGGGGTGATTCCTGCCTCTGGGCCGATCAGCATGCAGCTGTCAGCCAGTTCCTAAATTTTTTTATATTAAGGGATTTATTGTAAGGAATTGGTCTACACCAGTGGTCGGCAAACTGTGGCTCGCGAGCCACATGCAGCTTGCGAGCCGTGGTTTGCCACTCTGTTGACTAATGAGTTTGCCGACCACTGTCATATATTACCCTTTACCTCTTTGCACACAATATGCCACAATTGCCTAATCCTCACAGCTTCTAACTACATGGTAAACAGGCGTCCTCAAACTACGGCCTGCAGGCCACATGCGGCCCGCCGAGGACCTTTATCAGGCCTGCCGGGTGCCGCTGCCTGTCCTGCTTAGCAGCCTACTCGTCCCGGGCCTGCAGTGTGCATAGGAATTTGTTCATAGTTTTTTTTTAAACTATAGTCCGGCCCTCCAACGGTCTGAGGGACAGTGAACTGGCCCCATGTTTAAAAACTTTGAGGACCCCTGAACATATAGTCTAGCAGTGGTTGGCAAACTCATTAGTCAACAGAGCCGCAGTTTGCCGACCACTGGTCTACATCATTGTCCCAGTTCCTAATTTTTAATGGTCCTTCCAATTACCAGAGTTTTTAAATGGAGGGAAAAAAAGGATAAACCAAAGCAAGTTCTGGGAAATCCAATGACTCCTGTGGACGAAAAGGGGCCCCGTGCTCACCTGCCAGGCTCAGGGGAGGCCTTGCAAACTCAGAGACTAAAGCAACCACAAAGGATGGTCTGAAATTAAAACTTGTTTAACTAAAAGCAGTTTTTGGTGGGTAGTCATGTCCTAGGCAGGTATCTTCCCTGACAAAGGTCAATCTTTACCGTAACTGAGCCTGTCCATTGCCTTTTTGCATCTACAATAACATGTCCTTGGAATGTCAGAATAATTTTCCCCTTTCCCAACCCTCAAAGCACAGGCACCCTATGGAGACCACAAATCCCCTCCTTGTCATTGAGTTAACTGTTGACTGCTGGCTGTCCTGCACCCACCTGTGTAAAAGAAGCATGTGTCTATCATTTTACTTCTTATCCAATCCCAGAGGTTTCCCCGCTTTGCTTTCTCCCACCTCCCTAATCCGTCACCAGTGGATTTCATGTCAGCCAGTTACATCTCCTCTTTCGATTTAATGTATAAAACAAGGTGCAAACTGCCATCTCCAGAGCATTACCTCAATCTGTTGAGATTCTGCTTCCCGGTGTCTGAGTTAAGGAGTCTTTTCTATCAAAGTTGAAGTTTAGATATTAACTCCCCACATCACCTGGCAGCAAACACTCCACGAGGCAGCCAGGATGGCCAGCATCCAGAAGGGGTGGCAGTCCCACTCCCTGGCAGCCAGCCAGTCTCCTCCTTATTGGCCGCTTTTCTCAGGGTTCCTTCGCGCCAGACAGTGGCCCCTCAGCCAATCAGGGGCGGCAGAAGCGGCGGAGGGGGCGGGGGGGAAGGGGTAGATGAAAGGAGGGGAGTCCTCATTGTGTACTTGCCCGCCCTGTTGCTAGGCATTGCACACTCCTGTGTGGAAGTAATTCTGCCTCGTGAACCACTCGAGTGTTTGTCTCGTTCCCGCGACACCATGGAAGAGCATTTCTAACACCAGCAATTGTCAACATTTTGGCTCAAATAAATTAAAAAAAAAGTTCTTCACAGTGAGAAGGCTAAAAAGGGCTAATTCCAATGTAACCCTGATATTTGGGGCTAGTGATCTGAATCCAAGCCAGCAAGCTCAGTGTACATTCCTGATAACCTATAATTAAGTCCCTCTCTTCTTCCCAGATACTGGTCTTGCAGAACCTGTTACTGTAAGACCCCCCAGAGGGAGACCCTTACTCTATCTCACGGATCGACGGCAACCCCAATCATCCGCAGGAGGCGTCACTTGATGCAAACAGCAAGAGGCTTTATTCCAGCGCGCTGGGGCTCAACTTGTAACTCACACGGGAGCAGAGGAGTCGAACCCCAAGCAGAAAGTCTTACAAGTATATATAGGCAAAAACCATACATCGGGGGGTTACACATGTGAGGGGGGAAGAGAGGACAAAGTCACCAGGAAATTCCAACAGGGCTCATTAATAACATGTTTAAAGACAGGGCCTAAGTTTTCAGTCAACAGTCCCATCCGGTAATCTCATGTCCTGCTTTTCTTATCTGTCAGAGCACTATTTGCTCTGTCTGCTCTTAGCTCGGGGCTGCTTCCTGGGATAGGTTTAAGGGTCTTTTTCCCATCACTGGCAAAGGGGGAAGACCTTGGAGATTTAAGATAAAACGGACAGCTGTAAAAAAAACTTTACTCTTTCAGTTAGGGTTTGCTTTTTTTTTTTTTTTTTTTTTTTCTGAAGCTCCATTTTCTATTGTTGCTTTTTAATCTCTGGAGTTAAAAAGTTCAGGATTTGCCCAGATAAGATAAAGTAAACAAAATTCTTTACCTTTCATTACTGTGAACAGTGCACTGCCCCGGAGGGAGGGTTATTAATGCTGGCGCCAGGCCAGACCATCAGATATGGCCTGGAGACCCCCAACACCTGGGGGCCTTCTTGCAAGGCCCACAAAAAGGACCGGAAGCATAATCCATGTTGGTGGGACAAAGACCACAGGGAGGGAGATATAAAGGAAAGCCCCATGCGTGTTCCTTCACTCAGATTTGGAAAGCTGTTTCCTGAGTCCACCGGTGTATTAAAGTGTCCCTCCTTTTTCTTAGAAGCGTCTTTGGTTTTCTTTGGTCTTCTGCAACAAAAGGAAGGTGACTTGTTTGTTCTCACACCCTGGCTCCCAAGATAACAGTGTCCACACCCACTGCAGATGCCCCTGCTGTCACCTCCCGCCCGTCTCCTTGCACGGGTGTCAGGTCTGAAAGGCATTTCCTGCCATTGTTGTAGTGTAACCCCCATCTTACAAAGACGCCTCAAAAAAAAGGTCGAATTATGGAGTCATTTATTAAAAGCCGGCGGCATACGAGGGAGCAAAAGCACTCCAGACCTCGCAGCCCCGAACAGCTTGCCACTTCTGGCTTATATGCAGAATATCACAAAAGTATCAATTACATCTTTGGGTCTGGAATGAGGAACCTGTTTCAGGAAAAAGCATTTTTACAGAAGCAGAATTTGAGCAACTTAGTTATCTAAAGTATCTACGAATCACTGAATCAACAGAAACGCATTATCTGGGACCACCTGGACAATTTAGAATAATTGTGCTGTCCAGATTCCGGGACCACTGAGTCAACCGAAATTCAGTTATCTGTAGCTACTGAGACAATTTAGGATCACTATCTGTCCTGGGTCCCAGAGGAATGTGCTTCGATGACCAATGAGATCACAATCAATGGGATATTCAAACTGCCATCGAGGGAGTATTCAATCATACATAAGTTCAGAAAATCAAAATAACTTTTAAATGAGTACAGAACCCAAAACAGCAAGGTTAAAATATTAATCAGCAATTTTTACCCAAGTATGGTTGCTACCATACTTCACCATGACCTGTACACTCATCAGATGCGACAGAGGGCAGGGCTGCTGGGGCTCAGGGCCATCCCTCCGCTCACCCTTCATCCTGATCCTCTGCCCACACCACGAGCCCATGAGCTCTGTGCAGAAGTGGCGTGGGTAGGCTCCCGGCTCCAGGGAGACAAGGCTTTCAGTGCCTCCTCCTTCCTTGGCTGCTCAGGTGCGATTCCCAGCAAGGAAGCTCACAGCCCATGTTTGCACCATAATTCACCACAGCATGAGAAGGAGGGCGCGTTCCTTTTGTTGGCTGTTCCCCTCTGGACTGCACAGGACAGATTTGCTGCCCCGGCTTCATCTTGCAGCCTGGACCCTCAGAGGGGGATCGGAGGGGGTGCCTCGGCATAGGACTGGGAGCAGAGGGTCATGGAGGGAGGGGTCCAGGGAGACCGGAGCCACACGGGCTTCCCAATGCTCATGTTCATGCACCAGAGGGTTCCTTGCTGGTGAAGCAGGAATTTTAGGGGGACATAGGCAGGCTTATGGATTTTTTAGAATTGGGGTCTATGGAAAAGCATGGGGCTGCAGACTGGGAGAAGGTACATTTCCATAACACAAGGAAGCCAGGTGCAGTTACATTTCCATAAGACAAGGAGGCAGCAACAGGTATATTTACATAAGACAAGGGAACTGGAAGTAGCCAAGAAAGATCTGTTTACAAAATAAAGAGAAGGAAGCCCTTCATTCAGAAGGAGAGGAAGAAAGCCCAAAGGGAATAGGGAAAAGATGAGGAAGGGGGCGGGGGGGGGGGGGGCGGGGGCGAGAATATTACATGTGCCATGTGAGGTTTGACCTTTGAGCCCAGGAGTTACTATAGTAAGCAACTTGAAGGGGAATATTGACCAATCAGAGGGGATATCAAGGCACCAGGATCTTCAGTCTATATAAGCCTTGGGGAAAAAGAACTCTGTGGGACTCTTCCCCCTCCCCATGTGGGAATCAGTTCAGGGACTCTTTTCCCCCTCCCTACTTGGGAGTCCATTCTGTGGGACTCTTCCCCCTCCCTACGTGGGAGTCTGTACTTGTTCTTCAATAAATCTCCATCTTTGCTATATGAATTTCTGTCCGTGGATTCATTCTTCGATTCCGGCAGACAAAGAATCTGGGTTCCAGTCCAAAAATTTGGTATCACTGGGAAAAAGAAATGCCCTGTTCTTCTGCCAGACTCTCATAGACATCTAATGGTAAGACTTCCTTCTGGCCACAGTCCCTACGTAATCTGCCCTGCTGACAAGCCACGAGAGTGAAGAGAGACCTGGTAAGTGAATGCTATGCATGCCTGGAATCCAGCTGCCTGGGAAAGGTCAGCGCTTCGTACCCACAGGAAGTGTGTGGTTAAAAGGCAACTGTGAGTTGTGTCCCAAGTCCTTGTCCGCAGCAGCAGGACACACAGAACAGAGATTTCAACAAAAGCCTGGAAGAAGTAAACGTTGCCAGAGGGAGAAACTACTTGTCAACAGGAAATGGCTCCCTATGGGATGGAGGATCAGTGGGTCAGAAGCCCCGAGCAGAGCCCTCGGTTCACTTTCCCTGGGATGTGTGAGAATAAACAAGTCATCTTTTTTGTCAAAGAACAGTTTAGACAGCCACCATTTTGGATTGCGTGACTTGGCAGCCGCCATGTTGGCCACATGGCTTGCAGCTCCCCTGGGGGCAGTCATCTTGAAACCGCAAAGGCCAACCCCTCCCTTTGAATTAGCCAATTGCGAAAGACTGTGCACCTGAACTCCAATCAAGAGCAAAGGATAGGTCACATGTGTAAGGGATTATAAACCCAAGCAGCCCACCTGCTTGGTGTGCACACGCTTCCAGACCATGTGTGTGCACCCTTCTACGTAGAAGTAAATATGTTTGCCTTGCTGCCTGGCTCCCAAGTGTTTTGTATTCTACCAGAACCCCTGACTTGGGGGGCTTGCCTTATTTCTAACAGATGGGAACGAAGTCCCTGTCCTCCTGAATTGTCAGCACTACTCAGAGCAAAGGTCAGGGCTGCATTCTGATGTCACCAGTTCAAAGTTCATGTTGCCAAGTGCTTCAAAAAGCCAATATTCAAAATGTCAAATTTTGGAGTAAAGAAAGGTTTATTGATTGAAAAAGGTGCCCACTTGAGAAGATGGGAACCTTAGAGGTTCCTCAAATCCATCTTAAGGGAGCCTAGAACTTAGGCATCACTTATGTCAAGGGAAGGGAGAGTGGGAGCAAGAGGTGACTGACAAGGGCTTCTGTCTGGGAGACAGAAGGGTCCAGGGAAGTGCCTAAATCTCGACCTCTCTTTGTTGACCCTGCTGATCTGAGTCTGGTCTTAAGGCTCCTACAAATCTTTGATAAACAGTCATTATTTCATACAAATTTCCCCACTTCTTAGGGAGAGGCACCCTGGCAAATTGTTCTTCCAAAAACTCAAGCCTCAAGCAGAATCCCTCTAATAATTAGCATATCTATAGCAGAAGCTATAAGCCTGAAGGCCATCAGAGAAATGCAGGCTAGACTTCAGATAGAGGGAGCCTGCATTTCACTGGATAGCCAAGAGCTGGAGCTCTGCAGGGGCTGCTGAGCTAGTTGCTGGGCATTGTGCTTACAGTGTACTGTGCTTCTCCCTGGGACTGGAAGGAATGGCATCTGGAATGGAGAAGAGAAGGCATCCAGGGAATTGGAGTGAAGACACAGACCTGGGGACAAACAGACATTTTCACTGGATCCACAGCAAGATCTTACCAGGCCTTCAAACTCTTCCTCTCAGAGCCTCTGTCTACCAGCATTGTTTTCTGGCTACTGGCAGACCTTCACTACCTTTAAAAGCCAGTTGACCTCAGTAAAGGTGGGTGATGAAGCCCAGAGGAATGGGAGAGTAGACAAGGTCATGGCTAATGAGTGAGTGATACCTAGGTTATAACAGGAGAGGCCATACAAGCTCAGAGAGCTAGAGCAGAAAATCCTATCCTACAACAGGAGACGAATGCTCACCAACACTGAGAAACCAAACAGCCCTCCAAAAACTCAGTACCAAGGACCAGGGTGTGAGCAAAGAAGGGATGTTACTAAAAGATCACATGCCCAATGATGAGCCTGGAGGATTACTACCTGCGTAACTGCCACATTCAACAGCCAGTGTTTTTCTCAAGTACTTACAAGGGCCATGTGGGTGCTCTAAGGTGGACAAACTCGGAGAAGGAAGACAGAATCACTGGCCTCAAGGTTCTAGGTGGGAGTGTGCAGGGAGGCCAGCCTAAACCAAAGGAAAGATGAAGCCCAACAGGAAATCCACCAGTTCAAAACTTATTAACCCTTACTATGTGCTGCCCTGAAGATGGGACATAGGCATGGAGGATGTGGAAACACCAGTAATACCAGATTGTGGGGACAGATGGATGCTGGATGCATTCTCAAAACAGGAGCACAGCTCATCTGGGGCAAAGACTTCCACAGTAGTCTGTGACTTGGGAGACAGTCCCTTCACCCTTTGGGCTAGCACCAAGGACATGCTCTGTGCTTGAATGCTGGGGTTGAGCAGTTGCTGAGCCAGGAGAGCTAGAGGACAAGGCCCTGCAGTTTGGTTTTGGTCTGCTTTTTAATTTCTACTACCTATATATGTATCCATAAACCTCTTCCCTTCTTTACCTGGTCTTTGGAGGTAACCCAAGAGAGGAAGATCCCAAAATATGAGGTTTATGCTCACTGAAACCAAGGAACCTAGACTCACTGCTTCTCAGCTTATCCTCACTACTCAGAGGGTGGTAACACCTGTCAGAATGGCTAACATCAATAAATCAGTAAACAAGTGTTGGCGAAGATGTGGAGAAAAGCAAACTCTTATGTACTGTTAGTGGGAATGTGGACTGGTGCAGCCACTATGGAAAACAGCATGGAGATTCCTCAAAAAATTAAAAATAGAACTACCACATGACCCCACTCTTGGGTATTTATACAAAGAAGTCTAAACCATTAATTTGAAAAGATATATGCATCCATATTTTCATTTCTGCATTATTTACAATAGCCAAGATATGGAAGCAACCTAACTGTCCATCAATAGATAAAGGAGAGGTGGTGCATATATGCAATGGAATATTGCTCAGACATAAAAAAAATTAAATCTTACCATTTGTGACAGCATGAACCTAGAAGATACTATACTAAATAAAATAAGTCACACAGAAAGACAAATACCATATGATTTCACTTATATGTGAAATCTAAAGAACAAAGTAAATGAACAAACAAAACAGAAAGAGACTCATAGATACAGAGAACATATTGACAGTTGCCAGATGGAATAGGGATGGGGGGTGAGGGGTGTGTGTGAAAAAGGTGAAGGGATTAAAAAGTACAAATTGATAGCTACAAAAATAGTCATGGGACATAAAGTACAGCATAGGAAATATAATCCTATATAATAAAAGCCTAATATGCAAATTGTTATTAGTATAGATTACAATATTATTGACTAGAGGCCTGATGCCTGAATTTGCACACAGGTGGAGTCCCTCCGGGTGGGTGGCCTGGGGGGATTGGGCCAGGCTACAGTGGGGTGCCAGGTGGGCCTGTGGGGTTGTGAGGCTGGGGGCGTGAGCTGGGGCCCAATCCCCGCAGGCCACCCACCCCAAGGGAGCCCACCTGTGCACGAATTCAGGCACGAGGCCTCTAGTCCAGTGGTCGGCAAACTGCGGCTCGCAAGCCACATGCGGCTTGTGAGCCGTGGTTTGCCGCTCTGTTGACTAATGAGTTTGCCGACCACTGCCTTAGGGAAAAACACTTAAAAAACATTTTAATAATGTACTAATGTCTTTAACCTGAAGTCAAAACTTCTGGGTAAGGATAATGCCTTACTCAGTGGTCGGTAAACTCATCAGTCAACAGAGCGGCAAACCGCGGCTTGCAAGCCGCATGTGGCTCGCGAGCCGCAGTTTGCCGACCACTGCTCTAGTCAATAATATTGTAATCTATATTAATAAAAGGGTAATATGCTAATTAGGGCGGATGTCCTCCAGACATCGGACAAAGCCACCGCAGCTGTGAGGCCAGGGGCTCAGGCAGCCATGGGCTCAGGCAGCTGCGAGGCCAGGTTAGGTAGGATAGGATACGATAGGAGGGGATAAGAAAGAAGAGGGAGAGGAAGGCAGGCCTGCATGCAGACAGGCCGAGAGGATAAACAGAAATACAGAAAGGGAACCAGAAAAAAGACGCAAGAATGGAAAAGGGAAGGAAATATGGGGCTACACGCAGGAGGGGGTGGCGACCTTGGGGGGTGGAGCAAGTGCACCCAGTGAGGGGCGGGGCGCAGGCAGTGCGGAGCGAGGAGCCTCGGCCAGACACGGGAGGAGGGCGGTGGCCCCCGGAGCGGGCCGTTGGCCGGGAGGTGCCCACGGGTCCAGATGGAGGGAAAGATGGTCCGAGGCCTTCTGGGCAGAGGCGCTCCTGCTTCAGGGCAGCAGCACCTGGGCGCGCGCATGCTTGGGCCTCGGCCACCCTCCCTGGGCCGGGCACCCCGTGCCGGGAGGGGAGGTGCAGCTTAGCTGGGGCGGAGTTGGACACTAAGGAGGGTACCCCTTTCGCTCCTGAGAGCTGGACCCCAAAGACACTGGCCAGGGTTAGGTTGGTGGCACGATAAGTGTAGTTTGTTGACTAGAAGTTAGGGCGTCCAGGGCAGGAAATGGAAGGAGGACGGCGGGGAGGCTGGGGAAGGAGGCGGGGGGGGGGGGGGGGGGGGCGCGGTGGCGAAGGCCTGGCCGGGGCTGGGCCCCGAGCTGGGGTTAATGCCCCCCGAACGGAAGCTTTAATATAAAAGTGTGCTCAGGTGGGGCTGGAAGCAGGTCCCAGAGAGGAAAGGGGAAGGTTTAAAAGAGAAACCAGTGAACATGGGTGGCGGGGGGAATAATAATAGGGAAGAAGGGAGGGAGGCAGGGTTCAGGCTCACAAGGGAAAGGCAAATGGGGGGGGGGGGAGGAGTAAGAAGGAGATGGACACCGGGAATGAAGGGAGAGAAGGGAGGAGGGAGGGAGGGAGAGGGGCTGCAGGAGGTTCAAAAGGAGGGAGGAAAAGAAAGCAGGAAAGAGAGGGATGATAAAATGGGGTGAGGCCAGGAAAATAGTTAAATAAAAAAGAAGAAACAGAATGTGAGAGTGAGGGGAGTTTAAAAGGAGTTAGTAAGAAAATTAAGTACAGGGTGATTTTTTTTTTAATGTATTTTTATTGAGTGTGATTTTTAAGTGGAGAAGTCAGTACTAAGACAGGACGAAAAGCATAGAAAGAGAGAGAAGTTTTTTTTTTTAAATTAGCTTGTAAAAAGATTAAAGGAGTGAGGGAGGAGGGGGGAGGATAGGGAAGGAGGGAGAGAAGAACTTTATAAAGGAGTCGGTAGAGAGCAGAGTTAAAGAAGGAAAAAGGATGTATGAGTGAGCTGTAGGAGCTATAATGAAAATCAAGTATAGTTGTGTACTGGGGACAGATTTTAAAAGTAGGAGTCAGAAAAGAAAAAAGATAAGTGATAGTGAATAATTAGGTAGTGGAAGTAAGTAGAGAAGAATGTATGGGAAAGGTAGGATGAGAGAGAAAGAGGGAGGGAAGAAAAATTTTAAAGGGGAGCTGGTAGAGCTTAAAAGGAGAATGGGAAGAAGGAAGAAATGGGGTAGGGAGCAAAGCAGGTCCAAGGGAGGAAGTGAAGAAAAAAATTAAGGTGGGAAGGAAGGAAAAGGGGAGGGAGGGCAGGAGTAAAGATAAAGGAAAGAAGGAATGTGGGGAGGGAGGAGGGATAGAAGAAGGGAAGAAGGATGATGGAACAGAAGTAGGAAATAAGGAGGAAAGAAAAGTTTATAAATGATGAGTCAGTAGGAAAAAGTGTTACATAAAGGAGAGAGAAAAATTGTGTGAGAGGGAGAAGTCAATAAGGAAGTCAAATACAATTCTGTGTGAAGGGGATAAGATTTTTAAAAAGTTAATAAAAAATTCAATAAAGATAGGTAGGTGTGTGGATGAATAGATAGATAGACACATGCACAGGTAGATAGAACTGATTTGAAAAAGGAGAAACCTTAAATAGTAAAAGTAGAGAGTTCAAAAAGAAAAGAGAAGAAATGAAAAATGTTAAAAGCGGTCAGTAAATAGAGGGTAAAAGAAGGGATGGGATGGAATAGGGTGGAGAAAGGAAGGAGAGGGAAGAGTAACAAGAGTGAGGGAAAAGGGATAGAGAAAAAGAAGTTTTAAAAGGAGAGCAGAAAAGAAAATACTTTTTTTAAAAATGAGAAAATGTGTGCAAGAGAAATTTTAAAAAGGCTGAGCCATGAAAAAGAGACAATAGGAGGAAGAAATGAGAAGATTAAGAAGAGGAGTCAGTAAGAGAAGGATTCAGTTCAATGGGATGAGGAGGCTGTAACCTTCTGCCTCAGATAATAAGTCACTTTAGCAGCTATCTTGCTCCCTCTGCAACCTTTAACATCTACTTCCAGTAGAAAGTCTCAGGTAGGCATCTCAAACAGTGGCTACCTCAAATGCTTTTTGAAAAAAAAAAAAAAAGAAAAGAAATTATTGTGAAATAGACTTATCCTATATAATAAAAGAGCAATATGCAAATCGACCGAACCGGGGAACGACCGGTCACTATGATGCGCACTGACCACCAGGGGGCAAGCGCAGTGGCCCGCCTCCGTGGCTGCAGTCGGACATCCCCTGAGGGCTCCCGGACTGTGAAAGGGCACAGGCTTGGCTGAGGCTTCCCCTACCCTGTGTATGAACTTCGTGCACCGGGCCTCTAGTAACTACATATGCTGCCAGGTGGGTACTAGACTTCTCGGGGTGATCATTTTGTAAAGTATATAAATGTCTAGCCAGTACACTGTACACCTGAAACTAATACAGTATTGTATGTCAACTGTACTTGAAAAATAAATTTAAAAAACTAAATTAAGTCTGTTTTTAAAAAAGGGAGATGGTGACCCACCTTGCAGGCCCACCCAGCTGTTTCCAGTGAGTTTTTCATACAAACAGCCAGCCTTGGCCCAGGCTTCACACTTTCCTAAAATCTCTCAAACAAGCAGCATCTGGCCTTGGCATGCCCCATACCTCTCAGTAAGGGGCCCCAGACCTAGCACTAGTGGCAGCTGGCCTTGGTTTGCAGCTTGGCCTTACCTAGACACCTCCAAGTCCAACACAAGTAGCAGCCATCTGCAGATGGCTTTGTAGCTCATGCCAGTAGCCCTGGGCAGAGCACAGTCAGTGTCTGACCTAGGCCTGCACCTCCCAGGAGGCCCCAGAGCCAGCACACTTGTGGACAGTTTCAGACCACATCCAAGCACCACCCAATCACCTCCACAAGGGTCACACTCAAGCGGAACACTCAGCAGATACCAGAGCTCTGCTGAAGAAAGTCCTGCTTTGTGGGGTGGGCCCTCCATGGTGGTCACAGCCAGTCCATGCAAATGATTGGCCTTGGGGTAAATCCCTCCCATTGAGAATCCAGATATCGACCCAAACCAATATGCGCAATTAATATTTGACAAAGGAGGCATGAGCATACAATGGAGTCAAGACAGTGTCTTCAATAAATGGTGTTGGGAAAATTGGACAGATACATGCAAAAAAATGAAACTAGATCACCAACTTACACCATACACAAAAATAAACTCAAAATGGATACAGGACTTAAATATAAGACGGGAAACCATAAAAATACTAGAGGAATCCACAGGCAGCAAAATCTCAGACATATGCCAAAAGAACTTTTTCACTGATACTGCCCCTAGGGCAATGGAAGCCAAAGAGAAAATAAACAAATGGGACTACATCAAAATAAAAAGCTTTTGCACAGCAAAAGAAACCATCAACAAAACAACAAGAAACCCCACTTTATGGGAGAACATATTTGCAAATGGTATCACTGATAAAGGTTTAATCTCCAACATCTACAGGCAGCTTATACAACTTAATAAAAGGAAGATAAATGATCCAATAAAAAAATGGGCAACGGACCTAAATAGAATCTTTTCGAAAGAAGACAGAAGGAAGGCCAAGAGACACATGAAAACATGCTCAAAGTCACTAATTATCCGAGAGATGCAAATCAAAACGACAATGCGATACCATCTCACACCTATCAGAATGGCTATCATCAACAAATCAACAAACGACAAGTGTTGGCGAGGATGCGGAGAAAAAGGAACCCTCATGCACTGCTGGTGGGAATGCAGACTGGTGCAGCCACTGTGGAGAACAGTATGGAGTTTCCTCAAAAAACTGAAAATGGAACTCCCATTTGACCCAGTAATCCCACTCCTAGGAATATATCCTAAGAAACCAGAAACACCAATCAGAAAGGATATATGCACCCCTATGTTCATAGCAGCACAATTTACAATAGCTAAGATTTGGAAACAGCCTAGGTGCCCGTCAGCAGATGACTGGATCAGAAAACTATGGTACATCTACACAATGGAATACTATGCTGCCATAAAAAAGAAGGAATTACTACCATTTGTAGGCACCTGGATGGAATTAGAGAACATTATGCTAAGTGAAATAAGCCAGTCAATGAAAGAAAAATACCACATGATCTCACTCATTTGGGGATAATGAAAAACATTATAAACTGATGAACCAAAAGATAGTTACAGAGACAGTAAAGCATCAAACAGATTGTCTAATTACAGTGGTAAGGTTAGGGAGAGGTGGGGGAAATAAGAGATCAACTGAAGGACTTGTATGCATGCATGTAAGAGTAACCAATGGATGCAAAACATTGGGGGGTGAGGGCATGTATGGGAGTGGGGGGGGGGGCAATGGTAAGATATGTACACATATAATACCTTAATAAAAATTTGAAAAAAAAAAACTCATCTGGAATAAAAAAAAAGACCCCAAATAGCCACAGCAAATCTGAGAAAAAAGAACAAAGTAGGTGGGATCTCAATACCAGATTTCAAGCTGTATTACAAAGCCACTGTTCTCATAACAGCCTGGTACTGGCCCAAGAACAGACATATAGACCAATGGAATTGAATAGAGAACCCAGATATCGACCCAAACCACTATGCCCAATTAATATTTGACAAAGGAGGCATGAACATACAATGGAGTCGAGACAGTCTCTTCAATAAATGGTGTTCAGAAAATTGGACAGATACATGCAAAAAAAATGAAACTAGATCACCAACTTACACCATACACAAAAATAAACTCAAAATGGATACAGGACTTAAACATAAGATGGGAAACCATAAAAATACTAGAGAAATCCACAGGCAGAGTAATCTCAGACATATGCCGAAGCAATTTCTTCACTGATACTGCTCCTAGGGCATGGAAGCTAAAGAGAAAATAAACAAATGGGACTACATCAAAATAAAAAGCTTTTGCACAGCAAAAAATAACCATCAACAAAACAACAAGAAACCCCACTGTATGGGAGAACATATTTGCCATTGTTATCACTGATAAAGTTTTAATCTCCAACATCTACAGGGAACTTATACAACTTAATAAAAGGAAGATAAACAATCCAATAAAAAAAAAAAATGGGCAACGGACCTAAATAGAATCTTTTTGAAAGAAGACAGAAGGAAGGCCAAGAGACATGAAAACATGCTCAAAGTCACTAATTATCCGAGAGATGCAAATCAAAATGACAATGCGGTACCATCTCACACCTGTCAGAATGGCAATCATCAACAAATCAACAAACGACAAGTGCTGGCGAGGATGCAGAGAAAAAGGAACTCTGGTGCACTGCTGGTGGGAATGCAGACTGGTGCAGCCACTGTGGAGAACAGTATGCAGTTTCCTCAAAAAACTAAAAATGGAGCTCCCATTTGACCCAGTAATCCCACTTCTAGGAATATATCCCAAGGAACTAGAAACATGAATCAGAAAGGATATATGCACCCCTGTGTTCATAGCAGCACAATTCACCATAGCTAAGATTTGGAAACAGCCTAAATGCCCATCAGCAGATTAGTGGATTAGAAAACTATGGTACAGCCAAAACCGGTTTGGCTCAGTGGATAGAGCATCGGCCTGCGGACTGAAGGGTCCCGGGTTCGATTCCGGTCAAGGGCATGTACATTGGTTGCGGGCACATCCCCGGTGGGAGGTGTGCAGGAGGCAGCTGATCGATGTTTCTCTCTCATCGATGTTTCTAGCTCTCTATCCCTCTCCCTTCCTCTCTGTAAAATATCAATAAAATATATAAAAAAAAGAAAAAAAAAGAAAACTATGGTACATCTACACAATGGAATACTACGCTGCTATAAAAAGGAAGAAATTTTTACCATTTTGCAGCAGCATGGATGGACCTGGAGAGCATTTTGTTAAGTGAAATAAGCCAGGCAATGAAAGAAAAATACCACATGATCTCACTCATTTATGGAAAATAAAGAACATTATAACCTGATGAATAAAAAGATAGATACAGAGGCAGTAAAGCACCCAACAGACTGTCAAATTACAGTGGGAAGGCTGGGGAATGTTGGGGAGGGGGGGAAAGAGATCAACCGAAGGACTTGTATGCATGCATATAAGCACAACAATGGATACAAGGCACTGGTGTAGGGGGGGGGGTGAGATGAGGGCATGCGACAGGGGGTAGGGGAGGCTGGGGGAAGGTCAATGGGGAAAAAAAGGAGATATATGTACTAATATATGTAATACTTTAAACAATAAAAAAATATTTTAAAAATAATAATTATAGGTCCTCAAGCAACTCATGTTTTTTTTTTCTTTTTTAAGGGAAAAATCTAAACAAAGTTCTGCTGCTCCAGCAAAAGATGAAGCAGGCCTCTGCCCCTGTCTCTCACCCCCCTCTCTAGGGTGCTGGCTCCGCCTGGGGGTTTCTCTGAAAAATGTCCTTCGATTAATTGAATTTGTTCCTGAAACAACTGCGGAAGAGGGACACTCCACACTCTGTCTGGCTCTCCTTCTGAGACCCCAGCACTTTGGGTTGTGTGGCCCCTGTAAGAGCTCAGATGGGATGGGGGGCTCCAGAGGCGGGAGAGGACACATCACACCACCTTGATCTCCACCCAGCGACCTCTGGCACCCCCAGTACGGCCCTTAGCCTGCAAAACATAGACACCAACAAACTGGTTCGATTCCCCCTAAACTCCAAACACACCTGACTCACGATCCATGTTACTGCTGCGGGCAGAAGGTGGTGTGATTTCAGCCTCAAACATGATGCTCTCCAGCCCCAGCACTGTCAGAAACGAAGACGAGACGGGGAGGCCTGCCCTGCAGACACCAGACCCTGAGCTGTGGCTGCTGTTCAGAAAGGAAGAGGCAGTCCAGCTTGGCGGCTGGCAGCCAATTGCTCTGAGGTGGGGTAGCAGCAAGGTGGGAGGCAGTTGGCAACCGCACCCACCACTGTGCTGGGCTCCAAGGCCTCCTCAGGCTCTTTTCCTCTTTTGCACAAAGAATCTGTCCCTGACGCCTGTGCACCCTGCATCCACCTGTCCAGGCTGCCCCTCCTCAAGGGCCACGCCTGAGCTGGCCCAAGACCTATGGCCCAAGCACAAGTCAGCAGCAGCTCTTGGCTGGCCTGTGCCTCAGGCCTCACTCAGTTCGGCCTCTCCACTCAGCATCTCAGGAGCCTCCTACCGTGCACCTTTGCTCCTGGAGGTTCCCGCCCGAGGCCACAGGGCTTCTGTGATCCCCAGAATGTAGCCTGGACCAGCCCAACCTCAAAGACCTCAAAGCTTTACTCCCGACCTTGCGTCTCCCTTCTTGACCTGCCTGGCACACAAGTCATCTGCAGCTGCCACTCTCTACCCTGGGAATGACTTCTTCCTCCCAGCCTCTCTCACCTGCCTATGTGCCTTTTCACTGAGCCATGTTTTCCTCCTTCTCTTTCTAGACGTGGTTTAACACCACCACCTCCCACCACCTCTGCTACCCATTCCAGCCTGGCTCAGCGGTGGCAGCTGCTTCAGGGACTACTCCTGCCCCAGAGGGTCCTTGTCTTCTCTTCAACTGGCACTGTTTCCGGAGCTCCCGGTGGGGGCACAGGCTCAGTTAATGTCTGCAGGACACGGGTCAGCCATGAGTGAGTGTTAGACCTCGGAAATGGCTTCTATACAGCGCTGCCTACCCACTGGATACCAGTTTGCAGCAAATAAAGTAGAAATTGAGGGTGTTTAGAAACCTTTCTGAAAATTGAACTGAGTGCTTGATGCCTGATCAATCCTATATAATAAAGAGGTAATATGCAAGTTGAACATCATGCCCTCACAAGATGGCTGCCTACAACCAGGCCAGCAGAGGGGCTGGTGAGGGATGACCAAATGACTGAACAAGCAGACTGTGTGGGGCGACCAGGCTGGCAGGGGTGGGGGGTGTGAGAGGCAACCAGGCTGGCAGGGGGAGCAGTTAGGGGTGACCAGGCCAGCAGAGGGGGGCAGTTGAGGGTGACCTGGCTGGCAGGGGGGGCAGTAAGAGGCGACCAGGCCAGCAGGGGGGCAGTTAGGGGCAACCAGGCCAGTTGGGGTGCAGTTAGGGGTGACAAGACCAGCAAGGGGGGCAGTTGGGGGTGATTAGGCTGGCAGGGGGGGGCAGTTAGGGGCAACCAGGCCAGTGGGGGGGGGTGCAGTTGGGGGTGACAATGCTGGCAAGGGGGGCAGTTGGGGGCAATTAGGTTGGCAGGGAGGGCAGTGAGGAGTGACTAGGCCAGTGGGGGGGAACAGTTGGGAGTGACCAGGTTGGCATGGAGGGCAGTTGGGGGGTGACTGGGCCATCAGGGGGGGCAGTAAGGGGTGACCAGGCCAGTGCGGGGGGGCAGTTAGGAGTGACCAGGCCAGCAGGGAGGGGACAGTTGGGGGTGACCTGGCTGGCAGTGGGGGGCAGTGAGGGGCAATCAGGCCAGCGGGGTTCGCAGGGGGGGGGGGGTAGTTAGGGGCAACCAGGCAAGCAAGCAGGTGAGTGATTAGGAGCCAGCAGTCCAGGATTGTGAGAGGGATGTCCAACTGCCGGTTTAGGTCTGGTCCCTGGGATTGGGCCTTAAACCAGCAGTTGGACATTCCCCAAGGGGTCCCAGACTGGAGAGGGTGCAGGCTGGGCTGAGGGGACCCCCCCACAGCCCCCCACATCCCCCACACCTCCACACCCCCACACCCTCCACCCATGCACGAATTCCGTGCATCGGGCCTCTAGTCTATACTAATAATAGCCTAGGGTCATCACAACCAAACGGGAAGACCAGTAACCAGGGAGTGCATGGAGCACCTCTCGGTTCCCTCCCCCCATCTCTTCCTACCCCCGGCCCACAGGCTGGATGCCCAATGGAGAGCCATGGGGAACCGGGCTGGGTGGCAGTGAAGCGGACTGGGGATTGGCAAGCGGGCACAAGGCAGACCTCCTGGTCCCTCCTCACAGCTGCAGTCTTCTGAAAGGCATGTGGCGCCTCCACTGCGCAGCCTCCAGGGACGCAGACTCACCACTATGAGAGGCTCTGGAGCGGAGACTTCAACAAGGACTTCAGCACCTCCTCAGGGGGGAAAACCACCACCTCCCTACTCCACAGCTGCTTCTGTGTCTACAAGAAACTGTGCATGCTCCTCCCTGCGAGATGGGCGGGGCCAGAGCCTGAGTTGAGTGGTTCCACAATGGCAGCTGAGCCAGTGCAAGGGATGGAGGGAGGGTGGGCTGGGCAGGAGCCAGGAGGAAGCCCCAGTTCCCTGCACCTCCTCCCACAGACATAGTCCTTCCAGGTGTTATGATAAAGAGTTGTGTTTCTCTAACTCTGTCCAGGTAAAGGAAACAAGTGTCTGTTGACCTCTGATTTTACTCTCTGAACCGCCAGTTAATCCCTCTGGATGCATCATATCCAACCTCCAAAGGATCCGAGGGGCAGGTTCAACCTTTGTTCCATAGTTGAGGAAACTGATCAATAAACACATGTGTCTCATGCCTCAGTGTCAACTCCCGCGGAAATCTCCTGGTAATAACTCAGATTGTATATCTAAGGGTATATTTTCTTCTGTTCTCATGTTTAATTCAACCCCAGGAATCAATTAATACAATAAAGAATAAAATGAGTTCAGAGGGCTCAGCATTGTATTCCCAGGGCCTTTGGTCCCACACAAACCGCAGAGCTCAGTTATCCTGAGATGAAAGAAAGGAAAAGAGAAACATGAAAGGTTTCCCAGCTCAGTCGCAGAGACATCTCATAGCCACATACTAAGGACATGACATTAACTTAGGGGTGGAAAGGACGCAAATGGAATAGAAGATGGAGCCATTTCTATTCAGATTCTAAGCAAGTTAACAAGGCAGAAGAAACACTGGACACTATGAAAGAATAAGATGAAATGGTCTGGTAGGGAGTGTCACAGACCTCGCAGGGACAGCACCTGGGGCTCCAGACATGACGGGAAGCGGGGGGGGGGGGGGGGGTGAGAGTGTGAGAGGAAGTGCATGGAAAGGCCTGGGAGTAGGAACAAGAGGGTGATATGCGGAAGGTGGGCCCCACCTGTGGGAGGTGGCCAAGTGCCCCCACCTCTGCTGAGGGGTGCATGCGTCTGTCCTGGGAGCTGCGGCTGATGGAGAGGGAGGCTATGGCTCGATGTGGATGAGTTGCCAATGAGAGCCCCCCAGCAGCCACAGTACTTGGTGTTCCCAACACGGCGGGAGCACAGGATCATGTACACAGCGTCACAAAAGAAAAAGCATCCTATTCCCAACTTATTCACAGACTTCTATTTCTGGTATCTATATTCCCAATGTGTCCACAAATACATTTGGAAAAAGAAAAAAGATTTGTACATAATATGACTGCATCTTTAGAAAACCCAAGTGATCACAACCAGAGCACTTTTAACACCTAATGAGCCAAATACACTGAAGAACAAAAATAGACCCAGAGACACAGACGCATGAACAGACTGTGGAACCTCAGAGGGAAGGCGGGGGATGGAGGTGGGTGGGAAGAGATCAACCAATGGCCTTGTGGCATATATGCATCACCCCTGGACACAGACAATGGAGTGGTGAGGGCCTGGGTGGGAGGAGTAGACTGGAAAAGGTTAATGGGGGGAAAGGGGACCTATGTAAACCCTTCAACAATAAAGATTTAATAAAAAGAGTAAAAAATAAAATAAAAAACTATAAGAAAAGAAAATAAAAGCCAAGAATAACTGCCCTGGCCAGGTGGCTCCATTGGTTGGAGCTTCGTCCTGTACATTGAAAAGTGGCGGGTTTGAACCCGGGTCGGGGTGTGTGCGGGAAGCCATTGAGCAAGTGGTGCCTAGAGGAGGGAGACTCCTCAGACCTAAACACAGTCCAGGCCTTGCCCATGATCCCAGCCCCGTCCTCTGCTGAGTGAGACCAGACCTCCCAGCTTTCTGTTGAGTCCCTGGTCTCTGAGTCATAAGGTCACTTCCCCATGTTCCCCAGTAACCATCTATACTAATAAAAGGGTAATATGCTAGTTAGACCAAGTGACCGGACATATTCTGGACATCTGACTTCCTTCCAGACAAAGCCACGGTGGTGGGGGCCAAGGCAGAGGTGGTTAGGGGCGATCAGGCAGGCAGGGAAGGGCAGTTGGGGGCCATCAGGCCAGCAGGGGAGCAGTTAGGCGGCAATCAGGCCGGCAGGCAGGCAAGCAGTTAGGAGCCAGTGGTCCCGGATTGCGAGAGTGATGTCCAACTGCTGCTGCCCTGCGGGATGGGGCCTAAACCAGCAGTCGGACATCTCCCAAGGGGTCCCGGATTGGAGAGGGTGCAGGCTGGGCTGAGGGAACCCCCTCCCCCAATTCATGAATTTCATGCACCGGGCCTCTAATCTTTATATATAAAAGCCCAGTGACCATTAGGGCAAATGACCAGAATGACCAGAACAACTGATGGCTATGACTCACATTGTGGCAGCCAACCAGCCTGATCTGGGCCCCGATCGGGCCTCCCCACTTCCCCCACCCAGCCGGCCTGCCCCCAATCAGCCCCCAACACCCCTAAATCACTGCCTGGCTCCCTGGTGCATGTACATTTAGTGAGAGGACAAGAAAATAATTATCAGCCCCTTCTGTCCCCGACCAGAGTCTCCAGAGGGCTCTGCTGATACTGCAACCAAGGTATGGAATTCTCCCTCCATGGCCAGCAGCCCCAGGAGACCTTCCAAGTTAGCCCAAAAGGCAACCTACGCATTAACAGGATGGCGGCCCTTTGCTGAGGAATGTACAGAGGCTGGGTGGGGATTTTGTGAAATTGCGGTTCCTTACAGATTAGGTGAGCTTTCAATCTCTCTTTAAAAGTGGCGGCCAAGAGGACCCGCAGGCTGCCAGGAGCAACAGCGAAGGGTAGGCACATTAAAAAACAGAAAACTTTTAAACCAACAGACATGAAGATCATATTGGGAAACTGAAGGCAGAGCCCCAGGAAAAACGCAAAGATCATTAAAGGGCCATCATTCATCTTGATATACGTTTGCAAAGAACACATAAACAACTTCATCTCATGGCACATGAAATACAAAACAGTTCTGTTGTGGGTTTTCTTTTGGCCATCCTTAATGTATAATTAGATCTAGCTGGGGGAAAGCTATAGCTTCCAACATTAGATCCCATGGCCAGCCCCGCCCAATGGGTCTCCATCGTGGCCGGCCGGCCACACCCACCCATGCAGGAATTCTTGCACTGGGCCTCTAGTCTAATAATAAAAATGTTGGGCTTGTATTTTGTATGCTTTTGTTTTACATATTTACTAGGGGCCCAGTGCACGAATTTGTGTACCTTGAAAAGAACTGTGGACCACAAGGCTGTGGTTTCACAGGGACCCATCCTCTGTGCCTCTGTCCATCCCCTCCCACCACAGCCCCTGGTCCCCTCTCTGCCAGCAGCCCTGCTCCTGCTGCCATTGCTGCTCCCAGGCACTGACGGCACTGGTCCCGCTCACACCCGCTGATGGTGTGGAGTGATTGGGGCCGGTGCCAGCAGTGGGTGCAAGCGGCAGCTGCTGCCCCTATTGCCCCTCAGGAGCAGGGGGGTGTGGAGAAGCCCTCAGGGGCAATCAGGGCTGGCAGCCGCCACTCGCACCCACTGACGGTGCTGAGCAATTGGGACCAGCGCCGGGCACTTGGCTGCGGGTGTGAGCAAGACCAGTGCCAACAGTGGGTGCAAGCGGCAGCTCCAGTGCTGACAGCAGGTGCGAGTGGGGCCATTGCTGGCAGTGGGTGAGAGAGGTGGCTGCTGGCCCCGATCACCCCTTAGGAGCAGAGGGAGGTGAAGAAGCCCTGAGGAGCGATCGGGGCCGGCAGCTACCACTTGCACCCACTGATGGTGTTGAGCAATCAGGGCCGGCGCCAGGTGCTGGCAGCAGGTGAAAGCTGTGGCACAGCGGGTGCGAGTCGGACCAGTGCCAGCAGCAGGTTCAAGTGCCGGGCAAGACCGTGGCACACAGGAGCAAATAATTTTCAGTAACCACCAGAGGCTCATCCTGATGACAGCGACTGGCGCCCTGCCTTGGTCTGGTGCCCCTGCTCAGCTGCTCCACCATCCCGCTGCAGCCAAAGCCCGCCATGTTCCGCACATGCCCCTTGGTGGTCAGCGCATGTCATAGTCACAGGTTGTTCGGTTGTTCCACCGTTCGGTCTATTTGCATATTAGGGTTTTATATATATAGATGCATACATTTTTCTATTTATTTTTGTTGTAGTTTATGAAAGTACTAGAGGCCCGGTGCATGAATTTGTGCATGGGTGGGGTCCCTCTGGGTGGCCTGCAGGGATTGGGCCAAAACCTGCAGTCCAACGCCACCTGCAGCTCCTACCTGCCGCTCCCGCTCATCCCAGCACCACTGTGCCTGCTGCAGGCTCACACCTAATCAGTCCCCATCAGGAGAGACTCTCGCTGCCACAGCAGTGCTCGCCAGCCATGAGCCCTGCATCTGGCACCCTCCCAAGGGGAGTGGCCTGTGGGATTGGGCTGAAACCGGCTCTCCGACCTTCCCCGCGGGGTCCCAGATTGTGAGAGGGCACAGGCCAGGCTGAGGGACCCCACTGGTGCACAATTGGGCCGGGGAGGGACCGTGGGAGGGCTCCAGGGTGTGTCCGGCCCATCTCACTCAGTCCAGATTGGCCTGACCCCAGCAGCAAGCTAACCTACCAGTCAGAGCATCTGCCCCCTGGTGGTCAGTGCACGTCACAGGGACTGGTCGACCAGTTGACTGTCTGCTCCCTGGTGGTCAGTGCACGTCATAGCAAGTGGTTGAGCAGCTTTAACATAGCATTAGCATATTACGCTTTGATTGGTTGTTCGGTTGTTCTGCTGTTCAGTCTATTTGCATATTACCCTTTTATTATATAGGATTGGTCTACAGTGGATTAGAAATCTGAAAAACGGGTTCTTTACTCCAAATACTTTGAGAAGCATTGTTCCCCAGCCTCCTGGTGGGGCCCAAGTGTGGGCATGGGTGTGGGAAAGGGAAGGGTAGACACTAAACATGTTTGAGTCTACATTTGCAAGGAATGCTTTTCCATATGATTTCATTTAAAAAACTTTCTTGGAATCAAACAACCCAGGTGATACACAGCTCATACAATAGTCTCCTGAACCCTGAGCCTCAAGGAGAATAAATTGCAGCTATGACAGTCAGCCCATCCCCCTAACTGGCCCTGACCATCTGTGTCGCGGGGCCACACCTTCAAAACTCTTCCCTCTCCCTCACCAGAGACATGCTGTTTAAATTTGTTTCCTCACTTTCCCCAAACCTGGCTTCCATTAGAGAACTATTTCCCAAATTAACCTTGGTGGCCTCCCCAGTAGAGAGTGCGAGAGATTTCCACATCTCCTCCTGCTTCTAACGGCCACGTTAGAAGCAGTGTTGCCCTAACTGGTTTGGCTCAGTGGATAGAGCATCGGCCTGTGGACTGAAGGGTCCTGGGTTCAATTCCAGTCAAGGGCATGTACGTTGGTTGTGGGCACATCCCAGTAGGGGCTGTGCAGGAGGCAGCTGATCTATGTTTCTAACTCTCTATCCCTCTCCCTTCCTCTCTGTAAAAAATCAATAAAATATATATTTTTTTTTTTAAAAAAAAGGAAGCAGTGTTTTCTGGGTAGCACTGGTAGTGAAGTGATCATTCTGGCAACTGTTCTCTGAAATCTGCACAGAGGCTGTCTTTGATGGCAGGTATCCCGTTGCTCCCCCACTGCCACCCTGAGGCCATGTTCACTGATGCTAAGGAACTTCACATTAAATCGCCTCCTGGGTGCTGAGCGAGGGGAAATGGTGTCTACAGAGCCAAGAGGCTGTGCTCTGGGCACCAAGGCAATGCTGACCCTTATCTGTGCTCAGGAGGAGAAAGGAAGCAAGTCCCTGGTCATTGCGCTCCACACTCGCTGAGAAAAAGGTCAGAAACAGCGTGGCGATCGTGCACTCAAAGTTCACATTCAGTTTCCCCAGAAATGGTTTTCTCAGCCGGGACCTCCGGGGTCAGCCAGATTGTGCTATTTCTTTGCAGGTCGAACACATGGTGATAAAGTTCAGGGCCCAAAGTGTCGTTTCAGAAACTATGCTTGCCGACTCAAGCATTTAGGGAAATACACAGGCGGGAGCTTAGAATGGAAGCCCCTTCCTCAGCATGAACCGTTCCCACTCCTAGCCCACACCCTCCCGCACGCTCACGTGGAGGTGCCAGGAGACTGGGTTTGACCAATGGGACAGCAGCAAGTGGGGCCTAGGCAGAGGTGGGGAAGGGCTTCTGCCTTGGCACTGGCCTCCTGGCTGCTCTTTGGAACCTGAGTGCAGTGAGTGCGCCTGGATTTGCCTACTGAAGCCGAGGAGCCATCCCGGCCGAGGCCCTTCAAGGCCGACCAGCATGCTCACTGCCAGGTCTGAGAGAGGCCAGGCTCCCTCATGCTGACCGTGGGACCAGCCAGGCCAGCCCAGACAAGAAGGACCACTGAACTGACCCATAGCATCATGAAAAATAACTACTATGTGTTGCTTTCAGCCAGTAAGGTAGTTTGTTGCACAGCAAAAGCCAACTGATATTCATTCATTCATTCATCAGCTTGTTCATTTAACAAATGTTTGCTGAGTGCCTCCTGTTGAGTCACTGTGTGAAGCATAAGGCACTCGAGTCTCAGGCCCTTCAAGCCATGAGTGTACTGAGGCCTAATACAGTCTGACAAATAGGAGCTACCAAACACTTTGCTCTATAGACAAGTGATTCGGAATAACTACCAAGGGAGAATTAAAGATTTCAGGTTTTAAAAGTATGTTGCTTAACTTCACTTTTGAGAATTTTATTCAAGAAAATGTTTTCAGGATCTGTGCACATTTAATTGCAAGAATGTCCTGTCGTAGTCTTGTTTTCAGTGACTCCATTTTATTTGTTTGAAAACACATCGGTTGTAACAGCGACCTGGTCTCTATGACAATTTGGTTGAAAATAATATTGCCATTGTGGGTGGGTGTGGGCAATTTTGATCCATGGTGGGGTAGTTTTATGACATTTTTGTATCTTTAGGCACAAGATATGTAAATATTTTTTAGAAATGTTGGTGTGTGTTTTTCTACTTTTAAAATTTCTAATAACCTTCCAGCTGATCAAGCATACTTTGGGGCTGCTAATAGTAAGCAGAAAACAAGTTTTATGTCTATCAGGAGGGAGTTGCTTAGATGGTGGCACAAACACAAAATGGGTACTTATATTATGTATAATATGGTAGAGATATGCTAGGTATATGCCTCTACCTACATCAACAGATGGGCAGGGTTCTCTAGAGAAACAGAAGATGTTTTAAGGACCTGCTTCCCATGCCTGAGGGGCCTGCCATGGCTGATGTCTGTAGGGCAGGTTGCTCACTGGCCAGGCAAGAGGGTTTCAGTGCTACAGACTCAAAGCAGAACTCCTCCAGGAAACCTCAGTCTTTGTCCTAAAGGCCTTCAACTGATTGGATAAGGGCCACCCAGATTGCCCGGGTAACCTCCTTAGAGTCAGCTCCTTCCAGATGTGAGTCTCAGCCACACAGTCCTTCCATCGCAGCAGCTTGGCTAGTTTGACCAAACACCTGGGCTCCATAGCCACGCCAAATTACACAAAATATAACCGTCACTGTCGTGTTATAAGTTTATTTAGTCTATTTTTAAAGATAAAAATAATAACATATATGTCCATAAAATAAATCAGGAAAGGTACACACTGCCATGTTAACATTGGCATTCTCTGGAAGGGTTAGAGAATTGTTGGTCTCTCTCTTTTCTGCTTGTCTAGTTTGCTGTTTTGCCTGTAAAAATAACTTTATTATTGAAGGAAAAGAAATAAATAAAAGGAACACAGAATTAATGAAAGAATCTTGCCTTTCAGCCAAAACCCACCAGGAGCACCCTGGGTTTATTGTTGCAGCCAGGAGGCAGGTGCGCTGTGGGTGCTCGGCACTTGGCACAGGGCTGGATGTCAGGTGGGTAATTTGGGGCAAGGTGTCAGAGCATAGGTTCACTCTAGATTGGGTGCTATCAGAAAGCAGAGGCAGTTCTCTGACGAGTATCACAATAAATCTTATTGTATGGCAGGCAGGCAAAGCTACAATTAACAAAGCAGCAGTCACTCATGTTAGGAGAGAGCGGGATGTTTGGTGTTTTGTGGGCTGTGCGGTGATCGTGTGTTTGTTCAGTTTATCACGTCACAGGGTGAGCGAGTCGGTGTGATGCCTGTGAGCGCACCTGTCCAGGTGGTGCTGAGCCCGGTGATCAGAGCAGGAGCAGGTCAGAGGCGGCTTCTCTTCTTTCAGAAGCATAGGATCTGTATCTGTACTTTACAAATCAGTTTTCTTTTTAGTCACTAGTTATTTTCTGTTTCTTTAACCATGTTCTGTTAGAAATTTTTATTTGGCAAATTGAAATAAGATTATTTTTCAATCAGTGATGCACGTGTCATAGCTTCCCGGTGCTCTGCACCAGGCAGAGGGGGGACCTGCACGCGGGCGCTTCGTCAGGTGGCGATGGCGGCACAGGCTGTCTTCTTAATCCCCAACGGAGCTCCATTTGGTGAGAAATGTGGAAACATTTAACAGTAGAAAAATGGAAAACTAACAAAAAGTTTATGCTGCATGTACACCTGAAACTAATACAAAATAATATTGAATGTAAACTGTAACTGAAACAAATTTTTAAAAACTTAAAAAAATGTTTGTTAACTAGACACTGATAGATTCAAATTAGTCTTTTCTTATTCACATTAAAATTACTTATTAAATATAGTTTTGTTAAAAAATAAAGTATAGATTTTGTTTAAAATTTTAAAAAATAAATGATATTGATGAAAGATGCATACAAATTTGAAAAATCATTCCAGGCAAAATTTCCCCTTGGCATACAAAACTCTCTATTTTGTATGCATAAACATAGTGACTAAAATTTTTCTTATCAACAAATTCAACATCCTGATCACACTGACAGCTAAATCAATTTGCTTTGGCCAAATTGCTCTTAATATTATTTTTTTAAAGATATATTTTATTGATTTTTTTATAGAGAGGAAGGGAGAGGAATAGAGAGTTAGAAACATCGATGAGAGAGAAACATCAATCAGCTGCTTCCTGCACACCGTCTACTGGGGATGTGCCCGCAACCAAGGTACATGCCCTTGACTGGAATCAAACCTCGACCTTTTAGTCCGCAGGCCGACGCTCCATCCACTGAGCCAAACCGGTTAGGGCTAAATTATTTTTTTATTTTGAGTTGGAGAGAGAGAGAGAGAGTTGCTGTTCTGCTTATTTGTGCACTCGTTGGTTGATCCTTGCCTGTGCCCTGACTGGAGATCAAACCTGCAGTTGTGGTGTGTGGGGCGACACTCTAACCAACTGAGCGACCCAGCCAGGCCCATTGCTCTTGACCCAATTGTCTGCTCTGGTGAGTATCAGCGAAACAATGGGAATAACCTAACATCCAACAAGAAGCTTACTAAAGAAATCTAAACTAGTCATGGTTCATCAATGTAACGAATGCCACGTATTTAGTTAAAGCAATGTAAATACACATTTATCTTTAAAGGAGTAAATGAATTCCTCTAATCATTTAAGAAAAGAGTTGCATGAACAAATAAGCCAAATTTAGTTGACCATGTAGCAAACTCTAGGAATTTAACCAATGGGAATGGATACTCTTTTTCTCTTAAAAATTACCCACATTTCCACTTCTATTTACTTCATCAAACCTACTATTTCCTAAATAGTCTGTGCTGGTATTTCAGAGCATAAGCACCAAATGGGAAGCAAATCCACTCAGTTCCCAAATGGTAATCGTGATGCTAAAGACATGCCATCCATCCGGTCCAATCCCAGGCAGAGGAGGCTGAGCCCACATCAACCTGAGAGAGATTTCGTTCTTGAAGCCATGATGCCTGCTTCTCCTGGACTTTGGTTTAGAAACTTTTTTTTAAATAAAAGCTTTGTTGAGGTGTAACTGACATGCACACCTGGTGAACTTTGATACATTCATATGCAGGGAATTAGAACCCTGATGGAGAGAACCGCACACCCAGGCTCCTCTTTCCGCCTCCCTCCTCCCTCCCCAGCCACGGGCAGGCAGCCACGGGCCTGCTCTAGGTCCCTGCTTTTGCATTTCCTGGAGTTCTATATTGTTGCAAGTGTTAGCGGTTTACCCTTCTGGTAGCTGAGCAGTATTTTCGCATGTGGATGTACATATTTCGTCTAAGTGTTTATTCATTGGTTGAGGGACACTGGGTTGTTTCCAGTTTGGGGCCATTAGGAATCAAGCTGCTGCAGCCTTTGTTGAGTGGACGGCGCTTTCCTTTCTCGCTGAGTACCTGCGAGTGGAATGGCTGGACTTCATGGCCAGGTGTAGGTTTAAATTTTTAAGAAACTGCCGAATTGCTGTTCAAAGTGATAGCACCATTTTACCTTCTTTTGTTGTTGTTCTTGTTTTATTACAAATTTTCATGTTCACACTATTGCAGATGCCTCCCCACCCCCCATTTTCCAGTCTCCACTCACTCCTGCCTCCCCCTCCCCTGACCTTCACCACACTATTATCCATGTCCATGGGGTATGCATGTATGTTCTTGGCAAATCCCTTCACCTTCGTTATCCAGTCACCCTGCCACCTCCCCTCTGTCTCCCACTGGTCTACTCCATGCTTCTCGTTCCATTTTGTTCATTAGATTCCACATATGAGTGAGATCATATGGTATTTGTCTTTCTATGACTGGCTTATTTCACTTAGTGTAATACTCTCCAGGTCCCTCCATGTTGTCAAAAAGGGTAAGAGTTCCTTCCTTTTTACAGCTGCATAGTATTCCATGGTGTAAATGTACCACAGCTTTTATCCACTCATCTGCCAATGGGCACCTGGGCAGATTCCAGATCTTGGCTATTAGAAATAGCGCTGCCATGAGCATGGGGTGCATATATTTTCTGGTTGGTGTTTCTGTTTTCTTAGGATAAATTCCCAGAAGTGGGATCACTGGGTCAAATGGGAGTTCCATTTTTAATTTTTTGAGGAAACTCCGTACTGGTTTTCACAGTGGCTGCACCAGTTTGCATTCCCACCAGGCAATGAACTAGTGTTTCCTTTTCCCCACATCCTCGCCAGCACTTGTTGTTTGTTGATTTGTTGATGGTAGCCATTCTGACAGATGTGAGATGGTACCTCATTGTCGTTTTAATTTGCATTTCTTTATCAACAGTGTGAGGGTTTGGACTTTGTTTTAGACCCAGATAGAAGCCCCTTAGGAGGGCTGCCTTGACATAAGCATAGCTAAGAGGAGGCCTGGGTGGAAGTGGGGGATGTGACAATTGTGCGGCACCAGCGGTGGTGCCATCAGAGAGGAGGCGGGCTCTGCGTGGGCGGAAGTGGAAGGGAAAGAACCCCAATGAGCTGCTGGGACTCCATGCAGTGTTGTTGGTGTCAACAACCAAGGAGTGTCGGGGAGACTGGGGTTCTCCCAAGGAAGCGCCGGAGCTAGTGGAGGAGGAGGCAGGGAGAAAGGCGGAGGCTGGGCTGATACCAGATTTGCATTTTACAAAATGCCTTGATTTGGGATTGCTCAGCCTTTCCCCAGGGGGCGGGGAGGGGGCGCGATGATAACCCTAAGGCTTGCATTCTGAATCCTGCAAAAGCAAATCACTGTTTTTAAGTCTCACAGTTAGAGATAGTTATTGGATGTCTCTTGAGCATGTGGCCAGAGGCCTTTCTGCGGGGAACCCTGGTCGGCCCACCCCCAGGTTGCTGCACCCCGTTGCTGCTTTCTCGGCCTCACACGAATGGAATCACTGACTGGGACCTTGCTGGCTTCCCAGCTACTGCCTCCAGCTCTCAGGTCTTGTCCTCCCCACAGAGCCTCTCCCGCGGCCACTGTGACCTCGCAGAAGCCGCTCCGAGGGAGACACGAAGCAGCCCGCAACACCCGCGCCAGGGAAGGCGGGGCAGGATGCTGGGCGAGTCCCGGACGCTGAGCTGTGGTTCAGGCTCCGCCAAGTCCTCAGCCCCCCCCCCCCCCCACACACACACACACACACACCTCCTCCCGGGGAGAGGAGACCCTTTAGAGGCCCAGGCTAGAGCAGAAAAGCCGATGGCCAGGGCCCTGGAGCCGGCGGAGGCGCTGCTCGCGGGCGGGGCTGGTGCAGCCTGCTCCGCGGACGCCCTCCCGGCAGCGCTGGAGGGTCCCCCCGGCACCGACTCCCTCCGCGGCGCCTCCCGACCCGGGCTGAGCCGTCACCGTGGCCAAGGGCTCTGCGCTGCACAATCTTCTTTTTGTAAAACACTGATAAGGAGAAGGACCGGAACCGCAGCCACGCGCCCTGGGTGCTTGCCAGGACTGCGTGCAGACGCTGTGCTCCACGCCACCGACCTCTTATCCCCTCCGCTCATCGCCCCCACGGTGGGCGTGGTATTAACGCCATTTTACAGCCACTGTCCCTGCACGTCACCTCCTAATTTCCAGACCTTTGGTGGCTGCCAATTAGTCAGAACAAAAGCTCCGCCCCCCAAAGCCTCCTTTTTTGCAAAAAGTCCTTTCCATTTCTGCTAAACTGGTCCTTTGCTAAGACCTTAACCTGGTCGGCTCTAATGAGCTTCCAGACGAGCGAGGTTGAGCTGCCTTCATTCCTGCCCATTTCCACTTGCTCCTTTATTGTAGACCTAATATGTGAGGCTATGTGCCAGGCTCAGTGCTGACCCGAGATCCGGGGAGCCTTACACTCTAATAAGATGTATGAATACTATTCAAATATTTGCAAAAGCTTTGACTAGTGCCTCGGGTGTGTTGAGGGCTTAAGAGACATCCATGAAGAAGTGCCGAGGACCCCAGGGGCCATGGACAGGGCTGCTCTGTCAGCTGCCGCCTTCCTCCCGCCCTGGGAGAGAGAGCGCGGTCTTTAGGCTCCACCTCCTCCTCTGGGCGGCTGAGCCACGGCCCCGCGGCCTCGCTTTCTTACGGTTAAGCGCCTTCTCTCTCAGCTGGAGGCCTGCGAAAGCGAGCTCCTCACTGGGGGCGGCCCTGCCAGGACCCCGCAGGCAGGGCTCGGAACGGCGCCCAATGGCCGGCTTCCTAGTCCATTGCCTCCACTGTTTCCGTTTCCCCAGACCCCGACCTGAGATGGGACTTGAGCAAGTAGTTTATTCGGGAACTGAAAGGAATGCTGGCAGGGCAGTGGGGAAGGTGGTCAGTAAAAGGCGTGATATCAGCAAGTGAGCCGTGGGAAACGAGCTTCATGCTGCTGGGAACTCCTGAGCAGGGCTCAGAGCCCACCGCAAGGTCACGGTGCCAAGTGAGGAGCGAGCGGGTGCCTTTCACCAGCTCCCGTCACACCGCTGAGAGCTGCGTGTGTAGGTCCAGGACGATTCCTTGGCATTTCTGGTCCCTGCAAGGCAGGTAAACTGGGCGTGAGCAGCCAGAGGAAGCCCAGGGGGAGAAGCACGGGCATGGGGTGCACCCTGCCGCAAGGGCCTATTGCTCCCACATTGTAGTGAGGATCCCGAGTTTTGGAGAAGTTTCCAATGGCAAGCACATGCGATGCCGAGGGGCACTGGCGCGTCTTGCTCTTCAGGAGCCCTTCTGGCTCCCCAGGCTCAGAGCCGCAGCCCCACACCTGCTTCCGGACCCCGAGCCTCTTACGCGGCTAATCCAGCCGCAGGAGCAGGTCACTCCGGGCTTCTGAGGAAGCCCGTGCGCTGCTGAGGCCCCTTCACGGTATCGTCTCTTGGATTTTGGAAATTGAACCACACAATTTGGTGACATCCTGGGCCTCCAACAAAACCCAAATGTCCATCCAACCCTTCCTCTCCCTCCATGGAACTCCCTAAAACGCAGTTAGGGTTAGATGGGGACAGAGGACAGAGTCTCTCATGGAACGCTTCCCCATCTGCTGGAGGCAAGGCCTCCAAGCGCCAAGAACACAGCCAAGGTCCTGGGGTCTGCTATCCTGGCGAAGGCTCTCTCGCCTCACCTCTGACTTCTTCACTTTGGACAACCAGGAAACTGGCCCTGGGGCTGGGAGCAACTTGGAAGGCCATCGGGCGGCTGCTCTGGCCCTGGAGGTGGAACAAAGGGCCATGTCAGAGCCCGTGGGGCCATGTCAGAGCCCGTGAGCCAGGCCTATAAGGCCCCACTCAATTAGCTTCCCAGCTGGCCCCCACATGGCAGCACGCAGGTGACCTCATCACAGCTAAGGCCGGGTGGAGCCTGCTTTGCGCAGGAAAAGAAAGCATAACTCCATTTAAAAACCCAGACTGAAGCAGCTTCAGCAAAGACCATGAACCCTGCCAAATAGGCCTTTTATTTCTACCTCAGCCTCATTTAAAACAGGGCCAGCGCCTGGACTTTAACAGCAGCTACTTAGAGGCGGCTGTGAGCCACTTGTTTGAAACTGAATCGCTGTTTTTGTTGAACCATTTATTCTCATTCTCGCCAGCAGAGCTGGGGGAGGAGTTTCCAGCCTCTTTGGTGGACTGTCCAGTGCAGTCATCGAAGGAAGGCTGCAATCCAGGCCTGCAACCTGCCACCCCCTCCAGTCCCACAGGGCAGGTCAGCACCCAACTCTTCGTTGCAACCCCAGAGGCGATGCATTTGAGAGAACCCCCTCTGAAAAGTGTCATTTCTAAGTGAAGGGTCCATTGGTCCCCATCTCCCAACACCCCCAGGTTTCCGTTCTGTGTGTGGTGACCTGCAGCTCAGCAGTGACAGCGTGTTTGTGCCCAGGGCTAGATGGCTACTTCCTCTGTGTTTTAGCAGGAAGCTATTTGCTGCCTCCTGGACAAGTAGACATCTTAGGGACAGATGTTTCTTTGGAGCCTCCAGTTCCCAGATAGGCTCTCCATTCATTCATTCAGTCAGTCAGCCAGTCATTTGCACATACATTCACTAATTTATTCATTCATGTTCTTAGGACAGTGCCTGGCACATGAGGACAGCGTGTCTGTAGTTGACATTTGTATTCACAGAGACCTCCTTCTGTATTCAAGGGTTAGGAGATGAAACAAGACCCAGCCCCACCTTCGCAGAGAGAGATCATACTGTCAGAATGTGGCTGTCCACCCAGCCTGCATATTGGAATCACCTGGGGAGCTTTTAAGAAAGTGGATGCTGGGCCCCCCGATTCTGATTGAATTAGTGGTGGGCCCGGCTTTCGTGCTGCAAAGGCCCCTGGTCAAGCCAATGCTCAGTCCAGGCTGAGAACCACAGCTCTTGGGGGAGGTGGACAGCAAAGAGCTGGGCCCAGGGTGGAGGGGCAAAGCAGGTGCAGGCCCCCCAGGAGGAGGAGGGCTTTCTAGAGGAGCTGAAATCTGAAACCAAGGGCAGCAGGGGCAGGGCCAAGGTGCTGGGAGCAGAGGCGGGAGAGAGGGTCTAGGGGACAGGGAAGCGCAGGCTTAGGCACAGGGATGGAAGGCAGGGACACAACAGAAAGGTGTGAACTCTGCCCAAAGGCGGGGAGGAGCAGAGGAGGATCACTGGCTGCATTCAGAAAGCTCTCTGCTATAGATTGGAACTGGCGGAGGGGGGGGGGGGGGCGGGGGGAGCGGGGAGGGGGGAGGGAGTGAGAAATGCAGTGACCGGCACCAGGGATGTATCCCCAGTAGCAGGCCATGAGAGACAGTGGAGGGTAGGTGTCAGAGTTGTCCCACCCAAGGAATGAGGAAGCTGACATTGCTCCAGGGCTGCTTCTGGGGTGGAGGCTAACTTCCGAGCATTCGGCTTGTCCCCTGCCCACTTCCCAGAACTCTCCTGGCCAAGGAAAGTTCCCTGGCAGAGCCCTAACCAGTTTGGCTCAGTGGATAGAGCGTCAGCCTGCGGACTGAGGGGTCCCAGGTTTGATGCCGGTCAAAGGTATGTACCTTGGTTGCTCAAAGGTATGTACCTTGGTTGCGGGCACATCCCCAGTAGGGGGTGTGTAGGAGGCAGCTGATTGATGTTTCTCTCTCATCGATGTTTTTAACGCTCTTCCCTCTCCCTTCCTCTCTGTAAAAAATCAATAAAATATATATTTTTTTTAAAAAGTAAGGTCCCTGGCAGAATGCCAGGCATGAGCAGCAGGAAGCCAGCCAGTGTGTAGGAGCGGGGGGTGTGGGAGCATGTCTGCGGGGCTGCAGCCCAGGATGCGACTAGGTCTCTACCCAGGAGTTAGAGAAGGAGAGGTTGAGACCAGTTACCCACTCCAGTGAGTGTGGCCTGATTGAGGGGAGGAGTGACCTCCTGGACGCTGAGGAAGGGCAATCTGAAGTGAAGCTTGGCCCCAGCACAAGATCAGCACAACTGTAGGCAGGCGACAACCACCACCTGCCCTGCGGGCTGGGCAGGACTGCGGGTGGTGGTTATCTGAGCTCCTGGGCATTTGCTTTTCAGGAGAGAGGCGTTTGCGGTATTGATAGAGGCCGGGCTACAGGCTCATGAAGGAGCTTAAAACCCAGTTTTGTTTCTGGTTCACCCCTAGCCCCAAGCTGTGCTCCTCTCTGGCTCCCGTGACAGATTTGCTGACATCATCCTTGGTTCACTTCTCTTCCTGTGTCCCCTATCCACTTAGCTGCTGTGTTAGTTGTGAATTATTTGAGGGCGAGGAGAAGAAATCAACTCAAACTAGCTCAAGTCCAGGAGACCAGTGTATTAGATGACTGTTAGAGCAGGAGGAGGGGCCGCGGGCAGGGAATAGGCCAGGCCCCTGTGGGCTGGGCAGCAGGCACCACAAAGACCCCAGGAGTAGAGAGACGCTCTTCTCATTCTCCTCTCTGGCCCCGTGGTCTCTCGTCTTTCCCTCTCTCTGTTCATCAGTTCTAGCTCTCACTCCTGCTCCCTTTTGCCACCCCTCTCTCTCTCTGGTATTCCTGCTCAGGTGAGCACATGGCCACGCCTACCTGGAACATTATGTGGCCTCTTAGTGTGAGATGATATAAATGGACATCAGTCTCTATGTCTTCATTCCTAATTCTCAGGGGAGAATAACCGGATTTTAAGTAATGAAAGATCCAACTCAAACTGGCTTCAGGAAGAAAGCATATCCAGTGGCTTAAGTAACTTCAAGGTAGAGAGTAAATGGAGGCGCGTTGGATCCAGGGGCTCAAGCTCTTTTACTGTGAACTGAGCTCTCAGCCCAGTTTGCTCTGTGTGGGCTGCATTCCCAGGCAAGTAAGTTCCCTCCACACGTAGACCGTCCAGTGTCCAGTCTCAGCAGAAAAAGGGCTTCTGTCTGCCTGAAGTTCCCGTTAACTTCCGGGTGTCTATGTGCAGAGCCACGCAGGGTCAGCCTTGTGCTGGGCCAGGTGCTCGGTACAGTGGTGGGAAATGCTGAGTGGCCAGATCTAAGTGGCGTGTGGCTGTGGGACCAAAGGGACGAGGAGGAGAGGCTGCTTCTCCAGAGGCAAAGAGGTGCTGGAACCAGAAGGAAGAGGGGTGGCCATCAGCAGGCAACATAAACCAACGAGGAGGCCATGGGAGTGACAACCCCCCAGCCTGCCCCCAAGAGCTCTGACCAAGGCTATTGACTCACGATGTCATGGAGCCCGGTGCCACCAAACCCTCTTGGAGGTGCTGACAGTGTCTGGGAAGCCTGCCCCTGCCTCAAGCCCCAGGCACGGCTGGCTGAACCCTGCCTGCAGTGCAGAGCCCGCTCCTGAGTATGTCCTGTCGGGTGCAGGTCGTCAAATAGTTCAAACATGACCCTGCCTCTAGCCACACTCATCTGTCCTCCTTCCCTTGACTCTGACCCACGTGCCCCACACAGTCAGCTTCCTCAACCCTGATCTGAGCTGCTCACAGGGCTCCTTGTGCTCCTGCATCAGGTCCTGTCTCCTTCGCAGGTCTCAGGCTCTGGCTCCTTGTGGTCTGGCCCCAGACGCCTTTTCAGCCTCATCGTCCTGTCCAGGCCCACTCGAACTGCTGGCTTCCCATCCACGCGTGGCTCAGTGTGCCCCCTGCTCTCCAGAGCTGCTTCCTCCATGGAGGAGATACTTATAGAGGGCCCATGAGGCTGTGACATGCAGAGGCTCAGCCAGGGAGGCATGGGAACTGGCCAGAGGAGCTCCCAGAAGGAAGGTGCCTGGAGGTTGATAGGACGCACGGGCCTGGGGCACGGGCTGTCATGCTGGGACCCCGGGGTTCTGGAGGCAGCCTCCAGCACACCTCCCGTTCGCTGATGCTTTTCACACGCTGGCACCCATGACTCCTAATCTTATTCAGTCCTCACCCCACCTGCAAGGTGAGGCTGTACAGAAACTGCAGCTCAGAGAGAAGAGATGAGCTTGAGATCAGAGAGAAGAGCAGCAAAGCTATTTGCTGCCTCCTGGACAAGTAGACATCTCAGGAACAGATGTTTCTTTGGAGCAGTGCTCACCGCCTCGGGCCTGGCATCCTTCCGTGGTAGACTGCACGCTCCATACCAATCACCAGAGGGTGGGAGGTTCTATTCTGACAGTTGCCAGAGGGGAGGGTGGTTGAGGGGCTGGGAGAAAAACGTGAAGGATTAATTGGAGGTTATGAAGACAGTCCTGGGAATTTAAAGTATAGGGACTATGGTCAGTGATGTTGCAATAACTCTGCATGGTGTCAGATAGGCACTGGATTTATCAGGGTGATCACTTCCTAAGTTATATAAATGTCGAATCCCTGGTTTGTACACCTGAAAATAATACAATATGGTATGCTAACTGTAATTAAAAATACTTACAAAATAAAAGAAGATGGAATGTTCTAGAAAACTGAAAAGAATGACCTGGCGTCCCACAAGCCTGCTGGCGCAGAGGAGCCACTATCCACCAGAAGAAGGCTGCAGCTTATTCGCAGGTAAATACGGTAATCCCTTGCCTTGGCCTCCCAGCAGCAGGTAAATACGGTAATTCCTTGCTGGGCTCCCAGCAGCAGCAGGGATGGGAGCTGATTATCAGACCTGTTTAGGGGCCTGTGGTTGGAGAGATGATGGGTGATAAACGGCTCCAGTGAAGTAAAGGCTCTGCGTGGGAGGTGGGAACTTTCCCAGGAGGCGCTTTGCCTGGCAGCCCCACTCCAGCCGCCCGCCCGCCCCGAGGCAGGGCAGGGGATCTCTCCAAACCCCGTGAAGAGGGAGGTTCTCCTCTCCTTAGTGACGGGTGAGGTGCTGGGCAGAGCACGTCAGGTTCTGCTCTTTGGGGCAGGATCTTGATAATGAATAAGAATTTCAAGGAAATCTCCAGAAGGAAGGAGAATCAACCCCTCACTGAGCTAAAGCATCTTGGTCACTTGGTAAGTTTTATAAATTTCCTAGCTTCGTGTGGAGCATTTTACACAGAATCAGTTTTTTCTTCTGAAATGCCCATTCATCCAGCTATCCAACCATCCATTCGCCCGTTCATTGACTTATTCACTCATGCATCATATACAAAATACCTAAGGCTGGCAGTTGACAGATGGGGTCAGTGGGGTTAGCCACTTATTAGGTGACCTCAGGCAATTCACCTCACTTTCCAGAGCCTCTGGATACTAACACCGGATTCGCAGGACTCTCAGGATTATTGTGAGAATGCCCCCGAGGACTGAGCCCAGTGCCTGGCACACACAACTT
This sequence comes from Plecotus auritus, assembly GCF_963455305.1. Classification (NCBI taxonomy): domain Eukaryota; kingdom Metazoa; phylum Chordata; class Mammalia; order Chiroptera; family Vespertilionidae; genus Plecotus; species Plecotus auritus. Next base: position 117,547,699 of record NC_137773.1, on the reverse strand, counting down.
GCCCAGTGCTCCAGGGGGTGGAAAAGAAGCCACAGGGGTTTCAAAACAAATCAGAGAGCTGCCTGATGGGCTCACAGTCTAGCACACAAATAACTCAGAAAAGAGAGGGCATGGATGTTAGAAGAGGCACAAACAACTAACATGGCAAGAGATGTCTTCCCATTGAAAGAAGGAGGAAGACTCAAGGGCACTGGGAGTGACACTTGAAGGAGGGGTAAGGAGAAAGGGTCTTCTTGGGAGGAGGGGATGATGAACACACAGGCAGGTCCGTAGAACTCCGCTTCGCTATGCAAAGTGTGGCTCATGGGGGAGCAGCGCCTTGGAGCGTGTTTGAAATGCAGACTCTCAGGCCCACCCAGACCCACTGGGTCAGAATCTGTGTTTGAACAACCACGAGGTTCATGAGCAGATGGAAGTCCAAGGAGCACAGGGCAGAAGACTTCTGATCTGTGAAATTCTATCTGGGGAAGAAAGGAAGGAGAAAAGAAAGCTTGTTCAGGCGAATGGCAGGGGCATGTGGATGAGCCCACACTGGGCCCGTGGCTGGGGCACATGTCCTAGAATCAAGGGTCCCCAGGTGTGTGGGGAGCAGATCTCCAGAGAACCTGGAGGGTATGTTTCGGAATAGAATGTTCTCTGAAACTGCACTTGAACCTGTTGGCTCCCGTTCCCTGGTGATGGGGTCAGTCCTGCCCATTCACGCCCTCACATATGGGCCCGATGCCTTGCCAAGTTCCACCCCGTGTCGTCCTGAGCCTCAGGCAAGGTCCCTTCCTCTTGGCCTCAGTTTCTCCATTGCTCAAGTCCAGGTCAGTGTGCATGGTCCCTAACGTCACCTCTCCCGCAAACCCTTCTATCCATACACTGACTCGCACCCCAGTGGCGTGGGAAGTCTCCATACTTCTGTCTTAGCCTGGGTCCCAGAAGCAGGTGAAGCAAATATTCATGGGAAAGGGACTTGCTAGGAAGTGGGACATGGGCTGGGATGTGTCCTGTGTGGGGAGGGCCAAGGATGTGGATCACTCCTTGGATGTTCTGCCAGGATTAACACCAGCCAGGTGAGGAGTGGGCGGGCCATAGATTCCCAGCACGTCCAGCTCCAGCCACCTGGGCACAGCCCAGGCGTCCCGGTCCCCGGCTCCAGCCACCTGGGCACAGCCCGGGCGTCCCGGTCCCCGGCTCCAGCCACCTGGGCACAGCCCGGGAGTCCCGGTCCCCGATTCCAGCCACCTGGGCACAGCCCGGGAGTCCCGGTCCCCGATTCCAGCCACCTGGGCACAGCCCGGGAGTCTCGGTCCCCGATTCCAGCCACCTGGGCACAGCCCGGGAGTCCCGGTCCCCGATTCCAGCCACCTGGGCACAGCCCGGGAGTCCCGGTCCCCGATTCCAGCCACCTGGACACAGCCCGGGAGACCCGGTCCCCGATTCCAGCCACCTGGACACAGCCCGGGAGACCCGGTCCCCAGCTCCAACCACCTGGGCACAGCCCGGGAGTCCCGGTCCCCGGGCTGCAGGGGGTGGAGTGAGGGTGAGATGATCACTGCGGGCCCAACTCAGGTTCTTAAGCCATCCTATATAATAAAAGCCTAGGTGGCGTTGCATGCACGATGTCATCACAAGATGGCCACCACAAGATAGCTGCCACAAGATGGCCACATGCACAGCAGAGGCAGGGCCCAGTGGCTGCTCCGCGCAGTGATGCCTGGGGGTCCTGCAGCTCTGCATGGCACAGAGGAGGCAGGTCCCAGTGGAGGAGGCGGGTCATGGCAGGGGAGGGCAGTTGTGGGCGATCAGCCCGGCAGGGGAGGGCAGTTGGGGGGGACCAGGCCTGCAGGGGAGGGCAGTTAGGGGCAATCAGGCTGGCAGGGAAGTGGTTAGGGGGTGATCAGGCTGGCAGGCAAAAGCAGTTAGGGGCAATCAGGCAGGCAGGAAGGCGAGCAGTTAGGAGCCAGGGGTCCCAAATTGTGAGAGGGATGTCCCAGATTAGAGAGGGTGCAGGCTGGGTTGAGGGACACCCCCCACCCCGTGCATGAATTTCATGCACCAGGCCTCTAGTAAAGCAATAAGAAGGCCAGACTAAGGCCTCTCCTTTCTGGAGCACTCACCATGCCAGGCACTGCCTTGCAAGCCTCTGTCAGCCAAGGGTAGGGGTTGGGGAGGGTGGCCTGACTTTCCTACTCCCACCATGCGCAGCCCGCGAACACCTATTCCTTTGAAAGAAGACAATGAACACCTATGAAGACTGTAAAGCTCACCAGGAACCAACCGGAATGGAGGAGTCTCCAGGCGCCCAGAGGCCCGGGATCCTGCTCTGCCCTCCCTGCACCTGCACTCAGCCAGGGTTCCGGCTGCTGTCACTTCCCACACTTGCCCCAGAGTGGCCACGGGGCCTTAGGGCCTGGGAAGCACTTGTCTTACTGTAGGTACATCACATGAGGTGGATCGCTTGGTGATTTGAAGCACTTTTCAAGGGTATTTTGGACTAATGGTTTCTAGCGGACTTTAAACCTAGCCGTGTGTTAAAATTTGAATCCTCAGTATACTGTAGTTAGTACTTTATCACAGATCAGAGAACAGAGGCACAGAGAGAGATAGAACCTGCTTAGGGTCACGACTCATCAGGGAGGGTCAGAGGCCAGGCTGGGCTCCAGGGCTGCGCTGTGCCTGGTACAGGGAAAGGAGATGGTCATGGGGCCACAGGGCTCTGCGCAGCCCTCGGCCAGCCATCTTGGTGTGTACACAGCCTCGGAAAGACACTTAAGACTCGGCCCACTCAGTGTTTAATGCCTGCAAAGCCTTTTCCAAAGAAGTCCCTGAAAGGGTTAGAGCACAGCACTGCTTCCGGCCTGAGCTGGGCGTCTCTGCCCAGGGACCCAGCTACTCCAGGAAGCAGCCTGAAAACAGGGAGCTTCCCCGGATAAATTTGGCAGAATACCACCTGCAAGGGCTTTGTTCATTCCCTCACCATGTGCTGCCAATCAAATCCACTAAGTGCAGGCCCCTGGCAGCAGGCCAGTGGGGTGGCCTGGGAACATTTCCCCGCCCCCATCCCCCAGGAGTTCAGAGCCCCCCTTCCCGCAGGCTTCCCCTGGGTCTTCCTCGCTGCCCACCCTGGGAACAGCTGGGCCCTGTGACCTGCATTGGCGGGCTGAACGTGGAGCTGCCACCTCTCCCTGCTGCCAAACCCTCAGGCTCTGAATGACCAGGAAAGAGAGGACTGATGGGCAGCAGGAGACTGCGCAGGAACATAACTGACCTTGCAGCCACATCCCCCACAGGCACCAGTTTGCTTAGATTTCTAAAAAATGTAAGACAATACAGTCTTTGCCCACTCCAGTGCCCTGATGCAGGGGTCAGCAAACTCCAGCTGTGGGGCAAACCTCGCCTGCTGCCTGATTGTATAAAGCAAGAATTTGTTGTTTTTTTAATCCTCACCCAAGGATATTTTTCCATTGATGTTTTGAGAGAGTGGAAGCGAGGGGGCGGGGGGAAGTGAAGGAAATATGGATGTGAGAGGGGGGCAATGGTAAGATATGTACACATATAATACCTTAATAAAAATTTGAAAAAAAAAAAAAAAGGAAATATGGATGTGAGAGAGACACATCGATTGGTTGCCTCCCCCATGCACCCTGAGCAGGGCCAGGGATCAAGCCTACAACCGAGGTATGTGCTGTTGACCAGGAATCAAACCCATGACCTTTCGGTCCGATGCTCTAACTGTTGAGCAACCCAGCTGGGGCTTAACTCAAGCTTTACTGGAACACAGCCACGCTTATGTGTGTATCATCTGGTAGCTTTCACGCTGCAGCAGCAGAGTATGAAGTAAAAGGAACCGTGTGGTCTGCAAAGCCTAAAGCACTCACACGCTGGCTTTATTCAGACAAACTATGCCCACCCCATGTGTTATTTCTAGGGTCTCTAGCCATCAGAATTGTAACATTGCTTATCAATGCTTCAGGGCTTTCTTTACGTTTACTGATTATATATTAATTAAGGACTGCTGTAATAGAATATTCTCTTTTGGTTGCAAGTGATGGAAAATTTGGCTCTGGTGGGCCTAAGCTAAGGGGGTGGTGGGATCATTGTCCCCTGTCACTGAGAAGTCCTGGGATTTGAACATGTCAAGCATAGCCAAGCCCAGAAGCTCAAACAATGACCTCCTGCCAGGTGACTAGATCAGCTTATGTCTGACCAACAGGACACGGCACGGGCGATGCAATGTCATTCCCATGGTTAGGGTCCAAGAGGAGCATCCTGCCTGGCTAGCGGGCTCTCTTGCATTCTTCGCTTGCACACGGATGATGCAGGCTGCCTTATTGAAGAGAACATGCCTTTCTTCACATGGCAAGGAACGAGGAGAAGCCTTTGGCCAACAGTCAGCAAGGAACTGACCCTCAATCAAATAGCCCCCAAGGACCTGGGTTCTGCCAACAGCCACATGGGCGTGATCAGATCCTGCTCAGTGGCACCCTCAGTTGAGACCCAGCGTTGGCAGACACCTTGGCTGCAGCTGCGAAAGCCCGAAAAAGAGGGCCGGGTGTGGGCCAATTCCTGCCCCAGAAGCTCTGAGCTAGCATGTGGTGGCTGGAAGCAGCAGGGTTGTGCTCATCCGTTACACAGCAGCAGGTGCTGGTCCATTCCCCAATCTCCAGAAGTGGCTGGGACCCCTCTCTACCATGGCACGGTGCTGCCATGATCTGGGCGGGGGCTCTGTGTGAGCAGAGGATAAGGCACTTTGCAGTCGCCCCACAGAGCCCCTGAGGCAGTCCGGGGAGAAGAAGCTGCCTGTGGAATGAAGGGCTCCTGGCTCCTTATTTATTTTTTTTTTTTACTTTTATTTTTTTTATTATTTTTTATTGTTTAAAGTATTACATATATTAGTACATATATCTCCTCCTTTTTTTCCCCCATTGACCTTTCCCCAGCCTTCCCTACCCCCTATCACATGCCCTCATTCCACCCCCCTAGTGTCTTGTGTCCATTGGTTGTGCTTAAATGCATGCATACCAAGTCCTTTGGTTGATCTCTTACCCCCTCCCCAACACTCCCCAGCCTTCCTGCTGTAAATTGATAGTCTGTTCAGTGCTTTACTGCCTCTGTATCTATCTTTTTGTTCATCAGGTTATGTTTTTTATTTTCCATAAATGAGTAGAAATCCCTTCTTTTTTATAGCAGCGTAGTATTCCATTGTGTAGATGTACCACGGTTTTTTAATCCACTCATCTGCTGATGGGCACTTAGGCTGTTTCCAAATCTTAGCTATGGTGAATTGTGCTGCTATGAACATAGGGGTGCATATATCCTTTCTGATTCGTGTTTCTAGTTTCCTGGGATATATTCCTAGAAGTGAGATTACTGGGTCAAATGGGAGTTCCATTTTTAGTTTTTTTGAGGAAACTGCATACTGTTCTCCACAGTGGCTGCACCAGTCTGCATTCCCACCAGCAGTGCACAAGGGTTCCTTTTTCTCCACATCCTCGCCAGCACTTGTTGTTTGTTGATGTGTTGATGATTGCCATTCTGACAGGTGTGAGATGGTATGGCATTGTCGTTTCTCGGATAATTAGTGACTTTGAGCATGTTTTCATATGTCTCTTGGCCTTCCTTTTGTCCTCCTTCAAAAAGTGTCTATTTAGGTCCATTGCCCATTTTTTTTATTGGATTGTTTATCTTCCTTTTGTTAAGTTGTATGAGTTTCCTGTAAATGTTGGAGGTTAAACCCTTATCAGTGATGACATTGGCAAATATGTTCTCCCATACAGTGGGGTTTCTTGTTGTTTTGTTGATGGTTTCTTTTGCTGTGCAAAAGCTTTTTATTTTGATGTAGTCCCATTTGTTTATTTTCTCTTTAGTTTCCATTGCCCTAGGGGCAGTATCAGTGAAGAAGTTCCTTCGGCATATGTCTGAGATTTCGCTGCCTATGGATTCCTCTAGTATTTTTATGGTTTCCCATCTTATGTTTAAGTCCTTTATCCATTTTGAGTTTATTTTTGTTCATAGTGTAAGTTGGTGGTCTAGTTTCATTTTTTTTGCATGTATCTGTCCAATTTTCCCAACACCATTTGTTGAAGAGACTGTCTTGACTCCACTTTATGTTCATGCCTCCTTTGTCAAATATTAATTGGGCATAGTGGTTTGGGTCGATTTCTGGGTTCTCTATTTTATTCCATTGATCTATATGTCTGTTCTTGTGCCAGTACCAGGCTGTTTTAAGAACAGTGGCTTTGTAATGCAGCTTGATATCTGGTATTGAGATCTCACCTACTTTTCTTCTTTCTCAGGATTGCTGCAGCTATTCGGGGTCTTTTTTTATTCCAGATGAATTTTTGAAAAGTTCGTTGTAGGTCTGTGAAATACGCCGTTGGTATTTTAATGGGGATTGCATTGAATCTGTAGATTGCTTTGGGTAGTATGGACATTTTGATGATGTTGATTCTACCAATCCATGAACATGGTATGTTCTTCCATCTGTTTATGTCTTCCTCTATCTCTTTTTTCAGTGTCCTATAGTTTTTTGCATATAGGTCTTTTACCTCCTTAGTTAAGTTTATTCCTAGGTATCTTAATTTTTTTGGTGCAATGGTAAATGGGATTGCTTTTTTAGTCTCTCTTTCTATAAGTTCACTATTGGTGTAAACAAATGCCATAGATTTCTTGGCATTTATTTTTGTATCCTGATACATTGCCAAATTCATTTATTAAGTCTAATAATTTTTTGATGCAGTCTTTAGGGTTTTCTATGTACAATATCATGTCATCTGCAAATAAGGACAGTTTTACTTCTTCTTTTCCAATTTGGATGACTTTTATTTCTTCTTCTTGTCTGATCGCAATGGCTAATACTTCCAGTACTATGTTGAACAGGAGTGGTGAGAGTGGGCATCCCTGTCTTGTTCCTGTTCTTAGGGGAAATGGTTTTAGTTTTTGCCCATTGAGTATGATGTTGACTGTGGGTTTTTCATATATGGCTTTTATTATGTTGAGGTATGATCCTTCTATTCCCACCTTGTGAGTGTTTTGATCAAGAAGGGGTGTTGGATTTTGTCAAATGCTTTTTCTGCATCAATTGATATGATTATGTGATTTTTATCTCTCAATTTGTTTATGTGATGTATCACATTTATTGATTTGTGCATATTGTACCATCCTTGCATCCCAGGGATAAATCCTACTTGGTCATGGTGTATGATCTTTCTGATGTACTGCTGGATCCTATTTGCTAGAATTTTGTTATCTATGTTCATGAGGGATATTGGCCTATAATTCTCTTTCATTGTGTTATCTTTATCTGGTTTTGGTATTAGGGTGATGCTGGCTTCATAGAATGAGCTTGGAAGTGTTCCTTCCTCTTGAATTTTCTGGAATAGTCTGAGGAGGATAGGTTTTAGTTCTTCCTTGAATGTTTGGTAAAACTCCCCTGTGAAGCCATCTGGCCCCGGGCTTTTGTTTGCTGGGAGCTTTTTGATGACAGCTTCAATTTCTTCCATAGTCATCGGCCTATTGAGATTTTTAGAATCTTCCCGATTGAGTTTTGGAAGGTTGTATTTTTCTAGGAATATGTCCATTTCCTCCAGGTTGTCTAGTTTGTACGAGTAGAGTTGTTCATGGTATTTTTTAACAATCCTTTGTATTTCTGTGGGGTCTGTTGTTATTTCGCCTCTCTCATTTCTGATTTTGTTTATCTGAGTCCTCTCTCTTTGCTTCTTGGTGAGCCTGGCTAGAGGTTCATCAATCTTGTTTATCCTTTCAAAGAACCAGCTCTTGGTTTTTTTGATCTTTTGTATTGTTTTTTTGGTCTCTATGTCATTTAGTTCTGCTCTATTATCTCCTTCCTTCTGCTCACTCTGGGCTTTTCTTGTTGCTCTGTTTCTAATTCTTTGAGTTGTAGAGTTAGATGATTTATTACCATTTTTTCTTGTTTTTTGAGGTAGGCCTTTAGAGCTATAAACTTCCGTCTCAGGACTGCTTTCATTGTGTCCCATAGATTTTGGATTGTTGTGTTTTTGTTGTCATTAGTTTCCAGGATGCTTTTAATTTCTTCTTTGATCTCTTTGGTAACCCAGTTGTTATTTAATAGCATGCTATTCAGCTTCCAAATGTTTGAGATTTTTGGATTGTTTTTATTGTAGTTTATTTCTAATTTTATGGCATTGTGGTCTGAGAAGATGCTTGGTATGATTTCAATCTTGTTGAATTTGGGGAGACTTCGCTTGTGACCCAATATGTGGTGTATTTTTGAAAATGTCCCATGTGCACTTGAGAACTTTTATTCCGTAGCTTTGGGGTGAAATGTTCTGAAGATGTCAGTTAAGTCCATCTGATCTGGTGAGTCATTTAGGATTGCTGTGTCTTTGCTGATTTTCTGTCTAGAAGATTTATCCAGTGATGTCAGTGGTGTATTAAAGTCCACTACTATGATTGTATTGTTGTTGATTTCTTCCTTGATATTTTCCAGGAGTTTTGTTATGTATTTGGGTGCTCCTGCATTGGTTGCATATATGTTTATCAGGGTTATATCCTCTTGTTGTATCGATCCCTTTAGTATCGATCCCTTTAGTATTATGAAGTGGCCTTTCTTATCTCTTGTTATGGCATTCACTTTGAGGTCTATTTTGTATTGCTACCCCAGCTTTTTTTTTCATTTCCATTTGCCTGAAAGATGTTTTTCCATCACTTCACTTTCAGTCTGTGTGAGTCCCTTGTTCTGAGGTGGGTCTCTTATAGACAGCATATATATAGGTCGTGTATTTTTATCCATTCAGCCACTTGATGTCTTTTGATTGGAGCATTTAGTCCGTTTACATTTAAAGTTATTACTGAGAGAGAAACCAAGATGGCGGCATAGGTAAGCACCTAAACTGCTGCCTCGCCCAACAATTTCAAAACTATAACTAAAAGACAAAATGGACATCATCCAGAACCACCGGAAGGCTGGCTGAGTAGAAATTCTACAACTAGAAGGAAAGAGGAAAGCTCACGGAGAATCAGAGGAGCTGCAAAGGAGGGCTGAGGTACGGAGACGTGCGCAGAGAGGAAGGGCGACTGAGTGCCTTGCTGACTTTCTCTGGCAGGAGGGGGAAGGAAGCCCCCGACTGCACTGAACCCCAGTTCCGACTGCACTGAAACCCAGTTCCGGGCGAAACCCCGTGGACCCAGGCTCATACAGGGGGAGTCTGGACTGTCAGGTAGAGAGAAAGGCACACGGAGACTCGGAGACCCAGGGGAGCCGTGGCAAGTCTGGAGGCCCGTGCATGAGCGCACACTTGAGTGCTCGCAGAGAAAGCTGAATGTGGAGGCTGCCACAGGCATTCCCTAGCGGAAGGGAGTCAGAAGCTCCTGACTGCACTGAACCCTAGTTCCGACTGCACTGAACCCCAGTTCCGGGCGAGCCCCTGGGGACCCACGCTCTTACAGGGGGAATCTGGACTGTCAGGCGGAAACCCAGGGGAGTCGTGGAAGGCAGAGGTCTGGAGGCGCGCGCGCAAGGGCAGGGCTGACGGGAAGCCAAGACGGTTTCCTCCGCCCTGAGACTCTGCCCCATCCAAGCTGAGCACAGAGGCTTTTGCAATTTTGCAAGTCTAATCCTATAAGGCTGTCTCCAGCACCGAACTTCTCCCAGCATAGACACAGCTGATCCTCACAGCCAACTGGCCTGGAGGTCTATTCCTCCCAGTGATACCAACAACAATCAAGACTTAACTACAACAAGGCTGTACACACAGTCCACAAAGGGGTGCACCAAGAGTGTCCACTTCAGGTTAACTGGGGAGGCCAACCCACTGGGCCATATAGGAAACCTAGCACACAAAGCTACCCTACCAACTCAGGGAAGCAGCAAAAATGTGGAGGCAAAGAAACAGATCACAAACGAAAGAAATAGGGAAAACAAACGACTGGATATAGAATTCAAAACCATGGTTATTGGAGATCCAAGATGGCGGCATAGGTAAACACCTAAACTGCTGCCTCGCACAACAATTTCAAAACTACAACTAAAAGACAAAACGTCTATCACCCAGAACCACGAGAAAGGAAAGAGCAAACAGCATTGAGGGGTGCACAAGCACTGAAAAGCTGAGGTACGGAGACACGCAAATCGGGCTGGTGATGGGTGACTGGGAGCACTGTTGTTTTCAATCCAAAGGGAGATAAGCTCCCGATTACTCCGAACTCATTTCTGGGGAGACGCGGGGGACCCAAACTCCTACAGGGAGAAGCGGGACTGTCTGCTGTGGGGTCGGAAAGTGAGGGAGGCTTGCTTACAGGGCTGCGCGCAGGAACAATTGTTTATTGTGCTGGGGCACGGGACGCGGGGACACGGTCGGAGACCCAGAGCCGCAGAGCCGGCTTACTGGCAGCCATCGCTGTTTGCCATGCCCTAGCCTAGTCACACCCTGAGACCCCGCCCTGCACAAAATAGGAACCCACCCAAGCTCCAAGCAGCGGCTTTAGCATATGAATGGCCTGCCCTATCGCAGCTTAACCTAGCAAACTTGCAGCCCGGATCAGACAGCTCCAAAACCTCCAAACCCCAAGCAAAGAGGAGAAAACTGTAGTTCTTGCTGTAGCTCCTGCTGGGTGGCCTCAGACAGTAGCTGACCTGCACCCCATGGGAGATCCAGAAGCCAGTGTACCTAGTGGTCAGTGTGAGACACCAAATTTCAACTCCTCACATCTATAAGTGATACATTCAAGAGGCAGACTCAGTGAGCACCAAAGCCCCACTGAAACAAGTCCTGCACCATAAGCGTGTCTCCAGCGCAGCAGTTCTTCCATTATAGACACAGCGGGTCCTCATAGCCAATTGGCCTGGAGGTCAATTCCTCCCAGTGTACCAACAGCAATCAAGGCTTAACTACATCAAGACTTTGCACTCAGCCCACAAAGGGGTGTACCAAAGGTGTCCACCTCAGGTGATTGGGGAGGCTGAGCTACTGGCCCCTATAGGTCACCTACCACACAAAGCCACTCCATCAACACAAGGAAGCAACAAAATGCAGAGACGAAGAAACATGTCACGAATGAGAGAAATGGAGGAAAGCAAACTAATGGACGACATAGAGTTCAGAACCACATTTATAAGGTTACTCAAGAATCTTCTAAAAACCGCCGAGAAACTTGATGAGACCTCCGAGGAGCTTAGTGAGACCTTCAAGGACCTTAATGAGAATGCCAAAAAAATGGAAAAGGACCAGTCAGAAATTAAGCATACACTGTCTGAAATAAAGAATATACAGAAACTCAACTGTAGATCAACGTACCGCAAGAATCAAACCAAAGATCTGAAATATGAGGAAACAAAAAACACCCAACCAGAAAAACAAAAAGAAAAAAGAATCCAAAAATATGAAGATAGTGCAAGGAGCCTCTGGGACAACTTTAAGCGTACCAACATCCGAATTTTTGGGGTGCCAGAAGAAGAGAAAGAGCAAAATATTGAAAACCTATTAGAAGAAATAATGACAGAAAACTTTCCCTACCTGGTGAAAGAAATAGACTTACAAGTTCAGGAAGCACACAGAACCCCATACAAGAGGAATCCAAAGAGGACCACACCAAGACACATCCTAATTAAAATGCCAAGGGCAAAAGACAAAGAGAGAATCTTGAAAGCAGCAAGAGAAAAATGGTAGTTACCTACAAGGGAGCACCCATACGACTGTCAGCTGATTTCTCGGCAGAAACTATGCAGGCCAGAAGGGAGTGGCATGAAATATTCAAAGTGATGAACAGCAAGAACCTACAACCAAGATTACTCTACCTAGCAAAGCTATCATTCAGAGTTGAAGGTCAGATAAAGAGCTTCACAGACAAGAAAAAGCTAAAGGAGTTCATCACCACCAAACCAGGATTACATGAAATGCTGAACGGTGTTCTTTAAGAAGAGGAAGAAAAAGAAAAAGGTAAAGATAAAAATTATGAACAACAAAATGACATCAAATACATACCTACCAACAAGTGAATCTAAAAATCAAGTGAATAAAAAATCTGAAGAACAGAATGGACTGGTGAATATAATAGAATCAGGGACATAGAAAGGGAGTGGACTGACAATTCTCAGGGGGGAGAGGGCGTAAGGGGTGCGGGAAGAGACTGGACAAAAAGCTTACACCTATGGATGAAGACAGTGGCGGGGGGTAAGGGCATGGAGTGGGGTGGGGAATCAGGTGGAGGGGAGCTAGGGGGGAAAAAAGAGGAACATCTGTAATAATCTGAAAAATAAAGATTTATTTTAAAAAAATAAAAAATTAAAAAAATAAATAAATAAAAAACAAAAACCACGGTTATAAGGCTTTTCAAGAATATCCTAGAAAAGGCCAATAAATATAACGACACCCTCAAAGATATGAAAAAGGACCAACTAGAAATTAAACATACACTGACTGAAACAAAAAATATTATACAGAGACCCAACAGCAGACTAGAGGAACACAAGAATCAAGTCAAAGATTTGAAAAACAAAGAAGCAAAAAACACTCAACCGGAAAAGCAAAAAGAAAAAAGAATCCAAAAAGTTGAAGATAGTGTAAGAAGCCTCTGGGACAACTTCAAGCTTACCAACATCACAATTATGGGGGTGCCAGAAGAAGACAGAGAGCAAGATACTGAAAACCTATTTGAAGAAATAATGACTGAAAACTTCCCCCACCTGGTGAAAGAAATAGACTTACAAGTCCAGGAAGCGCACAGAACCCCAAACAAGAGGAATCCAAAGAGGACCACACCAAGACACATCATGATTAAAATACCAAGGGCAAAAGACAAAGAGAATATTAAAAGCAGCAAAAGAAAAACAGTTAATTACCTACAAGGGAGCACCCATACGATTGTCAGCTGATTTCTCAACAGAAACTGCAGGCCAGACAGGAGTGGCAAGAAATATTCAAAGTGATGAATAGCAAAAACCTACAACCAAGATTACTCTACCCAGCAAAGTTATCACTCAGAATGGAAGGTCAGATAAAGAGCTTCACAGATAAGAAAAAGCTAAAGGAGTTCATCACCACCAAACCAGTATTATATGAAATGCTGAAAGGTATTCTTTAAGAAGAGGAAGAAGAAAAAAGTAAAGAGAAAAATTATGAACAACAAATACATATCTATCAACAAGTGAACCTAAAAATCAAGTGGATTAAAAATCTGAGGAACAAAATAAATTGGTGAATATAATAGAATTAGGGGCATAGAAAGGGAGTGGACTGATAATTCTCAGGGGGAAAGGGTAGGGGGTGCAGGAAGAGACTGGACAAAAATTGTACACTTATGTATGAGGACAGTGGGGGGGAGGTAAGGACAGAGGGTGGGGTGGGAACCGGGTGGAGGGGAGCTATGGGGGGGAAAAGGAGAAACAATTGTAATAATCTGAACAATAAAGGTTTATTAAATTTAAAAAAATAAATAAATAAAGTTATTACTGAAAGGTACTTGTTTGTAGTCGTATCTATTTTTATGTCTGTGTTCCTTCTTACCTGTTTATTTTTTCTTTTTACAGCATTCCCTTTAGCATCTCTTGCATTGCTCGTTTGGTGGTGATAAACACCCTTAGCCTTTTTTTGTCTGTGAAGTTCCTGATTTCCCCTTCAATTTTGATTGATAGTCTTGCTGGATAGAGTATTCTTGGATTCAGTCCTTTGCTTTGCAACACTTTGTATACCTCCTTCCATTTCCTTCTAGTTTGATGTGTTTCTGTTGAGAAATCATTTGATAATCTGATGGGAGCTCCTTTGTAGGTAACTCTCTGTCTCTCTCTTGGCACCTTTAAGATTCTCTCTTTGTCATTGATATTTGCCATTGAAATTATGACATGTCTTGGTGTGGGTCTTTTGGGGTTGATCCTGCTTGGGACTCTCTGTACTTGTGTAACTTTTTTCTTCCCCATATCCATGAAGTTTTCTGTCATTATTTCTTCAAATAGATTTTCTAATTCTTGCTGCTCTTCTTGTCCTTCTGGCAGGCCTATTATACGTATGTTACTTCGTTTCATGTTGTCCCAAAGCTCCCTTAGGCTTTCCTCCTGCTTTTTAAATTTTTTTCTCCATTTGCTCTTCAGCTTGAGTTTGTTTCTGTACCTGATCTTCTATCTCACTAGTTCAGTCCTCTGCTTCTTCTAGTCTACTGTTGAAACTTTCCATGGTGTTTTTGATTGTAGCTATATCACTTTTCATTTCTTCCTGATTCTTGCATAGGTTGTTGATTTTCTCATCCATCCGATGTATAAATTCCACGACCATTACTCTGAATTCTTTTTCAGTCATGTTGGATGCTTCAATTTCCTTTCTTGGCGACCCCTCATTTTCTTTCCTCTGGGGATTGTGTCATCTCCCCATTCTGACTATCACCAAAGGTTCAAACTTCGAGTTGCGTGGACCTGGACTGTGTGCTGTGGGAACTTCGCACCACCTGAGTGTCACTGAAGTGCTCCGACACTAGGACATGTGGCTGCCTTGGGTTGGTGGGAACCAGGCTTGCCCAGGGTCAGTGTTACCAGTGTTCAGTGTGGTCTCGTGTGCGCACTTAGAATCAGGGACCCCGCCTACACCGCGCTGTTGGTGTGTGCCGAAAATGAGTCCCCTAGCGCATGCCAGGAGTCAGAGTTTCCCTGTCACTGATACCAAGAATCGAGTATCAGAGTCTCTGTTGCCTCGTGCGGCTTCTCGCTGAGAATCAGGGACCCCGTGTGTGCATGCACCAAGAATTGGAGTCACTGGCTCTTAGTGTGAATGCGCTGTGAGTCAGGGATCCCAGGCGCACACGGTAAGAAACTAAGTCAAGTTAGTGGTCCTCAGTTCTGCCTCTTGCCAGGAGAATCTGGGTCCCAGTCACCATGGGGGACTGGGTTCCACAATACCTCTGTGGCGTGCCTGCACTGTGGAAAACTGACTTCCATGTGCACTTGCCCAGAATCGAAGTCAGGTGGCAGTGCCGCCCTGTGTGGGCTTCGGGTTTGGTCACCCGATTGCGTTGCGGGGAGCAGATTCCAGTCTCTCAACTTCCAGTAGCAGCGCTGCGGCCTGTGCCCGCGCTCTCAAGCTCAAATTCCCGCAGGGGTGCTGGGGCTTGAGCGAGGGGCGGGTCTATCAGTTACTATGGCGCTATCCGAGAGCCTGCGGGGAGGGGGATAGGCTCTTTGACTCACAGAAATCTGTGGCTGGGAAGTCTGGATTCTTGTTGTCTGTTGGTCTCTCATTTTAAAACTCTTGAACACAGTGCATGTGAGCTGACCAGCTCTCCTGCTACAGCCTCCAGGCTGGGGGCCTGCACGTGGAGCTGGGGCTGTGCTTGGCCCCCTTCCGGCAGGACAGGAAGGACTGCTGAGTTCCCCACCCTTTCCCATTGTGAGGCCGGACACTGAAGAATTGTTTTGTAAACTAAAAAAACAAAAGGCCCTGCAGTGCACCCAGGCCAGTTTCTCACACCATCCTTCAGCGCACACACCACATAGCGACCAAAGGCCGCCCCGGCCCCTAACGCCCTCACAGCTAAGCAAAAAGCAGCCTTTTGTCTTAGCCTCAGCCCCCACAAGAAGAATCAATAGTGATTTGGCTCCTGGCCAGCCTCCCACCATCCTGGCAAAGCCAATCTTATTTGCCATCCACTAGCTGAGGCCAGAGTGCTGGAGCCTTCAGACAGGGAACCCCAGCCCACCGGTGGCCCCTCCTGGCCTGACCTGCAGCCCCCAGGACCTGCCCCAACGCCTGGTACCCCAGTCGCGCAGGTCCCCACGGAGGATAGCCGAGCTCTGTGCCGTGCTCAGCGGGCACTGCGTGACGATCGAAGCCCAGCCTATCTGGTAAACTGATGGATGGGCCTCTGAAGTCCTTGCAGGAGGGCTCAGGGAGCCCCGGGGGAGGACCCACCCACAGGACGCTGAGCTGCAAGCCTGGGCTGGGCTGGGCGAAGCTGGATTGGGAAGAAGATGCACAGACACGGGCATGCGCTCAGGTGTCACGCTCACATGGGGTCCGTGGTGTGTGGGCACGGATAGATATGAGCCGCTATTCCAAAAGGTGGCACTAGGACCGGAGGGAGGAGGGCCTGGGACTGGGGGCAGGGAGGGCGGGGAGAAGACACGGTTTCAGTAAAACTCTGTAAGACTTTCTGAGGGGGAATCATTTCTAAGCCTCCTTTTTCATCCCACCCCTCAGGAAGATGCAAATTAATAATGACATTTAATTAGTACGTATGTTGGCATGGAGCTAAGACTTTAGCTCCAGTTTCTCATTTAGCTGTTCCTGCTACAACCTCAGAGCAGTCGCTTTCTCACCAGCTGCATTTTATACAGCGGAAGGCAGGCGCCCAGGGGTCGCAGCTCGCCGTGCAGATGCTGAGCCGGGTTTACGCCTGGGCAGGCGGCTGCAGCTCTGGCTCTCAACCCCCGAGTTGGCTGCAGGATGTGAATGAGCCGTTTGCAGTAGAGTGGGGTTATGAATCAAAAGGTCAGGACATGGTTGTAATTCCCATCTTCCTTTCCTCCCATGAGCCAGAATGCAAACGATATACATCAGACTTAGGTACCAGCAAGCAGTGTGTGTGGGGTGGGAGCAGATGAAAGGGGGCAGAGCTTACCATTTGCTCTGGTTTGAAATCTAACCAGTTTTAGTGGGTTGAATAGTGTCCCCCCAAAAAACTTTGTGTCCACCTAGATCCTAGAACCTCAAAATGTGATCTTATTTGTAAATAGAGTCTTTGCAGATGTGATCAGTCACGGGAGGTCGCGCGGGGCTAGGGTGGGCCCAGAACGCAGTGCCTGGCATTCTTACATGCAGAGGAGAGGCCTCAGAGGTCCACGTGTGGAGACAGGACAGAGAGTGGAGTGATGTGTACACAGCCCAGGTACCAGCCATCTGGGAACTAGGGGAAATCACAGCAGCAGATAAGGTTCCTCCCCAGGCCCTCAGCAGAGTGTGGCCTGTGGATACCCGATTTCAGACACCACCTCTAGGCCCACAAAGAACACTTCTGTTGTTTTAAGCATCGAGTTAGTGGCACTGTCTGATGGCCTCCTAGGGAGCTGATGCGCCCGTTCATAAAAAGAAGGTGTTCTGGGCGGCCCTGCAGAGCTGCTGGAGTTGTCTGTGTGGCAGTTGGGGGTCCAAGCCCCCAAAAGTGTGATTTTGCACACTGACCAGTGTAGCTAAGTAGTTGGAGTGTCGGCCCATGCACCAAAGGGTCTCGGGTTCGATTCCCGGTCAAAGGAACTACCCAGGTCACAGGACTCTGGCCCTAGTTGGGGGCAGGTGTGGGAGGCAAGCAAACGATGTGTCTTTCTCACATCGATATTTCTCTCTCTCCCCCTCCCTCCCTTCTACTCTAAAAATCAATGGAAAAATATCCTTGGGTGAGGATTAAAAAAAAAAAAAGTGAGGACACTCGATGTACAAGAGCATGCCTGAAGACGGCTGCTGTCATTCGTGCTGCCAGCCCCCAAGCTGCCTTGGTGCCAGCCCATATCCAAGTCTTATCCTTTGGTCCAGAATCCATTTCACATTTGACAACATCCAGATTCTTTTTTGGAGAATTACCTTTCATATTCTGTGAGTATCTCCTGTATGAGTTGATTTCTGTTGCTCACAAACTCTAACTGATACACTCAAGAGCCTGATGGAAAGAGGCAGCTTGGTCTAGGACAGAATTTAGGTATTTGGGGGACTGCTGGTCAAAAACAAAAGTCCTTAATACTATACAAATTTTTCTATACCACTGAGGGTAGTGCAATTGCTGCAATCCCTTTAGAATCCCTTTAGATGCTGAGCATATGCATAGCCTATGACCCAGCAATTCTGCTCATTCACACACACACCAAAATGTATCTTTCAAAGGAAATGCATGCATTTGCACAAATATGTTCACCAACATGAGCATCAGAGCAGCACATTCATTGGAAAATATCCAAATGTAGTAGAATGTATAACAAAATTGTGTTATATTCATACAATGATATACAAAAATAGAATGATAAACTACAACTATACTTATTAATATACATATACCTCACAAGAATAGCACTGAGCAAAAGAAACCAACTTTTAAAAGTCTGTACTCTATGGACCCTTTTTATATCAAACTAAAAACCAGGCACGATGAATCTATGTATTGCAATCAGGACAGTGGTCCCTGGGGAGTGGGTCACCCTTGCCATCTGGAAGGGTGCGCCAGGGAGGCCTGTGGTGCTGGGGATGTTCTGTTTCTTGATCTCAGTTCTGGCTACCGGTGGCTTCATTTTATAAAACATTTATGGAGCTGAGCACTATGATGTGTGTACTTTTCTATATGCAAGCTACACACTGTAATAAGGCTTACCCAGAAAATTCCTATCCAGACTATTATACTCTGTGGGGACAACCCTAACCCCCACTTCCTTTGGCCCATTGAGAACTCCCCAAAACACAGCAGTGTCAGTTCTTACAGGACGCCAGCAAACCAGAGATGAAGATGGAGAGTAGCCCAAAGAGAGCAGGAAGGACCTCACACATAGAGGAGGCCCAGAAAGAGTGGAGCAGAGCAGAAAAGGGGAAGAGAAGTGGCTTAGGCCACCAGGGGCCCACTGGCCATATTTGTGAGCACCTGCATGACACCCACCTACGAATACCTGTTAGGAGAAGATTGTGTAAGAACTCAGGGTCCTCAGGGGCCAGAGTTGGCAAACCCTAATTTTTTCACTAGTGTTGGCCTGGCAGCTCTAGGCAGACCTGAGCATCAGAGCCTCTGGCCGGGCCAGCACATGGCTGGCAAAGGTAGTGACGGTTGAGGAAAAGTGCTCAGTCCAAACGGAACCGAGCTTCCAATGGCCAACCATGCAGGTAGGGAAGTGTCTAATGTCTTCATGCATGGAATGTGCTGGATTCACCTGTATCCCTAGGAAACAGGTGTGCCAGGAGAACAGAGGACCCCACAAGAAGTGTCAGGGTATATTGAAATCAGACAAACCTCAGTTCAAATTCTGACTCTATTACTTATTAGTTACGTGGTCTTGAACTTGGTCCTTAATTTCACTGCATTTCAATTTCCTCATCTTTAAAGTAAGAATGATGATATCACTTACCTGTCAGATGGTTGTGAGATTAAACAAGGCAATGCATGTAAAGTACTTAGCAGAGTGCTGAACACATAGAAAATACTCCATAAATGACAGCTGCTGCTGTTCTTTTTCTTTTTATTGATAATACTAGAGGCCCGGTGCACAAAATTCGTGCACTGGGGAGGGAGGTCCCAGGACCCAGCCTGCACCCTCTCACAGTCTGGGACCCCTTGGGGGATGTCCACCTGCCGGCTAAGGACCGATCCCTCTCAGTCTGGGGCTCTCATAGTCCAGAACCTGTCGCTCCTTACCAACCGCCTGCAGCAAAAGCAGGAGAGGCTCCTGCCACTGCCACTGCATTCACCAGCCGTGAGCCTGGCTTCTGGCTGAGTGGCGCTCCCCCTGTGGGAGCACATTGACCAACAGGGGGCAGCTCCTGCATTGAGCGTCTGCCCCCTACATGTCACAGCGATCGGTCGTTCTGCTGGTCATTCTGCCATTCAGTTGATTTGCATATTAGAGTTTTATTATATAGAATTATTTCTTCTAAAGAGAAATTATAGAACATTGAGGATATTTATGATTGTCTTTTGTAAACTTTAAAATAGTGTCTATACTAAATATAATTCTCTGTGATGACTTTTTTGAAGATGCTTCTAGTCTGATGTAACTATTCAGGACCAATGAAAATAAAAAAAACTTGTACATTCCTGGACATAATATTTTAAAATACTGGCCACCAGCCCCATGGCTCACAACTGCTGGACCCAAACTGCCTCTTTCTGATGGGACCGCATCTGCCCGGGTCCCTGAGCAGGTGGGCAAGCCTGGCCCTTCCCCACAGGCGCTGGCTCTGACATGAGGAGAACAGAGACCCCAGGTGGTTCCCACCAGGTCAGCTACAGGGGCACCCAGGATGCAATGGGAAGGTGATTGAGGACACTGTGGGGAAGTATATGGGCTCTCCTTATCTTGTCTCTTAAAAAATGCATAAAACCTGGCAAATTCTCCATCTCTGTTGTAATAAAACCTCAAAAAGATAGAATATATCAAATCAGGACAATTGGATGTTTCAATCAACTTTGTGACCCCACTTAATTTGGAGATTTTTTTCCTCTTTGCTAATATCCCTAACTCTAGTGACCTATTTCCAAAGAATAACCAACCAGGAAGCAGAGTATAGGAACATGATAGACTTCTCACATTTGTAAGATACACATTTCTCCATGTGCACTGCAGAAGTCACTCTGCAAAAGGCTTCCTGAAAACACTCTGTCCGTCCCAGGAGGATGTGTGAGGACAATGGACTTATTACTGAGGATGCCCCATTGTCTCCCAGCATCAATCCCGCTGTTCCGTTTTTCATGGAAGACCCTCGCCCCCGTGACTGTGGAGGCCAGGTGGCGGTCCCCCTCCTTCTAGAATGGAGCTGTGGTCTAGCCAATCAGTAAGCCACACCTCCCTAGTCACAGTGATGGGTCCAGGTGTGCACATGACACAGTTAGAACCAATAAGACACATGACATGGCTGCTGGGAGGATGATGCTCTTTCCATCAGGAGTCAGAAGGGGTGAGCCCATGGAGTGGAACCACACAGAAGCAAAATACTGAACAAGGAGGGAAAGCCTGTGGGGCTGCGAGTGTGCAAGGAGGAGGGCACTCCTAGCCCAGCTGCCACTTCCTGCAGCCACCACCGTGCTCCCAGGCCACTCCCAGCCAGTGGCCAGTGTGGCTGGTGCTAGGGCAGCCCAGTCTGTAAGACCCAGCTCCCCCGACACAGTGAGCACAATTAAGTGAGCACAAGCGAAGCTGGAGACAGAGGGCCTATCCGTGTGCCCAGCTTAGCCATGTGAGCTTCTAAACTGAAGAAGGAGGAGCCACAGATGCATGACCAGCTCTGCCGCTGTCACCTGGGCTCCGAGGTTCCGGAGAACCTTCTCTGGACATCCCCGTAGAAGGCTCCGCCACCTGTCCTGCTCTGTCTGCACCTAATTTCTACGGGCAGTCTCTCTTTCCAATGTCCCTTACTTCCCATCCCCATGCTACTTACCACCCAAGTCCAAACAGGGTTCTCTTTCTCCTGTGATTAGGTAGCCTCTTTCCTCGTCCCACTCTGGGACAGATTCATCCTGGTGAAGCCACCAGATGAAGCTTCTTAAATATCACTTTGTACACATTGCTTCCCATTTCAGTTCATTGTCTATGGCAGGGGTGGGGAAACTTCTCCCTGTCAAGGGCCATAGGGATATTTATGATATCACTAGAGGCCTGGTGCATGAAATTCATGCACTGGGTGTGGGGGGGGGGGTCCTTTAGCCCGGCCTGAACCCTCTCGCAGTCCAGGACCCTTCAGGGGATGTTCGCCTGCCAGCTTAGGCCCATTCCCCACTCGAGGAACGGGCCTAAGCCAACAGTTGGAAATCCCTCTTGCAGTCCAGGACCCCTCACTCCTTACTGCCCGTCTGCTCACTGCTCCTTACCACACGGCTCACTGCTCCTTAACACTGCCACAGAGGCAGGAGAGGCTCCTGCCATTGCTACTGCACTTGCCAGCCGTGAGCCCTATCTTTCTGTGTAGTTGTCTGTGGGCCAACTGCTCTCTTCCTTCTCACTTAGGGCGAGCAGCATGTGAGGGCAGAGCGTGCCGTGTGGAACGCAGAGGGCTGCCTGGAGCTGAGGGGAGTGGCTGGGCCCACAGGGTGAGAGGTGAACACAGAGGACGCTATCTCACCCAATTGTGGGGTGGGCTGGCCAGCCTTCATCTGCCTGACCCCACCCACGGAAGGACCGAGCAGGGTGTCCGCCTCTCCATTCTCCATCTGTGACACCTGTCACCCTTGCCAGGCCTCTCCCAAAGTGAGTTCAGCTCAATCCCTGAATGTAAAAGAGCACGGGGTGCGGGGGAGGGGCCTCCACTCCAGTGTCCCCTGATTCCCAGCGACAGGACCTGGTCGACAGGACCTGGTCTCAGGACGGTGACCACAGCTGCAGAACATAGATCTGTTTCAAGAAAAGTTGGGTATGCAGACTTTCGTATGAGCCGCTATTCCAAAAGGTGGCAGTTTATTCACATTGTGGCAAAGACACCTTCAAGAGTAACATAAGTGAGTAAAGTTAGGGCCAAGCCGGGCCATTTCCTCATCCAATCTCTCTGAGGTGTGTGGACAGAACCAAGTCTCAGCTCTTCACAGGACACTTCTGGGGTTTAAGCCTAAAGGACAGTAGTCTGTCTCCATTCTTGTTCTTTGGGATTTTTTCATCTTCGGATAAAAGGATACGTACATTGGGGCAATCCTCTTGAGATACAATATTCCAGATGCACCCATGTGACAACAACAGTGCCCCTCAGAGGGAGGGAGCCAACAGATGGGGAGCAGGGAATTCTGAAAAACACAGTCAGCACCCTGGGAACTATGCAAAGCTGTGGGAACATCTTCTCAAAGGGCCTCCAGTGTCTTGTCATAACACTGGGCCACAATGACATGGAAAATCTTGTCTGGGGACAGGTTCTGCCGTCTGGCGAAGTAATCCTTCACCAGGGAGCACATGATCTGCTGGGGAGACTTGGCCATGCAGAGGTGGGGGTGATGGGGTGACCCAGCACATGCTCTGCATATTGGTCCCAGCCGGGGCAGGTGGAGGTCAGCATGGGTAGCTGGGACTCTTCCTCATGGTGCTGGCAGTACTGATGCACAAATTCCTTCTGACTCTCCAGGATGCTGAAATCCGCAGTTATCTTCATGTCAAAGACAGTGTGCCCCAAGGCTTTTGAGGAAGCCACAGAGCCTTCTGGATGCATCAGTGACACTGAGGCTGAATTTAGCAGCAAAATAAGGCAGAGGACACACAGACACTGCCAGCACCTTGTGCTGTGAGGTATCACATTTCTTATTAAGGTTCAGAACATGGAAGAAGTCCTCGGTGTTCTGTTGAGAAACTTGGACTCCTTCCTCTGTGGTCACACAACTGTCACACACCAGGCAGTCACTCAGAAATATCTTGGTATCGGCCATTTATGGAATTCTCCCTTCTCTCCATTCTCCTGAGCCAGACTCCAGACATTGACTGCAGCATTCTCTTGGTCATCAGTTTTTGTTTTTTTACTACATTCTTTCCATGTGCAGTGATCATACTTCATCTGGAGTGGGGTGGGCAGGTGCCGGCTCGAGTGACCTGGAGGAAGCATGGGGGAGCAGTCACTGCTGATCTCCCCTGGTGCTTCTGGCAGTATCCCTTCTTCCTTGTGGAGCGTCTAGAGAGGGGAAGTGGCGGCAGTGCCTGAGGCCGAGTTCCAGGAGGCCGGCAGCGCTGTCGGGATCATGTGGCAGTGCTGGTCCATTGGTGCCTGGCCTGTCCTCTGGAGATTGAACCTGCAGGACTATTAAGGGAGCCCATCCCCAGTTCTGCCCCGCCTCCACCACCAGTTGATTAGAGTCTGAGGGCCAGGAGGAGGGACCAAGCAGTCTGCCTTCCACCTTCCTGCTCACCAGTCGCTGCTGCCATGGACTCATCAGAGCCTGAGGAACCCCAGTTCCCCCGTTAGCCATCCCCTGATCAACGGAGCCTGCTGTTCGGTCATCTGTCCAGTCGTTTAGGACATGACAGCCCCTGGATTTTTATATATTAGGATTCTCAGACCATACAAAATTATCAACTTAAAAACTATCCTGCTGTATTTGATCAAACATTTAACTGGCAGGGCCAGACCAAATGACTTTACAGGCCTATATGGCCTGTGGGCCAGACATCCACTCCCCTCCCCCCCTGACCCTCCTATGGGAAAAAGAACAACCTCTTCAGTCTTACTCAGTGGGCTCTCCTGGATCTGACCTTTTCCTAGCCATCTGAAGCTTATTCTTACTTCTCTCCACCAGCACACAGCTGCCCACTGGCTTGTTGTTTCATGTCTACTACCTGTCATTTGCCCCAAGACCTTTCTCCTTGGCCTTACTCTGGACTGTTGGTCTTTTGAAGACAAAGAACAGATACTCAGACTATGTCAAATCATGGGGGAGGGGGAGGAGTGGATTGAAAAGCCACATAGAGCAAGGTGGGAGACAGGGATCTTAAGAGAACCCAAGAAAGGTGAACTATTGAGTCTCATGGAGACTGGATGGACTTTGGGATTTGGCAAACCAAGATGGTGGACTTTGGATCCAACGGGCTTGGTTTGAGACCTGGTTCTTCTACTTACTAGCTGTGTGAGCTGGACAAATGAATCCACGTTTGTGAAATAGGATAAAAGTAAAACCACCTCTATACAGATGTTGGGAGGCTAAATGAGATTATGTGTATAAGCCACTTAGCCTGGTGCCTAGCAAGTAAAAGGCAGTCAGTAAATACAAGTGAGTCTCTGTTTAAATCCATCCAGGGACCGGTCACCGAGACCCAACACAGTTAGAGCTCATGGGTCTCACTCCATTCCACCATTCTGATCACTCCATTTACTTGCCTCCATTTCTCTGTATCTCCTCTAGCTTCTCCTCTCCCTGTCGATTTATTCTTTCCTCATATTTCTGCTTCAAATCCCTTTGGATTGGCCATTGCTCATGGTAGCACCTCTTGGATAGCATGCCCTGCCCCAGAGCAGCTCCTATTTGCTGTTCTTGGTCAAGGGTGCCCTCCTGTCCAATCAGCCATGAAACACTGAGAGGCGGTCTGTGGTACATGTCATTGCCATGCCTCTTAGCTGTGTGCCTAAAAGGACTGAGTCGCTGGATGTGGTGGTGTCACAAATGCCTGCTCTGCACTTCTCTTCCTAAAGCATAGATGCAAGGAAGTGAACCTTGTCTAAGTTCCATCCTGTAACACATTCTGGGCATTTACACATAACCCTCACCCATCTGTGGGCCATTCTTCCACTTAATGATAAGTACTAAAAATTATACTTTTGATCACATTTATATAAGAGTGAGCATAACCTAGTCTGGATTGATTATTATGTATTTGCTATTATTATATTTAATTTTCTTTTCTGTTTTTAAAAAATATCAAAATCACAACATTATCATGAGCCCCTAATGGTATCTGGGCCCTAGGCACTGTGTCTATTGGGCCTGATAGAGAAGTTGATTCTGCACTCATTCAATAAATATTATTGAACATCTACTATGGGCCAGGAATTCTCTCTAAGTACAGAGGACACAGGGGTGAGGAAAACAGAGTCCCTGTCCTCATTAGACTTACTTTCTGGTGGGCATTCCAGATCCTTTTTCTTTTTTTTCTTTTTTTTTTAAATATATTTTATTGATTTTTTACAGAGAGGAAGGGAGAGGGATAGAGAGTTAGAAACATCGATGAGAGAGAAACATCGATCAGCTGCCTCCTGCACACCCCCTACTGGGGATGTGCCCGCAACCAAGGTACATGCCCTTGACCGGAATCGAACCTGGGACCTTTCAGTCCGCAGGCTGACGCTCTATCCACTGAGCCAAACCGGTTTCGGCCAGATCCTTTTTCAAAACCTCAGAATAAGTTATGGCGTTTTCTGAGAATTTTGTCTGCTAGTAACTGGGGAACCAGGATTACAAGGATTCTTCCTTCATTTCTTTTATGCTTGGATTTGGGAGGAAAAGACAAAGTCCAGACATGCTCATCAAAGTGCCTGTGTGCAAGCAGAGACACGTTTCTGAGCACATGAGGTGCTGTGCCTTCCCATTCTGCCGGACCCCCCTAGGCCGGGCTCCTGTGGGAGGCAGTGTCTGGAATGGTCTGATTCCAGCCAGAGAGCCCTTCCTGGCCGCAAACTTTTAGGCAAACTATCCTCCCTCCACCTCAATTTCTGCAAATGTAAAATGTCTCTATGTGCAGAGTTTTTATGAGGATAAAAGGGAAAAACACATTTGTAGAATTTGAGTTCTAAAGAAATGTTAGCTATTACTTAATATCAGTGGCTGCCAGAGACTGCAAGGCCATCTGCAGATGGACAGAGTGGCTGGACCATTCGCCAGGCTGGCCACGGACAGCTCATCCTTCTGTGTCTGCTACCCCAAAGCAGGCTCTGGTGTGCTGATGCACAAACATGGGGATTGAGTGGCGCCTGCATTGGCTGTGTGTGCCCTGTGATCAGCTCCAGGCTACTGGACTCCCTGTATTTTCTTTAATCCTCTCAAGTCAATGGCAAGGTAGGCATTATTTTTCCCATTTGACAGTCGAGAAAATGGAGGCCTGGATGGGATGGTAGCGGGGAAGCAGCAGCTGTGTATCATCCTCCCTTTGGCTCCTCTCCTTTTAGCTGAAGTTGGAGGTGGGAGTGGGCGTGAGAGACACCCAGACTTCAGGGGAAGCTGATTTGGTGTTAGTATAAATTACGTCACAGATTTCCCAATGCTGGTGGGCAGGTGCTTTGTGGGCACACCACCAATGCAGGGAGAGTGGTTTCTGGCTGCTGAAAAGGAACGTAGGACTTCTCAGGTCCCTGCATTTCCCAGGCTCAGGAAGAACAGGTGAAGAGCTGTGGTGTGTGCTTCACCATTTTCCCTCTTCCTTCGAGCCAATGAAGCCACTGAGCGCTTGCCTTCACTGAGCCTTTGGAGTGGTTCTGTCGCAGCTCCCAAGGACAATAAAAGCAGCCGCCAGTGAGAGGGTTCCAGCCCCTACCCCCCTTTCCCACGCATCCCCCACTGCTCTGCCTGGGTTTTGTTCTCCATTAATATTTAACTATGAATTCCTCAGTAGCCCATTGTTTTTTATTTCTATGTGATTTTTCAAGTTGCACCTCTCCATGCACTGTCCCTCCCTATCTAGCAATCTGGTTTTCAGCTCCCTGCTCAGGTGTCCTTTCTCAGATACTCTTCTCTTCCAGTAATCTATTGTTGTGTAACAAACCACCCCAAACTTAGCAGCTCAGAGCAGCAATTTATTACTGTTGTTTCCGGTCACTCAAGGTCCTGTGTGTTGTCTGAGCCCAGCTGAGTGGTTCTTACGTGGGTCTCTTATGTGGTCACAGTCAGGTGACCATAGTCAGCTGGTTGTCTAAAGGCTCAAATGGGCTAAGCACCCAAGATGGCTCCTTTACAGCTTCTGTCCATTGCTTGACTGAGATGGATGGAACAGTGGCTGCAGGGCGGGCTCCTCTTGTAATGCCTCCTCCTGGCTCAGCTTGGCTTCCTCACAGCTTGGTGGTCTCAGCATAGTCAGACTTTTCCATGAGAGCTGGTTTCTCCCAGATCATGTGTTCCAAGAGACCACGGCTAAAGCTGCCACATCAGAGTCACACAGACTGCTTCCACTGACTGCTATTGGTTATACAGGCCAGCCCAGAGTTACTATGGGGAGGGCCTCCCCAGGGTGTGAAGGCCATGAAGTATAGTTCATTGGGAGGCCAGCTTCGCAGACTGGCTTCCACACCTTTCCTGTCTCTCCCTTCTCTGTGCTTTCTTGGGACCCATGTGCATCCCACCTCAGCATTTGTCTCAGAGCATTACACTTCTTTATTATGTCCTTGCTCCACTATGCATGCCTTTGGTTGGTTGGTTGGTTGGTTGGTTGGTTAGTTGCTTACTTTTGAATTGTCCATGCCTGGTCTAGTTCCTGGTCTTCACTAAATACAACTTCACTTTATGGAATTGAACCAAACTGTGACTTAGCACTCCTCCAGCCTCAGTTCTACTCAAGGCTCTAGTCAAATGGCTCCCTCACTTGCAAACTAAAGAAGGCCCCCTGAAACGTGGACCTAGACCAGGCCAGTTACCCTTCAGACAACACAAAACCAAGCATTTCTCCTTTATCCCTCTGGCAACAAGTTAATTCAGTTCTTAAAAAGACACCAACTGAGAGAACTGAGATGGCAGCACAGGTAAACGTAGGTATGCACCAACTCCCACAACACATCAAAATCACAACTAAACTACAAAACAACCATCATTCAGAACCACCTGAGAGCTGGCTGAATGGGAGTCCTACAACTAGAGAAGCAAAGAAGAAAGCACATGGAAACTGGTAGGAGGGGCAGAGGTGAGGAAAGGGCTGATCTGACACCCATATGTGACATTTTTATAATCAGGATGGAGACCATCTCTGTGAAGACCACCCATGCAGAGCAAGGGGTCCCAGCCTCACACCAGACCCCTAGCCCAGGGTCCCAGAGCTGTAAAGAGATGTCTCTATAACTTCAGGCTGTAAAAACAAGCAGGGATTGTGGCTGAGAGATATGGAGGCTGCTGGAGACCCAGCTGTTCCTCTTAAAGGGCCAGTGCACAAACTTACTTGGACTTGATCCCACTAAGCTCCAGCATCTGGTGGCTTTGGGGGACCCAGATACATACTGGGAGGAACTGGATTGTCTGGCATCAGGTCAGGAACTCAGGGTGGCTTTCTCCAAGACGGGTGCTCACAGGGGTCATTGTTCCTGTGCTGGGACCTCCCCATGTCGCAGAGATGACTGGCAGCCATATCTCAGTTTCCACTAGTGTAGATCACACTGTTCACTCTACCCTGATGATTCATTGAGACCCTGCCCCATCCAATTTTCAGCCCCACCAAGCTGTTTGCAGTGGCTTTTCCATATGAATGGCCTGTGCTGGCTCAGGCTTCAGATTTTGCTAAAATCTCTGAAACCAGCAGCAGCTGGTAATAGTGTGTCTCAAACCTATCAATAAGAGGCCCAAGATGCATCACTAGCACTGCCTTGCTTCATAGCGGGGCTTCGCCTGAGCACTTCCAAGCCCAATACAAATAGCAGCCATCTGCAGATCCCTCTGTAGTTCCTGCTAGGTGGCCCGAGGCAGTGTCTGACTTTGTACCTCCCTGGAGGCCGTAGAACCAGTGCACCCACTGGACAGCTTCAGAACACACCATATTACAACTCTACACATTCCCAAGTGACACACTCAAGAGGCAGACTCAGTGAGCACCAACACCCCACTGAAGCAAGTCCTGCTCCATAGGGGTGTTTCCTGCACAGTAGCTCTTCATTGTAGCCGCAGCTGGTCCTCACAGCCAATTGGCCTGGAAGTCAATTCCTCCCATTGACACCAACAGCAATCAAGGCTCAACTACAAAACTGTGCACACAGCCCAAACAGGGGTGCACCTAGAGTTCCCAGTTCAAGTGATTGGGGAGGTTGAGACACTGGGCCCTACAGGACTCCTACTACACAAGGCCACTCTACCAAGTCCAGCAGACATAGCAGCTCTACTTAATACACAGAAACAAACCCAGGGAAGCAACCAAAATGTGGAGACAAAGAAACATGTCACAAATGAAAGAAATAGAAGCAAGCAAACTACTGGATACAGAATTCAAAACCAGAGTTATACAGTTACTCAAGGACCTTTTTTTTCATTTCTTAAGTGTTTGATTCCACAAATTTTAGAGAATAAACAGATAATTCCATCATCCTAATATTCTCTGAATGAAGAAAATCAAATTTTAATTTATGGTGTACTCAAGGATCTTAATGAGAGCTTCAAGGGACTGAGTGAGGATGTCAAAGAAATGAAAAAGGGCTTGATCTCACTGAGCTCCAGAAATTAAGCATATACTAGCTAAAATAAATAATAATTTACAGAGTTTCAACAGTAGAGTAGAGGATTCCAAAAATCAAATCAACGATTTGGAATATGAGGAAGCAAAAAACACCCAATCAGAACAAAAAGAAAAAGAATCCTAAAATATGAAGATAGTGCAGGGAACCTGTGGGACAACTTCAAGTTGCATTTGCATTATGGGGGTGCCAGAAGAAGAAGAAGAGAGAGTAAGATATTGAAAACCAATTTAAAGAAATAATGACAGAAAACTTCCCCTACCTGGTGAATGAAATAGACTTACAAGTCCAGGAAGTGCAGAGTCCCAAACAAGAGGAACCCAAAGAGGCCACACCAAGACAAATCTATATATATAAAAGGCTAATGTGCAAAGTGTCCCCTCAGGAGTTCGACTGAAAGACCAGGAGTTCAATCACTCACTATGATGTGCGCTGACCACCAGGGGGCGGCATGGAACGAAGGAAGGCCCTGGCCGGCAGCTGGCAAAGGGAGGCCCCGGTTGGCAGCCAGCAGCCAGGGAAGGGAGGCCCAGGCTGGCAGCCAGAAGGCCCCGATCAGCCCTGATCACCAGCCAAG
Source organism: Plecotus auritus (assembly GCF_963455305.1). Lineage (NCBI taxonomy): Eukaryota > Metazoa > Chordata > Mammalia > Chiroptera > Vespertilionidae > Plecotus > Plecotus auritus. The sequence continues at coordinate 117,517,615 of NC_137773.1, read as the reverse complement.
CCTAGGGACCCTACCTGTGCACAAATTTTGTGCACTGGGCCTCTAGTCATAATTAAAATGCCAAGGGCTAAAGACAAAGAGACAAGGGAGTGCCCATATGACTGTCAGCTAATTTCTCACCAGAAACTATGAAGGCCAGAAGGGAGTGTCAAGAAATACTCAAATGGCTGAAACTGGTTTGGCTCAGTGGATAGAGCGTCGGCCTGCGGACTGAAAGGTCCCGGGTTCAATTCCAGTCAAGGGCATGTACCTTGGTTGCGAGCACATCCTCAGTGGGAGGTGTGCAGGAGGCAGCTGATCGATGTTTCTCTCTCATCGATGTTTCTAGCTCTCTATCCCTCTCCCTTCCTCTCTGTGAAATATCAATAAAATATATATATATATATATAAAAAGAAATACTCAAATGATGAATAGCAAAGACCTACAACCATTACTCACCCAGCAAAGCTATCATTTAGAATTGATGGTCAGTTAAAGAACTTCACAGACAAGAAAAAACTAAAGGTGTTCACCACCACCAAATCAGTATTACATGAAATGTTGAAGGGTATTCTTTAAGAAAAGGAAGAAGAAGAAAAAAAAAGATTAAAAATATGAACAATAAAAATGGCAATAAATACATATCTATCAACAATTGAATCTAAAAAATCCAAATAAGTGGCCGGCGTGCGGGCGAGGCTTGGGGCGCGAGGACCGAGCGGGGTGGCGGGTGCGCGAGCCAGGGGGAGGGGCCGGGGCGGTGGCGGCGGCGGTGGTGGCGGAGGAGGAGGTGGTGGCGGGGGCCGGTACTGGACCCGGCGGGATGAGCGAGGCGGAGGCGGCAGCGGTGGCGTCAGCGGCCCCCGCGGCGACGGTGCCCGCGACGGCGGCAGGGGTGGTAGCGGTGGTGGTGCCGGTGCCGGCGGGGGAGCCACAGAAAGCAGGCGGCGGGGCTGGCGGCGGCGGGGCTGGCGGCGGCGGGTCGGAGCCGCCTCCGGCCCAGCTGCTGGGACCCCGTCGGCGCTGGGCCCCCACACTCCTGGCAACCCGGCGACGGCGGCCTCGGGGACCCCCGCGCCCTCAACCCGGAGCCAGGCGGACAAGCCGGTGCTGGCAATCCAAGTCCTGGGCACTGTCAAATGGTTCAACGTCCGAAATGGTTACGGATTCATCAACAGGAATGACACCAAGGAGGATGTCTTTGTTCACCAGACAGCTATTAAAAGAAACAACCCCAGGAAGTTCCTGCGCAGCGTTGGAGATGGGGAGACTGTGGAGTTTGATGTCGTGGAAGGAGAGAAGGGTGCAGAAGCTGCTAATGTAACTGGGCCTGGGGGGGTGCCAGTGAAGGGTAGCCGCTATGCCCCCAATCGACGTAGGTTCCGCCGATTTATCCCCCGGCCTCGCCCGGCTGCCCCACCACCCATGGTGGCAGAGGCTCCATCAGGTGGGACAGAACCATGCATTGAAGGGGAACGAGCTGAAGACCCTGGGCAGAGGCCCAGACGACGGCGCCCACCGCCCTTCTTCTACCGACGGCGCTTTGTGCGAGGCCCAAGGCCCCCCAACCAGCAGCAGCCTATAGAGGGCACTGATGGGGTAGAACCTAAAGAGACAGCCCCATTGGAGGGGGACCAACAGCAGGGAGATGAGCGGGTTCCCCCACCCAGATTCCGGCCCAGATACCGAAGGCCTTTCCGCCCCAGGCCACCCCAGCAGCCTACCACAGAAGGTGGGGATGGTAAGACCAAACCCAGCCAAGGTCCCACTGATGGTTCTCGGCCTGAGCCCCAGCGCCCACGAAACCGCCCCTACTTCCAGCGGCGACGGCAGCAGCCCCCTGGACCCAGGCAGCCCACAGCCCAGGAGACCTCAGCCCCCATCAACAGTGGGGACCCCACCACCACCATCCTGGAGTGATTCCAACACAAGGACACCCGGAACTACCATCTGGTATCTGCCAGGTTTTCCAACTGACCTGCACCCTACCCAGCACCCCCTCCCCCCTTTCCCATATTCATGACATCAAAACACTGGCTTTTCCCCCTTTTCCATGAGACTCAGGAGGGCCAAAGCAATAGCTTTTTGCTTTTTTTTCCTCTCTCCCCTACCAAGGGTTGAAGGAAGGGATCCATCCTTTTTGTTCAGAGGCATCAACTCCCTCCCCTAAATCAGGCTGAGAAGGAACCAGCCAGCTCTTACCTCCTCCTGGTTGTTTTTCTTTCCCACCCCAGTTTATTTTTTGTTTCCCCTCTACCCCCTACCTCTGAAGCCATTTTATGAACTGTCATGTGCCACCTGAGCCTCCAGTAAAAACAAAAACAGGCAACAAAAAAAAAAAAAAAAAAAAAAAAAAAAAAAAAAAAAATCCAAATAAGTGAACAGCAATCTAATGAACAAAATAAGCTGATGAATAAAATAGAATCAGAGGCATGGAAACATGGAACAGATTGACAAATCTCAGAAGGAAGAAGGCAGGCGGGCCAGGAAGAGATTAAAGATCTTACCTATGGGCACAGTAAGGTGGTGAAGGCCTGGGGTGGGATGGGGCTGGAACAGGTGGAGTGGGGACAATGCAGGGGAAAAGGAGGACATTTGTAATACCCTCAACAATAAAGATTAAAACAAAAAATATGCCAACTGACAGTCCCCCAGATTGAGGAACATAGTATGTCTCCCTCCTGAGGGGCCTCGTGCACAGAGAAGCAGGGTGGGTTCTGAAGAGGGCAGCTAAGCATGGGCAGACCCTGCCACCCACTTCAACCACCAGGTGTCAATCCTACCCTCTAGAAAGAGTCAAGTGGAGAGGATGTTTCTTTGTAACAAAGACATAACTTCTGGGCACTCTGACAATCTGACAACCTTCCTGGCTTCAAGTTTCAGTTTTGCTCAAGTCCTTCTGTCTTTACTAGATTCAGGGTGGATGGGAGTGAGAAGAAGAATGAAGAGAAAGTCTATCTTGATAATGGAGATCAAGGGAAGAATTATGGGATGAAGTGAGAGAAAAGAGAAGTGATAAAAATCTCCTTCAACAGGTTACAAGGGAAATAAATGCTCATTAGTCCCTGCCCCTACAAACCATACTCACTCACCTTTCTTCAAATCATAACCTAAACCTTCTTCTTTATTAAAGACTAGAGGCCCGGTGCACGAAATTCGTGCACGGGGGAGGGGAGTGTCCCTCAGCCCAGCCTGCACCCTCTCCAATCTGGGACCCCTCGAGGGATGTCCAACTGCCCGTTTAGGCCCAATCCCACCGGAATCGGGCCTAAACGGGCAGTTGGACATCCCTCTCACAATCTAGGACTGCTGGCTCCCAACTGCTCGCCTGCCTGCCTTCCTGATTGCTCCTAACTGCTTCTGCCTGCCAGCCTGATCACCCCATAAGCACTCCCCTGCCAGCCTGATTAATGCTTAGCTGCTCCCCTGCCATCTGTTTGCCCCTAACTGCCCTCCCCTGCAGGCCTGGTTCCCCCCCAGCTGCCCTCCCCTGCTGGCCTGATCACCCACAACTGCCCTCCCTTGCAGGCCTGGTTCCTCCCAACTGCCCTCCCCTGTTGGCCATCTTGTGGCGGCCATCTTGTGTCCACATGGGGGCAGGATCTTTGACCACATGGGGGCAGCCATCTTGTGTGTTGGAGTGATGGTCAATCTGCATATTACTCTTTTATTAGATAGGATAGAGGCCTGGTGCATGGGTGGGGGCCAGCTGGTTTGCCCTGAAGGGTGTCCCGGATCAGGGTGGGGGTTCGCTTGGGGCATGGGGCAGCCTGGGCAAGGGGCCTGTGGTGGTTTTCAGGCCGGCCATGTCCCCTGGTGACCCAAGTGGAGGCCCTGGTATCTGGGGTTTATTTATCTTCTACAATTGAAACTTTGTAGCCATAAGTGGAGCCAAGCCTTCTGCTTGCTCCGTGGTGGCAGCCATTCCTATTGGGATTTATGTATCTTCTATAATTGAAACTTTGTAGCCTTAAGCAGGGCCTGGGCCGGCCAGGGTGTGCGGAAAGCTTGGCTTCCTCCATCGCCGTGGGCAACCCTAGCCTCCTGCTCTTTCCAGCTCCGTGGCTGCCGCCATTTCTGTTTGGGTTTATGTATCTTCTATCATTGAAACTTTGTAGCCTTGAGTGGAGGCCTAGGCTGGCAAGGGCAGGCAGAAAGCTTGGCTTCCTCCATTGCCGGGGAAACCCCAGCCTCCCTCCTGCTCTCTGTGGCCGTAGCCATCTTGGTTGGGTTTATTTACATATTTGCTCCTGATTGGCAGGTGGGCGTGACTTGTGGGCGTGGCTTGTGGGTGTAGCAGAGTGATGGTTAATTTGCATATTACTCTTTTATTAGATAGGATAATAACTATAACAAGAGCTACCAATGACCAAGTGCTTACGATCAGCCCAGCACTGTGGAAGCACTTTATGTATCCCCCACTGAGTCCACACCATTCTGGGAGGTGGTTGTCCTGCCTATCCTTCCCTTATGCATTTCCCCCATTTTATAGAAGAAACCAGGGTTCAGAAAGATCAAGCAATTTGGCTAGTATCACAGAGCTTGTAAGGGCAAAACCATGATTCCCACCCTGGCCTGTCTGCCTCTAGAGCCTTCATGATCACAATTGGTCTAGCAACATCAGCATCACCTAGAAACTTGTTGGAAATGCAGATGCTCAGGCCTTGCATAAGAACTATTGGATCAGAATCTGTATTTCAGCATGGCCCGGTGATTCTTTCACACACTGGGACATAGGTGGTCTTGGCCTCTGTTCCTCCAGTGGAAGTAGTCCTGAGTCCACTGGCTGGGCACACTGGCATTGGATGAGCCTTGGACATGTGATTGGCTATCTCTGTGGGGCCTGAGAACATAGTTAACCCCAGATTGCTACTATTAGGCATGGTCATTGGGATGGCTCATGCAGCCGCAGCTCCACATGACAACTCTACAGTGGGAAGGAACTCCCTTCTTTCTCTTTAACTATTTTCCTATTAATGTATATTTCACATGCAGCTAAGCACTCAAATCTCGCTTGTGTAAGCACCACCCAGATGAAGAAAGCAAAATTTCCAGCACCTCAGATGGCTCCTCATATTGTCTCTCAATCAACACCCCCCATATTTACTGCGCTGACCTCTATTGTCCTAGATTCACTCTACCTATTCTTAAACTTCAAATAAATGGACTGATACAGAAAGTTCTCTGTGTCGATGAGGCTATGATATTCAGCCATGCTGCTGTGTATTTCAGTATTTTGTCTCTTGTTCATGCTCAGTAGTACTCCATCCGTGCCTATGCCACAGTTTATTCATTCCATTGTTGATGGACATTTGGGTTGTTTTCATTTTTTGGCTATTATGTACGTGTGTAGGTAGACGTGTGCACTCATTTCTCTTAGACAAATACACAAGCTTCAAATTGCTTTTATTCAGCATATTTTAAGCTTTATTAGCTTCTGTCAAACAGTTTCTCAGTTTACATTTCTGCCAAAAGAGGGTGAGCATGAGGACTTTCTAATCCTAGCCCGATAGTTAGCCAGGATTTCCTTACTTTGTATTGAGTTGTTCTCCTTTGAAAGGGAAAAAAAATAATTGATCCTAATTTCCTAAGGGCTGACAGCACTGCATGTCCCCTGAACTTAGTAGACTGTTCGTGCGTATTTGTTTGGCGTCAGATATCAGAGGCAGAGCCTTGGATAGTCACTAGAAAAGGCACTTGGCCCCAATGAGCTGCAACGATGGCAACTTTATAGCTTCTCCTTGCATTAGAAAAAGGTCCCCAAAGTAAAGGCAAAAATAAATGAATGGGACTATATCAAACTAAAAAGCTTCTGCACAGCAAAAGAAACTGACAACAAAACAGAGGCAGCCAACCAGATGGGAGATGGCATTTGCAACCAGTAGCTCCGACAAAGGTTTAATTTCCAAAATATATAAAGAACTCATAAAACTCAACACCAAACAAACAAACAACCCAATCAAACAGTGGGCAGAGGACCTGAAAATATACCTCTCCCAAGAAGACATACGAACAGCCAATAGATATATGAAAAGATGTTCAACCTCACTAGCAATTAGGGAAATGCAAATCAAAACTACAATCAGATACCACCTCACGCCTGTTAGAATGGCCATTATCAACAAGGCAAGAAATAAGTGTTGGAGAGGTTGTGGAAAAAGGAAAACACTCATTCACTGATTGTGGGAATGCAGACTGGTACAACCACTATGGAGAGCAGTCTGGCCCTAGCTGGTTTGGCTCAGTGGATAAAGCATCGGCCTGCGTACTGAAGGGTTCCGGGTTCGATTCCAGTCAAGGGTACATGCCCAGGTTGTGGGCTCAATCCCCAGTAGCGGCCATGCAGAAGGCAGCCAGTCAATTATTCTCTCTCATCATTGATGTTTCTCTCTCTCTCTCTCTCTCCCTTCCTCTCTGAAATCAATAAAAATATTTAGAAAAAGAAAGGAAGAAAGCAGTCTGGCCATTCCTCAAAAAATTAAGAATACGACTTTTGGGGTAGCATTGAATTTGGTTGGAAAGTCTGTAAGGTCAGGGGCCTCTAGGTAGCAGCCCCTGCCTTGACTTTTCCAAACAAGTCTGAACCCCTGGGTGTTTTGCTAAAATCTCTGTTTAGTCTTTTAGACCCAACCCTGTAGAAGCATGTAATCAAGGATCCTTACCCTACTGATTGTATCTAATAGTTAATTTTAGTTGAAGCTGTTGTGACAATAAAAGCCTAAGGAGGCAGGCGAACAGGGCTTTTGTTCCTAAAGCAAAACAGCCCTTAGCCTCTCTTTCACAGAAACCTGTGTCAGAGTAATCCATTCATCCATTGCTCAGGGTCTGCTGGTCAGCCCCCGAGGTGGTGCCCTGTGTGAGGACATAGGAACTGCAATGAGATGCGGTGGAACCTTTGAAAACTAAGAGTAAGAAAATGAAAGTGACTGCGCAGTAATTCCTTGGAGCCGCCTAGGATTTCCAAGTTTGAGGGAATTGTTTCTCAGCTAAGGAATTCACTCTCTCTGTTATGCTTCTTAAGAATGTGAGTATGTTTTCCATTAGAAAAATAAGCCTGTTTCTGAAAGTAAGGAAAAAAAGGTTTTTCCTGTATTTGCCTAGGAAGCAAAGGTTTTATATATATTGTTAAAATAATTATGTTATGTTAGTCAGGAAGTTGATTACTTTAAATGAGTAGATTACTTAATACTGTTTAATAACAATAATAATAATATATAATCTTTTAGTTTAATGTATTTGACTACCTTCCCAGGGTTTGAATTTTAAGGTTTGCTTTCTCTCCTTATGAAGGAAAATTTTATACTTAAGGTATATGGAAAGCTCTGTCAAATAAAGAAATAATAATTGTATTCTATTTATATATGCATATTAAATAGATTCTGATATACTTTCATTTATAACTAACTAGAGGCCTGGTGCACAAAATTCGTGCACTAGGGCAGTGTCCCTCAGCCCAGCCTGCACCCTCTCCAATCTGGGATCCCTCGGGGGGATGTCTGACAGCAGTTTAGTCCTGATCGGCAGTCAGACATCCCTCTCACAATCCGGGACTGCTGGCTGCTAACCACTCACCTGCCTGCCTGCCTGATTGCCCCTAACCGCTTCTGCCTGCCAGCCTGATGACCCCCTAACCGCTCCCCTGCTGGCCTGATTGACGCCTAACTGCTCCCCATCCTGGCCTGATTTCCCCCAACTGCCCTCCCCTGCTGGCCTGATCTCCTCCAACTGTCCTCCCCTACTGGCCCGATCGCTCCCAACTGCCCTCCCCTGCAGGCCTGGTTGCCCCCAACTGCCTTCCCCTGCCAGCCATCTTGTGACAACATGGGGGTAGCCATCTTATGGTGGCCATCTTGTGACAACGTGGGGGCAGCCACCTTGTGACGACTTTTGGAGGCAGCCATTTTGTGATGATGTGAGGGCACAAGGGCCACCTAGGCTTTTATTAGTATAGATTGTTATAAGTTATAATATTGTGTTTTGTGAAAAGGACAAGATTCCATGTCATTTATATTACTCTATAACTTACCTGGATTTATAGAAATACTGGCAAGAAAAATCAGGAGAAAAAGAATTTAATTATAGGACTAAATGAACTAAAAATAATTAAGGTTTTCATAATTGTTATTCTCATAGCAATGTGTTTGTTTGCATGAATCCAATAAAAATCTAATTTCTTTATAACAGGACATAGTCAGTTTCCAATTATAGTTTTATTAACCAAAACTTTCCTGAAATGTTATGTCTGAAATACATATGCCAGGACTCTGGATGTCACCAGAAAGCTCTAAGGAATGAAGACTTATTTTGAAGCCGATAAGCCCCTTGAATAAATAGCCTGGCACCTTTCTTGGTCACATGGTTCATGGCAGTCTTTCCAGGTAAGGAACGAAGGTTGGTTTCCTGAGAGATTGCATGAAAGAAACCTCAAGACACCCGTAGGGACCTCAACTTGAGGAATACACCCCAATTCTGTGGGGATTGCAGGCGAAGCCTGACAGCAACTGTGTGGCTTGGCTTCTTGGCCCTGAGAATAAACTTTCTCATGAGATTCCAGCAAAGCATATTTTTAAAAAAAATAGATTGTGTAATCAACTGTTATTCTTATTGTGTTCATACAAACAATCAGGCCAAATTATAACTAGATTTAATACAGGAGGTAAATTAGTCTTTAATAAAAAATAAGGATGATTTTAGAGAGAAAAAAAATGTTTCAACAGGAAATTATTAGAAACTGTTCTAACTTTTGCTCAATAATACTAAATTTTATAACACAGTTTGTCTCCACCAGATTACAAGCCCTACTTGCACCTAGGGAATACCACCTCTAGGCACCATTGCCACCTCCTTCTGTGCCTAGGCCTCATTGTCCTCTGACAGACAGCAAGGATCTCTTGGCTCTGAGAGAAACCTCTAACTCACCTCAGCAGGAAGTAATTACAGAAGAAATCTGGCATCCCCTTTCCCTAAAAGAATTCAGAGCCAAGATCCTTAAGGGGGATGTAATAGGCTGACAGACATGAGCAGAGCAAGGACGATAGGCCAACTAGAGGAAAGATAGACTCTGAGACATACTTCTTACCACTCAAACTGTTCTGAAGCTGGGAATAGAGGAATCTATGTAGAACTAACCTTTAATCATAACTAATTAGAAGAAATTTATAGTTTTTGTATAATAGAAGGTATAGAGATAAAGGAAAAAGAAAGTAAAGTAGACAAATTGAAAGGGTATGTGTAAGTTACAGAAGGTACATATAAATTGTAAAAAGTATACATAAATTACAGAGGGTCTGTACAAGTAAAGAAGAACTAGAGTTGAGGAAGTAAAAATTGTGAGAAGGGATATTAAAAAAGGAATATAACTGGAAGAAAGGAAATTAGAGTAGAAATATTTAAAAATAATGATGAGAATAATATAGCGTAGAGAGAAATCAAGATGGCGGCATAGGTAAACATCTAAACTGCTGCCACACACAACAATTTCAAAACTACAACTAAAAGACAAAACGAACATCATCCAGAACCACAGGAAGGCTGGCTGAGTGAAAATTCTACAACTAGAAGGAAAGAGAAAAGCACACTGAGACGCCGAGGAACTGTGGAAGGCAGAGGTATGGAGGCGCGCGTGCGCGGAGAGGGCTGACAACTGAGTACGTGGCTCAATCAGGAGGGAGACAAAAGCTCCCGACTGCTCTGAACTCCAGTTCCGGGCGAGACTCTGGGGACCCAGACTCATTAGGGGAGAATCTGGACTGTCTGGCAACGGGCAAAACTCGAGGGCAGCTTTCTCTCAGAGGTGCTTGCAGCGATTACCACGGGACACTGAGACCCAGGGGCCTCTTAGGACAGGGCTGACAGGAAGCCATTGCTGTCTGCTCCACCCTGAGACTCCGGCCCACCCAAGCTGAGCACAGAGGCTTTTGCAAGTCTCCTCCAATAAGGGTGTCTCCAGCACAGAAGTTCTCCCAGCGTAGACACAGCTGATCCTCACAGCCAACTGGCCTGCAGGTCAATTCTTCCCAGTGATACCAACAACAATCAAGGCTTAACTACAACAAGACTGTGCACACAGCCCACAGAGGGGTGCACCAAGAGTGTCCACCTCAGGTAACTGGGGAGGCTGAGCCACTGGGCCCTATAGGACACCTAGCACACAAAGCCACTTTATCAACTCAGGGAAGCAGCCAAAATGTGGAGACAAAGAAACAGGTCACAAATGAAAGAAATGGAAGAAAGCAAATGACTGGATATAGAGTTCAAAACCACGGTTATAAGGTTTTTCAAGAATTTTCTAGAAAAGGCCAATAAATTTAGTGAGACTCTCGAGGATATGAAAAAGTACCAACTAGAAATTAAGCATACACTGACTGAAATAAAAAAAAATATACAGAGATTCAACAGCAGACTAGAGGATCGCAAGAATCAAGTCAAAGATTTGAAATACAAAGAAGCAAAAAACACCCAACCAGAAAAGCGAAAAGAAAAAAGAATCCAAAAATATGAAGATAGTGTAAGGAGCCTCTGGGACAACTTCAAGTGTATCAACATCCAAATTATGGGGTGCCAGAAGAAGAGAGAGAGCAAGATACTGAAAACCTATTTGAAGAAATAGTGACTGAAAACATCCCCCACCTGGTGAAAGAAATAGACTTACAAGTCCAGGAAGTGCACAGAACCCCAAACAAAAGGAATCCAAAGAGGACCACACCAAGACACATCATAATTAAAATGCCAAGAGCAAAAGACAAAGAGAGAATATTAAAAGCAGCAAGAGAAAAACAGTTAATTACCTACAAGGGAGCACCCATACGATTGTCAGCTGATTTCTCAACAGAAACTATGGAGGCCAGACAGGAGTGGCAAGAAATATTCAAAGTGATGAATAGCAAGAAACTACAACCAAGATTACTCTACCCAGCAAAGCTATCATTCAGAGTTGAAGGTCAGATAAAGAGCTTCACAGATAAGAAGAAGCTAAAGGAGTTCATCACGCCAAACCAGTATTATACGAAATGCTGAAGGGTATTCTTTAAGAAGAGGAAGAAGAAGAAAAAGATAAAGATAAAAATTATGAACAAATATGTATCTATCAACAAGTGAATCTAAAATCCCATGGAATAAAAAATTTGATGAACAGTATTAACTGGTGAATATAATAGAATCAGGGGCATAGAAAGGGAGTGGACTGACAATTCTTGGGGAAAAGGGGAGTGGGAGATGCAGGAAGAGACTGGACAAAAATTGTACACCTATGGATGAGGACAGTGCGGGGGAGGTAAGGGCAGCGGGTGGGGTAGGAACCTGGTGAGGGGAGCTATGGGAGGAAAAAAGAGGAACAATTGTAATAATCTGAACAATAAAGATTTATTAAATTAAAAAAAAAAAAACAGCCGAAACCGGTTTGGCTTAGTGGATAGAGCGTCGGCCTGTGGACTCAAGGGTCCCAGGTTCGATTCCGGTCAAGGGCATGTACTGTGGTTGCGGGCACATCCCCAGTGGGGGGTGTGCAGGAGGCAGCTGGTCGATGTTTCTCTCTCATCGATGTTTCTAGCTCTCTATCCCTCTCTCCCTTCCTCTCTGTAAAATATCAATAAAATATATTAAAAATAATAATAATAATAAAAAAATTTTAAAAAAAAACAAACAAAGTGTCCTGCAATAGAGGACGGGATAAAGAAGATGTGTTACATATACACAATGGAATACTGCTCAGCCATAAGAAAGGATGAAATGGCGACATTTGCAACAACAAGGATGGATCTAGGGAACATTTTGCTCAGTCATAAAAAGCTAAGAACCACATGATTTCACGTATATGTGGGATATAAAACTGAAACTCATGTGGTAGTTGCCAGAGGAGAGGGGGTAGAGGAAGAAGGGGGTTCTAATATAAGGTGACAGGAGAAGATCTGACTCTGGGTGGTGGGCACACAGTGCAATAGACAGATCTTGTAGCATAGAAACCCACACCTGCAACCTACATGTTCATGTTGACCAATGTCACCCCAATCTACTTAATAAAAATTAATTAATTAATTAACTAATTAATTAATTTTCTAAAAGGTCCCTGGATGAAATTAAGCTTTGCAAACATATGGGGCAAGTTTCAGCGCGTCGCTCGGGGAACTCAGGGCACAACTCACACACCACTGACCTGTGATAGCAGCAGTGTGGGGACGCCTGCATGACAAGAAGAAGTCACACCCCACGCCACCTCCACATCAGAGGCCATCTATTCGCAAACACACGTCCCTCCTGGGACCCTGCTGAGAAAGAGCTGAGACTTGGGTCTCAGAAGCAAAGGCTAGGGCACTAGCCCGTGCCAACTGCTCACTGACCCTCCCCCAGCCTTAGGCTTCCCACAGGCAGCACCCCTCCTGTGACAGGAGCAGCCAGACTTCCAGGCTTCTCGCTTGCTCCTCCTGGCTCGTAGCCTATATCTTCTTTTTCTCCACTCACTTTAAAAAATCTTTTAATTTTTAAAGCATTTTCTCTTATAGGAGATTGCAAGACTAGACTCCCTTAAACCCTCTTTGCCCAGTTCTCATTTCTAACATTTTGCCTTTCCGTACTTGTTTTATTACGCTGTCTAAACAAACGAAATTTTCCCTGAAACTTTTGAGAGTTCACTGTAGACATCACACCTCTTTACCCCTAATATTTCAGTATGACTTTCCTGAAAACAAGGACATTCTCTTATTTAAGAGAAAATGGGATTTATTTGACACCAATACAACATTGCTATTTCATATAGAACTTGAACTTCAGCAATTATCTCAGTAATGTCTTTTGTAGTGCTCCTACTTCTTCCATTCAGGACCAGTTCAGAATTGTGCATTGCATTTAGTTGTCATATTTGTATAGTCTCTCTCTCTTTCATAATATTAACATTTTGAAGAGTATAAATCAGTGGTTCTATGGAGTCTCCTTGAACTTGTCACTCTACATTCTTACTATACTCAGATTTGCAAACCCCCAGAAATGAAATGCTTTCTCTCCTCAGGCTTTTGCTCAAGCTATCCCCTCACCGGGGAGTCCCTTCCCTTTCTGTGTTACCGGGAAATTCCCATTCAACCTCTGAGAACTTCCCAAGACCCCCAAAACTTGGAAGAAAGCCCCTCCCATGGGCACCTGTAGCACCCCAAGCTTAGCCCATCTGAGCATCTATCAGACTGTACTGGCATCTGTGTGACAAGGATTCCCTGACCACTGCTCCATCAGGGCTCTCACATCTGCCCAGTTCAGGGTCCCCCTAGCAAGTACAAGTATGAATGGTTTGCCCAGCAGCCATCCATCCCTACCTTGCCTGCTATTTGTCCAGGGCCCCTCTTTGATGCCTGGGTAACCTGGTACATTGTAGGCTTGAGCTCCTAGTTCTGTCAGAGGTAACATGACCCATATGGCCAGCCAGTCATGAGGAAGACCTCTGTAGGGGGAGCAGCTCACTGGGGCATGTGTGATAACAGCAGCAGGAATGTTAATGCAAGCTCAGCACACTCTGGGCTATGACTAAATTATTCACAGACATTGAATCATCCACTCATTGAGATAGATATTTTGGTAGCGTGTACATAACAACTATCATCCAGAACCGCAGGAAAGCTGGCTGAGTGGAAGAACTACAACTAGAGAAGTAAAGAAGAAAGCACATTGAGACTGGTAGGGGGTGCAGAGGAGCAGAGGTATGGAGGTTCAGAGGTGTAGAGGTGCAGAACAGACTGGCACCTGGGTGCGCTGCTTTTTTAATTGGGAGGGAGATACACGCTCCCACTTGCACTGAGCTCCAGTGCTGGGCGAGACTTTGGAGGACCCAGACACATACAGGGAGAAACTGGACTGTCTGGCATTGGGACAAGAATGCAGGGGTGGCTTTCTTCCAGCTGGAGATACTAGCAATGGTCATTGTTCCTGAGCTGGGACCTACCTAGTGCAGGGCTGAATAGCAGCCATATCTGTTTGCTCTGCCCTGGGGATTCCCTGAGACCCTGCCCCATCCAATTTACAACCCCAACCAAGCTGTGTGCAGCAGCTTTTGCATATGAATGGCCAGTCTTTTCTCAGCCTAAAACCTGTCAAACTGCAGCTGGGTCAAGGAGCCCCAAAGCTATCAAAAGAAGGCAAAGAGAGAAACCAAGATGGCAGCATAGGTAAGCACCTAAACTGCTGCCCCGCACAACAATTTCAAAACTACAACTAAAAGACAGAACGGACACCATCCAGAACCACAGGAAAGCTGGCTGAGTGGAAATTCTACAACCAGAAGGAAAGAGGAAAGCTCACGGAGAAGGAGCGGCAAAGAGCTGAGGTACGGTGACATGCGCGCACAGAGAGGAAGGGCGGCAGAGTGCCTGGCTGGCTTTCTCTGGCGGGAGGGGGAAGGAAGCCCCCGACTGCACTGAACCCCAGTTCTGACTACACTGAACCTCAGTTCTGGGCAAAACCTGTGGACCCAGGCTCATACAGGGGGAGTTTGGACTGTCAGGTAGAGAGAAAGGCACACGGAGACTCGGAGCCTCGGAGCCTCAGGGGAGCCGCAGCGGCAGGGGTCTGGAGGCGCGAGTGCGCACAAAGACTGACTGCGGAGGTTACCACAGGCTTTCCCTAGCGGAAGGGAGTCGGAAGCTCCTGACTGCACCTAACCCCAGTTCCGGGTGAGCCCCTGCGGACCCACGCTCTTACGGTGGAAATCTGGACTGTAAGGCGGAAACTCGGGAACCACAGAAGGCAGAGGTCTGGAGACTCGAGCGCAAGGGCAGGGCTGATGGGAAGCCAAGACTGTCTGCTCTGCCCTGAGACTCCACCCCTTGCAAGCTGAGCACAGAGGCTTTTGCAATCTGGCAAGGCTAATCCTATAAGGCTGTCTCCAGCACCAAAAATCTCCCAGCCAACTGGCCTGCAGGTCAATTCCTCCCAGTGATACCAACAACAATCAAGACTTAACTACAACAAGGCTGTACACACAGTCCACAAAGGGGTGCACCAAGAGTGTCCACCTCAGGTTAACTGGGGAGGCCGACCCCCTGGGCCATATAGGAAACCTAGCACACAAAGCTACCCTACCAACTCAGGGAAGCAGTGAAAAATGGGGAGATGAATAAACAGATCACAAACGAAAGAAATGGAGGAAAACAAACAATTGAATATAGAATTCAAAACCACGGTTATAAGGCTTTTCAAGAATATCCTAGAAAAGGCCAATAAATATAACAAGACCCTCGAAGATATGAAAAAGGACCAACTAGAAATTAAACATACACTAACTGAAATAAAAAATATTATACAGAGACCCAACAGCAGACTAGAGGAACACAAGAATCAAGTCAAAGATTTGAAATACAAAGAAGCAAAAAACACTCAGCCAGAAAAGCAAAAAAAAAGAAAAAAGAATCCAAAAAGTTGAAGATAGTGTAAGAAGCCTCTGGGACAACTTCAAGCTTACCAACATCACAATTATGGGGGTGCCAGAAGAGAGAAAGCAAGATACTGAAAACCTATTTGAAGAAATAGTGACTGAAAACTTCCCCCACCTGGTGAAAGAAATAGACTTACAAGTCCAGGAAGTGCACAGAACCCCAAACAAAAGGAATCCAAAGAGGACCACACCAAGACACATCATAATTAAAATGCCAAGAGCAAAAGACAAAGAGAGAATATTAAAAGCAGCAAGAGAAAAACAGTTAATTACCTACAAGGGAGCACCCATACGATTGTCAGCTGATTTCTCAACAGAAACTGCAGGCCAGACAGGAGTGGCAAGAAATATTCGAAGTGATGAATGGCAAGAACCTACAACCAAGACTACTCTACCCAGCAAAGCTATTATTCAGAATGGAAGGTCAGATAAAGAGTTTCACAGACAAGAAAAAGCTAAAGGAGTTCATCACCACCAAACCAGTATTATATGAAATGCTGAAAGGTATTCTTTAAGAAGAGGAAGAAGAAAAAAGTAAAGAGAAAAATTATGAACAACAAATACATATCTATCAACAAGTGAACCTAAAAATCAAGTGAATTAAAAATCTGAGGAACAGCCGAAACCGGTTTGGCTCAGTGGATAGAGCGTCGGCCTGCGGACTGAAAGGTCCCGGGTTCGATTCCGGTCAAGGGCATGTACCTTGGTTGCGGGCACATCCTCAGTGGAAGGTGTGCAGGAGGCAGCTGATCGATGTTTCTCTCTCATCGATGTTTCTAGCTCTCTATCCCTCTCCCTTCCTCTCTGTGAAATATCAATAAAATATATTTAAAAAAAAAAATCTGAGGAACAGAATAATCTGGTGAATATAATAGAATCAGGGGCATAGAAAGGGAGTGGACTGATAATTCTCAGGGGGAAAGGGGTGTGGGGGGTGCGGGAAGAGACTGGACAAAAATCGTACACCTATGGATGAGGACAGTGTCGGGGGAGGTAAGGGCAAAAGGGTGGGGTGGGAACCGGGTGGAGGGGAGCTATGGGGGGGGGGGGGGAAAGGAGAAACAATTGTAATAATCTGAACAATAAAGATTTATTCAATTTAAAAAAAACAAAAGAAGGCAAAGGCCAGCAGTGCAGCAGCCTGCCTTGCTTCACAGCTGAGCCTGGTCTGGGCACTTCCAAACCCCATACAAAGAGGAGGAATCTGCAGATCTCTCTGTAGCTCCTGCTGTGTGGCCTCAGGCAGTGGCTGACTTTGCACCTCCATGGAGATCCAAGAGCCAGTGTACCCAGTGGTCAGTGTCAGACCATACCAGATTACAACTCTTCACATCCATAAGCGACACACTCAACGGGCAGACTCAGTGAGCACCAAAGCCCCACTGAAGCAAGTCCTGCCCCGTAAGGGTGTCTCCTGCACAGCAGCTCTTCCATTGTAGACACAGCTGGCCTGGAAGTAAAAAAACACAGGGAACCAGCCAAAATGCAGAGACAAAGAAACATGTCAAAAATGTAAGAAATGGAAGAAAGCAAACTACTGGATATAGAGTTCAAAACCACAGTAATAAGGTTACTCAAGAAACCTCCAAGGAACTTAGTGAGACCTTCAAGGGTCTTAGTGAGAATGCCAAAAAAAATGGAAAAGGACCAGTCAGAAATTAAGCATACATTGACTGAAATAAAGAATAATATACAGAGATTCAACAGTAGACTAGAGGATCCCAAGAATCAAGTCAAAGATTTGAAATACAAGGAAGCAGAAAACACCCAACATGAAGAGCAAAAAGAAAAAAGAATTCAAAAATATAAAGATAGTGTAAGGAGCCTCTGGGACAACTTCAAGCATACCAACATCCAAATTATGGGGGTGCCAGAGGAAGAGAGAGAGCTAGATATTGAAAACTTATTTGAAATAATGACAGAAAACTTCCTCCACCTGGTGAAAGAAATAGACTTACAAGTCCAGGAAACACAGAGAACCCCAAACAGGAGAAACTCAAAGAAGACCACACTAAGACACATCATAATTAAAAGCCAAGGGCAAAAGACAAAGAGAGAATATTAAAAGCAGCAAGAGAAAAACAGTTAGTTACCTACAAGGGAGCACCCATACAACTGTCAGCTGATTTCTCAACAGAAACTATGCAGGCCAGAAGGAGTGGCAAGAAATATTCAAAGTGATGAATAGTGAGAACCTACAACCAAGATTACTCTGCCCAGCAAAGCTATCATTTAGAATTGAAGGTCAGATAAAGAGCTTCACAGACAAGAAAAAGCTAAAGGACTTCATCACCACCAAACCAGTATTATATGAAATGCTGAAGGGTATTCTTTAAGAAGAGGAAGAAGAAGAAAAAGGTAAACATAAAAAATTATGAACAACAAAGTAACAACAAAGACAAATCAATCAACAAGTGAATCTAAAAATCAAATGAATAAAAGATTTGATGAACAAAATAAACTGGTGAATGGAATAGAATCAGGGGCACAGAAATGGAACAGACTGATGATTCTCAGAGGGAAGGGGGTGGGAGGGTGAGGGAAGAGAATAGACAAAGTTCTTATATGCATGTATGCAGTACTTATGGACACAGACAATAGGGTGGCAAGGACCTGGGGTGGTGTGGGAACTGGGTGGAGGGGAGCTATGGGTGGGGGGGGGGAGGTGGAAAGAGGGACATTACCAATAATCTCAACAATAAAGATTGAAAGAAAAAGAAAAGGAGCAATGCTTTGCAAAAAATAAATAAATCTCTCTGCTTAGATGAGATGTCACCTCAGAGAACAGTCCCAAAACAACAATGTCTTTCCTGGGAGGATTACAAGAAAGCAGGGTATTGGAGTAGGGTAAGGAGAATCCCCAGACAAATTCTTCACCTCCACAGTGTGGGCCACCTGCTTCCAGACTGTGGCTGAGGTGCACAGGTTGGTGAAGATTCATTGAAAAGAAAAGGCCAAAGTGTAGATAGCAGAATTCTAAAAGGATTAACTCAGGGTCAAGGTCACACGAGGAAACACAAGGGTTAGCCCTCAGTGACAATCGGCCTTACTGAAACTAATGTAAATTGCAGGCAAAAGAAGGAGCAACTTGGAGGTTGAGATGCCAAACCGAGGAGGTGCCACCAAACTGGCCTCAGTGACTCAGCAGAGCCCTGACCTCTGGGTACCCCATGTTAGAAAGACTTCCTGAAAAGTGCTGTGCATGTCACACACTGGCATAGGGATGCCTATTATCTACCCACAGCTAGTGACTCCCTGCACTGCTGGCATTCCTGAGGAGCAGCCCAGGAGACAAGGGTTCAAGAGCAGGTGATTGACTTAGGAGATGAAATAAATAACTAGGGAAGTGGAGAAATGAGACAGGCAAGAGCAGACTGTTAATAAAGGATGCTATTACTCAGCTACCAATGTTGCAACTGAAGCCTGAGTCCATAGGGGTTTTTGCAGATGCTGGAGGCCTGATAATAATGTGAAACCATACTCCTAATGCCCAACAACAAAGGGTTATGAAAATAAGATAGGATGTGGTTTCTACAGAAAGCCATAGAGAGAGACAAAGACATTTAATAGCAATTATTTACAAGTAATTTTTCACAGCAAACAAAACTATTTTTTACTATCTGTTCTTTCTCAAATTTTTTTTTAATTAAGCTTTTTTAAATTATTTCAAAGAGAGGAAGGGAGAGGGAGAGAGGAATAGAAACATCAAATGATGCGAGAGAGTCATTAGTCAGTTGCTGGGGAGTGATTCCAGCAGATCATAAATGCAAGAAGTTCATTAAAAGGTTGGTGGACCTTGAAGCTTCAGCAGGGCTGAAGATACATATTATTGCCTGCTGGAATAGCTGAAAGCATTTCCCAAAACCTAAAAATTTGCATATATTATTGCCTGTTGCCTGACAGCTGAAGGCAGTTCCCCCAACCTGACAATGCCTACTGTATACCACACCTTACCTTTGATATGTATATCTGCTTTGCTTTAGGGCAATTTGTGTTAATAAAAAGCTAGGGGTCCAGAGATTCAGAGAACTTGGTTACTATAGCTAAGTCTCCTTTGGCTCCCCAAAATACCTTCCAAATTTATATTTCTAGTATCTTTATTAATTTACACGCAGCCCCTTCTCCAGATTCCTGAACCCTTCTAGATACTGAGAAACACCCCAGCAGTCAGTAGCCTCCTGCATGCTTCCTACTGGGGATGGAGCCCAAAACCCAGGCATGTGCCCTGATTCAGAATCAAACCATGACCTCCTGGTTCATGGGTTGACATTCAAGAACTGAGCTACATGGGCTGGGCTTAAATTTTTTTTTCAATTACAGTTGGCATATAACATTAGTTTTAGGTGGTACAACATAGTGACTAGACATTTTGTGTTTTTGTTAATCCTCACCTGAGGATATTTTTCAATTGATTTTTTAGAGAGAGCAGAAGGGAGGGAACGAGACAGAAAGAGAAATATCAATGTGAGAGAGACACACCAAATGGTTGCCTCCCACACACACCCCAACCAGGCCAGGGGTCAAGCCTGAAACTAAGGTACATGCCCTTGGCCAGATTCAAACCATGACCCTTCAGTCCTCAGGCCAATGCTCTAATCGCTGAGAAAAACCAGCTAGGGCTTTTCTTTTTTCTTTATGAGTTTGGTTAAAGGTTTATCAGTCTTGTTTATCTTTTCAATGAATGAGCTCTCAGTTTCATTGATTGTTTCATAGTTTTTTTAAAGATTATTTTTTTACTTTTACTTTGATCTTTATTATTTCCTTTTTTCTACTCATTTTGGGCTTTGTCTGCTGTCCTTTCTCTAGTTACTTTACATTTTAAAATAAATTGTTTATTTGAGATTTTTCTTGTTTTTTAAGGTAGGGTTGTATTGCTATGCATTTTCCTCTCAGAACTGTTTTCACTGTGTTGCATAGACTTGGGGTTGATTTTTAATTTATTTGTCTCAAGGTCTATTTTGATTTCTTCCTTGATCTCATTATTAACCTATTCATTGTTTAGTAACATGTTATTTAGCCTCCATGTGTTTGTGTTTTTAAAATTTCTTCTTATAATTAACTTCTAGTTTCATACCTTGTGGTTGGAGATTATGTTCTATATGATTGCAATCTTTTTAAACTTATTGATACTTGTTTTGTGGCCTAACATGGTGTCTATCCTGGAAAATGTTTCATGTGTACTTTATTATGATTGTATTACTGCCAATCCCTGCCTTATGTCCATCAATATTTGTTTTATACAGGGGTGGGCAAAAGTAGGTTTATAGTTATGAATATGTAAAACACAGAGTCAATAAAACTATTATAATAATTATAACCTGCATATCTTTTTCCAATAAACAACTGTAAACCTACTTTTGTACCCCTGTATATTTATGTGGAACTATGTTGATTGCATAGATGCTTACAAGGCTTATGTTCTCTTATTAGATTGATCCCTTAATCATTATATGATGTCCTTCTTTGTCTCTTTTATAGCCTTTGTTTTAAAGTCTATTTTGTCAAAAATGGCAGTGGAGTAAGTGAAAGCTACACTGAATTTCTCCCAGGACAGAACTGAAAATACAACTAAAATACAGAAAACTATCCTGAATAATCAACTGAGGACTAGCTGGAGAGGACCCTGATAACCAAGGATGGAAAGTGAAGGTCGCATACACACTGCTGGGAAGTGCGGAGGCATGAGAGGGCTGGCCGGGCTCCCACAGACAGCAGCTAAAGTTCCAAAGGTTTATCTCAACAATATCCCTGTGGGGGTTCAGGGAGCTGTGGGACAACATGAAATGTAACAATATTCACATCATAGGAGTATCAGAACTCTGGGGTCCAAACCCCAAGCTGGGCCCCCCAGCAGAGACCACCAGAACTGAGAAAGGTGCCCATATAACATCTGGCTGTGAAAAGCAGCAGGATTGCTGTCTGCCAGGAGAGAGAGCTGCAAATGCAGGCACCTCCTTAAAGTGTCAATGCACAAAATTTTGTGTGTAGCCACTCACCTTGGTCTCCACCGGAGGGAGGGCAGAGTGAACTAGAACTGTGTGAGGAGATTCCAGGGTTGAGGGATCTCAGGTTACAGCTGGAAAGGCAGCCACCCCAGTTTCCTGTGCTGAGTCACTCCCTCAAGCTGCGAAGGTCATCTTTCTCTGGCAGATTTTGCTGAGGGAGGGAGGCAATTGTCCTACCTGGCTGAAAACATCTCATCCCACCCTGTGAAGTCTATGCCCTTACTTTGGTCTATAGCCTGATGCAATTAAAGATTATGCATAACAATCACACTGCAGGCAGAGGCAGATCTCTGGAGGTTTTGAGTCTTGCTCTGATCTCCTTCTGGAACCAGGGCTAGGAAAACCAGAGCTTGGTGCACATCCTGGTACTCTCCAAAGGTGCTCAGACCCAGCAAAGGAAACCACAGTTGTGGGTTGCTGGTAGCTCCAAATGGTCCTCAGGACCAGTCACAAACAGCATCTGACATCGTCCTGCACCAGTATCGGGGAGTTGTAGCAGGTCTACCTAATACATAGACACAAACCCAAACAGGCAGCCAAAATGGGGAGACAAAAAAACAAGACGCAAATGAAAGAACAAGAAAATTCTCCAGAAGAAGAGCTAAATGAAATGGAGATAATACATTTCTCAGATATAGAGTTCAGAATAATGATTGCAGGGATGCTCAACAGCATGAGAAAAGACCAGTATGAAAAAATGACCAATCAGAAATGAAGAATGACATAGCACTAATAAAGAACACATTGGAAGGAATACACAGCAGATTAGGGGAAGCCAAGGATCAGATAAGGGAATTAGAAGACAGGGTAGGAAAAAATCACTCAATCAGAGAACCAAAAAGAAAAAAACAATTTAAAAAATTAAGGACAATTTAAGGGAGCTGTGGGTTAACATGAAATGTAACAATATTCATGTCATAGGAATACCAAAAGGTGAAAAAGTAAGCAAGGGATAGAGAACCTGTTTGAAGAAATAATGGCAGAAAACATTCCTAACCTGGTGAAGGAAAAAGTCACACAAGTTCAGGAGCCACAGAGAGTCCCAAGCAAGAAGAACCCAAAGGGCTGATGCCCAGACACATCATAATTAAAATGCCAAAAGTTAAAGACAGAGAATCTTAAAGGCAGCAAGAGAAAAGCAATTTGTTACCTACCATGAAGTTCCCATGGGCTGTTAGCTGATTTCTCATCAGAAAGTCTACAGGCCAGAAGGGAATGGCATGAAGTATTCAAGGTCATGAAAACCAAGGACCTGAAACCAAGATGATTATGCCCCCAAACCAGCATTGCAAGAAATGCTAAAGAGACTGCTGTAATAATAAAAAGAAACAGAGAGAAAGAGAAACATTAGCATAAAGAGTTAAAATGGCAATAAATAAGTACTTATCAATAATAACCTTAAATGTAAATGGGTTAAATACTCCAATCCAAAGACACAGAGTAGCTAAATGGATACAAAAACATGACTCAAATATATGCTATCTACAAGAGACCCACCTCAGAACAAAAGACTCACATAGGATGAGAGTGAAGGGATGGAAAAAAATTTCCATGCAAATATAAATGGAAAAAAAAAACTGGGGTAGCAATACTCATATCTGACAAAATAGACTTCAAAATGAAGGCCATCACAAGAGACACTAAATGTCACTATATAATACTAAAGGGATCAATCCAACAAGAGGATATAACCCTGGTAAAATATATGTACTCAATATAGGAGAACCTAAGTATATTTCTTTAAAAAACAAAAACAAAAAAAACAACTTCTGGAGGACTTTAAGGGACAGATCGACAGCAATACAGTCATAGTAGTGCGGGGGCTAGATGCGTCGGGGGCCAGATATGGCGGGGATCTAAGTGGAGGCAGCCAGGGATTGAGAAATAAAAGAAAGAAAGAAATAAGACGCAGAGATAGATTTCAAAAGCTGGAGCTGGGTGGAACCGCTGCCACCTCTGATGGAGAGGCAGGGACCCCGAGCCTATGCAGCACATTTATTTTATACCCCCAAATACCAGGAAGTAACACCAAAACTTAGGATCAAAGGAGCTTATTTGCATTCTTGAGTAGGCCCTAGCATTCCTGGTGCTTGCCTGGATTTACATATCAAAGCCCGCTAGGCTGACACCTGGGCTGATATGAAGGCCAAGCTGATAACATGTCTAGCCTTTTGGGGGAAGCATGTTCCCAGGGCGTGGCTCTGCCTATCGCCTGAGTTCAGCTGACAATAATTAAAGAAATGCCCAGCCGAAACCGGTTTGGCTCGGTGGATAGAGCGTCGGCCTGCGGACTGAAGGGTCCCGGGTTCGATTCCGGTCAAGGGCATGTACCTTGGTTGCGGGCACATCCCCAGTGGGAGGTGTGCAGGAGGCAGCTGATCGATGTTTCTCTCTCATCGATGTTTCTAACTCTCTATCCCTCTCCCTTCCTCTCTGTAAAAAATCAATAAAATATATTAAAAAAAAAAAAAATGCCCATGTGCCTTCCCAGGCGCTGTCTACATAGTAGGGAACTTTAACACCCCAATAACTTCACGGGATAGATCTTCAGACAAAAAATCAACAAGGAAACAGTGACTTTAAGTTACACACTGGATCATCTGGATTTAATTGACATTTACAGAACATTCCACCTCAGAGTTGCAGAATATACAGTCTTCTCAGTACACATGGGTCATTCTCAAAGACAGACCACATGTTAGGACACAAACAAGTCTCTGTAAGTTCAAGAAGATTGAAATCATATCAAGCATCTTCTCAGATCACAATGGCATGAAATTAGAAATCAACTACAGAAAAACATTCAAACACATGGAGGCTAAATAGCATGTTACTAAACAATGAATGGATTACCAACGAGATCAAGGAAGAAATAAAAAAACTTCCTGGAAACAAATGAAGATGAACATACAACAACCCAGAATCTATGGGACACAGCAAAAGCAGTTCTGAGAGGGAAGTTCATACGAAAAGCCTACCTCAAAAAAAAAAAAACAATAAAAATTAATAATAAACTATTTAACCCTACAGCTTAAAGAATTAGAAAGAGAACAATAAGAAAAGCCCAGAGTAAGTAGAAAGAAGAAAATAATAAAGATTAGAGCAGAAATAAATGACAGAGACTAAAAAACAATAAAAAAGATCAATAAAGCCAAGAGCTGGTTCTTTGAAAAGATAAACAGGATTGATGAACCTTTAGCCAGACTCATCAAGAAAAAAAATAAAGGACCCAAATCAATAAAATCAGAAATGAAAGTGATGAAGTAACAACTGACACCACAGAAATACAAAGGATTGTAAGAAAATACTATGAACAACTATATGCCAACAAGCTGGACAACCTGGATGAAATGGACAAATTCCTAGAAAAATACAATTGCCCAAAACTGAACCAGGAAGAATGAGAAAACCTGGATAAGCCAATAAAAACCGAGGAAATAAAAGCAGTAATCAAAAAACTCCGAGGAGGGAGGTACGGACTGCGTGCACCTCAGGATTCTAGGACAGATCAGACATTCTGTAACGATGCCTGAAATCAACACCGGCAACCTTGATAAGCAACAGGTTCAGCTCCTGGCAGAGATGCGTATTCTTATTGATGAAAATGACAATAAAATTGGGGCTGAGACCAAAAAGAATTGTCACCTGAATGAAAACGTCGAGCTTTCAGTGTCTTCTTATTCAACACTGAAAATAAGCTCCTGCTACAGCCGAGATCAGATGCTAAGATTACCTGTCCAGGTTGTTTTACCAATGCTGGTGGTGGTCATCCCGTCAGTAACCCAGGAGAGCTTGAAGAAAGGGAAGCAGCTGGAGGAAGGCAAGAAGCACAGAGGCGTTTAAAGGCTGAATTGGGAATTCCCATGGCACAGGTTCCTCCAGAAGAAATATTAATTATCGGACTTGAATTCACTACAAGGCTCAGTCTGATAGTATCTGGGGAGAACATGAAATTGATTACATTTTGTTTGTGAGAAAGAACGTGACTTTAGATCCAGACCCCAATGAGATTCAAAGCTATCGCTATGAGTCAAAGGAAGAGGTGGAAGAAATGCTGAAAAAGGCAGCCAGCGGCTAAATTAAGACAACTCCATGATTTCAATGTATTGCAGAGGCTTTTCTCTTTACATGGGGGCATAATTTAAATAATTTGAATCAGTTTGTTGACCATGAGAAAATACACAGAGTGTGAATGTGGAGATGAATGATTAGTAAAGTACTAAAAAATATCTTTACTTAGTAAACTTAAAATGATTTTTTAAAAATTGGGTTCCCCATTAGAATTCTCATTGGATACATTGATACTTTACAATCCGAATTTGTGTTGAAAAGACACTGACAATTCTTACTTGTATCACACACCCCACATATATGCACTCCTATTTGTAAAGGGCATTTATGAAAGATTATTTTTAAAAGGCAAATCAACTAAACTGAGCCTGTCTAAACAGTCCTGACAAATTTGAACAAATAAGTGAAGCTCTTTATTTTTGATGTGTTGGACATTTTCAGTACTTGCAGAGCACATTATTTGCCAGGTGCTTTACATATCATTAAGGTGTTATCATAGTCCAGAAAAATGTGCAACAAAAACTGTTTGCTTAGCTACTTCCGAACAGCTCAGATTAACATTCCACATTAAGACATTAAACTCAGGGAGCAGGTCCACAGTATCTACATGGTGTGTGACCTAATTTCTGTCAAAGTCTGTGTTCTCAGAATTATAGGGGACAGACAGGCTACCTGTGAAATGGAAATTGGGTCATACTCTACCACAGGGCCTCTTACCACTGGTTCTGTTAACATTTGGGCTGGGTAATTCTTTGTTGTGGGGGTTCATCCTGGGCATTAAAGGACATTTAGCAGCAAAACAAACAAACAAAAAACTCCAAGTAAACAAAAGCCCTGGTCTGGATGGCTACACAGGGGAGTTTAACCAAACATCCAAAGAATAACTAACACCTATCTTCCTCAAACTGTTCCAAAAAATCCAAGAATACTTTCAAGCTCTTTCTATGAGGCCAGCATTACCCTAATTCCAAAACCAATTAAAGACACTATGAAGAAAAAGAACTATAGGCCAATATCCCTGATGAACATATATGCTAAAATCCTCAACAAAATATTAGCAAATCAGATACAGCAATATATTAAAAAATCATACACCTTGACCAAGTGGGATATATTCTAGAGATACAAGGCTGGTACAATATTCACAAATCAATTAACATGATACATCACATAAACAAACTGAGAGACAAAAATCACATGATCATGTCAATAGACACAGAATAAAGCAATTGACAAAGTCCAACACCCATTTTTATAAAAACTCTCCGCAAAGTGGGAATAGAGGGATCATATCTCAACATGATAATGGCCATATGTGACAAACCTACAGTGAACAGCATACTCAATGAGAAAAAAAAAATTTCCCTAAGAACAGGAACAAGACAGGGATGCCCACTTTCACCAGTCCTGTTCGACATAGTACTGGAAGGCCTAGCCACAGTGATCAGACAAGAAGAAGAAATAAAAGGCATCCAAATTGGAAAAGGAAAAAGTAAAACTGTCATTATTCATAGATGACATGATATTATACATAGTAAACCCTAAAGACTCTACCAAAGAACTACTAGACTTTAATAAATAAATTCAGCAATGTAACAGGATAAAAAATTAACACCCAGAAATCAATGGCATTTTTTATACCAATAATAAGTTCTCAGAAAGAGAAACGAAATCTAATTTACCATTGCAACAAAAAAATGATACCTAGGAATAAACTTAACTAAGAAGATAAAAGACTTGTACTCAGAAAACTACAGTACATTGAAAAAAAGATAGAGGAAAACATAAACAAGAGGAAGAATATAGCGTGCTCATGGATTGATAGAATTAAGGTGATTAAAATGTCCAAGGGAACCCTCGTGCACTGCTGGTGGGAATGAATACTCCAAAATTTTATATGGAACCTAAAAAGACCCCAAATAGCCACAGTGATCCTGAGAAAGAAGATCAAAGTTGGAGGGATCACAATACCAGATATCAACCTATATTACAAAGCCACTGTACTCAAAACAGCCTGGTACTGGCACAAGAACAGGTATATACTAGTAGATCAATGGAACAGAACAGAGACCCCAAAATCAACTCAAGCCATTACGCTCCATTAATATTTGACAAAGGAGGCAAGAGCATACAATGGAGTAAAGACAGTTTCTTCAGTAAATGGTGTTGGGAAAATTGAACAGGTATATGCAAAAAAGAATGAAACTACACCACCAACTTACACCATACACAAGAATAAACTCAAAATGTATAAAAGACTTAAATGTAAGTCATGAAACCATAAAAATCCTAGAAGAAACCATAGGCAGCAAAATCTCAGACATCTCTTGTAGCAATATGTTTGCTGATATTTATCCTAGGGCAAGGGAAACAGAAGAGAAAATAAACAAATGGGACTACATGAAAATAAAAAGCTTCTTCACAGCAAAAGAAACCATCAACGAAATGAAAAGAGAGCCACTGCATGGGAGAACATATTTGGCAATGATACATCTGATAAAATGTTAATATCCAAAATATATAAGGAACTCATACAACTTAACAAAAGGAAGACAAACAAGCCAATTAAAAAATGGGCAAAGGACCTAAATAGACACTTTTCCAAAGTGGAAATGGCCAAGAGACATATGAAAAAAATGCTCAAAGTCACTGATCATCCAAGAGATGCAAATTAACACAATAATGAGGTACCACCTCACACCTGTCAACAAATCAACAAACGAAAGTGCTGGCAAGGATGTGGAGAAAAGGGAACCCTCGTGCACTGCTGATGGGAATGCAGACTGGTGCAGTCATTATGGAAAACAGTGTGGCGTTTCCTCAAAAAATTAATAATGGGCCCTGACCAGTTTGGCTCAGTGGATAGGGCATCGGCCTGCGGACTGAAGGGTCCTGGGTTCAATTCCGGTCAAGGGCATATACCTTGGTTGCAGGCACATCCCCAGTAGGAGGTGTGCAAGAGGCAGCTGATTGATGTTTCTCTCTCATCGATGTTTCTAACTCTCTATCCCTCTCCCTTCCTCTCTGTAAAAAATCAATAAAATATATTTTTAAAAAATTAATAATGGAACTTCCATTTGACCCAGTGATCCCACTTCTAGAAATATATCCTAAGAAACCCTAAACACCAATCAGAAAGAAGGTATGCACCCTTACATTAATAGCAGCACAATTTACAATAGCTAAGATCTGGAAACAGCCCAAGTGCCCATCAGTAGATGAGTGGGTAAAAAAAAACTGTGGTACATTTACACAATGGAATACTATGCAACAGTAAAAAGGATATCTTACCCTTTGATACAGCTTGGAGGGATCTGGAAATTATAATGCTAAGTGAAATAAGTCAGTCAGAGAAAGATAAGTACCATGTGATCTCACTCATATGTGGAATCTAATGAACAAAATAAACTGATGAACAACATAGATCCAAAGACATAGAACAGACTGTGGAATCTCAGAGGGAAGGTGGGGGTGGGTGGGTGGGTGGGAAGAGCTCAACCAAAGAATTTTCATGCATACATGCATAACCCATGGACACAGACAATATGGTGGTGATGGCCTGCAGGGGACAGGGGCGGGGGCAGGTTAGAAGGAATCAATGGGGAAGAACAGGGACATACCAGTATGTAACACTTTAAACAATAAAGATTTTTTTTAATGAGAGAAAACTTTTTTAGAAAGTATTTTATGTGATATAATTATTACTACCACAGCTTTAAAAAAATTATATTAAATAAAATATCTCTTTCCATCCCTTTATTTCCCGTCTCTGTGTATCCTTTTTTCTGAGGTGAGTCTTTTGTAGACAACATATATATGGGCATTTTTTTCTTATCCATTTATCTACCTTTTGTCTTTTTGTCTTTTGATTGGAACACTTAATCCATTTACATTTAAAGTGATTGTTGATAGGTATGTAGTTATTGCCATTTTATTATACATATTCTTTCTTTCTTTCTTTCTTTCTTTCTTTCTTTCTTTCTTTCTTTCTTTCTTTCTTCATACAGAAGTTCCTTTAGCATTTCTTTTAATACTGTTTTGGTGTTGATAAACTCCTTTGGTTCTTTGGGTAGGGGGATGGTCTGGGAAACTTTTTATTTCTTCTTCAGTTTTAAATAATAATCTTTCTGGGTAGAGTAGTCCTACGTGTGGGTCATTGATGAACACTGAATATTTCCTACCAAGTCCTTCCAGCCTGAAATGTTTCTGCTGAGAAATCAGCTGACAGTGTATGGGGCACCTGTAAGAAACTGCCTTTCTCTTGCTGCTTGTAAGATTCTCTCTTTGTCTTTAACAATTGCCATGTTAAGATGTGTCTTAGTGTGGGCCTCTTTGGGTTCATCTTGTTTGAAACCCTCTGTGTTTCCTGGACTTGTGTGTCTTTTTCCTTTACCAGGTTAGGCAAGTTTTCAGTCATTACTTCTTCAAATAGGTTTTCAATCCCTTGCTCTCTCCTCCTTCTTGTACCCCTGTGATGTGGATATTGTTACATTTAATGTTGTCCCAGAGGTCCCTTAAACTATCCTCTTTTTAAAATTCTCTTTTCTTTTTTGCTGCTCTGATTGGGTGTTATCTGCTACCTTATCTTTCAAATTACATTCCTGCTTCATCCAATCTGTTCTTTATTCCTTTCGTTGTATTCCTTTCTTGTGGTTTCTACGTTCTTTTCATGCTTACCATCTCTTTGTTGAAATTCTCACTGAGTTCATCCATTTTTCCCCTAGGTTCCCTGAGCATCCTCATAACCATTGTTTGAATTCTGTATTTTGTCGATTGCTTGCCTCCATTTCATTTAGTTCTTTTTCTAGGGATTTCTTCTGTTATTTCACTTGGGGCATGTTTGCTGGTCTCCCATTTTGGCTGCCTTCGTGTTTGTTCAGTGTACTGGGTAGATCTGTATGTTGCTGATGCGGCCCTGAGTGGTAGGTGTCCTGAGAGACACCGGGGTGCAATCTGTCTGACCTCCTGAGCTGGGTGTTTTAGGAATGACCTGTGGCGGGTATCTGAGGCCCTGGTGCAGCAGAATCGTGATGGCTGTGTCCCCGCCCCACAGGCGGACTGGCTATGAGGCTTGCCCTCAGCCACAGTGATGAGCTCCTCCGCGGGGCTGACCTCCTGGGGGCAATAGGCTGCAGCATGGTCTGGTTGCGGGTGTGGCCCCCTTTGGGTGGGCCTCTTTTGGAGCTAACCAAGTCTGAAGCTGGCCATGGGGTGTGCTGATTTGGGGGTCTCTTAGGGGGCACTCTGGTGTAGGTCAATGTCACGTGCTGCCTGAGACTGACTCTGGCTACCTGCTAGGTGCTGCAGAGCAATCCACAGTTGGTGGCTGCCTTTCCTGGGCCTGGTGCACATGGAAGAGGCCAAGCTGTGTTCCAAGGCCAACTTCCATCAGCACCAAGCCAACAGGTCAGCAAAAGGCCCAAGGCCCCAGGTGCCCGCTTCCGCCTGCCAGCTGCTGGTAGACTCAGCCACTGGAGAGTCTGGTGCGACAGAGTTATGTTGAGGCAAGGTCTCAGTGAGCCAGCAGGTTGAGGCAATGGGAGTTCACCAGGTTGATACCGATTCTAACTTGACACCCATGTTCACTCAGTACAAGTCTCCGGACACACCAAGGCCAGCCGCCACCTGCCGGGACCTTTGTGGTCAGGGTGAGGCCATAGAGTTCATGGAGCTGAAACAGATATGCTTTGGCCGTGGTGGTGAGGGCTGCACGGGGAACCAGTGCGCCCAGCGGGGAGTGTGAGGACAAGTGCCCCTCTCCCCAGGGCCACATACACAGCCACTCCCGGTATCTCTGGCACCCCTGAGTCAGTCTGATTTCCTCTAAGTTTTTCAAGAAAGACTCTAACCCAGGCCCAGGCTGGCCTCTGCCAGCAGACAGAGCTTGGAGGGGTGGGGTCTCAGGGCTGCCATGACAGGGGACAAGCTGTTTTGTGAGGGCTGGTCCCACAGAGCTGGGGTCTCTGTAGAGGCCCTCTGGTGCCAGCCTGTGCCCTAGCAGGTATGCCATTTCTGGAGCTGGTTGGGTGGTGCCCTTGTGTGACCTGAAGGCGGCCACTAGGTAGACCCAGCCACTGGAGAGTCTCTGGTGGGACAGAGTTATGTTGAGACAGGGTCTCAGTGAGCCAGCAGGTCGGGGCAATGGGAGTTCACCAGGTTGATACCGTAGTCAGTGACAAGGGCTCTGCAGCCCCCTAGGAGGGTAAGGTCTGTTCAGCTTCGGGCAAAGGCCATTGGTGCCAATCTTGGGGCCCAATATGAACTGAGCATAGCCACCACTTTTTCTGGGCTCATGGCCACTTAGTTGAAGCGATGCATCAACGATGAGGGAGAATCATTGATCGGCTGCCTCCTGCACGCCCCACACTAGGAATTGAGCTTGCAACCAGGTCATGTGCCCTGACTGGGAATCGAACTGTGACCTCCTGGTTCATAGGTCAACGCTCAACCACTGAGTCACGCTGGCTGGGGTCAGGCTTCTTTTATTATGAGAGAAATCTTAGTATCTTTTAAAATCACTGTTATTGTTATTTTTGGACTCTATCAAGAAACTAAAGGCATTCAATTTAAAAAAAAAGAAAAGAGGAGAACTAAAGGAATCCCATAGTGTTGCTGTGGACTTGATTGAGGCCATTGATGCAGAGCACTTGGTCCAGTGTCTGGGCCACAGTGAGTTCACATTGTCAGTCACATTTAAGGTATTAGACTGTGTGGCTTAAACACCAGATATTAATTTATCACAGGGCTGAGGCTGGGAAGTCAGGGTCAGGTGCTGGATGTTTAATTCCTGGTGAGGCTCCTCTTTCTGGCTGGCAGACAGCCGCCTTCTCACAGGTCCTCCCCAGAGAGAGAAGGGGAGGCTCTGGTCTTTCTTCCTTTCCTCATAGACACCAATCTCCTCACTGGCCACAGTCTAATCACCGCATCTAAAATGAATGATCTCCCAAAGGCCTCACATCCAAATCATCATGTCAGGGCTAGGTCTTCAACCTATGAATTTGCTTGACATCAGTCTATCCTACATAATAAAACCCTAATATGCAAATTGACCGAACAGCAGAACAACTAGTCACTATGACACTCAACACAGGAGCTGCCCCCTGGTAGCCAGTGCACTCCCACAGGGGAGCGCCACTCAGCCAGAAGCCGGGTTCATGGCTGGCAAGCGCAGCGGCGGTGGCGGAAGCCTCTCCCACCTCTGTGGCAGTGCTAAGCCGTCAGTCGGACATCCCCTGAGGGCTCCTGGACTTCAAGAGGGTGT
Source organism: Plecotus auritus (assembly GCF_963455305.1). Taxonomy (NCBI): domain Eukaryota; kingdom Metazoa; phylum Chordata; class Mammalia; order Chiroptera; family Vespertilionidae; genus Plecotus; species Plecotus auritus. The sequence continues at coordinate 117,484,889 of NC_137773.1, read as the reverse complement.
AGATCGGGCTGAGGGACCCCCCCAGTGCACAAATTTCATGCACCAGGCCTCTAGTAACATGTATGAATCCTACCACAGTGTTAATGACAGCCTATGTGTTTCTGTTAGGTTAGCATAAACAGGAAACCTCCTGAATGACAGTTCAGAGTCCTGAGGCTGAATAAGGGAAGGTCAGGATACCAAAGAACTGGAAGTCTAGTGTGATGATTGGGAGCTAGAGACCGTATCTACATGCTGTTCTCCCTGCAGCATTCAGATGGGAAGGCCAGCTATGCATCAAGGCCACTCCTGATTCCTAAGAGTAAAACCATATCAGCTGATTCAGAAAAGATGACCTTGAACAATGAAAACAATGGTCAAACCACAAATCCATCTTGTGTTTCATTCACAGCAGCAATTCAACAACAGACTGTCCGGAGTGCTTGCTGTGTGCCAGGCTCCACCCTAGGCCTTGTCTCCGAGTGAAGCAGTCAGGCAAGCAGGAGCAAGGACACATTCAAATGGCAGCTCTGAGAAGAGTTTAACAGAAAGCTCATGTGCAGAGGTGGGCAAGACACAGAGAAACCAGGAGGAGTGCACCCTGTAGTCAGTGACCTGAAGCCATGAGGAGACACAGCAGCCACCAGAGCCTGGAGAGAGGGTCACCAGGCAGGAGCCAGGGCCTTGGTAGCAGGACACACCCATCCCAGGTTGCCCTTCTGGGACTGAGCCAGCCTTCCTCCCCTCCTGCACCAAACTCATGTTTCACACAGGCTGAGACCTTCCAGAAACCAGAAAGTACTGCTGCCCATGCCCACAGTCCATTCAGGTCGGCCTCCAGACACCGCAGGTGAGGCGGGTAGAGACTAACCCTGGAAGGGCCATGCCTTTTCTTTTAATCTTAACAACCACCTTATGAGATAGATGCTGCTATTACCTCTATTTTACAGATGAGGAAACTGAGGCCCAGAGACAGAGATTAAACCAATTACACATTTTAAACATAATTTTGTGAGGATGTACAAAATACTTGGATTCTCAAGAACGAGCTGGTGAGCTCCTGTTACCCAAGCAATTCAAAATCACGTATTTCTATTGAAACATAAAGATGTCCATGTTATAGCTTAACAGACGAAACAGCTCACACCTCTCAGATGCACCCTCTGCTTGTGTGTATCTTACTTTGAAGAAGCAGACGCTTAATGAGATTGAACCAGGTGACCTCCAGGACATAAAGAACACACAGTGTCCAGGGATCCCTGTGAGGACTCAGGCAGCCACGGCCACAGCTGGAACAGATGTGCTGTGTCTGTTCCCACAAGTGCAAGTGCCCAGGGTGGTCTAGGGGCTCATCAATGAGTTGTGAAAGCGCCATTACAAATCAGATCTAAGGGGCAAAAAGCCCTGGTCTTGGCTCTCCACTTCGCCCTACTATGGAGTCTCCACCAGCTTAATCAACTTCTCTGGGCCTGTGATGGCCACCCATGAGCTGCCTGCCTGGCTCAAGTTTAACCTGCCTGTCATCCTTGATTCCTCCCGAGAGCGTGCCCACCTGCAAAATAGATCCAAGTCTATGGCCTCCCTCACGGCCCTGAGGGCACACCTGTCTGAACAGCCATTACGGAGGAGGCAAGCACTGAATTGTCCTGAGTGCACAGTGAGCCCATGGTGAGCAGCTGTCTGGGTCTGCTGGTTCCTGAATTGGGAGGGAGGGAGGGACCCAGACTCTGAGGAAGCTGCCCCAGCCTTCCCCCAGCAGGAGCTCTACGCACCTGCCTGTGCCTCTCTGCCAGGAGGACTCCACTCTGCCTGGTCCATTCCACTCACCGGGGCGCTGGCCTCACCTGCTGTCCGATGTGCCGGCCATGCTCCCCCTTAGGGACTCTGCCCCATCCTGTCTCAGATGGCCGCGTTCCCACCGCTTTGTGGCTGAGTTCTCGGTGCCCTCAGACCTTAGCTCAGTGAGGCCTCTCCTACACCCGGCAGATTAAACAGGGCTCAGGGATCTTCCACCTGTTTCCTTTTATTCATCACACTGATCGCTGCTACTGTGTTTCCCCAAAAATAAAACATCCTCCAAAAATAAGACCTACTTACAGGTTTCCTTCTGAGTGAAATATAAGGCATCCCCCGAAAATAAGGCCCCCATGCTCTGTCTCAGAATGAAAATTAATTTACCATAAACTGGTCGCTAGGGCCGCCCCGACTGGCGTCTAGCAACCAGTGACGTTACGCAGAGTCCTGACGTCACTGCTGTGTGGAGGCGGAGCGGAGGTCGGAGTGAGCGGTGAGCGTGGGGCGGGAGAGAGGAGGAGACTTTCACAGATGCGTGTAGAAGAACAGGAGGATTAGAGCGGACGGGACGCGGCGAAGGTGCTGAGTGCTGGTCTGTCTCTGGTGACACTACCTGATGCTCGCGGCCGCCTTCATGATGACTGAAGGTTCTCAGTCAGTGGCAGACCCTGCTCCAGCCCAGATCCAGGCACCAGCAAGCCCAGTGACAGTCCCCAGGCAGGCCCCAGGGGGTAAATGTCTGATAAAGGGGTAGGGGGGATGTCTGGTAAAGGTGTTCAGTGGCACAGGGGTGAGGGGAGGGGGATCACTTAAAATGACACAGGAGGATCAAAAGGGGTTACTAAAATGGTAATCCCCCCTATGATTCTCCTGTGCCATTTTGATTCCCCCCTCTGATCCCCCGTGTTATTTTGCGTGATCCCCCTCCCCCCACCTTGATACCCCAATTCCTTTTTTTTTACCCCTAGAAATGAGCGCAAAAAGAAAAAGCTACTCCGTGGAGTACAAGAAAGGAATCGTGGAAGACTCTTGGGGCCAAAATCTTACTGCTTTCCGCAAAGAGAAGATGTTGAGTATCCGATTGGTCCGAAAATGGCAAGCAGAGTATGGTAACCTCATTGAACAAGTGGACAAGGGAAATGCTAAAAAGCGCAAGTGTGGATCAGGTCAGCAACCATTATTTTCCGAGCTGGAAGACCTGATCTGTGAATGGGTTGTTGACAGGAGAGCAAAGGCTTTGGTTGTGAATAGGGCTCAGATTCAAGAATTTGCCCTTGCAAAGGCACCACAGTTTGACATAGTCCCCGAAGACTTCAAAGCATCACAACACTGGCTGGATAATTTCCTTCAGCGAAGTGAACTGTCTTTAAGAAGATCTACAACATTGTTTAGGTTGGAAGATACTCAAGTTATTAAGCGAGCACTTGCATTCAAGTCCTTTATTGATGATGCTGACTTCTCTAAATACAATCTTTCCAACATGATTGCTATGGATGAAACTGCAGTGTTTATGGGCCAATCATCTCAAACAACAATTGAACAGCGGGGTGCCTCCTTGGCGTACATTCCCTCCACTGCTTACGAAAGTGCACGTGTTTCCTGTATTTTGGCAATTCGTCTGGATGGCACTAAAATCCCACCTTTAATCATTTCTAAGGGCAAGAAGGAAAAGATTGAACGTGTTTTGGGCATTTTCATTCTTGAAACTGAAAAAGCCTGGGCCACACAAGCAGTTATAAGGAAGTGGGTCGATTTAATGCTGCCGCTTGTTATGCGAGGGAGCCAAAGAGGTCTGCTAGTCTGGGATGCAGCCAGCACTCACTGCGCTAAAGACATGAAGACATTTCTTCACGAAAGAAAAATAGATCAGATAATGATTCCCGCAGGAATGATGGCCTATCTCCAGACTCTTGATATTGCAATAAACAAGCCATTCAAAGACAATTTGCTCATGGAAATTAATGACTACATTGAAAATAGAATGGAGAGAAATCAGCATGGAAACTTTGTGAAACCTAAACTGCAAGAAGTTGTGACTTGGGTGAAGAATTCATGGGAGAAAATCACTGACAGTTGCATTGCAAATGCACTGCGAGCAGGCTACCTTGACAAGAAGTACTCATTTAAAGACAGTGCTATTGCTAAACATGAGAGATTTGGTCCACTGATTCTGAAAGAAATGGAGTCACAAGAAATTCACCAGGAAATTCAGGAATTGGATTGTTATGATGATGTTCCAGAAGATGATGACATGATTGTCATTGAATAAATGAGTAAATTCTTGATACTGTAGGATTCACAGTTTGTCTGGTTTGTGTTGACAACTACTGTACTACCGTACCGTATACAGGTAATAAATTTCCTTTATTTTCATTTAACAATAAATGTGTACCGTATTCTTCTTCATGGAAAAATAAGACATCCCCTGAAAATAAGACCTAGTGTGTCTTTGGGGGCAAAAATTAATATAAGACACTGTCTTATTTTCGGGAAAACGGGGTAGAAACTATCTTGTCTGCTTGCTTAATTGCGCCTGAACTAGAATGTGTCCTTCAGACATGCAGGGAAGCAATTTGTCTAATTAACTGTGTCCAGACCCTGGAATCGTGCCTGACACATAATAAACAATCAATAAATATCCGATTAATGAAAGAATGAGTTTTAAAAAAAAGGAAGGGAACTTCCCCGCCCCCGTGGCTCAGTGGTTGGGGGCCCACCTATGAACCAGGTCACGATTGGAGTCCCTCTCAGGGCACATGCCTGGGTGGCTGGCTCCATCCCCAGGACCAATTGATGATTCTCTCATCATTGATGTTTCTTTCTCTCTCCCTCTCCCTTCTTCTCTGAAATCAATAAAAACATATTTTTAAAAATAAGGAAGGGAAGGGGGAGAGGGAGCACATCCCTCGGATGATTATAAAGACACATCAGAGAAATTTCACAGGCCACTCCGCACGGTGCCTGGCCCAGAACGCTTCACACACTGTGGCTGTTATTCAGTCATCAGGACAGGTGCGCGAACAGAGGAGAGTGAAGCCGCCCTGGGCTGCTTGCCAGCTTCTGGGGAGCCCACGGAGCCCTGGCTGCTCCCCGCTGAGCGGCCTGCGCTCCTGGCACCGGCGCTGGCTCCGCGCAGACGCAGACCCGGGGTTTGCAGCTCATCTTCTGTTGGCAAACCCCTGGCTTTTCTTTTCTACAGGAAAAGACAAAACACGAAAAGACACTCATATAGCATATTGTAGATCAAATGGCTCTTCAAAAACTGCGTCTTCGAGCGGGGGAACCCGCAGCGCGCGGTGATTCTCCCCGGGGCGGGGCTGGGGTGGGGGTGGGGGGCTCCTCAGAGCCCTGCGGCCACCCCAGCTGCTCGGAGGGAGGAGGTGGAGGGTGTGTGATCAGTTTCTTTTCTCCTCACTCCTCCCCACGGCTGGCTTTTGAAAAGGGGTGGCTAGCCGTGAAGTCTGTCATTTTTCCCAGGAAGCAACGTCCCAGCCCCTCCCTGAGCATCTGCTGAAGCCAGTGTTTATAATCGGGCGCTAGAGGGGTGGCGCCCACTTCTTCACGTGGTGTTTCCCGCTGCATTTTGCGGATGGGCAGGTTACCGGGAGCAGACCCGCTTCGCGCAAAGCGCGCCCCACGCCCGGGGAGGGGAGGCGGGGCGCTCCACCCAGCCGCCGCCGCGCTCGGCTCCCTCCCTCCGGGAGGCGGGAACCACGAGCCCGAGAGACCCTGGGCCTCGCCCCGCGTCCTCCCGGCGGCGCCGGCGCTCTACCTGCCCTCACTTTACCAGGAGCCCCGAGGGGACGGAGATGAGCAGCCGGTGGAGCCGGGTCCGAGGCCGATGCCTGCTGCTTCTCTCCGGATAGCCCGAGCTTTGGACCTGGTCTTGCTCGCGCTGGGCCATCTAAACAGCCTTCCTCCCGCCACGCGACAAGAAACGCCCCTCCCTCCAGCTGTGTCTCATAGGAAGGCTTCGAAACCCCAATCGGCAGACTTCTCCCACCTCTGAACCCCAAGGCCCCTGGTGTCCAGCGCCTCAGCTATGCCCGTCCTAACACCAGCGCGGCAGGCGGGGGCCTGGCCTGAGTGAGGCCCGCACTCACTGCCCCGGTGGGACCAAGCTCGCCAGCCACTCCCGACTCGGATTCCTCGTGTTCAAACGGGGATGGAACGACCTACTTGAGATAGAGAAGAGCAGAGCTGCCGGTGGGTGCCATGGGGGCTCCTGGTCAGTGGGCACGGGGAAGCCTGCGGGGAGGCCCGGAGCGCGCGCCCGCCCGGCTGTTCTCTGGCCGGTGGAGGCTGCTGGTTTCCGCCGCCCACCTGCTGGGAATGCTCTCTGTGGACAGCGATTGGATCAGCATTTCACAAACAGTTCAAAGAAGAGAAGTGAGAGGGGCTGCTGGGAGCCATAGATGGAAACAAGGGCAGGGTTTCCGGGCTCTGCATTTAACCCTCACAGCCCTGGAGAGAAGTGTTGTCACTGTCCTCCATTTCACAGATGAAGAAACTGAGGCCCAAGAAGGTTGAGTAACTTGCCCAAAGCCATAGACTGCCTTGGGGAAGTCAGCGTTGGGATTCAAAACCCAACATTGTGAGTCCCCGGACCCTTCAGTCTGAGGCCAACGCTCTATCCACTGAGCCAAGCCAGCTAGGGTCTGTGCCCACTTTTAATTAGATTGTTTATCTTGATTGGGGTAGTGATGTGAGATGACTAAAAAACTTTCAAGACATCACCTAAGATCTGTACACTTTGTGTACCTCCACAGAAAAAAATTAAGAAGTATTTACTGAGTGAGTACAGTGCTTGGCTTGGCCCTGGACACACAGGGGCGGGGGGACTAACACATCCAGGGATGCCACCCTCAGGGGCATGCGGCAAGGAGCATGTCTGGAACACATGGCCAGGACAGGCGGGCCAAGCCATGTCCCTGCTGGGGAGTGGGTGGCAGTGAAGCCAGGCCCGCGACACTGCAGACAGCCACGAACAGCAGCCAGTTCGTCAAAGACTTGTAAAAAAGAGAGATTAAAGCAAAACAACTGACTTGAAAGAAATGGGAACTTGAGATATGAAAGCAAGTCAGAAACCATTGAAACTGCTTACAAAGGAAATGCTTTGGAGGAGACGAATGATAGGAGAATTCAGGGGACCTGTGGGACCCCGGGAGTCAGGCCGGGGCTGGCATCTCCCTTCTCCCCAGCAGGCAGCCTCATTGGTTACCGGGATCCACTGGGAAATGATGTCTGATATTTTTCAAAGCCAGGAAAGGGTTTCACACCCTCTGGGGGAAGGGGTGCCAAATAGAGCTCAACTGACCTGCATTGGAGACTCATGCTGTTCTGTTTCCCCTATGAGTTCATTTGCTCAGAGAAAGTTTTATTATTATTATTATTATTTTGGTAATCCTCACCCCAGGACATTTGCCCCCCCCCACACCCCAATGATTTTTTAAGAGAGAGTGGAAGGGAGAGAGAGAGTGGGGGAGAGAGCGAAAGATCGATGTGAGAGACAGGATGAGTTGCCTTCTGCACTCTCAGGGCTGGGGATCGAACCTGCAACCAGATTTGTGCCCTTGACAGGGAATCGGATCTGCAACCCTTGAGTGCCCAGGGCCCACACTCTAACCACTGAGCACATGGGCCAGGGCCAGAGGAAGTTCTTTCAGAAAAACTTTACAAGGTAAACTCATCCCCAGTGACTGTGTTTGCCAATGCTCTGTCGTCAGCACTTCACCTCCAAACATTTTCCACTTGAGCCGATGATGATGACTTCCAGGCTCTGAATCATGATACAGGGAGGGGCAAAAAGAGGGTTGAGTTGTTCGTATGGGACATAAGACAATAGTTAATAAATAATAATACAAGAATAAACTGTGCTTCGCGTTTTCACAACTGTGAGCCCATTTTGCCCACCCTGTACATGTCATAGCAGCTGCCCTCAAAACTTGAGTTCTCCACAGCTTCCCAGGAGGGACTCAATAAGTAGAACGTTTTACACGTGTCTAACTTTTCCCAGGCTTAAAGCAAAACTGTCCTCTCTCTTCAGTCTGTGAGAAATGCATAAAAAATATTGATCCAATTACTTTCTGTGCCAGGACGGCAGCATAATTGAGCTACCCCAGCCAAGTGCTTCAGGAAAGTTTCCATCAGGGGCCAACTTGCGCTCGAAGCTTTATTTAAATTTACTGGGTCAATTTGAATCAATTTGACATGTTCACACTTAAGGGCATGGTTAGTTTCAAATCAAGCTTCTTATGTCTATATGATTAATAACCCAAGGTTATAAAATATTAATATAAAATATTAATATAAAAATCACAAAATATAAAGTGAAAAAATCACCTAAATTTCGTTAAAATGACAAGAATCATTTTGTAAAGTTCATTAAACAAACGAGGTGAGTGGGTTAGGTGGTAAACTTGGCACAGTGGCTCCAAAGGCTCTACTTGGGCAAATAGCATTTTCATGACAATGAGACACGGGACCCAGAGGCCCTCCCTGGG